>NC_051861.1:54280602-54880602 GCF_015732765.1 Culex quinquefasciatus
GATGGTCATGAAAGCAACCCGAGACCAGAGAGTCTGTCGAGACTGTCTAGATCCTAAGAGGTCTTGATCGTTACATCTATGCAACTTAAGTAGCAGTTAAGGCTCAAGGTCAAATACAATTTTATCATTATCTCTCTTCAAATTGAAAATTCGACATTGCTGTAGAATAGTTATTTTCTTGTTTAGTAATTATCTATCAACTCTCGAGGCACTTTTTCGTGATGTTAAATAAAATTAAAAACAATCGGTTAAAGTATGCAACCGAGTACTGCTCAAAGTCGAAGCCCGACGGTACCGTTGAGCAAAAGGGGACTGGGTGTGTTGTTTTCTCAGCTCATTCCGTCATTGACTGCCGCCGTCGTCGCTGCTTTTCGAGCGAGACCAGAGTCTTGTTATTGTTGCGCTGCTGCTGCTGCTGGTGAGATCATATACCTTTTTTGTACAGAGTGTGTGCATGGCACCAACGCACGGGTTCAGGGAGAAGAATGTGTCATCCGTCGTCGTCGTCTTCGTCGTGAAAATCTGTGGGTTCAACTTGCGACGGCTACGTAATACTCGAACATTGAAGATCTTGAACAGGCTGTCCGCTACGCGTGTAGAATTCCACGCCAGCCGGACTTAGAGCCATTTAAGGAAGTATTTGCGCCTCAGTGTCCCAGACGGATCTTCCATGACCTGGCTGTGACAGTGTGACTTGCGGTGTGCCCTAAATAAGTGTCCAGGGCGAAGCTCGATTGTGTGTCCTAAATTCGGAAAGTGCCAATCAAATAGCATTCAATTAGTGGTACTCTGTCCATTAGTGAGTTAAAGCAAAAAAGAAAAATGAGGAAGTGTATTGCAATGTGAATCGAAAAGAGGAGACGGTGCTTAAATATTTTTTCGTGTGTCTGCGTTTGCTGCGACTTCTCTCAGTCGCTCGGTATATCCCATATATTCTACACGTATTCGACCGTGAATGGTTTTAACCTTCTTTTCATTTCAACTTCTTTCAGTGCAATTGTAGGAAGTTGGATTGGAATTTACCGTGAAAGCAGGATCATTTTCAAGGCGAAAAGAGTGTCGTGAATTTCGTTTGACAAGAATTAAAGAAAGTGCGAGTTGAGGAATGAAAGGAGAGCACAAATAAATTAGTGAAAAAGAAAGGAAAAATAAAATCATTCGCCGTTGTTTCACCAGAGGAAAATCTGTTCAATGAAGAGAGGAAAACGAAAAGTGTAGAATTTTATTTTTGGAAATCGTTATTAGTGTATAGTGTGTAGTATATGTGCTATACACACGTGAGTATCGCACATTCGTGTGTATTGTACCCATTTTTGCTCGCAGCGACGTGTATTAAAAATACCACAGAGCTCTGAATATGCATGCATACCATACTACTACTAAAAGTGTGAAGTGAAGCACGAGAAAGTCTCATTACTTTCCCTGAAAATACGATAATCATAGCAGCAGACAGCAACTTTGGAGATTGAGAAGGCTCCTGGATTAAACGTGCATCACAAGCAGATTTTTCTGAAAGTTTGTCGTTGGAAAGATTTGACTCGTGATTAGAGATTACGGTATTACGGGCGCCGGCGGCAATTAATACTTTATTGAGCTTGTTCTTCATTTATGGTAAGCATACTGCTGTGGAATTTACCCTTTAACAATTGGCAAATTTAAAGTACATAGTTTATTAAACAAAATTACATTACACGGAAAAAATCAATTCTCGAAATCGTGAATTAAATTCACGAATGCGAGAACAACGAAGAAATATAGGCACGTTTATGGTGAAAATGCACCATACTCATGAATAAATTCCTTCGTGGTTCTCACATTCGTGAACTTAATTCACGATTACGAGAATTGTTTTTTTTCTGTGTACAAATTTGATGTAATTCCAACTTTTAACTACGATACAGCAATTTAAAACTGGTATGATACATTTGCAGCAACCAAAATATTGAGCATTAATTTAATATTTTTATATTTTAATGTTATTTTTTTAATACCGTAGGCGTTTCCTGCGATTTTGGCCACATTTCATATGTTTTTCAATGAAAAGAAAACTTCCTTGAGAGGCTGTAAATAGAGGCGTTGGCTAATAGGGTCCTAAAGCCTTTTGTTGATTTTATCAATCAACAATAAAAGCATGACAGAGTGCTATTTGTGGTCACTTTTTTTCGATTTTCATGCAAAATATCGAAAAAACTGTAAAGTAATTCTTTCCTTGTTCCTGAGCGAAATACCATCGAAGAGTATCGGGGCCGGCATTAACAAAGCGGATTCAGTGACAGTTCATCAATCAACTTAATGTTAACATGTTAATGTTTATGTTCAAATTCCATAGGTTGTCTTGATATGGTCCACTTTGTGACGATACATGACCTTCTCTTTACTAAGGAATCGAATCCGCTTACGATGCGGAAGCGTTTCCACTGGAATACGGGGCTTGGTGAATAAAATGTGACGAACCCACAGAACGTGCTGTCAAACAGAATACTTTGTTTCAAAAAATGGACGCAAACCAAATATTTGAAATTAAATTTTGAAAAATTGTGTTCAAATAATAAGCTTTATCGCTGTGTGTGTGTTAAAATAAGAAACATTGAACAATAATTATATTAACACATCGTCGCTTGTGTGCTATCTTGTGACAACGATCATTTAGCACTTTCCGAGAAAATCGACTTTTGAAAATCGATGGAAAATATGTTCAAAACAACGATTGATGGAGAAAACATTATTAAGCAACCGGTTAGTATATCATCCTTTAAGAA
Source organism: Culex quinquefasciatus (assembly GCF_015732765.1). Classification (NCBI taxonomy): domain Eukaryota; kingdom Metazoa; phylum Arthropoda; class Insecta; order Diptera; family Culicidae; genus Culex; species Culex quinquefasciatus. The sequence goes on from NC_051861.1 coordinate 54,283,362, forward strand.
AAACTCTAAGTTCAACTTATTTGGTTACACCAGTTAAAAGATACAGTGAATAATGTCAACAAAATTCTGAAAAGCATGTGTCACAGTTGTGTTTTGAAAGTAAAAAAAATATACAAAAGGTCCCCAGACTTGCTGTTGTTTTTGATGAGTTTCCGAACAAAGTACTAGATTTTATGGGTTTTTCGAAAAGTATACGACAAACTAAACTTAAAAATGTCAAAAGGTCAAAATTGTCAAAAACTGACATGGGACAATGGAGCACTTCAATTCGAGTAGCTTTTGCTTTTTTCTACAATGTGTATTTCTTATGGAGCGAACTGTCAAATACTGCTTGCCTGCGGGTGCTCCATTATGTCGAAAAATTTCAATCGCGTTTGTCCCATGTCAGTTTTGGACGATTTTGACTTTATGACATTTTTAAGTTCAGTCTGATGTTTACTTTAAGAAAAACACATAAAATCTGGTACTTTGTTCGGAAACTCATTAAAAACAACACCAAGTCCCATCGTTAAACTTCTACGCATAATTGTCCCACCAAGTATTTTCTTACACGGAATCATTAGTTTTACTAAGCATTATGTCTTGTTTACCTGTTGTATAGCAAGAACATCACAAATAAGGGTGATAAACTGCTAACTGGGGTGATTAGGGACACATAGGGCGAATAGGAACCCACGGGACAATTATGCGTAGAAACAAAGAAATCGGTCGAAAAATTTCAATCGTGTTTTTCTCAGTTGCACTTTTTTGAACATGGGACAATTATGCGTAGAACGGCAGTATATATCACTCGAAAAATGAACCTCTTAATTTGACTTCTCAAACCCACGTTCACGTATTCATACCGACTCAGAATCATGTTCTGGGCAAATGTCTGTGTGAGTCTGTGTTGTCACTCGATTATCTCCAAACTGGCTGTACGTATTTTGACCGTTTTGGTCTCATTCGATCTGACTTGGATTCCCATAAGTCGCTTTTCAAAGTTAGCAGGTTTAGTACTTCGCAGCAGCAGGCTTGGCCGAATGGTTACGCCGTCGGCTTTGTAAGCGGATGATCATGGATTCGATTCCCATCTGCTTCAACCTTCGTAAAACGTCGGTCCCGGCCTCGCTTATTGTTAGGCCGTTAAGTCATTCCAAGTATGGGAGTCGTCTCCCTGTCTCCGGTGGACGTCGAAAAAAAAAGAATGTGATTTCTAAAACAATAAAAAATCGCTCTGGCTCGATTCTTTAGGTAAACATAAGTAACTGTGAAAATTTTGAGCCAAATCGGTTAAGGTTTAAAGGTCGTTAAAGTAGGTGAAAACAAAATTCATGCAAAAACGTCTTCTTTCAAAAGCTAATAACCTCGTTCGAGTTAACTCGGATTGTTTTGCGGTCTTGGACAAAGTTGTTTCTCACAAAATTTCACACAAAAATCTCACACTTGACAATGATCAATGACAATGATACATTTAACCCCACCTTTTGACGGAATTTTGAAATTATTGCTATTCCTCATACATTTTTTAGTTTTTTTTCCATACCAACTTCAACGATTAATAGCGACTCTTAAACCTTGAATCGATTTGGATCAAAATTGGTACAGTTATTTTTTGCTTAAAGAATTGAGCCAGAGGGTATCTCTTAAGAGTTTTCAAAAATTTTTAATTTTTCTTGTTACAAAAAATCAAAATTTCTTATCACCCTAATGTGCATTGTCCTTATTGTATGTAAAGAAGTTTGCTAAAATAGTATTTGATAAAAATCAAATAATATGAAACAGTTCGTGGTATGTTACATTGCCTACTTGTTTACGGGGGAAAAAAATACTGGCAATGGAAAGTGCAGAATTATCAACATGAAAAGTGCGAATGCGAAACTCGTGGCTCAGTCGCAGTCTGTCTTTTCCGGAAATTGAAGAAAAGTAAAGAATACACACAAATAACGTTGCGTGGTCGGGGCCGTCTTTCCAGTCTGTCGTCGTGGTCTGGAGCTTAAACCAGCGAACCAAAACACACGCATTTCAACACTTGAATGTATGTGCCATTATGGCCCCGTTCCAGACACTCTCAAACCATTCCGTTTGACCGTTTGATCGGTTGGCGAGGGCAGTGGGCGAACCAGAATAATATCGCCAGGGTTTAAAAGCAGTGAACAGCTCTGCAAGGTAGTGGACTCACCATAATTGGGTATTTGAATTTAACGCAACATTGAGAGAAGAAAGGATGAAGAACTTTGCTTCCTATTTGCAGTTCTATTTAATAATTACGACTCGAAATGAGGTTTTCATGAGATTCCATGGAAGTAGTCGATAAACAAATAGAAATTTGAACCTGTCATGAATGTTTACGAAACAAATTTCGATATAGTTGTAAATAGAATCAAACCGGTTTGCTTCAAAAAAATAATTTCAGGCGAAATTGTGAATCCATTGTACGATAGTCGAATTAAAAGAGAAAAACTTACAAAAATGGAATATCAATTCGTTTTTCTGCTTCCAACAGAAATTCTTGAGATTTTGTCAATTCCGCATTCGAATTGTATAATATCAAGCGGCCAGATTATCCGAGTTCGAGACTTGGCTTCTGCACGCTGCACGCCATGGCAGTGTTAAGTCTTGCTCAAAATCGTCGCCTCGCGTTTAAAAATAATTTTTGGTACCCATCAGTGTGGAACGCAGTTTCCCTCGAGTTCAATCCAAACTGAAACTCACACTACGGTGAACGTGAGCAATAATTAGGGAGAACGAGCATGTTTTGGGAGCCAGAGAGGATTTAATTTCGAACGAGAACGTGTGGTCGTAGTCCAAGATTTTATCCATTTTATTATTTTATTAGTTTCATATAGGAAATGAGTTGAAAAACGCAAATTTGTTGGTGAAGAGACACCTTTCACTAAACTTCAATTCTTTCAGTAAAACTAGTGATGAACAACTGCTAATAAAATAACTATAAAAAAACGTTACTTAATCCACCCTTAGGTGGTTGGTGCCTTCCACACATTCATTAAGTCAATACATTCCGTAAAAATAGCAACATTCTCCCTTAACATGTTTAACAAATCAACTTATTACTCATTTCTTTTGATAGGGTTCGCAGACCTTCAATATTTGGAATGGAAGATTCAGACAATATTTCTATCACAATATCTGAAATCCGGCCTCCAAAATGTGTATAAATAACAAATAAGTGCTAATATTTTTTGATATGGTTGTCATTTGAAAGGTCTTTCGATTGTCTAACTAACGACAGGTCGCATGATGGACCCGGACATCATTTTCATTGAAATATCTGAGATCCGGCCTACAAAAAGTGTATGAATAACACTTAAGTGCTGATAACTTTTGATAGGGTTGTCAGATCTTCAATGTTTTGGGTTCATTGGAAAGGTCTTTTTAATACCTTTCTGAAAATGTATAACATGATAGGTTTTCTTGCAAAAAACACTCTTTTTACAATCTTCCGGACATACGCCAAAATCGTTTTTTTAGCATAACTTTTGAAGTACTTAACATAACTTGCTGTTTTTAAATAGAGACCTATGAGACCTCAAGACGGATCGAATGAGACTAATACGGTCAAAATCCGTTCATCTAGTCCGGAGATAATCGAGTGACAATTTTTTTGTCCACCCACCTACACACATCCACACAGACATTTGCTCAGGACACGATTCTGAGTCGATATATATACGTGAAGGTGGGTCTACGAGGTCAAATTGATAAGTTCATTTTTCGAGTGATTTTATAGCCTTTCCTCAGCAAGGTGAGGAAGGCAAAAAGTTTTCTCAAATTTAGCTTAAATAAGCATTGGTTAATTGTTGATTTTGAATTTATTTGAGCAAACTTATTTATTTTAAACCAAACCTTATGGGTGTCCGAGCCATATAGCCCAGTGGTAACGCTTCCGCCTCGTAAGCGGTAGATCGGGGTTCAAATCCCGGCTCGGACCAACACTACTGGTGATCTTTTCCCTTCTGGATTCGATTGCTTAGTAAAGGGAAGTTAGTGTATCATCACAAACTGGACATTATCATGAAACCTTAGGAAGACAACCTATGAAATGTTAACATTAACCTTAAAATGATAACATTAAGTTGATTGACAAACTGTCACTGAATCCGCTTTGTAAATGCCGGCCTCGATACTCTTCACGGGTGTTCCTCTCAGGAACAGGGAAAGATTTACTTTTATGGGTGCAATAGCTTGTTTTTTCAGATGGGACATTTTACAAATTTTGAGACAACAATTAACTATTTAATAATCTCCGAAGTGTTTAAAGATAGCTGGGGAGGTAAGCTATTTTTTTAAATTGTTTTACACTTCGAGTTTAGTGAAAGGGTTATTTGAAGCCTGAGGAAAAACAACATAGTTAAAACCGTCAAAATGCTTATCCGCCTTTTTTCTCGTGTTACTTCAGATATGTAATAAGAAAAGCAGAATTTGCAAATTAATTTTGATTAATAAATCAAACAAAAAATAATCAACTAATAAAGAAGGTATGCTTTGTGCTCTTTTTGCAAGCACTTGTTATAAAGTACAGCACATAGAATGCAAAATTCCACAACTGAAAAACAAAGTATCTCTCCTGAGTAGTTGCCGGTGCCACAGCACTCGAGAATGAAAAAGAAAATGTGAAAAACTTCTTCAACCGACATCATTCACTTCCAGCTCTACTTATCTTCTTCCAGGCGTAATGTTTTAATCCGCGACATACCGACATAACTAGCAAAGCATTGCACCAACATATACCACCTTCCAGCCTTACGCGAAGGTGTTAACTATAGGAACAGGAAGTACTTTTCCAATGTCACAATCATTTCACCCTTTTACCTTGTCGAGGAACGAGTTGCCTTCAAGTTAGAGCACCGGCTTTTGACGCTGTAGGTCACACACAAGAAAAACTGACTTGTGGTTATTTGAATCTGTCTTTGTTTAAGAAAAAAGATTTGAAATCTCTTTAAAAACAGGTTACACAAAAATAACAAAGAAATAAACTTTCTTTTTATCAATCAAGTTCTGTGAAAAAAACATTCTCATGGTTTGTGTTATTCAATTTCAAAACCCGACATTTTTATGCTGATTTCGTCAAGTTCTAATAGATTTGGGCTACCTGGGCTACACGCTTCAATCGACAGAATATAATTTTGGTTAATTTTCTGCTAATAAAATAGTAAATTTAGGGTCTGAATGCTATGCAATAATCTTAAGCAACCATGCGCACCTACATGTATAAGAGGGTGCGCATGGTTGCTTATGTTTGATACACCAAAACGTACACGTTTGTGCGCATGGTTGCTTAAGATAATTTTCTGTGTTGAACAAACGTGCTTTTACCAATTTTGTTTTGTTCCACATGTAATTAATTGTATTTAGGATTATTCTCTTGCGCTGAAAACAGAGCAATTAATACATCGAATTATTTCAATAAAGAAACATTAATTTAATCCAAAGACTTAAATATCCGAAATATCTGTTAATATCTACATCAGCTGTTTTAGGATTTTTTGGTTTACTCGTGAGAAAATGCGCAATTAAATATTTACTCACATACTCAATAACTTCGTTCTAATTTTCTCTCTCTATTTCACTTTCTCCTCTCCTTGTTTTGCTTCAGTGTGTGAGTTTCGGTGACGATCACGATCCCGATCACTAGTCGCATTTTTAAGTCTCGTCTGCTTGCGTGAACTATGATACTTTCTGCTCCGTTCTGCTGTCTTGCAATAAATGTAGAGTTTATTCGCTTTTCGAACAACAGTGTGTTAAAAGAAAAAGTTTATTCGCTTTTAAAGTAAAACTAGCAAACAAATGATACTAAGGCTTTTTCATTTTTGGTTCAACAAATGTTCCACCAATACGTGCTTAAAACAGAAGTGAGAAATTGTGATGGCCGTGCATTTCTTTCTCGTGAGTTAAAAATTGGTGATCAGTGAACAAAATTGCTGCTGCTGATCGTATTACCTTTTGTGTGAAATTATTTAGTAACACAGGGTTAAGTGTAATAATAGCATAGCATAGCTTCATAGCATAACGGGCCTGCACCACGCTGTAGGGGGTGCCACAATGGTCAATTCAATATTCTTAGACAATTTGATTGCTGCCCGGTACAACCAAGAATATCTAAGAACGTAAATTTCCACACTGTGCTCCAAGGCTACGCCCATACAGTCCCGTGGGGATTTGTGAGGGGATGTTTTTGTTGTTCACTAGTGGCAAAAGTGCAGGGAACCCATGCCACTTTTAAAAGTGAACGGAATATTTTTGGGAGGTTTGGAATGGGGGTTAGAGGAATTTCATCGGGCCGATGAACGACCTAACCTTTTTAGGTTAGTCCGGGGCCAACATTTACTTCCAGTCCGACGGAAGGCGTGATCAGACAAATCTCGTCTCGAAAAATGCCACCGGGACCGTCTGGGATAATGGTTCTTGTTAAATAAATAGCAGACGGCACAAACTTTTATGACACTATTAGAACAATACCCATTCGGGTATTGATTTCGGCTATATTGGCATTTTGCTTCAATAGAAAGACAGTTGCCTAAATAAACTTGCTTTGAAGAGTTTCACCATCGCGTTTATTCGCTTTTAAAGTAAAACTAGCAAACAAATGATACTAAGGCTTTTTCATTTTTGGTTCAACAAATGTTCCACCAATACGTGCTTAAAACAGAAGTGAGAAATTGTGATGGCCGTGCATTTCTTTCTCGTGAGTTAAAAATTGGTGATCAGTGAACAAAATTGCTGCTGCTGATCGTATTACCTTTTGTGTGAAATTATTTAGTAACACAGGGTTAAGTGTAATAATAGCATAGCATAGCTTCATAGCATAACGGGCCTGCACCACGCTGTAGGGGGTGCCACAATGGTCAATTCAATATTCTTAGACAATTTGATTGCTGCCCGGTACAACCAAGAATATCTAAGAACGTAAATTTCCACACTGTGCTCCAAGGCTACGCCCATACAGTCCCGTGGGGATTTGTGAGGGGATGTTTTTGTTGTTCACTAGTGGCAAAAGTGCAGGGAACCCATGCCACTTTTAAAAGTGAACGGAATATTTTTGGGAGGTTTGGAATGGGGGTTAGAGGAATTTCATCGGGCCGATGAAAATGGTTGAATGCGTAATGTATTACATGAATTGGGTGTTTGTAAGTGTAAATGTTAGTCTGTAGTGTATTATCTAATAAGCATATAGTTTTGTAATAATGATAAATAATAAATATAATAAATATAGTATATAGAATAAATATAATAAATATGATAAATATAATAAATAAAATCAAGATGATTCCAGGAAGCTGTAAAAAAGCAGTAATTTAAAATATAAATGATTCAGATGGTTCCCATGCTGTTTTAGAAAGTTTCGTTAATTTAAGCAATTTGATCATATATGGTATGAGGAGATGGTATGCTACAGGAAAGGAATGGGATAAGGAATAATATGAACATTTAAATAAATCATATAGTGAGTAGATAAATTTACATGTAGACATTTAATTTAAAGCTGTAAAAAATAAAAATAATTGTAAAGCTAATACTCCACATAGAACCACAAATAAAACAACAGAGACACAAGAATCTAAACATGCGGCTTCGTACCTTCCATAGAATTCGACATGAACACGATCACGAATACAGCACAAAAAGAACACCACAAAAATCCATCTTCCCGGTGCTGCTGTTCACACGATAATCAACACAGGGTTAAGTGTAATAATGTTTAATTATTATTTTAATTGAACTTTAAAGCAAGCAAAATGCAGAAATAACACCGGTAAAATTAAACATAACCTCAACTGGGATGATCGCCGCATAACGAAAAAAAATTAAAAAAATCAAATTATTCGCTCTTACAGCATTGCCTTGGCGTTCTCGATTGCGAGATTCCTACTCGAAACTAGGTGTCCGAAGGTTTGGTTGTTGAGGCAACTGCAAACTTCTTTTTACACATTAGCTTCCATCCACCCCGGGATTCGAACTGACGACCTTTGGATTGTTAGTCCAACTGCCTACCAGCGATTCCACCGACACAGGACCCAGGGAGACGACTCCTACACCTGGACTGAGTTAACGACCTAACCTTTTTAGGTTAGTCCGGGGCCAACATTTCCTTCCCCGTCCGACGGAAGGCGTGATCAGACAAATCTCGTCTCGAAAAATGCCACCGGGACCGTCTGGGATAATGGTTCTTGTTAAATAAATAGCAGACGGCACAAACTTTTATGACACTATTAGAACAATACCCATTCGGGTATTGATTTCGGCTATATTGGCATTTTGCTTCAATAGAAAGACAGTTGCCTAAATAAACTTGCTTTGAAGAGTTTCACCATCGCGGCTTCAGTAAGGCACACAGTCAAACCAGTACAAATGATGCGTAATAGTTGGCCTATTTTTAGGAAAAAGAAAAAAAACGCATCAAGAATCGATGACATTAGAACCGACGCCGGGAAAGCCACTTGTTACATGTTGGTATGGAGCGTGCGAATCGTGTGAATAGAATGTGTTGTGTTTTGTATAGTTTCAGCTTCATTCAAAGTCACTCAAATTTGGTCGCCTTGGGCTTCAAGTTATAGTTTAATGTCCCTTGAACAAATTCCTGTACAGACACGGTCCATAAAAGCTTGTGTTTGAGCATGGCAGGGCGTTTTAGGGAGAAAAATTTGTATTTTTAGCCAAAAAATTTCAAAAATCACTCCCTTAAACGAGCCAAAAAATTTTGCAGCCAAAACTAATGCAATCAGCTTAAAGGAAATTTTACGGAGATCATTTTGCTATTTTTAACATTCAATTTATGTCCACGCAAAGCCGAGATATTGGCATTTTAGTGAACAAAAATTGTAGTCATCAATGAGACACTTTTGGATTTCAACTTTCAATGTTTTTTGTATTTTTTTCATCTGCATTTTTTCATGAGCTTTTTGTTACATTTTCATTCTATTTCAGTGTTCTAGCATTGACCAAAATATGAAGTCGATCTGATGTCTACAGCCAGAGTTATTCAACTGTCTCATTGTAGACGCACTTGGCAGGAACAATGAGACACTCTATAATAATCAAAACTTTCCCAAGTAGCACTCATAACTTGTCTGTTGAATAATAGTTAGACAGCTGAGTTTGATCAACATACGATAAAAAAATCAACGTTAGTTAAATAACAGTTTGTTTCACTACTTGTATAACTGACTTATGTAACTCTTGAGATTTGTGCCCCACAAGTGTTAAAACACAGTCAACATCACTCTTTTCCAACTTTAACACACAACATAGGGAATATTTTCAAATGTTTGGGCACTTGCTCCTAACTCCATCCAATTTGATAATTTTCACTATTTAAACAATTCATTTTGAAACACTTTTGATAGAAACATGCTTGCTCACTTCCTATTGAGCTATTTATCACTTTATTTCACTTGAAAACACTTTTTATGAGCTGTAATTGAACGTCAAAGTGCTGATATGCCAAGATGTTGTTCCCTCATCTGCAATGTTTTACTCGAAATCAGTTTGTTGAATAAAAACAATATTGCACAGTTTGTTACACTGCTTATCTAACATTGTCACGGCACATTTTCTAAAAAATGGGCATGGCCAACCATTCTATAATAGTAGTTTATGCAACAAGTTGCAAAAAGAGGATTTTTTCAGCACGAGTCGTACATTTATCCAACGAGGTTCACCGAGTTGGATAAATACGAAGAGTGCTGAAAAAATCAAGTTTTGCAACGAGTTCCATACAACATTTTTTGCAATTCCAAAAAACACACACTGAGTGAAATTTTATGTCAAATTTTCATTTTTTTTGTCAATAAATCGTTTAAATCAAAAAAATGTTGAAAAGTGTTACTTTTCGAAACAAGTGCTGAAAAGTTCAACTTTTCAGCACCCGTTTGAGTGCTGAAAAGTAGAACTTTTCAGCATTTATTTTGAAAAGTGTTGCTATTCGATTCTGTTATTTTTGGTACAGAAAAGTAGGCTATTTCGTCGTTCAAGAATGACAGGAAAAGTAAGTAGTTTCACGACGGAATTGCAAAAATAACATTAGGTTTTCTCGCTTTGTTACACAAATGTTATCGGAGAATAGATTATAATATAATATAATATCATATATAATATAATAACTGATGCTCAACATACATACTCAACTTGATATTGCGTGTTGATAGGTGGTGTAGATTTGTACATGAGGAATTTAGAGTTTCAAAAATGTTTATGTATTGAAGATTGCAATAGTTATGATTGTTGGCCGATTCATTTGTGAACATATCGCTGGTAAAAGCTACAAAAATTATCAGCTTATAGAGTTTACGATAGAGAAAACAACAAATCAAAATCATACCGATTTTCAATATAACTTCGTGGTACGGTAATCGAAATGACAGTTGAAACGGTTTGTTTTAACAAAGTTATATAGTGGAGTTATAAAAACTGATTTGAAACAAACTTATAAAACTTCAATTCCAATGACATCCTTCGTTGGAGTTAAGTTTTTTAGCTAACAAAACAGACAGCAGCCTTCTTATTGACGCTTGGGCCAGCTTGTTAACTATGAAGCCCCGTGGAGAGATGTGGAAGCGCGCCTGGACCTGCCGTGGAGATAACAACAAATCGTCGAAGTCATCGGATCGAATCTGGGGACCCGAGCAGACGGAAATAACTTGGGAAGGTCAGTTTTTGATATTGTGAGAAGATCGAAATATGTTATTGGGATGATCGGATTAGTTGTTAAAATAACAAAAATCAATAACAAAGATTTGTTCGAAGAATAACTTAAACTGTTATTATGTTGTTATTGCAATAACAAACCAATAACACAGAAGGAATCATGAAGGAATAACAAGATTTGTTATTTTGTGCGGAGAGGTGGAGCAGCATAATAACAAAAAATGTTATTGCACTGGTATGTCTCCATAACAAAAAAAGTTATTGTTTTGGTTTATTTATAATTTGCAAATAAACCTGCAGTTGCCATAACTCCTCTGTACTAGTCAGGGCTGTAGAGTCGGGTACCTCCAAGCGACTTTGAATCCATACTTTGAAGACAACTCCGACACTGGATGCAGGATATGACGTCAACGACGACTTTAGCTCTCAAAAATACCCGACTTCACAGATTCCGACTCCAAGTAAAAGTTGCTGAAAATTAGATGAATCCGATGCAGTCTCCGAGGTCACACTCCAGCTCGAACTTCAACGTCAGCTCCGACTTCCTGGCTCTGTGAAAATAATAACAGTTTTTGTTATTCACACTTCAAAAATTCTCAATAAATAAATCAATTCCGTTAGCGAATATAACAAAATAAAAAAAGAACTCTCAAAAGTTAATTTATCGGATTAATTTTAGCTTGAAACCCCATTTCATGGTGAAATAATGACCCCGATGAAATTGGTCAAAATTATTTCATAGTTCTAGCCAATTTTAGTAAAATCCCTTAGGGGGTATATCAAATAATTAAAAAAATCAACTTTCAAAATTTCAACTTTTTAGAATAATTTTAGCTTAAGGACCCCATTTCATGGCCAAAATAATGACCCCGACGAAATTGGTCAAAATTATCCCATAGTTCTAACCATTTTAAACTAAGTCCTTTAGGGGATATATCAAATAATTAAAAAAATCAACTTTCAAAATTTCAACTTTTTATAATAATTTTAGCTTAAGGACCCCATTTCATGGCCAAAATAATGACCCCGACGAAATTGGTCAAAATTATCCCATAGTTCTAGCCAATTTTAGTAAAATCCCTTAGGGGGTATATCAAATAATTAAAAAAATCAACTTTCAAAATTTCAACTTTTTAGAATAATTTTAGCTTAAGGACCCCATTTCATGGCCAAAATAATGACCCCGACGAAATTGGTCAAAATTATCCCATAGTTCTAACCATTTTAAATTAAGTCCTTTAGGGGTATATCAAATAATTAAAAATCAACTTTCAAAATTTCAACTTTTAGAATAATTTTAGCTTAAGGACCCCATTTCATGGCCAAAATAATGACCCTGACGAAATTGGTAAAAATTATCCCATAGTTCTAACCATTTTAAACTAAGTCCTTTAGGGGGTATATCAAATAATTAAAAAAATCAACTTTCAAAATTTCAACTTTTTAGAATAATTTTAGCTTAAGGACCCCATTTCATGACCAAAATAATGATCCCGATGAAATTGGTAAAAATTATCCCATAGTTCTAGCCAATTTTAACAAAGTCCCTTAGGGGGTATATCAAATAATTAAAAAAATCAACTTTCAAAATTTCAACTTTTTAGAATAATTTTAGCTTAAGGACCCCATTTCATGGCCAAAATAATGACCCTGACGAAATTGGTAAAAATTATCCCATAGTTCTAACCATTTTAAACTAAGTCCTTTAGGGGGTATATCAAATAATTAAAAAAATCAACTTTCAAAATTTCAACTTTTTAGAATAATTTTAGCTTAAGGACCCCATTTCATGGCCAAAATAATGACCCCGACGAAATTGGTCAAAATTATCCCATAGTTCTAACCATTTTAAACTAAGTCCTTTAGGGGTATATCAAATAATTAAAAAATCAACTTTCAAAATTTCAACTTTTAGAATAATTTTAGCTTAAGGACCCCATTTCATGGCCAAAATAATGACCCCGACGAAATTGGTCAAAATTATCCCATAGTTCTAGCCAATTTTAGCAAAGTCCCTTAGGGGGTATATCAAATAATTTAAAAATCAACTTCCAATATTTCAACTTTTAGAATAATTTTAGCTTAAGGACCCCATTTCATGGCCAAAATATTGACCCCGACGAAATTAGACAAAATTATCCCAAAGATCTAAACATATTTAACAAAAGAAAAATAATAACAGATTGTGTTATGGACACTTAGAAACTTTTCCATTTGTGCGATTTGTGGTAATTTTATTTCTAAGTCAGTATACCGAACGAATAACAAATTTTGTTATTAGGAGAGTTTTTGAAATGTATAACATTTCCTCTTATTGGCGTGTTATTAAACATTTTCAATATAATATCACTTCAATACCAAATATTGTTATTTTATCAGAAACTGTTATTAATTTTTCTTCTTGAAGTTGAACTTCAGGTTAAAATAATAACACTGTTTGTTATTTTAACAGGATTTGTTATTGAAATATTATGAATTTTGTTATTACCGTCTGCCCGGGGACAGAGGAAGTTCATCAAAAAAGGAAAATCTAAAAGTTCGCCATGCAGGGAATTTCATACTAATCACATGCGTGCCATGATTGTTTTTCTTTTTTTTTAATTCAATTTCGAATTGGGTAATTCTCTACCAACTCACACGAAGTGGGAAAAGTTGCCCCGACCCCTCTTCGATTTGCGTGAAACTTTGTTCTAAGGGGTAACTTTTGTCCCTGATCACGAATCCGAGGTCCGTTTATTGATATCTCGTGACGGAGGGGCGGTACGACCCCTTCCATTTTTGAACATGCGAAAAAAGAGGTGTTTTTTCAATAATTTGCAGCCTGAAACGGTGATGAGATAGAAATTTGATGTCAAAGGGACTTTTATGTAAAATTAGACGCCCGATTTGATGGCGTACTCAGAATTCCGAAAAAACGTATTTTTCATAAATAAAAAACACTAAAAAAGTTTTAAAAATTCTCTTATTTTCCGTTACTCGAATGTTCTTTTCGAATCTACATTGACCCAGAAGGGTAATTTTTTCATTTAGAACAAAAATTTTCATTTTAAAATGTCGTGGTTTTTCTAACTTTGCAGGGTTATTTTTTATAGTGTAACAATGTTCTACAAAGTTGTAGAGCAGACAATTACAAAAATTTTGATATATAGACATAAGGGGTTTGCTTATAAACATCACAAGTTATCGCGATTTTACGAAAAAAAAAGTTTTGAAAAAGTTACTTTTTGCGTTTCTCTTTGTTTCGTCGTCCGTGTCTATCGCGGGTGACCATGACCCAGTCGCGACGTTCTAGCAGGATTCTAGCAGGTTTCTTACAGAGCTGGATATTCTTACAGCATTCTAGCAGGTTTGTTCCACCGTTCTAGCAGGATTCTGACAGAACCAGCTCTGCTAGAATATTTCGTGACTGGGGAACGGCCATGATCGATGACGACCAACTTTTTCAAAACTTGCTGCAAATTATTGAAAAACACCTCTTTTTTCGCATGTTCAAAAATGGAAGGAGTCGTACTGCCCCTCCGTCACGAGATATCAAAAAAACAGACCTCGGATTCGTGATCAGGGACAAAAGTTACCCCTCAGGACAAAGTTTCACGCAAATCGAAGAGGGGTCGGGGCAACTGCTGTGTGAGTTGGCGGAGAATTACCCAATTATTTTAAATGAATCTTGCAGAAACAAGCGTACTTTTTTTATTAGCTTCGTCGTTGATTGAAATTCTAATAAGAAACGTTTGTTTACATGTAAGTTAGTCGACGGTTAGATAGCTGTTTTCAATCTAACTTTCTTTTCCAGTGTGCGCTTTGATTTGACAGCACAGCCGTAAACTACGCCCCCTTTTTTCGTTGAATCTCTTGTTAGATGGCACAGTGTTGTCAATAGTAGTTTATGCAACAAGTTGCAAAAAAAGGATTTTTTTCAGCACGAGTCGAACATTTATCCAACGAGGTTCACCGAGTTGGATAAATACGAAGAGTGCTGAAAAAATCAAGTTTTGCAACGAGTTCCATACAACATTTTTTGCAATTCCAAAAACACACAATGAGTGAAATTTTATTTCAAATTTTCATGTATTTTGTCAATAAATCGTTTAAATCAAAAAATGTTGAAAAGTGTTACTTTTCGAAACAAGTGCTGAAAAGTAGAACTTTTCAGCATTTATTTTGAAAAGTGTTGCTATTCGATTCTGTAATTTTTGGTACAGAAAAGTAGGCTATTTCGTCGTTCAAGAATGACAGGAAAAGTAAGTAGTTTCACGACGGAATTGCAAAAATACATTTGTACAACTTACTCTGATAACTTGCATCTTTTTCTGACAAGTTATACAAAAAAAAAGTGCGCTTTTTCCAGTTCACAGGAGTTGTAGAACAAGTTTTAGTAACGAGGCGGATTGGTTATACAACCAGTAAGGAAATACGTTTATCTGACAAAGTGTGCTAGTTGGGTTTCGAGCAAAACATCATGTTTTTGTGTTGTATCATTGCAAGTGACTTGGTTTGAACATTTGCGTCAATTTTGCCAACTTAAAACTTTTATTACCATTCAATAAATATGCAAAAATTCATTTTCAATTTATGTTTTGAAAGATTTCCATCGATTTTGAAAAATTTAATGAAGAAAAATCAAAGTGTCTCATTGTTATCCATGGGCTGAAAAGAGTGGGGAACAATGAGACAGCCCTGGATTCTGGGTATATTCTAAATTTTGGTAAAAACTAATGAAAGGACATTGTAGCCCAACTCATTTCGTATGGGACGTTGAAAGAAATCTGAAGAAATATTAGTTTTGGTGTAAATGGCAGCCTACGAGCGAAAAAGTAATTTTTGTCCATAGTTTACTTTCACACCCCAGAATAAAAAAAAGCAAAGCAATCCACTTTAACGACCCCCGGGTCTTTTGTGGGCTCTGTTGCAAGTTTCTGCTCATTTCTAGGCGTCCAAAGGTATGTGCGGTGAGTCACCCAAAACCTCTTTTACGCAAATGGACCGACGTTTTACTTCCTCATCCGATAGAAGGCCAGAAGGATAAGGCGGGAATCGAACCCGCGGGATCGGCAGCCGAAGCCGCTAACCACCGCGCCACGAGGCCCCAGAATCAAACATTTATGAATAACTTTTCAAGAGAGCGTCCATAACCAAACCCACTATTATGGCAGACGTGCATCTAGTAGACTTGATTGGTTGAAACTACGACTTGTGAGAGCCATTTTATCATTGTTCCCCGTGTCTCATTGATGACTACTCTACCCTATATAAGCGTTTTTAACATAAAACATGGGCTACTATGATTACAAACGAGAAGGCATATATTTTGGATATTTTTATTTTGCTCGCTCAAAAACGATATTTGTTAATAACATTTCATGAAAAAATGAGATTTTCTTACAATGTGACGTAAACGACATATTTATAAGTACTGATCTGTGATCTTCTCGCCAAAGGGATTTCAGGTCAGAACGCGTTTGACGCACGTACAAGTTAGACTATCGTTAACCATTTGTAATTATAACTCGGGACTTCAGCAACCAACTTCAACCAAACTTCGGGACAATGCACATAATGGTCAGCCAAACAAAATGTGTTTGTTATTGTTTACATTGCATGCTTTCGTTTTTTTTATTCAAGGTCAAATATTAAAACGCGTTTTTCTCGGAACGTCGAAATGGCGGGTGTGACAAGATAGCACGACGACGTCGATTTTATAAATCTAAAGTTATCTAAACCCGATCTCACGCACACTAGCTTACCATTTGTGAAAGAATGATAGATTAGGATGTCAGGAACAATGTTTTATACAACAAAAAATTCCCAAAAATGATTTACAACTCGCGCGCGAAGCTTGAATGAAAAAAGTGCATTTTCCGAGTATTTTCCAGAAATGCGCGTAACAATCATACTAAAGTCATTCAAATTTGGTCGCCTTGGGCTTCAAGTTATAGTTTAATGTCCCCTGAACAAATTCCTGTATAGACATGGTTCATAAAAGCTTGTGTTTGAGCATGGCAGGGCGTTTTGGGGAGAAAAATGTGTATTTTTAGCAAGAAAATTTCAAAAATCACTCCCCAAAACGAGCCAAAAAATGTTGCAGCCACAACTAATGCAATTAGCTTTACGGAGATCATTTTACTTTTTAGACATTCAATTTATGTCCACGCATAGCCGAGATATTGGCATTTTAGTGAACAAAACGTGACGAATTTTCAAAATTCTTAGTATATGAGCGTTTTTAGCATAAAACATGGCCTACTATGATTACAAACGAAAGGCATATATTTGGATATTTTTATTTTGCTCGCTCAAAAACGATATTTGTTAATAAGATTTCATGAAAAAACATGAGATTTTCTTACAATGTGACGTAAACGACAAATCAAGCAAAACAATGTAAATGGGCCGATGTAAAAGTGTAAACAATGAGTCTATCCTGCTCACGTCAGTTGATGTTTACATCAGGATCGAGTAGGATAGACTTTTTGTTTACACTTCGAACAAATAAAGCTCTTATGGGTAAATATTTTTGAAAAAATATTTTTTTTTATAGATTAATTTGTTTCATTCGAATGTACATGCATGATTTATTGATTTATGATTATTTCTAGCAAAACAATGAAATTGGGCCGATGTCGAAGTTCGAAGTGTAAACAAAAAGTCTATCCTACTCGATCCTGATGTAAACATCAACTGACGTGAGCAGGATAGACTCATTGTTTACACTTTTACATCGGCCCATTTACATTGTTTTGCTTGATTTGTCGTTTACGTCACATTGTAAGAATTCTTACATTTTAAAATCTAATGTTTTTTCATGAAATCTTATTAACAAATATCGTTTTTGAGCGGGCAAAATAGAAATATCTAAATATATGCCTTTCGTTTGTAATCATAGTAGGCCATGTTTTATGCTAAAAACGCTCATATACTAAGAATTTTGAAAATTCGTCACGTTTTGTTCACTAAAATGCCAATATCTTGGCTATGCGTGGACATAAATTGAATGTCTAAAAAGCAAAATGATCTCCGTAAAGCTAATTGCATTAGTTGTGGCTGCAACATTTTTTGGCTCGTTTTGGGGAGTGATTTTTGAAATTTTCTTGCTAAAAATACACATTTTTCTCCCCAAAACGCCCTGCCATGCTCAAACACAAGCTTTTATGAACTGAAGCCCAAGGCGACCAAATTTGAATGACTTTAGTATGATTGTTACGCGCATTTCTGGAAAATACTCGGAAAATGCACTTTTTTCATTCAAGCTCCGCGCGCGAGTTGTAAATCATTTTTGGGAATTTTTTGTTGTATGAAAACATTGTTCCTGACATCCTAATCTATCATTCTTTCACAAATGGTAAGCTAGTGTGCGTGAGATCGGGTTTAGATAACTTTAGATTTATAAAATCGACGTCGTCGTGCTATCTTGTCACACCCGCCATTTCGACGTTCCGAGAAAAACGCGTTTTAATATTTGACCTTGAATAAAAAAAACGAAAGCATGCAATGTAAACAATAACAAACACATTTTGTTTGGCTGACCATTATGTGCATTGTCCCGAAGTTTGGTTGAAGTTGGTTGCTGAAGTCCCGAGTTATAATTACAAATGGTTAACGATAGTCTAACTTGTACGTGCGTCAAACGCGTTCTGACCTGAAATCCCTTTGGCCAGTTGTCGCACTTACCTCAATTTTCATTTAGCATTTGAATGATGAAATTAGTATTCGGGCTATATTTTGATGTAATTTTATGAACATTTCATAATATTTAGAAATATTTTTTTTAACAGTTCATAATTTAAAATTTAAATAATTTAATAGGCGATAATATTTACAAAGAAATGCAACGCTGAAACTAACACTTTGAACCTTTTTTCATCAGCAATCAGATGCAGCATTTTTTCACAAACTAATGTGAACTGATGTGCAATTAAATTATTTTTATATTTTCAATTAAAAACAAACATCAGTTCCCGCAAATTCTGTCTGTCCTGAGATGACTCAAATTTAATGCAGTAAAATGCTGTTTCGGATTCATAAATCAAATAGGATAGTTCCTGTGTAGTTCAATATCATTGATGACGGCGTCGCTTGAAAGTTGTTTGGAGTATAAAAAAAATGCCCAAATTCATTACTTTCAGGCCACAACGAGATTTTTTAGTTTATTAAATTTGGTGAGTATTTTCACATCTTGATTTGTTTTTGCAGTATCAGATTCAAAGTGTTATTGTAAATTTATCTGTACAATTTTTTTTCTTCTTAAAAATTATGCCTTTTGTTTCAATAGTAGCTTCAATGAAGAGACTGACAAGTTTGGTTCGTTTTTATTTCATCAAAAAATGAAACAAAAATTTTACCCTCACAGCCAATCCAAACGATACGAAGCTAACCACTCACATGACTTTTGCATGCGTCTCAAGATCTTTATTGGCACGAAAATGAAACCATCAGTATAACACTCGCGCGTGATGCAATACCAACATCATGATGCAATTTATTTTGAGTTCGATCAGGATAGATATCGAGCGACAAGTTGTACTAACCCAGTCTCACGCGATGTGCCATAGAATATGCAACCGAAATTAATTGAGCTTAGTGAACATGATAGCAACTTCACCAATTCAAAAGTGTAGCTGTTAAAATCAATCTGGAATTCATGGTTCGATTTTCAAATGAATTTGTTTTTTTTCGTCAATTTTAAATTCAATTTCAGCTTTCTGGAATCCTCATCGATGCAAACTAATTCAACCTCAATTATACAATTTTGTCGTTTTTCCTCTCTTTTTTCCTCACGCAGGAATCAATTTCAACTGCACAGGAGTTTGCTTTAATTACATCGGATAACCAATCAAAGGAAACGAACTGACGGTCTCAATTCATCAGCTCGTGCTTTCTGATCAACAGAATCGACGACGACGACGCCGTCGATAGCAGCCACAAAATGGTGATAGGAGAAGCCACCGGGAACGCTCCCAATGGGGAAGCTGTGCCCCCACCACAGTCACAGCAGTGCGCTCCCCAGAAAGCCACGATTGAAAACATAATGAGTGGAATTGAGAATACAGGGACGGTGAAGATGAATAATCACAGGAAAAAACTACGGCAGCGGTAAGTAAAGAAAGCGAATTCTAGGAAATATTTATTGAGCGTCGAAATTCGTTTTCAGATTTGATATCATAAAGAAACTGGGTCAAGGAACGTACGGCAAGGTGCAATTAGGTATCAATAAGGAAACCGGTCAAGAGGTTGCAATAAAAACAATTAAAAAGAGCAAGATTGAAACAGAAGCCGACCTAATTCGGATACGAAGGGAGGTGCAGATTATGAGCTCTGTACAGCATCCCAATATCATTCATATTTATGAAGGTAGGATAAACTTAAGAGTGAAATTAACTCAATGGAAATGTTTTAAAGACTCTGCTCTGTGAACTTTCTATCAGCCATCGTGTAACATCCTTAACATTCTAAAGCACATGGTAGCACCAAGACTTTGAGATCGTATTTCTCGAAGATGTTACAATATTTTCAACTGTTTCTTTTTGTACATGGTGAAGAAACATATAAACTAACTTCTGGCCAAATTGACTCCAATTAGATATTAGTTATACCATTACACGCACAATCTGTACAATTTTTGTAAAAATTGGAAAAAAAATATGGACAGCAGTTTTAAGAGTTCGATGCCGCAGCTGCTATGATTTCGCAGCCAGAATCCCGAAAAATAATTTTGAAGCATATTATATTTACAGAAAATATATCTTGATTTAAGCATTTCCAAACTAGATTGTACAGTTATTCTAAAGGCCGTAAACCTTTATAAACTCAAAGTATTGTAAAAGTAAAAATCTGAAATTTGTCATAAAAAGCATTTCCACGAGTTAATCAGTAATTTTGAATATTCTGCCTTTCAACAACATTAATAATAATAACATTTACAGTGTTCGAAAACCGTGAGAAAATGGTTCTAGTCATGGAGTTTGCTGCGGGTGGAGAGTTGTACGACTATCTGTCCGAGCGGAAGGTACTCTCTGAGGAGGAAGCCCGTCGCATTTTCCGCCAAGTGTCCACCGCAATCTACTACTGTCACAAGCACAAAATTTGTCACCGTGATCTAAAACTAGAGAATATCCTGCTGGACGAGCATGGTAATGCCAAAATTGCCGATTTCGGTTTGTCCAACGTATTTGATGAGCAAAGACTGCTGGCGACGTTTTGTGGATCTCCACTGTACGCCTCGCCGGAAATTGTGAAGGGAACTCCGTACCTTGGACCAGAGGTGGACTGTTGGTCGCTGGGTGTACTGTTGTATACCTTGGTGTACGGTGCAATGCCATTCGATGGTGCTAATTTCAAAAGGCTTGTGAAACAAATCAGTCAGGGCGACTACTTCGAACCAAAGAAACCGTCACGTGCATCTCCGTTGATCCGAGAAATGCTCACGGTGTGTCCCCAGCGACGAGCAAACATTGAGCAAATTTGTAATCACTGGTGGGTGAACGAAGGCTACGAAGGGTCATGCTTGGATCTCGCCGAAGAACTTGCGAATCAGACCCCTGTACGATTGGATGTGCTGCTCTCGTTGGCGCCACCATCCGTAACTGCCGATCAGGTAGTTGTGGGGAGTGGTCAAGAGGAAGCTAAGCCTAAGGAAAGAATACAACGAAGTCATTCGGTTGGTTCCATCATCGACATGGGTGGGACGGACGCCGAACGTCGAATATTGGATATGGTGGCAGCAGGAGGCGAAGCAGCCCTTATGCCTTCACCTACTCGAACCATTACACCCTCCGAGAGCAGTCCTGCTCAACCGAAACGGAAACTGGAGACAACAGTTTCAACAGAAAATGCCACTGGTGCGGTTAAGAAAAAAGAAAAACCAATTGATAAACTTAAGCCAGATCATTCGCATCCTGTGATTCCTGAAGTGATAGACATGGAACACTCACCATCTCCTCGACCTGCTGAACCCCAAAACAAAGCAGACACAAGTCCTGTTGAGCCATCAGAATCAACCGCAAGCACACCTACCGCTGCACATGACGTGTTACTGGATCTTCAAAATCTTGAAAACTTGTGCGACGAGCTGCTTCAAGAAACTGCCACCCCACCGACATCGAAAGCGGCAACACCGGAGGAATCCGTACCAACGGTTCATCCCATTGCACCCACCCCAAAACCTGAAACTCCCGCACCACCGGCACCGGTCACGTCAGGTGTCAAAGCAAGACTGGAGAAACTCGAGAAGGCTGACAAACCCGCTGAGAAGGTACCGATGAAGAAAGTATTTAATAAAAATAAAACCGCGGATCTGGCCGCGGCCATCAATCAGGTGTCAAAACTGGACCAAGAATTTGCCCAAGTCAAATCAGCTTCGAACCTGGAGCGCAAGAATAGTCTTCCTGAGGAGAACCTCACTAAACCCGTCGAGCGACGAAAGTCGCGAATTTTGGAGACTGCTGAAAAGTTCCAGAGCATGAACAATCAAAACAACGATAAGTTTAAAAAGTTTTCGTTACCTGGTATCCCCACGGTGGGCAACTACAAGAAGGAATTTGAACGTAAAACTTCCGTCAATAGTTCCTCCGGTGCACCATTCAAACCGTCGCCATTCGAGATGCAACGACGTCTCGAGCAAGAGATGGCATCACCCGACCGGAGCTATCCAAACAGTGAAGCTGACCTGCAAAGTCCCGTTTCGTACGGCGACGACAGATCGGTTGATCGCGAAGCCAAATTTGAAACGGACGAAGTCCAGGAAAGCGATTCAAAGAGCTCCGTTAGCAGCTTTTCACTTGAAGAAGCTCGCCGGTCGATGGAAAATTCGATTGCACTTTTGAATAAGGTACGCCCGGAGAGCTCTATAAACCCGGTTGATCAGCTGTGTGCCAAGACGGAAAATGTTTCATTCACCGATAGTAATGATCGCGAGAGAAAGCTGAAGAATGCACGTGAGATCATTGGAAATGCCATCCCCATTGGACGTCTGCGGAAGCCTCCGATGCCATTCGGAGCCAACGGGCGATCCGCCACGGGTGGTATTAGTCTGAACACCTCTCTATCCAATAAGCAGTTCCGCCTTGGTTCGGAAGGACCCGAACCTAGGTTTGACACCATGTCGGTACCTAGAAGTGAGTACTATTAGCTAGCTTTGTTTTTTTTTCTGTGGATTAGTAATTGTTCTCTTTTCTCAATCGTTTAGAAGTGTCGGTTGGAAGTGTCCCCACGCCATTGGTTGATGATACTAAAACATCACATGCTGAGATTACCCTTAAATCCGCTACGTTACCGAGACGAAAAATTGGAGCTCATGGAGATCAACCAATTAAGGTATTACAATTTGTTTTCCCTCCTTTTAAAATAAGATACCAACTCAACGTTCCTCCAACAGGGTGATCCACAGGCAACGCCTCAACCGATACGCTTTTCTACCGAAATGCAGCATCAAGTGCCGGATCTGCGCAGTGCCCCAATACGGGAGCATCCGATTGCATTCACGGTACAGCAACGTGCCAACAGTTTAGAACCGCAGGTCAAGGAGCAGACAATTCCCGTCCAAAAGCCTCCCACCTACCAGCGCACGCTGTCCAACGCATTTGGTCCTTCGACGGCACGTGGCTCACTGTCCCGGCAGTCGACCAACGAGTCAAACGATTCGGACACGACGCTATCCCAGAGTGGCCAAATGCCACCGTTGCCGGGCAGCAGCAGCAGCACGATGCCCATCAAGAAGAGCCCGCGAGAGTTCATCATCCCGATTGCCGTGGAGGGCGGCGGATTCGTTACACCACGTGCCAACAGCCTCGAACCGTCCGAGTCGAGCACAACAAACACATCGACTAGCTTCAGTACAAAGCAGCGCCTTGGACGTCCAAGAAAAATAGGGTAAGTTTAAACCCTCAGAGAAATATCTCTAAAAATCAAAATTCCTCCCGATCGTCCTGAAATTGAACTTTTGAGCTTGTTTTTACCGATGTTTCGTGCATGAAAGGAGGAGGGACAAGTTCTCTGTGGAATTTCAAGCTTACTGATTGTCAAAAGAAACTCTTTTGATGAGATTCTTCCACCGCTGGCATGGCCATATATTACAACTAATTAATTTTTCCAGCTCTTTGCTCAGTGAAAAAGATTCCGAGGAAGACTCTTCATTTTCGCGAATCAATCGTCACACATCCTTGGGCCGTGAGAGCGACTCTGAAGAGCCACGCTTCCACACCATGCATCGCCTGAGGTAAATCGAAATCATTTAAATACATTTTACGTAAATTGACCAAAAACATTTTTTCCAGGAGCTCGCGGCCATCGCAACGTGGCACAGCCGAACCCAATGACTCTGGCAGCTCGGGCGAGGAAGACGACGACGACGGATTCGAAATATTGACCGCGGAGAATCTCTTCTCAACGCTGCTGTCGAGGGTACATGGTTTAATGATACTTTGTTGACGTATTTCAATGGTAACAATTTGTGTTCCTTGCAGGTTCGAGCACTCACCAACCGATTAAATGTGAATGAGCCAAACACAAGCAATTTCCCATCATCGCGCTTTATGAGCAACTTGAGACAAACTCAAGCACCGTTCTGGCAACACCACGACCCGTTTACAAGGTAAGGGAGAGATTAGTTGTTTGTTTGGTTAGTAACATTATTTTTAAGCACAATTTTGCATCGTTTGAATGACGATGGTTTGCGTCAAGAGTTCTGAAAAAATATTCCCGAAGCATATAATTTATTAGCCAGAATTATTGAAAATTCTCCCGCACTCGGTCCTTTGACGTTTCTACCTATTTTAATCACTGACGAAAGAGAAGTGAAGAACAAAGGCCTGCTACCAAAACCACTAGCAGAGCGTGTCAAAGCGAGTCAAAGCGAGAAAAAAATCTGACCCTTGAAGATTTCTTATATATATTTTTTTCAATATTTGCATTTTTGTTCCACCGATTTCATTCTCACGTTCACGTTTGAAAATGTTTTTTTCGTTTTTTTTATCATATCTAGAGTTTACTTTTGGAAAAAGGTCCTATAAGCTATTATGTTTCATATGTTCACAGGAACTTAAAAAAAAGTCTTGATATTTCAAAACCTTACCACAGTATATTGAAACTTAAATATCTATTCGTGTTATTTATTATGTTGCAATGTCTTAGCTCGCATTACACATATTCATACAGGAATGAAACAATAGAGTCGAAAGAGGTGTAAGTATTGTTTGGAAACAAAATATAATATAGTTTACATATTTGCGTTCCTCGTGCTCTTGACTATTTATTTATAAGTTTAATTATATGTTCACAAAACACTTTCGCACTTAAACTCTATTCAATTTGTGTTTTTAAAATATCAATTTTGACACAATTCTTTGGATTTCTATATTGAAACTAAACATTCATATATCAAACTACCTTTGTTGAAGCTATTTAACACATTGTTATTTTTCCAGCCGTTTGAATGGAGGAAACTCAAACGCGTGGCGCCACAGCATGTCCCGTGATCTCAGTTCGGATATCGATTCCATGTTTTCGCGGTCGGGAGCAACACTTCCCAGAGGTGATTATCGTAGTTTCTTTCACTAGATTTCATTGGATTCTTCCAAAAAAGTGCTTAGAATTTTTCATTAGTTTTATGATTTTAGTTTTTCATTATCGTCATTACTTTTTTGTTTAATTTCTAACCGCTTAAAATGTTTTCCTATATTCTGCAAACTTTTCCTCCCTCAAAGAAGTTAAGAACCGATTAAGAGTTTACCTGTAGCGAAATTCCTCCAGTTGATGCAAGCTAGACCTTTTACACACCCAAATCAACTTTACACTGTCGTCGGTGTAAATTAAACACAAAACCAACATTTCAAACTACCAACCAATGCGCAACTGAACCTAAACGCATACAAAAACAAAATGCATAATAACCATCAATTTTACAACGTAATCCCAAGTACCAGTCCAAAAGTAACCAATTTTTTTCATCGAATATCGAGTTGTTTTTGCTAATGCTTGTTGATTTGAGTTTGAGTAACGATTAAAGTATGTGCGATTGTTTGGTTGATAGCTTTTCCTTTTGTTGTGCCACCCATTATTATATTAGAAATAACTGCTTTTCAAAGTTGTGTAGCTAGTTGTTTTGAGATCGAATTACTATGTTAAAATTATTTATCAAATGTAACATTAAATAGATGTTTGGATTGACGATATCTATATGGAAAATAAAGTTCAATAAAAGTTTTACAAAAATATAGTCGAACCTGTAGCTTTTTCTTTTCAACCCTTGTTTCCAAATACTCCATATCTGTTGATAAGACCCGGCTCACGATCTAAGTTGTTTCGACTGTTTTTTTTTGTTCGCGCGGAAATGTCTCTTTGCAGAAAAGTCTCAATCCAAAATATTTGTTTAGTGTTCCTCTCAGTTTTAGTTTAGTTTGAATATTAAGTTACGTTTACGTTAACGAATTTTTCTTCAATCATTTTGTTATGCCGCTTTGCAAGTTTTTTTATACATAATATGATAACACTCAAAAATAATGATTGCGATAGATGGTTAAAGTTGGAGGTCTTCAAACAAAAAAAACATTTAAAACAAAACTGGAACGAGAGGTACTAATCGAATATTTTGCAAACCCAATTGAGTACTTTTTTTTTCTTTTAAACTTAAATCTCGCGTAAAACCGTTCAACTTTAACCATCTGTCAATGTCAATACGATTAAGTGAAGTGTGAAAGTATGTGTTGAACGCGAATAGTTTTGTTTTGGTTTTTGAAAATATGTTAAAGCGCCATGCAGCCTTTAATGCACAAACACACAGTGAGTAGATTTATTGTAAGTAAATTAGTAATAATAAGAAGAAAATGTTAATCAGACTTTCGATTTAATTTCCGAAAGAGTTGTTTTCTTAACGGAACAAGATTATAGATAATGAAAAATAAAACAATAGTCAAGACAATGCAATGTTAAGGATTTTTTATATGTTTAGCCACGGAAGTCACGTAATTCCGACATAAAATTTGAACTAGCTTTGCTCTGTGGTATATTTTATTATTTACACATGACACGATTGCCAAGCCACATGGAAAAGGAAACCACGTGTAATGGAAAACACTTCATTAAAAATATAATTTGTTGCTGTTTTTTAAACATGAGCTTGAGTCATCCTCAATTTGACTATGAGAAATTGTTAGATGAATAAGCATCCCGATTTCGTTGTTTCAATCTAGGATTGATTGTAAGAAATTTTTGTTATTAAACAACATATTAAAGAATCGGCTTTGAATGAATTTAGGTAAAGATTATTACATTAATTTGAAGTTTAAAATTTATTCCAAATAGGCCCACCGACTTTAGTTACCACGCGTCTCCATTAGTCCCATTAGAGTGGATATAAACTTCAAATTGGTGTTCACGAAAAGTCGATTCGGGATAGTTTTTTTATTTCTCGTTTTGTGTCATTATTTCATTAATATGTGGATTGATTGGTAAAATGCATGAGAGTGATAAAAAACGAGAATGATTTTTCAACATTTTTGTCAAAAAGCTTTCTACACAATCAAAGATAATTCGGGTGTAAATGAACAACATCAAACATAAAAAAATTAAATTGAAAATGTAAGATAATTGTCCTCATTTGCCTCAGTCGCTGAAACAGTTCAAATAAGTGTGATTGTGCGTGAACTTGTTACACTATGCAGTATTTAGATTAGTGCTTTTCATGTAATTTAAAAATGATCATGTGCATCATGTAGAATACAGAAATGTTTCCAAAATCCAACAAAACACTTTCGGAGCGGGAAAGGCGGAGACTCCATTGCAAATTTCAATGAGGTAAACAGTTGAAAATAGACCGAATTTAACAGAAAAGCAACAAAATCTCGAATAAAAAACTTCATATTATCAATACATTTCTGTATTCTTTTCGACTTTAATACAAGCACTCTAACTCCACATTGGCCTTTAAAAAAAATTTAAGTTGATTAGCGATAAATAACCATTTTCTCATGTTAATTTTTTATTATTTTTTCAACCAAAACATTCGACAAGTCAACAAATAAAATTATCTGTTTCTACAACAAAAATATACAAAGCTGATTGTTGCTTGTTTGTTTATTTTTTTCTCTATGTGATTGCAGTGGGGTTCCGCGTTACGTTAACACATGTACCACATACCGGTGGCAGTAGTTCGCAACCTGAAACCACTTCCACCACAACAACCGCGAATACTTCTACTTCTACTACTACAACAACACCATCAACGAACACATAGTACCGAAAACAACTGAAACCATTTATCCCATACATGATGTTTGATTTTTTCCCTCCTTCAGAATATCAAAACAATAGAAAGAGAAACAGATTCGATCACTTTTAGCATAAGTTTATTTATTTGAAAGTTTTTTTTTATACATTTAATCATAATTTTGTGACTAAATCACTGCAAAGCACTGCAACTCTCAAATACACAATCAAAGCTGCGTGCGAACTATGTATCTTACTATACATTTCAAACGAAATCAAAAACCAAAAGAAAACTACAAACTAATCACACCGTGTCCGTTAATATGCAAACAACGTTATGAGATAACCTAATTATATTTCTTTAACACTCACAGTTGAGCAATGCTAGATTTCTGTTCTTATGAGATATTGTAAGAACCAGTAGCATGTGTTATTGTTTTTCTTGCTCCAAATATTGCTAGAGGTTGTTATGAGTTAATCATGTAAAAGTCTAAAATATCTGAAATTGGTCAAGTCAAAGTAATAACCACTAACAATATTGAAATGATAATGTATTAAAACTATAGAAAGAGTAGAACACTTTCAAAACTGTATAAAACCAAGTGCAATTACACTTACGGAATGTTCAACAACCAATATGTTTAAGTTTTACTTTTATTGTTACTGTTTGTGTGTACTACTGTCCTAGAATCGTATGCTGCGACCAACAACAGTGCTTCAATGGTAAGTATTCTTTCGAAAATCAAAACAATAAATTTACATGAAGTGTGCAAACCGCTACTCATCTATGATGGCATTTTTATTTGGAAAATAAAACAAGAACTTGAACGCAAATGGCGAACGGATTCTAGTTATGTATGTGTCCCATTAATAAATTTTTATGTCACATTTTTTTTCTATATTTAAAAGTTGCAGTTATTTGTGGTTCATTCAAAATTCACAAAATTCTTCTGTAAAAAGTTGTATAAATATCACTTGTGAATTCATAACATTTAGCAGGATTGCCATAAAAAAAGTTGCCTTCGTCTGGATTAAGGCCCAAATCTTTCAGATTCTTATTCCAAGTCTCCACCACTAAGCTATAGAAGATTTGATAAATTGACGAAATGGTTGGACTGTAATGTATTGAAGAATTTTCATTCCAATATGATTTTCAGCGCAAAAAAATAACTAAGTATGTTGAAGACCAATGTAATGAATTATTTTTCTATACAAAACAAAATTGATTGATTCAAGTAGCTAAATAGCATATACATTAGGATGTAACAAAACGGGTCAATTTTGCGGGCATTTCAGGGCATGATCGCCTAGGTAAACTCAGTCCGAATCCCAAATATGAGCTTGATTGGTTGCTATAGGACCTGACGTTTTGAATTTGAATTTTAAGTGGGATTAACCCGTAAAATCGGTGCGTTTTGGTATTTGCCAGTTTCGAGGCCCTAAACATGTTTTGCATTTTTCAAAAACCTCATGAGCTCATGTTCCGTGTTCCACTTTTTTTCATTCTCTTCTGGCAGCACTTGCTGCTCCTGTAGAAAAGATTGAGGCAGGCGTCGCGACGCTCACGCAACCGAGCAAGCTGAAGGTGCTGCCAGAAGAGAGTGAAGAAAAAGTTGATGTTTTCAGCGGTGTTATTATAAATTCTGTAACATTTTAAATAGTGGACGAATCTTTTCGCACTCTTCGGCAAAGTTGTTCTCTGGAACACGGACCATGAGCTCATGAGGTTTTTGAAAAAATGCAAAAATCGTCGAGGAGCTCAAACTGGCAAAACCAAAACGCATAGATTTTACGGGTTAATCCCACTTAAAATTCGTAACCGATCAAACCCATATTTGAAATTCGGGCTCAGTACACCTAGGGGATCATGCCCTGAAATGTATGTATGTATGTATGATCCCCATACCCGCAGGCAACTTGGTCCCGAAACACATGTGAGCGCTAGGTGAACAATTCGATCATCTTTTACTCCGTAATCTGTACACCCACGTGCATAATTTTTGTTTGCACGAATTTTTATGCTAAAATGGTTCCCCTTATCCCTCCCCAAGCACCGGAATTTTGTAGCGGGTTTAGGGACACTTTGCATAGACGCCCTTGTCCCCATCACGTCACTGAGGGTATGGAGCGACGAGAAAATAATAAGCATGCCCCCTCAGTCGAACCTTCATTAGAGAAGTAAGCAATCCACAACTCACAGCGAACGACTAAGGGAACACCCTACCACGTATATAATAAGGTTGGCGTAGGTTGACTTTAGTGAAATGTCTGAATGAGTAGATGAAAAAATATGTATAAAAATAGGAAAGGTCTCAACAAATTAGTGATCCATGGTTTAGGACATTTTGCAAACGTCTCAAACTTGATGGAACTTGCGATCTGGTAGCCGAATTCTTGCAACACACGACACAACCACCGGCTTGACCTTAGAAGTATTCGGACGATGGCCATCACTCAACACACTCAATCAGAAAGCAATTCTGGAGTTTTTTTTTTTTTTTGAAAAGGTCCACTAAACCAAATTTTCAGTTTTTGCTTTTTGGGTGTTTTTTAATACTCCTGACTCAAGGCAGTTTCAAAAACACCCAAAAAGCAAAAAATTGAAATTTGGTTTATTGGACTTTTTCAAAAAAAACTCCAGAATTGTTTGAACCGGTTGGAAATGTTGAGGGAAATTCTCGTACACATCCAGCGGTACTTGAATGACGTTGGTTCAGTAAGGACACTTATTGCACACGGAGCTGGAACAACAGGAACCAAATTTTAACAAATTTTATTGAAAGTTTTTGTCTCCCCCTTCCTTCAAAGTTGGCCCGAAAAATCAGGGAGCAAAAAAAATTTTTTTTTCAAAAAACTTCAATATTTCAATGGAAATTCAAGTACTACCTATCAGCTGAAATCAATTCAAAATGCATTTCCCTGCGTTTAGAATCATTTTTAGTATGTTTGGGTTGATTTAAAAATCTATAGATTTTTTGAAAATTTTCGATGCGTAAGTTTTTTTTCGTAAAAACTAATTTTTTTTCGTCGAATCTCTTGCTTATTGAAATGATTGCAAAACAACTGAACTAGTGTAAAATGCATTTTAAAACACTTTTTCCTTTGTCGGAACAATGGCTTGTTATTTCAGTTTTTATATTTTTATTTTTTTTTTGCCCCTCCCTCTCGACCCCGGCAGAGCCGAGGGACAAAAACTTTGAAAAATATTTGCATCGCCCTAATCATGTTTCGAATTCATTTCCTCAGCGAAGAAGGCAAACATGTGTTTAATATCTTGTATAAAGTACTCTGCTAGTAAATTGGTAACCGAAAAAGAGGCTCTTTGAATTACTTGTAAAGGTAAGTCGAAAGTGTTTTTTTTAATATCTTTTATACCCATCTAATCTGTTCTCCACTAATAAATATATCCTTAAATGTGTGACACAACACTCGAAGATTAGAACAAGTATTCAAACACAAGTTCAGTAGTCGTCAATGAAATGCAATGTTTGAGATATTTATCTTTTGTTTTGTTCAACATTCGACTTTCGAATTTAAGCATTGTCTTTGTCTGGCCTGTCAATACTATTTGTTCTTCTCTTTTCTCTTCCCTTTCTTTCTGATTTCTTCCAGGAACTAAATACAAATCACCAAACAATAATAACAATAATATTGGCGTATCTCATAGCAAGTTCAACAACATTAATCAAACAAGCACAATATCTAGTCGAAATTTCAACAGCAATAGTAGTAGATCTGATACATATCAGTCAAGTTTTGAGAATGTTAGCAATAGCAAAAACAATGTACTTAACAATAACTGTCTAAACTTAGAACAGAAGTCGTTAGATCTGCTTCATGAAGGTAGCGATCAAGTGTTAGACTTGGGTGATCTCGACCTATCGCAGCTACGTTTGTCCAAGAAGGATTTGGAAGCCCTCTCGAGTATTACTCCTGCTCTGTCTCAACATTTGCAGGATCAGTTGCTCGCCCAGCTTCCGCCCCAGCAAGCAAAAAAACTCTCAAGAACACTTTCAATGCAAAATGGAAATAACGCAGCCAACCGACTTTACAAGCGAAGTCTGAGTAGCAGTGCCAGTCGTGCTACTACAGTGGATACTTCTGAAAGCTATCAGCCATCCGAATCACGTGATAGCGTCACTCCGACGAATGAGTTGTACTCGCAAAAGCGATTCAGCAACAGTAAATCAGAACGAAACTCACGAAGCTCAAGTAACTCGAGGGACGTCACATCTCCTCCACCCCTCCCTCCACCCACATTCAACGACGACTACGGAACTTCATCTTCTCGTTTTCCATATACTAACGAGAATCATGAGCGGTTCCGAACGTACGAAAAGTACACTCCATATTCGATAAACCCGTACAACGACATTCCCGAACAAGATCAAAGCAAATCTTTGGATTTCGACAAAAGAGCCAGTTATTACGACAGTTCACGAACTTCCTGTCTAAGTCCAGCTGGGGAAGGTTACAGTAGACCACCGATTGGCTGCATCTCACCACCTCCAAACTCTTCCTCGTCCGGTTACTCGAGCCAACGCTCAACCACGCGTCGTATTTCCAGATTTTTGCGTCCAGATTTTTTTGATCCACCGACCGATCCGAACGAGCAGGACAAGGCCAAGAAGGAGCAGGAAACTCAAAAAGTCTTGCGTGAAATACGAGAGAAAAGTCGCGAGAAAAGCGTCGATCGACATCACAATTCGGACTGTAATATTGAAAAAAGCTCCGATCGGTTGAGTTACTTTATGGAAAAATATCGCAAAGAAAACATCGGCGATGACAACAGGACTAACGAAACGCTGGAATTGTTACGAGATGCTCGAGATTCACGGAATCGTCGAAGTATCTCAAAACCTCGAGACATCGTAGATTCGAGCGTCGCCATAATGAATAAGACCGACTCATTCACAGACAAAATTTTAGATGAACTGCAAAACTTGACGATACGACAAAAATCGATGCCAACCAAGAGTAAAAGTAAAGAACTTATTATCGCAGATACAGCGTTGGAAACAAATACTAAAAGAAATTCGTACGAAAATTGTATTGAATGCACGATGAATGCCAAACAGCAGGATGACCCTCTGCTAGATGATCCATTAACAGAACCTATTACGACTAAGGTGGTCAAAGTAAAAAAAGTTAAACCAAAGCCAAAACTGGATGCTGACGGGAACCCTATCACAGTGACCGTAAAGAAGGTGAAAAAAGTAATCAAACCAGCTACGGATGTTCCAATCGTAGAGACAATCCCCGCTGACACTCCCAACGATGATAAAAGCGAGAAAATTAAAACTATCAAAAGAGAGTCCAAACTTATCCGCCCTAAATCGTACCCTTGCAAAGATCCGGAAAATGTAAAGGTCGAAAAGCCGCCAACGGATCAACCTGCTACACCAGCTGAAGTAAAAGCTTCTCTCGGTGCGGATTCATCACAATCAACAACTACAGCAGCAACGCCGACAAGTAAAATTGCCAGACCGAAAAGCTTTCCGAGTTCGAAACTAACCCCTCCCAAAGAAATTAAACTGTTGAAAAACATAATCAACGAAGAACAAAAATTGGACAACAGTTCAGTAGTGAAAGAGCCAACTCCACCAACAACTGCAATTGCAGTGAAAACTTCCAACA
Organism: Culex quinquefasciatus; assembly: GCF_015732765.1. Classification (NCBI taxonomy): domain Eukaryota; kingdom Metazoa; phylum Arthropoda; class Insecta; order Diptera; family Culicidae; genus Culex; species Culex quinquefasciatus. The sequence goes on from NC_051861.1 coordinate 54,316,839, forward strand.
AAGTGGCAGCAGATGGTCAAACAGCAGCGATCACACCTGAAGGATCAACTAAAAAAGTTCGTAAGGTTATTCGCATTGTGAAGAAATCTACTAAAAGTGATACATCCACAAAGAGCAGCAGTGAGGAAAATAAAGCCACGACCATCGTCGAGGTTAAAGAGCCTAAAGAGAAAAGTGTGACAATAGTTTCACCAACTCTCAGCGAAAAAACGGTCAAGGATAAATCAAAGTCACCGGAAAAGAAACTAAAGCAAGGCTTTTTAGCTAGTATTGGACAAAAGTTTGAAAAGTTCCGCGAAACGAACAAAAGCAATAAAGAGGCCAAAAAGATTGCAGCTGCAGATAACAAAACGCAAGAGGAAGTTGGGGAAAGCGCCAGTCAAGTCGAAGTGACGAAGAAGGAGAAAAAGAAAAGTCCAGGTGCAACGAACGCTGCTGCAAACGTACCAGTTGAAGTAGCTGCCAAGGATGAAGCTGGCACTAGCAACCGCGAGTCTAAGATCGACAAAGTAATACGAAACTTGAGGGAATTGTCAGTACCGAGGGCACCGCCTCTAACGGAGTCTAACCTGATAAAGCGAGCTGTAAGCGTTGAAGAGATGCCCGGAACATTTAATAAATATGGCGTTACAAAGGTACTAGGATTCTTCAAAAAGATTGAAAAGGATACCAAAAATAATAAAGTTCTTAATACAAAGTCATCTAGTCATATCAACACTATGGACACAGCTGCAACATTGAATGCGCTGGAATCTGTCATCATCGAACGCACCAACAAGCTGGTACAGGACGAAGAGCAGCAGAAGGAACGGCCAAAGTCCGCAAACTTTGTGAGCAAATTACGCAAACCGTACAATGGAACGAGGAGTGACACCGTGCTGACCATGACGGAGCAGCAACAGCCGAGTAAGTCGAGTATTCCAAAATCAGACAAACTAAACGGTGGAAACGCAACAACGAATATTCCCGTAAAGTATAGCTGTCCTGACTGCAATAAGGAAGATTCTAATCATGAAAACACTAGGAAGCATTCCTTTACACTATGCGATGCTCGAAACCTCTCGTTGGACGAGACCGATCGCGTCAAAACTAACCGCAGAGCTTTGACCCTGGACTTTAGCAAGCTTCAAGACGGTCGAAAAGTTCGAACCAATAATAACAACTACAGTTACCCTCCTCCAATGCCCAGTGAAATGAGCTCAATGAATGGTACATCTACTAGCATTACCAGTCACAACAAAAACAACAACAACTACATAAACATGCTTACACCTTCGTACGATAGCATCACGAATTACTCTTCTGGTTCTAGAAGTAGCCCGTACGACGATTGCAACTCGTCCAGCACATTCATGTCTCCATCCGAAGAGCACGAGCTTTACTTTGACAATTGGTCAATCTGCTCCGATGATCACAACAACATGCTTAGCGCTTCGCCTTCCGTGTCGCGACTCTCCAGGCTAACCTATATGAACTCTGTCTCTCCGGTAGATAATGATTCCGAAAGTGTAATCGAACGGATACGTAGAAAAAGTTTCTACTCCCGATTTAACGACAACAAGTCAAAGAGTCGTGTTAGCACCCTCATGGGATCCGGTTCTTCGAAGGATTGCTACCGCGAGTCATCTCTTTCCAGAGGTGGACCGTCGTCCACTCAGTTGAAAGAGTACGGTAAGTCTTCATCTACTTCGGTAGCGGGCGCTCTGGCAAGTGTTGATCGTTCCAAGAATGCCTACGATTACTCCTACCGACTACCGATCGCTAGGACATCAAGTGCCAGCAAAACCAAGTACACGGGTACAACAACAGATGACCATTCAAAGTCCACAAAAGCAGGCAACAGTGACTACTACCATCATCATCACTACCCACACTACTCCACCAGTAACGATTCTTCCGATAACATTAACTATAACACTGTCGGTAAATCCACCACCTTTAAAAATACGTATTTCGAAACCTCGTCACCACCGTATTACGCTGCATACAATCCGAGACGGCGTTCATCATTCAACACCAGCAACACAGCCACAGCCGCTAATCTTGCTTCATCCTCTTCATCAATAGCACTAGATTCTTCTGCCACAGCACCATCGGTGGCAAAGGAGTACCACCGGCGTGATTCTACCGTGACTGATGCATCGACCTCATCGGAAGGTGCCAGTGGGCTGCGTAAGATCCGCCCGTACGACAACCGAAGCATTTCGATGCTAAACTCGTCCTCTTCAGCAGCAAGAGATTCGCGTTATGGTGGATATGATAGCACATCGATGACCAGGTAAATATCATGCGCAAATTCGTGTAATCGTAACGCTCTCTGCCCGTCCTTCTATAACCAATCCCCGTCCTGTCTCTCTGCTCATATTTTTTTTTTTAAAGTCGATGTTTTGAGAAAAACGAAACCATTCGCACTACAACCCACAGGTCTTGGCGGTCGCTATTGAAAGATTCATATTCGGTCCTAGGCGTCCGAAAGCTTCTAATAATAAAGGGTTAGTGGAGGGCCATCATCATCAGTTAATACTAATAACCATCTCGGTCTCGAATCAATGATCTTTGGATGGCGAGTCCATCCGCCGACCAGTTATTCCATCGGAGCAGGCTTTAGTCTGGTACTTTTTTGTCCAGGACGACGACTTCCACACCTGGAAAGACCTAACAACCTAACTTAACACTTAGGCCGGGACCGATATTGATTTCCCACTCCAACGGAACGGTGCGATCAAACATTTCTCGTCTCAAGGGCTGGTGCTAGAAAGTATTTTATAATTATTTTTGCAATTCCGTCGTGAATCTACTTATCTACAATCACTTAGCTTTACTTAGAATAAATAAGTAAAGTCAAATAGATATATCACTTACAAAAGTACGCAACTTACAGCCGTCTTGTACAATACTCTTAGAAAACACCTTTGATATGGAAACGTCAAACTTCCGTAGATTTTGAAATTTACCAAAGCAGTCAAGTTTCTAATTTGATTACTTTTCCATTGTAGGAGATCAGATTCATTTCCATTGATTCAAATTGCTAAGCTAAGTGCCATTTTCTAAGTAAAGTGATTGTAGATAGGCCCTTTCTTTTCCTGTCGTTCTCAAAACAAAAAAGCTAGAGTGCGGGAAAGTTAACTAGATTTACTGGCGTCGCCATTGCGGTTTTGTTTTTAGAACGTAAAAATCGACGCCTCACTTTTCAATCCTTTTTTCAGACCTGAAATTAAGACTTGTGACAGGGAATAAGTAGTTTGTGCAACAAGTAGCAAAAAGAGGATTTTTCAGCACGAGTCGTACGACGTATCCAACGAGGTTCACCGAGTTCGACAAGTGATAAAAAATCAAGTTTTGCAACGAGTTCCATACAACTTTTTTTGCAATTCCGAAAAACATCCTTTGAATTTAATTGTAAGTCAAATGTCCATGGATTTAGTCAATGAATCGATTGGAATCGAAAAATTGTTGAAAAGTATAACTTTTCGAAACAAGTGCTGAAAAGTTCAACTTTTCAGCATCCATTTCAGTGCTGAAAGTAGAACTTTTCAGCTTTTGTTTAGAAAGATGTTACTATTCGATCCTTTTATTTTTGGTAGAGAAGGCTGTTTCGTAGTATGAGAATGACAGGAAAAGTAAGTACCGTAAACCGGGGTGACTTTGATAGGATTTCAATTTGTTTTTAGAATATTTTTCAACAGGTAAGGTTTTTCTCAAGATTATTATTTTCAAAACATGTACTGGGGTAGGCCACACAAAGTCCATGCACAATTTTGGAAAAAAAGTTTTTTCAATTGTGTTTAGAAAAATAGTTACGTTAAAAATTCTTAGTTTTAATTCCGGGGTGACTTTGATAGTCATAGTTTTTCTTGTTAAAATCATATTTAAGATGTTCAAACTTTATTTGTACGTTAAATGTACCATTACTAAAGTAGCTGATATAGTTTGCAAGAATAAAAACAATGTTTATGTTAAGTTAACTAAGTTTACAAGCTTTTTAACTAAATACATATAAATTTTAGGTAAACTTGTTAAAAAGTCGGAATTTTGCCTGAAATTTGTTAAAACTAGTTTTGTTGATAAAATTATCGATTTATATTGCATTTTATACTGAATTCGAAGCACGAATCACAAGTTTTCACATTTTACATGAAATTTGTTCAACTAAAAATGCCTATAAATTTGAAGTTTTTTTTAAACTGTGTTTCAATAACAGATAATATTTATTATTTACAAACTTATTAAACCTTCTCCTAGTGGAAAATTGTCCAAAGAATCCGAAAATGCATTTCATTTTCCGATTAAAAATCATGATCATTGAGAAAATCATGACACTTTGAGAAGTTTAAAATAATGACTTCCATCAACATTCTCTTAACTATAGTTAACTAACTTTATAAACCTTTCAAAAATTTATGAAAAGTTCTTCTTGAGGTACTTTGAACACTTCTCTACCACGGTCAGTATGTTTCTGAACCATTCCTTACATATTTTAATTGTACTTTTCATTTTGCGGAAAAATCGCAAACCTATCAAAGTCACCCCGGCTATCAAAGTCACCCCGTTTTACGGTAGTTTCACGACGGAATTGCAAAAACATTATTGCGATAATCAATGACTACTAGGTTGGAACAGTAGGGTGGAATCTAGTTATCTAATCTAATCAGACCCTAGCGCAGCCAATCTTTTGAAGGGATCCTGGAGAGTGCCTTAGGTTAGATGACGCCTAGCACTCTTCTAGTCATTTATTAACATTTCTAGTGCGCCATTGCATTCGAATGCATTGAAACATCACAAGCGTTAAAGCGGTCAGGCTTACTGCGTAAAGCCGTATCGCAGAGATGACTAGTAATTGGGTTGAGTTTGAGCATTGAGTGTTCGAACAACAACACAATTCTGAATCGACAGGGGAGGAAGAAGCTTGGGGACACACCACCATACGCTCCGAGATTTTGGTTGTATTCGTTGGGAGCACCATGCTAAGAAGGTTTGGTACTCCGAGACCCTCTGGGATGGGACATTGTATTTCTACGAATGCCCTAGACACTATTTGCCGTGGTTATAGCGCCACAACTCCACAACTCCACAACTCGCTCGAAGCTAGTCCGTCCCATATGTAATTTCGTCAATATTGAGGTAATAATGCAGTTTGGTTCAAAATCATGTAAACTATCAGAAAAACCAATAAAATGTAGTACTTTGTTCTAGAAATCCCGAGAAAATCCACTTTTTCGTGAAATTCTAACACGTAGCCTTATGGGCGGGACAACTTTGACACGCGTTTTTCTTGGCTTGCTGTTTTTACATATGGGACGGACACGATTAGAGCGGCAGTCTAGTTATGTGTGTGTGTGTGTGTGTGTGTGCAACCAACCAAACGGGACCACGCGGTCGCTTCTTATAAATTGAGTTGTTTCCATGTATTTTATTTTTAGATCTACATTCTATACATGCAAATAACTCGCATAGGCATTTGGATGGTGTTAGCTCTGCCGAGCTTCGGTGACCCATTTCTACGCTGGCTAGCCGAGCGCGAGGTCCCTCAGCTTGAGTCGACAAGCCCCGCCCTGAAGAACGTTTGCATCAATCGGATTCAAACGTTATTTAGAACTTCCGAACCCTTGTCAAATGGACAAGGACCCAGCGCGTATATAGTAACAGTAACAGTATTCCTAATTCCAGTCATAGCCTACTAAGTCGCGATGGCCAAGTGATTAGCATTTTTGCTTACCAATCACTAGCGTGCCCAGGTCCTCAAGGAAGGTGGGGCAAAAATATTAGAGTTTTGAAAATTTCGTCGTTTATGGACACCCCCTGCCCAATTTTAGAACACATTTCCGAGGATGGTGGGGCAACTGCCCCATGTTGCCCCACCCTGGGCACGCTAGTGTTACCAATCCAAAGGACGGGGGATCGAACCCCGACTGGAGCGACTTTGATTTTTCGTTCATGTTCAGAGTTTAAAGATTTATATTTCCTATACTTTCTCGTTGGGAGCAGATGGGAATCGAACCCAGGACCATTCGCTTACAAAGCGAACACCGTAACCAGTCAGCCACGGCCGCTCCTTGATTAGAGCGGCAGTCTAGTTGATATGGTAAAATTAAAAATGATAAAAATCCAGTCAGCAACACATTTTTCGGGTCCCTTTTAGAGTCCCAAACAACCTCCCAAAATTTGGAAGCGATTGGTTAAGCCCACGATTGGCGCAAAGCGAATGAAATTTATATGGAAATTACTATGGGGAAGCTAGTATTTTCACATTTTTGAATTAACATATTTCATGTTTTATTATCATATGAAACTAATACCGTAGAAGTATTGCCCTGGATGTCCTGAACAACTGAAATTTTGGGAGGTTATTTAGGACCCTAAAAGGGACCCAAAAATGTGTTGCTGAAAAAAAAACAATTTTCGATTCAACCATTTGGAACAGTCGTTGAATAGATTATACGCATGGAAAATAAACACGTTTCTTTCACTTAAAACCCTGTCCAAGGGTGTTTTCGGAATTGGAAAAAAAAAATTGTATAAAACTCGATGCAAAACTCGACTTTTTCAGCACTCGTCGTGTTTATCTGTTGTAAATATAACATAATATATTTTCTGTCAACTAACACGAAATTGTAAAAGTTTTGATCAAAAATACCCGAGTATCCGTCCAATCGAGCTTATATTTGGAATTTAAGAAAATTTAGCCCTATAATAGACGGCGAAAAGAAATTTTGAACAACTCAATAGTCCATCTATATTGTGATAACAAATGTTTCTGCCAAAAACTTATCAAATCTTACTAGTGCTTCTCCTAAAATAATGAGCAGTTTAATATCTTCTTTTTTCAAACAAATCAATAAAATATTCAATAAAAAACACCAGTGAAACCCGTTTAAGTCCGGTCCGTTCCGTAGCCTACAAAAGCTTTCATCTATGCCTGAAAATTGCTGCCAAATAAACGACCCATGCTCCTCTTTTCCCCCACTTCCAAATAAATTCCAGGTAACGCTTGAGCAAATAAAGTTTAAAATATGGCCTTTAGCTTTGAGATTCTAACTTGTTACTAATGATTTGTACCACATTTGTTTTTGCAGAAACAGTCGTCTCAGAAACCCATCAATACCTCGAAACCCCACCAACGTATGATCGTCAGCATTCACTGACGAGTGCGGTATTTACTACAATTTCTAAGGATTTGAAACTTTATCGCGATCAAATTTGAAACAATAAAATCAAACAAAAAAAGTAGTGGTTAGCACATTCAACGAAATCATTCATTACTACAGAATAGAGTTTTACACAACACGCAATACGAGGAAAAGGAGGAAACAAAGGTGGAAAAGCGGAATCAATGTACATGTGTGTTGTTTACTGACGGAGAACCGTTTACTTTAGAAACTAGCATTTTAAAACGTTACTTAGTGAAAATATTTTCCATCGAATTTCCAATTAAGAAAGCAAAACAATGAATGGAACCGTCAAGCTTATGAGAGGGAGAGAGACATGAACAAGACAGAAAGGATTTTGTACATTTATTTAGGTTTTAACGTTTTAAAAAATTGCACGGAAAAAATATTAAAGCTAGCGAATCTGAATCGAGATTTTAGAATGTAATAATTTGTAAAAACATGAAAATAAAGTTAGAAGTGTACTATGAATTACGTGTTTAAAATATTTGAATGAAAAAAATCCTCACTTTTTCTTTTTAAATTTAGCTTTATAATTAAATATAAAAAAATCATTTCCGCATTCAATCAAATTATTCGCTCTACAGCTTTGCCTTGGCGTTCTCGATTGCGAGATTCCTACTCGAAACTAGGTGTCCGAAGGCTTGATTGTTGAGGCAATTGCAAACCTCTTTTTACACCTTAGCTTCCATCCACCCCGGGATTCTAATTGACGACCTTTGGATTGTGAGTCCAACTGCCTACCAGCGAATCCACCGAGGCAGGACCCAGGGAGACGACTCCTACACCTGGACTGAGCTAACGACCTAACACCTCTAGGTTAGACCGGGGCCAACATTTACTTCCCCATCCGACGGAAGGCGTGATCAGACAAATCTCGTCACAAAATTTGCCACCGGGACCTTCTGGGATCGAACCCAGGCCGACTGGGTGAGTGGCAACCACGCTTACCCCTACACCACGGTCCCGGCTTATTTCCGCATTACACCGCTGAAAATATTTTTTCAATTTTATGGTGACAGTTCTGTTTGAGCAATAGCACCATCATCCACATTGCCGATTGAATAGCTACCGCAAGCCGAGAAGAATAACTACGACGGAGTCAACTACTCGTCGGGTGGGACAGTATCCAGACGAGGCGACCGGTCCGTTCTTGGTCATTGCGGAAGCTATCGGCGAGGACAATCTTCGACCAACAAACCTCTCAAAGACTATCATTGGCATGTACCAGCAGGACTACGTACGTGCCGTAGTTCTGTCCAGGAGACGTTTGAAAATTCTGAAATTTCGACATTCCAGGCTTTCATCTATTCCGAAAAGATCATCAAAGCAACTCCAGGGGTGTACTCGTAGCTGCTAGAACCGACCCAAATCCCACATCGCTGGACATCCCAACCCCGCAGGAAATAGACGCAGTGGCCTGTCAAGTTCACTGCCGACTCGGAAAGCTGACGATCGTTTCGGTATATATTCATCCGAACACGGTCGTGTCGCAAAACACTTTCGAAGACTTCTTCAACCCTCAACCGTGCATCCTGGCAGGGGACTGGAACGCTAAAAATCCAGCTTGGGCGGAGACATTCAGAACCAGCGTGGAACGAACCTTCTGGCGGCTCTGGATGTGTCGAGATTTGTAGTTTTGAACGATGGCAGCTACACACGGTTCGACGCGAATCGTTTACCAAGTGCTATTGACTTGACCATTGCCTCAGCGGACATCAGCTTACTCTTCGAGTGGGCTCCGTTAGATTTTCCCTACGGTAGCGACCATCTTCCGATTACTTTCGGCACGACAACGGAAGTGGTGGAAGAACAGCAACCAGGAATAAATTACAAAAGGCTTGACTGGGAAAAGTTCTCCACGCTGCTGGACGAAAGGTTCAAGCTGTTGACCCCTACAGCAGGCCTGCCCAACGTCCGGCCCGCGGGCCGGATCCGGCCCGTGAAGCCATTTCATCCGGCCCGCGACGACTTTTCAAAATAGTTCTATGACCGGCCCCTAACGCTGATCATGAAATATTAAATAAAAAAATTGAGTGTCTAAATAAAAAAAATAAACTTGAGATCAATTTTTTGCGATAAAATTTTGTGAATTCAACTATTATTTTAATTTGGCTTTGTAATTTTGAAATATTTTTTCTTTCGAATGCAATTTTTTATGTTTAAGTTTTATTCATGTCATTTCTTTATTGAAAGTTTCAGAATCAATTAATAAACTGTAAAATGGCGCAAGATAATGAAATTACCCATTTCGTAAAAATGTAAATGAAAAAAAAAACTTGTATCACTGTTTAAAAATGCACAATAAGACACTTAATTTAAAATTTTACAATTTGTACCATGTTTACTGCAAATTGAAGCTTTTCTTTTTTGAGGACTTGATTAAAATTGATTTTTTTCAATAAGTGAGTAAGCAAAGTAAAGTATTTTTTTTAAATAAAATTTTGCAGTGATAAAGTTTTGTTTGAAAAACCTTACAGAAAGCAATTTACTCATACTGAAAATAAAGATTGCTGCAAAAAATTCTAGAATTTTAAAAAAAGTCCAAAATAAGTAACGAAATCAGTGAGCAAAAATATTTTTATTTTTATTTTTTCATTCATTTGATTGAGTAGTTGAATCAATTTTAAACAAAAAAAAATAAATCAAATAAACATATTTTTGAAATTTATCTTTGATTATGAGCATGAGCATGAGCATGAGAGACCACCCATGGTTGTCCTTCTCCGTTGCTGAACAGAACCGTAATATCCTTTCAGCACTACTGATTATAGACTTCGACTATCAAGTGGTATTTCCCTTATCAACAGCATGTATGAATGCGCTGAAAAGATAAAACACCATAATTGCCAAAAAAAGATCAGTTGCGAATAGGTAACAGTCATTGGCCACCAACGGCGCCCGCCATGTCAGTTTGTAGATCTCGATTTTAAGGGACGGGAATGTTAGTTAGCGCAGGTTGCTACTAGGGCAGCTGATTTACTCTGTGCTTACACCCCACGAGCGCCAGGAACCTGAAAACTTGGTAGTAGGATAGGGTGTTTGGTCAGGATTCATCATAGAAGATGATGATGTGACCCAAAATCATAGTGTTTTTTGAAAGGTATTATATTTTATTCTCAAGGCAAACAATCGGATGCTGCGGATGAGACATTTCCCGTTTAACTGTTGTTAATGTTTTAATGAAATGGTTTAATCTTAGACAGCCGGCTGTGGAAAGATAAAACCAAATAATATTTATTTATAAAATGAGGTGTTAAACGCAATGCTGCAATGATAGCGTAGTCTGCTTTTTAATTATATAATCATTTAGTTTATGAATTTGTTACGGAATAAACGCGACGAACTCAACCATCAAGTGTCTTCAAATCTTCTTTCTGTTAGCTAGATAAGGTATTGATTTTCGTTGCCTCTCGAGCTACGATGCTATGGAGAGGGCTTAACACACAAACAACCGACGTCGAGCCTTCCGAGCTACGGAGCTATGGGAAGGTCTTTTCAACACAAGGGCTTGAAGCACACGATAACTCACCGATTAATATGAATAATTTTCAAGATCGATCTTGTTTTAAAACTACAGCGCGACTCACTCCTGATTTTCACGATCCCGAATACAGCACAAATCGAACACCGCAAAAATCCATCTCACAATCCTGATTTGTTTTTTTTTTTTCTTTTTTTCATTTTTTTTTTTTTTGCTTTTTTTCACTTTGCACACAAACACAACCATAATTGAAAAATTTCCCCCAACCAACGCGTCCCTTCACTCAGAATTCTTGCAGGCACAATCCTGATTTTTTTTCTTTACTTTGCACATAAAAAAACCATCCGCTTGCACTGGTGGAACATAATCTGAACACAAACAGCGACACAAGAGACGAAAATTATCACGAAAAAACAGGACTGCGCGTCCTCAGAAGCACTGCACTTATCGCACTCGAACAGCGACACAAAAGAGACGGAAAATAACACGAAAAAACAGGACTGCGCGTCCACACAGGCACCTCACTACTGATCATTTTTGAAATTTATCTTTGATTATCTTTCTAAAATCATGGTCATGAACTGACACTAGTTTATTTATTTATAGGACACATAAAAAAACAATTTAAAAAAACTCTAGACTTGAAAGAACCTTAAATTAAAAAAAAATATTATCTTTGTGGATTGGTTGGGCGTTTTTACATTTTCAACTGTTAAGCAAACTTTTTTTCCGGCCCGCCACGCACTGGTTCAGAAAAATCAGATCTGGCCCGCAGGGCCAAAAGGTTGGGCAACCCTGCCCTACAGCAAGTTACGAAGTATTTTTCGAGACGGTGTGGCGAAGCCTAACGGATGCAACACCAACTAAATCCTCCACCCAGGTGAGAAAGCTACCACAGCCCTGGGATACGGAACTGCAAACGGCGCTGGAGGACAGAAGGGACAAGTTCATAGCTTGGCGCAGAAAATTAGACTACGAAAGTTACTGCATCTATACGGATGCAGAGCAACAGTTCAAGGTTCTAGTCAACAGGAAGCAACGAGAATCATGGCCGGAGCTTATTTTACCACAAGCGATCTGGACAGTGCCATCAAGCCGGGGCAAGACACCGCAACGGGCGTGGACGGCATTTGCTACTCGGTAATGCGCAATTTGCCTTTCACGGCGTCTTTTTCAGGGGGGTAGTATTTTTTGAGAAATAGCAAGAAAACTGTCATATACATATGAAAGTGTGGAACATCCCCGTTCATTTGCGGGGCGAACGAAAAGCTTTGGTCGGGAAAAATCAAAGTTATGCTCATTTGAAGTTTTTGAACTTTTTTCCTATGGGGCGAAATTTCGTCTATTTCAATTTAGTATTGTTATAAGTCTACATGGGCATGATTTATGGTTCAGATCATATAATTTCTTATGGGAAATGATGCAAGGAACATTATTCCTAATGCACGCAAAGTGATTGAAAATAAGGGAAAAAAGTTATAAAGGTTTTATTGAAAATTTGGGAGATTTTCTGATAAAATTGCACACCCCTTTTCCCCTTAAATCAAAATCAAACCATCCACATTAACTACCCCCGGGTCTTTTGTGGTCTCTATTGAATGATGAGAGCACCCAAACCTCTTTCTACTCCAAGGAACCTTCCACCCCAGTGTTAGAACTGACGCAACCTTTGGATTGCGAGTCCAACCGCCGCCAGCGATTCCACCGGAGTAGGCTTGGTTTGGTGTGTTGTTTGTACTTATGGCATGGAGACGACTCCTACACCTAGAATGACTTAACGGCCTAACAACCACGGCCGGGACCGAAATTTTACTTCCTCATCCGATGGAAGGTTGGAGCAGATGGGAATCGAACCCAGAATCATCCGCTTACAAAGCGGACAGCGTAACCATTCGGCCACGCACTGCCACTGTAAATAAAAAGATCAATTATTTGTGTGTTTTTTAGCAAAACAATTTAATAGTTGTATTGTTCGTTGTTTCAAATTTGGATGCCAGACTTGTTTAGTATGTTAAGCTTAATTATTTGAGATTAAATTAATAGATTTACATACATTTAAACTTTTAAATGATTTTTACGCAATATTTATTACCAAGAATTGCAAGTTCAACTCTATAGTTTCAATACAAATAATATAGCCTAAATGGAAATACAAATTAACAAAAGGCATAGAAATAGAAACCCTGTGATGTTATTTACACTGCATGTCTCAATTAGATAAAACAAATATCATGTGGACCATGTACTCACAAAAAAAAAGTGAAAATATAATGTAAACGGTACATTTTATAACCAAAACACACAAAAATATGTTGATTTGGTTGAAATCCAAAATTCATAAATGTGACTTACAGTTGAGCATAAACCCAACCAATTACACTTTTCTTTAGTGATTTATATACTCAATGGGCCCAGAAACATTAATCAAAAAAGAATTCATCGAAATAATGATCTGAATATCAAAAGCATTGCGGTTTTTGGGAAAGGGGTGTGCAATTTTATCAGAAAATCTCCCAAATTTTCAATAAAACCTTTATAACTTTTTTCCTTTATTTTCAATCACTTTGCGTGCATTAGGAAAAATGTTCCTTGCATTATTTCCCATAAGAAATTATATGATCTGAACCATAAATCATGCCCATGTAGACTTATAACAATACTAAATTGAAATAGACGAAATTTCGCCCCATAGGAAAAAAGTTCAAAAACTTCAAATGAGGATAACTTTGATTTTTCCCGACCAAAGATTTTCGTTCGCCCCGCAAATGAACGGGGATGTTCCACACTTTCATATGTATATGAAAGTTTTCTTGCTATTTCTCAAAAAATACTATCCCTCTGAAAAAGACGCCGTGCTTTCACTGCAAAAAGGAAACTCCTTCGCATATCCAAGTTTTCAAGCGAAAATGGCCTTCGAAAGGTGAACGCCCGAAATGTCAAAATCACGCAATGACACCAACATTACGAAAAAAGTGTACCATGGCATGACAGCCACATTTTTTTTCTAATGTTGGTGCTACTGGGAGATTTTGACATTTCGGACGTTCACCATTCGAACGCCATCTTCGCTTAAAAACCTCGATACAATGACATCTTCGACGATGGCCGGATTCCAGAAGCCTGGAAAGTCTTCAAGGTCATACCAATCCTCAAACCCGGTAAACATTCGTCTGACGCCAGTTCCTTCCGCCCGATCGGACTCGCATCATGTTTTCGTAAATGTGATAAATGAGAAGATCGAGTGGTACATCGAGAGTAACAAACTTTTTCCTCACGAAATATGCGGTTTTCGGAAAGGGAAAGGTACTCTAGATGCGCTACACATCCTGGTGGACCAAGTTCAGCTGGCGTTGAACAACAATCAGCACGTCATCGCGTGTAGTGTTGATGTTGAAGGCGCTTACGACAACATACAGATTGAGGTGCTAGTAGCACAGATGCGCCGATTGGGAATCAGCGAGTGCCTCGTCAAGGCTGTGTACAGTCTGTTCAAGGAACGTCTTCTCCACGCGGTTTGGATGGTAACCCAATTCAACGGGTAACATGGGTTGGACTACCACAAGGGTCTCCGTTGAGTCCTCTGTGTTTCAACATCGTGATCTTCAGCCTCTTCGGATTCCATATCGCGGGGGTTTTGCCTTCCTCACTGAGGTAAGGCTATAATCCTGCTCGAAAAAGTAACTTTTGAAAAACAGCTCGTAGACCTATATTCATGTATACCTATCGACTCAGAATCGAAAACTGAACAAATGTCTGTGTGTGTGTGTGTGTATGTGTGTGCGTATTCCCCTTGGTGCTCAAAATTCTTGCCAAGTTTTCTCGGCACTGGCTGATCCGATTTGAGCCAAACAAGTTGCATTCGGTCCGGTTTGGTGCCCCATACTGCACTATTGAATTGTTTGAAGATCCGATAAGTAGTTCAAAAGTTACGTATAAAAAAGGTGCAGGTGGTTATGTTACACATGACCAGTATGACAAAGAACTTTGCAAGATGATTGTTGAAATTTTCGATAAGAATGTCCGGTCCAAATTTCCCCATGATTCCCTTATAATTACATAAGACAACTCTTTTGTGAATAGTTTTAAGACATAATATCTACGTCCTATCGAACTAAGGGGACGGAAATTGCAAATGGAGCTGCAATAGAAATCAATGTGAAATCAATCGACTTTCCCTCACCACTCGAAAGTTATCAAGATGCGGAAATGTTTTTGCAAGGCTGTTGCAAGCAATTGGCGGCAGCAAAGTAAATTTGAACAGGAAACATTAAAACTGCCCTTTCAAGGGCTCTAATTGAATTCGAAATAGTTTTTCTATATTTCCAGAAAAAGAATTTCGCCGCGGCACAATAAAAAGGCAATCGCAGTAATCGATTTATTACTTCCTGCGTAAAATAAGCGATTTATTTTAACTGCGTAACTTCAGATAATGGTCAGATGCATGTGCAGTATCAAAAACCATAAAGTTTGATACCCATATTGCCCTAACTCTTATGGTTCGGCAAATGTTCCCTCATCGGAACATCCGCGGGGCCTCCGGCCACTCCAGATTGTGGCCAATACTTCCGAAATTTCAAATTTCATGTCCAGTATCAAAAACCATAAAGTTTGATACCCATATTGCCCCAACTCTTTTGGTTCGGCAAATGTCCCCCTTCGGAACATCCGCGGGGCCTCCGGCCACTCCGGATTGCGGTCACGACTGCCGAAATGTTAAATTTCATGTCCAGTATCAAAAACCATAAACTTTATCGCAACCACAACCAACTTGACCCAAAGGGAACTGGTTCTCGATCAACACGGAGACCCCTTCTTGATGCCGTTAACCGGAGCCTTCCGGGTGAAGATCAGCAGCTTGACCACATCGCACAGTGGTCGGAAACGCAAATTTAGCAGGAATAATTTATTTCCGCTTCAGGGATGCATTTTCGAGCTTCGAAGTCTAAGAAGCATTTGTTAAAAATGAAATTCTACATCTTTTGGTCCAAACGATATTAGGGTGGTCCAAAAATTTCTAGTATTTTCAAAAACTATCTTCGCTTCTAGATGAGATAGAGGTATACTTTCTTCGACAGTATTGTAGTACTAGCCGTTTCAAACAACTTTGTCGAAGACACCAAATCTCTATCTCTTAATCTGATCATTCTACAGCATTTTATATGAAAAGCAGTAGGGTGGCCCATCAAAAAAGTGTTTTTATTGCGTATCTTTTTTGTATTATTTTTGGCAATTTTGGTGTCTTCGGGACATATTTAGAGCATAAAAATACGCGTCTTTTGAAATGTCAACGAAGTCGCTAGGTCATTTTGGTAAAAAGTTACAGCGTTTTTAAAGTTTTTAATTGGCCTTTTTCAAATGTTTGTATCTTTTCGAGGGGACACAAAAATACGCTCCGCGGTGCATCTGAAAGCTCAAAACTTCTTCTTTAATATGAATATAACATCTCAAAGGGTTTTCTTAAACCCAAGTTACAGCGATTTAAAAATGGTCATTTTATGAGATTTTGTACCATGCTCTATGAGAAAATTTACATGAATATCGCATTAATCAGTATCAAAACTGCTCTTAGTGAGCTCAAATGCAGGTAAAATTGGTTTGTGGACAAACGTGGTCGAACCTGGTTTTTGTGGCAACTAGGGTGGCCTTAGATGACCTAGGGTGGTTCATATTCGTTCATTCTTATAAGATATGATTTTTTTTAAATTCGCATGGAAAGAAAAATAAAAAAAAAACATTTAAACAAAATTCAAATGCATAACCCGTTTTAAATAGTAAAGCAGCTGAGGATAAGATATCTGATTAGGGTGGCTCAAATTAATTAGAAAATAAAAAAGATTAAAGATTAAAGATTTTATTCGTAACAAAATGTATTTTAACATATTATTATTCCTCTACGTTTTGGTAAATCGTCTTTATTTGTATTTTTTTAATAGGATATAACTTTCCATGCATTTACTGTGTTAAAGGGTTCCATTTTGCATCATTAGTTGTTCCATACAAAATGGGAATGTGAATATTCGTAAGTATCATGTTTTTTTCTTATCGATTTAGCGTCTTGAAAAAGTTTTAGGTTATGATTTGAACCCTTAAAATAGTTTCAGGGAAAAATGCACACTTTAGAAATTGTTATTGAAGTTGATTTCCCAAAACTCTTATTTTATTTCTGAAAATTTGTCATATTTGTAAGGAAACATCTTTTAGGCTAGTGTTCAGGTTTTGTTGTAAAACCTGGTACTAAATTTTTGGTAAAAAGATATAAATTGGAAAAGGATCCTCGTATTGGCATACTAATTATACAAAATGAATCTTTTTGTCAAAGAAAATGCATGGAAAGTATTATCCTATTAAAAAAAATACAAATAAAAGACGATTTATCAAAACGTAGAGGAATAATAATATGTTAAAATACATTTTCTAACGAATAAAATCTTTAATCTTTAATCTTTTTAATTTCTAATTAATTTGAGCCACCCTAATCAGATATCTTATCCTCAGCTGCTTTACTATTTAAAACAGGTTATGTATTTGAATTTTGTTTCAATGTTTTTTTTTTAATTTTTGTTTCTATGCGAATTTAAAAAAATCATATCTTTTAAGAGTGAACGAATATGAACCACCCTATGTCATCTAAGACCACCCTAGTTGCCACAAAAACCAGGTTCGACCACGTTTGTCCCCAAACCAATTTTACCTGCATTTGAGCTCACTAAGAGCAGTTTTGATACTGATTAATGCGATATTCATGTAAATTTTCTCATAGAGCATGGTATAAAATCTCATAAAATGACCATTTTTAAATCGCTGTAACTTGGGTTTAAGAAAAACCCTTTTGAGATGTTATATTCATATTAAAGAAGAAATTTTGAGCTTTCAGATGCACCGCGGAGCGTATTTTTTTGTGTCCCCCTCGAAAAGATACAAACATTTGAAAAAGGCCTATTAAAAACTTTAAAAACGCTGTAACTTTTTACCAAAATGACCTAGCGACTTCGTTGACATTTCAAAAGACGCGTATTTTTATGCTCTAAATATGTCCCGAAGACACCAAAATTGCCAAAAATAATACAAAAAAGATACGCAATAAAAACACTTTTTTGATGGGCCACCCTACTGCTTTTCATATAAAATGCTGTAGAATGATCAGATTAAGAGATAGAGATTTGGTGTCTTCAACAAAGTTGTTTGAAATGGCTAGTACTACAATACTGTCGAAGAAAGTATACCTTTATCTCATCTAGAAGCGAAGATAGTTTTTGAAAATATTAGAAATTGTTGGACCACCCTAATATCGTTTTGACCAAAAGATGTAGAATTTCATTTTTAACAAATGCTTCTTAGACACCGAAGCTCGAAAATGCATCCCTGAAGCGGAAATAAATTATTCCTGCTAAATTTGCGTTTCCGACCACTGTGCATCGGTCCCTAACGTTCTTCCTTGATGGCCTGCAGCGACAATCCGTCCCGTTTCTGCGACGGCCCGAGCCATTTCGGCAACCTCTCCACGTCGTTGACCGGGGGAAATTTCTGCTGTCCCTTCTGATTCTGCAACTGCCACTCGATGTTGACTCCTCGGCTGTCAGAAAATTATGAGCTTGAGTGGAGATGATTTTAGATACATCAATCTCACGTCTCTCGGAGAGGATGATCGGGAAAGGTTTGTTCAACCAATCAGCGTGAAGGAAAAGGAGGGAAGTCTGCGAAGAGGGAAATCGCCACGTAACGATTTCGCTTCGCAAAAATTGGGTTCCGATCTTTTTATTCATTCTCTTTACACATACTACACACCACCTAGAGCACCAAACAGTGTGTTGCAAGTGTATTTGTAGCAAGAAAGCGCCATCGACTGTGGATTTGCTCGTGTGTGTGTGTGTGTGTGTGTGTGTGTGTGTGTGTGTGTGTGTAGTAAACCACACTAAAATTGTGTTCGCGGAACCACACTAATATCGAAAATCAATTTCCTCCAAGATCGATCGGATGAGCAAACTCGTGAAGGGTAGTTGCACGGCAGAAACCAGGCGCACACAAATGAAGCTCCCCAGCCCGCGTTTGTGTGTATGCGTTGATAATTTGGTGCTCTTTCAAGCCCCAAACTTGCCACTCGATTTCCCTTCCGCACACACAAACACTCACTACCGTACCCAACCAGATTTTTAAAGAATACTCTTTCGTGTGAATTGGCCCTGAAAAGGGCCATTTTAACGTCCTATGACGATGATAAAACCATGCGATGATGACACTCCAAGTTGCCGGCAATTTTCCCTCCCGCGCCTGCTCTGCCTCTCTTTCCAATTTTTCAATTCTCTCCTTCCTCTCGGCGGCTCTGCTGTGCTGCTGCTGCTTCTCGATCCTCCTCGTGCAAAGCTTCGGACTCGTTTGAGCTTCAACCGGCGGCACGGCGCTCTTTTATAACCTCGCTTGGCTGTGACGGCTCGACGCTTTCGAAGCAGTGGCAGAGAGCAAAATTTGCTAAGTGCTAGATACTTGAATCTGATTAATGTGTTCGGGAAAGGTTGCGCTCAACCAATCAGCGACCGGGATTTTCCCGGTCTGATTTTTTTTTTTTTTTCATCTTAACTTTTGAGTACTTTAACAAAGTTTTATCAACTTTGTGAGGTAGTCTACTTGCAATTTAAGACTTCCCCTTTCGTTTGGTGGATAAAGCATGCAGATTGCTTGAATTGGGTGGAAGATATAAGCGTTTAAACGATTACACAAATCGTTACACTTTCGCTTCGCGAAATTTTGGATTGACACCCGTAGACAGTGCCCTTAGGACAAAGTTCTTTGTCAAAAGTGTCAAAGTTGCGAATCGGGTGCTGGAATTTTGATGCCGGATCTCACTTAAATGCATTTAAACTATACCCAGATCCATCATCCAACCCATCGTTGTTTAGGTAATTGAAAGACCATTCCAATGATTCTAAAACATTGAAGATCTGGCAACCCTGTCTCAAGTTATGACCACTTAAGTGATATTTATGTACTTTTTTAAAGCCGGATCTCACTTAAATGCATGTAAACGATGTCCGGATCCATCATCCGACCCATCGTTGGTTAGGTAATCGAGAGACCTTTCCAACGAGTCCACAACATTGAAGATCTGGCAACCCTATCTCGAGTTATGACCACTTAAGTGATATTTATGTACTTTTTGAAGACGGATCTCACCTAAATGCATGTAAACGATGTCCGGAACCATCATCCGACCCATCGTTGGTTAGGTTATCGAGAGACCTTTGCAACGAGTCCACATCATTGAAGATCTGGCAACCCTGTCTCGAGTTATGACCACTTAAGTGATATTTATGTACTTTTTTGAAGCCGGATCTCACTTAAATGCATGTAAACGATGTCCGGATCCATCATCCGACCCATCGTTGGTTAGGTAATCGAGAGACCTTTGCAACGAGTCCACAACATTGAAGATCTGGCAACCCTATCTCGAGTTATGACCACTTAAGTGATATTTATGTACTTTTTGAAGACGGATCTCACCTAAATGCATGTAAACGATGTCCGGAACCATCATCCGACCCATCGTTGGTTAGGTTATCGAGAGACCTTTGCAACGAGTCCACATCATTGAAGATCTGGCAACCCTGTCTCGAGTTCTGACCACTTAAGTTGTATCTGTGTACTTATTTTTCTGGACCTAAAAAAAATAGCTGAAATATGTGTCTAAACCACTCATATTACCCATTGTTGGTGAAAAGTGAGGAAGGCATCAACCACATAGGTGGATTAAGTTAGTTTTCTATCTGGATTTTGCAGACGACATAACAGTGGCGTGTCGAGGAGCGATCCTCGACGAAAGCATACGTACCATCCAGACGGCGATAGACGAAGTAGTATACTGCAGGTTGTTTCGGGCCGACCCTAACCTGGGGTACAGCCGCCCAAAAACGGGTGATGGAGGGAGGGGTGGGGGGGGGGGGCGCACGCACGATTTGGGTTTTGAATGCACTCTCGTTTGAAATTATTTTTCTTTTTAATTTTTAAAAACTTTTTGTTGTTGTTTTTCCTCGCACAAAATCTTCCACTCAGACCCACTGTGCACTATCGAGAATTTCTTCTGTATGCACTCCCAAGCAGCACTACACCCAGCACGTTGACGACGACGACGATACCCGCACACAAACGCCGTGCAAAAAAAACGAAGACGACGACGACGACGGTATTGTACTTGCCAAGCGGGGACTATTTTGGTTCTTTGTTATGGCCCGATTTGATCTGCGAGTCGACCAATAAATTTGCAACGATTTTGGCCAATCTCACGATCGTCGCGCACGGTTTTTAGTGGCCACCGATTCACTGCAGGTTCCGGAGTATCTCGACGGAATTTCACGCCGCGATGCACCGGTGTACTACTGTGTAAATTACCCCACAAGGCATGTCCAAATAACTCCATAGGGGTGTTTATATTACCCCCACACAAAAATGTGGGGGTAATTTGGACACCTTTTAATTTTTGCGATAAAAATAGGTTTTTCATAAAAATTTCTCGAAATAAATGACATTTTCCCATAAAATATGGTCACTATTATCCTCTGGTGTCATCCACATTCCTTTAAAATGTCCATACACCCCGTGGCAGAGCAATTTCCTTAGGGTGTCCAAATTACCCCACACTCCCCTAGATAACTCTGATTATGCTTTGATGCAGAAGAACGTTTAAATTCTAAAAACTACTTGAAGCAAGTGTCAGCAAATATCACACATATGGACACAATCCTTTTATCGTCATCACACTAATATTGGACTGCAGACGGCAAAAATCTATGATCGTCTCATAGGGCTTTTTGGCAATTCACCGTTTATAAGAGAGCAATTCTCTACGAAATCGGTCTTTTTTCTTCAATTTTAATTTTTGTGTTTTTTAATCCGACTGAAACTTTTTTGTTGCCTTCGGTTTGCCCAAAGAAGTCATTTTGCATAAAATCCATATAATTTTCCATACAAATTTGGCAGCTGTCCATACAAAAATGATGCATGAAAATTCAAAAATCTGTATCTTTTGAAGGAATTTTTTGATCGATTTGGTGTCTTCGGCAAAATTGTAGGTATGTGCTGTGTTTAGCAGCTAGCAAAACACGTGTTTTTTTGCTTCTACAAAACTAGTGTTGTTTATTCTCTGGCGTCTCTACATAAACTCAACTTTTTCTCTCTTCGTGTCTGACAGCACAGGGTCGCAACACTGCGCTCGCGGCAGGGTTGTACTCTGCGGTAGCATCTCCCCTTGAAGACTCAGCCCATCACGAAGTTCTTCAATCTTTCCGGAAGTTTGATAGGACGTTTGGGTCGCGACGGGATGGACGGTGCAGGTTCGACAACAGCAGGTTGGGCTGTAGGGTAGAGTAGTCATCAATGAGACACGGGGAACAATGATAAAACGGCTCTCACAAGTCGTAGTTTCAACCAATCAGGCTCATTTTTTGGGGAAAGGTGTGTCTACTGGATACACGTCTGCCATATAAGTGGCTTTGGTTATGGACGCTCCCTTGAAAAGTAATTCATAAATGTTTGATTCTGGGGTGTAAAAGTAAATCATGGACAAAAAATACTTTTTCGCTCGTAGGCTGCCATTTACACCAAAACTAATATTTCTTCAAATTTCTTTCGACATTCCATTGGGATTAAGTTGGGCTACAATGTCCTTTCATTAGATTTGGCCAAAATTTAGAATACACCCAGAATCCAGGACTGTCTCATTGTTCCCCACTCATTTCAGTCCATGGGTAACAATGAGACACTTTGATTTTTCTTCAATAAACTTTTCAAAATCGATGGAAATCTTTCAAAACATAAATTAAAAGTGATTTTTGGCATATTTATAGAGTTTAAAATTCATTTAACCAAAAATACAAAGTTATTTGGTATTAATATATGGATTTTACAAAATTTAAATACTTTTTAGTGTAACTTTTGTTATTAAAAGTTTCATGTTGGCAAAATTGCTCTAAAATGTACAAGGGAACAATACAAAAACATGATGTTTTGCTAGAAAAATGTTGATTTTCGTAGAGTGTCTCATTGTTCCCCAGCTGTCTCATTGTTCCTGCCAAGTGCGTCTACAATGAGACAGTTGAATAACTCTGGCTGTAGATGTCGGATCGATCTCATATATTGGTCAATGATAGAACACATTAAAAGAATGATAATGCAACTAAAAGCTCATTAAGACATGCTGATGAAAAAATTAGAAAAATCGTTGAAAGTTGAAAACCAAAAGTGTCTCATTGATGACTACCCTACCCTATGCTCAGCTTCGGACTCGGCAGACTCGTACTCGTCGGTATCATCTGGTAGATCTGGAAGAAGTGCTGGATGCTGTGCAGAACTGCTGGGCTGTGTCGGTGGTTTGAGGCCGAAGTCATCCACCAAAATGCTCAACGGTGACTTCGCAGTAGTTGGCTGTCTTGCGTGATACCCGGGGTCCTCATACCGTAGGCGTAGCTGATTTGCATGAGACCTGATAAGTTTTCTGCGACCCGATGGGTGTTCCAGCAACACGTTGAAGTTAACGGAACCGAATGCCTCGATTATAGTTCCGGCGACCCATTTCCACTTTTCGGCATTACTGTACAGCTTAGCGTACACGGTTGATCCAGTCGAAAACTTTGCTTGAGGCGGACCAGCCGGACTGTCACGGTGAGATGGTGGGCGTAATAGGTCCAACGTTGTCCTCATTGGCCGGCCCAACATCTCTTCTGCAGGAGACTTCCCGTTTAGCACAGCACTGGGTGTTGAACGATACACCTGAAGAAAAGTCTGCAACGCTTCGGCCGATGGCATACCTTCCCCTTCAACGAGTTTCTTCAGCGACCGCTTGAGAGTGTCGACAAATCTCTCGGCTTGTCCATTCGATTGCGGGTGATAGGGTGCTGTGCGTATGTGTATGATTCCGAGTTTATCACACATTTCCTTGAATTCCCCACTGCAGAATTGACTTCCGTTGTCCGTGATGATAGTCTCCGGAATGCCGAATCTTGCGAACATCTCAAACAGGAAGCGAATGGTAGCGGCTGACGTGGTCGAGCGCGTCGCGAAGATCTCTGGCCACTTCGAGAAGGAGTCCACAGCAACCAAGTAGTACAGGCCGTCAAGTGGACCTGCATAATCCAGATGAATCCGTTTCCATGGGCCGTCCGCTCTGGGCCACGGTTGAGGTTGATGATGGGCTGGCGACTTCGCGGCCATGGCGCAAATTCCGCACTGACGCACCAACTGCTGGATGTCTGCATCTATGTTCGGCCAGAAAACAATACTGCGTGCGATTGATTTCATCCGCTCCATGCCTTGATGACCACGGTGGATCTGCCGCAAGATTCGCTGACTCAACACCTCCGGAACAACAACTCGATCCTCCATCATTATGCATCCGTTGACCACCGATAGCGAGTCTCTGCGGGAGTGAAATGCCTTCAACTTGGAATCGCTTATCAGTTTGGAATGCGGCCAACTGGTGTTGATGTACCGGGTGACAAGCTGCAACGTAGGATCGGAAGATGTTGCAGTTTTGAGCTTCTTGAAACTCAGCGGAAGATCGTCGACGCTTTCTTGGAGACTTGCTTTCACCTCTTTCTCGACTCAGACGTTAGCAACAACGAATTCTTCGTCTGGCTTCGGATGATTGCTAATCAAACGGGAGAGCACATCTGCGTAGCCAAAATGATCCGTTGAGACGTACTCCAATCCGAAGTCGAATCCAAGCATTGAAAGGGCCCAACGCTGCAGGCGGTTTGCCGTGTGTAGTGGTATGCCTTTCTTAGATCCGAACACTCGCAAAAGGGGCTTGTGGTCTGTTTGGAGTTTGAACGTTCGTCCCAGCAGCATGCGCCGGAATTTCTCCAACGCGAAAACGAGAGCCAGTGCTTCTTTTTCCACCTGGCTGTAGTTTTGTTCAGCTGAAGTGAGCGTTTTCGATGCGTGGGCGATTGCTTTGATCTGGCCATCAGGAAACCGATGCATGATGACCGCTCCCACGCCAGTCTTCGAAGCGTCCCCGGCCACTATCAGCTCCAACGCAGGGTTGTAGTGTGTGAGTAGAAGGTCCGATTGCAGCACGTTCTTGATGTTCTCGAACGCTTCTTGGCAAGCCCCAGTCCAAACGAACTTGTTGCCTTTCTTCAGCAAATCGTCCAACGGGCGTCGGATGCGGTGAATCTCCGGAACGAATTTCCCGTAAAATTAGCTGCACCCAGGAAAGAGCGGAGTGTGCTGACGTCTGTAGGCTGTGGCATGCGAGAGATGGCGGCGACTTTTTCCGGGTCCGGCTTGATTCCTGCAGCGTTCACGATGTAGCCAAGATTTTGATCTCCGCCTTGTAGAAACTGCACTTTTCTGGTCGGAGGTGGAATCCGTATTCTTGTATGCGAGCGAAGAGAGCGTTGAGAATTTCATCATGCTCGCGTGCGGTGGCGCTGTAGATGATGAAATCATCTAGAAAGTTGTCCACTCCCTTGAGCCCAGCGCACATCTTGGCCATTAGCTGCTGGAATGCTCCCGTTGCTGGTTTTACTCCCGGCGACAGCCGGTTGAACTGGAACAGTCCACGGTGAGTATTGATCGTCAGCAACTTCTTCGAGTCATCATCCACCTCAACTTGCAGGTAGGCGTCTGATAGATCAATGATGCTGAAGATCTTGCTTCCGGAGAGCTTCGAGAAGATGTCGTCTGGCGTTGGCAGCGGGTAGTGGTGCGATTCCAGCACCGCGTTCAGGCCAGTTGAGTAATCCGCACATATCCGGATTTTACCTCCTGGTTTCCTGACCGAAACAATTGGAGCAGCCCAGTCAGCATAATCTACTGGCGTGATGATGTTCAGTTGTTGTAACCGGTCCAGCTCGGCATCGATCAACTCAACGGCATGGAACGGCACCGGTCGCTTTGGCCGGAACACGGGTTGTGCGTCAGCCTTGAGGTAAAGTTTCACTTTAGTTTTGGTGCAGTGCCCCAGCGTGTCACTGAAAACTTCAGGAAATCGGGTGAGGTACCGGCTAGCAGGATTGATCAAATTGGAACGATTTACCTGATTGCAAACGGTAGTCAGCGGTTTGCTCCAGAGGTCGAACGAGTCAATGAAGTCAAGGCCCAGCAAGTTGAGTCCTTTCACCGACGTGACGTAGCAAACTCCGGTCCGCGATTCCTCCCCAATCTTCATAGCGCAGTTGAATTCACCGACGATCGGTAACGGCTGACCCGAAGCTGTGTTGGCCCGGTGCAGAGTCGGAACGAGCGCAGGAGATCCACAGATCTGCCAGGATTGCTCCGAAATGACTGTGATGTCCGATCCACAGTCCAGCTGTAGTTTAACCACGTTGTTGTTGATACGAGTAGTTACGTATTTTCTGCGGTTGCCAATGTTGTTGATTACGTGGACATGGTTCGACTGCGCCGGTTTCTTTTTCTGCTTCCGGAATTGCTTGTTGGAGTCACTTGGTCCTGAACTGCTGGTTCTGTTTACGCAGTTGCAGTATCCTTCCTTGTGCCCTTGCTTGTGGCACTGCCTGCACGTGTGTTCGGTGTAAGGGCACTCCTTTACGAAGTGCATTGCTCCACACTGCCAGCAAGGTGACGGTGGTACTGCTTCTGCTGGGTGTTTCGCGACTTCCGCTGTGCTTGGCTTCGGCGACCTGTGCCGCTGGTGAGCTGCTACAGCTTGAACCGAAGCGGGCGGCTGCTGCGACGTGACGGCTTGAACCACTGCGGATTGCGGATTTTCCACCAGCGCGGTGTCGTGTTTAAGATTCGACAAACGCTGACACTCGGTAATGAGCGCCTCCAAGTTGATCTCTGTAGCTCCTTCCGCTTCCAGCTTAGACAGAAGTCTGGTTCGTACTTCGGCTTCCTTAGATGACTGCAGACCACAAATGAACACCAGCGCTTTGAACTGGTCGATTTTCAATTGCGGCAGCTCAAATTCCTCGCAGTGTCGATTCACAAGCGAGGCAAACGTGATGTAGTCATCGGCGTCGCTCTTGGCCAGTCGAAGGCAATCGTAACGCTTGCTGAACAGGGATCTGTTAACTCCGAAAATGGCCTTCAGCTTGTCTACCACCTCCTTGAACTTGTAGTCGCGTGGGTGCTTTGGCAAAAGATAGCTCAAAAACTTTTCGTGCACAGGAACACTCAAGCTACGAAGAAGAAGTCGAATCTTCGCCGCATCGTTGAGCTCTTTGCCATCCTCCTCGAAGAGATCGTCATATTTGTTGTACCACCGATCGAACGTCATGCCAGCCTCCGGATCATAACAAAACTCCTTAATCACCGATGACAGGGATTCGATGATTTGTTCCGGCCTCCTTTGGACCGGCGCAGGATTCGCTGTTTGTGCCGCCGGCTGCGTTGAGAGCCGTTCCAGTAGCTGCAATAGCCGAGCATTGTTGTCGGCCATTTGCTTCAGCAACTCCTGCGTCGCCGGATCCTTGAATCCAGGAAATCCTTTTGTTGGTCATCGTCACTGTCATCACTTCCGTTGCCGGACATGGCTCTTCGATCCCGGCGTTAGATCACTTTGGAGGATAAACCTCGTCGCCAAAATGCTGTGTTTAGCAGCTAGCAAAACACGTGTTTTTTTGCTTCTACAAAACTAGTGTTGTTTATTCTCTGGCGTCTCTACATAAACTCAACTTTTTCTCTCTTCGTGTCTGACAGCACAGGGTCGCAACACTGCGCTCGCGGCAGGGTTGTACTCTGCGGTAGCAGTATGGATACGGACTACACTGGAAAAAATGATACACGGTAAAAAAAGGTGATTTTTTTATTTAACTTTTTATCACTAAAACTTGATTTGCAAAAAAACACTATTTTTAATTTTTTTTATTTTTTGATAAGTTTTAGAGGACATAAAATGCCAACTTTTCAGAAATTTCCAGGTTGTACAAAAAGTCGTTGACCCAGTTATGAATTTTTTAATCAATACTGATTTTTTTCAAAAAATCGAAATTTTGGTCGCAAAAATTTTTCAACTTCATTTTTCGATGTAGAATCAAATTTGCAATCAAAAAGTACTCTAGTGAAATTTTGATAAAGTGCACCGTTTTCAAGTTAAATCCATATTTAAGAGACTTTTTTGAAAATAGTCGCAGTTTTTCATTTTTTTTTAAATTAGTGCACATGTTTGCACACTTTTGAAAAAAATAGTTTTGAAAAGCTGGTAAAATTCTCTATATTTTGCTTCTTCGGACTTTGTTGATACGACCTTTAGTTGTTGAGATATTGCTATGCAAAGGTTTAAAAACAGGAAAATTGATGTTTTCTAAGTCTCACCAAAACAGCCCAACATTTTTCAATGTCGATATCTCAGCAACTAATGGTCCGATTTTCCATGTTAAAATATGAAAAATTTGTGAAATTTTCCGATCTTTTCGAAAACAATATTTTTATAATTTTTAAACCTAGACTAACATTTTAAAAGGAATGAATGGATTGAATGTTTGGCCTTTTTGAAATGTTAGTCTTGATTTGAAAATTTTGGAAATATTGTTTTCGAAAAGATCGGAAAATTTAACAAATGTTTCATATTTTAACATTGAAAATCGGAGGGCTTTTGTTAATTTGATTCGGTTAACCACGGTGGATTTTCTTGAAATAATTCGAACTGTCAAAAATCCACCAAAGCATCTACCGGTGGATACTTTTCTACCACAGATTTTTGTGCGATCAATGTGGTAGATGCTTTGGTGGATTTTTGACAGTTCGAATTATTTCAAGAAAATCCACCGCGGTTAACCAAATCAAATTAACAAAAGCCCTCGGACCATTAGTTGCTGAGATATCGACATTGAAAAATGGTGGGCTGTATGGGTGAGACTTAGAAAACATAAATTTTCCTATTTTTAAACCTTTGCATTGCAATATCTCAGCAACTAAGGGTCGTATCAACAATGTCCGTAGAAACAAAACATAGAGAATTTTCTCAGTTTTTCAAAAATATTTTTTACAAAAGTGGGAAAACATGTGCACTAATTTAAAAAAAAATGAAAAATTGCGACTATTTTCAAAAAAGTCACCTAAAAATGGACTTAACATGAAAACGGTGCACTTTACCAAATTTTACTAAAGTACTTTTCGATTGCAAATTTGATTTAACATCGAAAAATGAAGTTGAAAAATTTTTGCGACCAATATTTCGATTTTTTGAAAAAAATCAGTATTGATTCAAAAATTTATAACTGGCTCTAAGATTTTTTGCACAATCTGGAAATTTCTGAAAAGTTGGCATTTGATGTCCTCTAAAACATATCAAAAAATAAAAAAAAATAAAAATAGTGTTTTTTTTTGCAAATCAAGTTTTAGTGACAAAAAGTTAAATTAAAAATCACCAATTTTTTTTTACCGTGTATCATTTTTTTCCAGTGTAGTCCATATCCATACCTACAACTTTACCGAAGACACCAATTCGATCAAAAGTTTCAATTGGATTAAAAAATACAAAAAAAAATCGAATGACCGAAATCCTAGAGAACTGCTCAAGAGCAAAAAATAACAAAATAATCGGTTGTTCAATTTGAATATTTCAACTATGTTTTTTTTTTAAGCAGCCAAAGACACAAAACATTGTGCAACAATTGACCAAATCCACGATCCCTTCCCGTAGGATAACTATAGATATAGTTTGAAACAATATACACAACTGACCCACGATTTTAGCAGCCTGTCGGTCGATTGCGCCAAACAGTCTGACTTGAGATTTCTCCCGATGCACTAGCACACGATAGATAGTGCCGCCGAAGATCGAATCTACATTTATTTTTAATTGAGCACCTGAACTGATCGCGATTGAATTGCTAAACCGTCGTAATCAGCGATGGAAATGCAAGAAAATCACGCTGTGGTATATCTTGAATTTTAAGTTGTGAAGTGAAATATTAAATTTAACCGAAAAACATATTGTTCCAGAGCGTTGTTCAAATCTCGACGACAAATGAAGGCCAGGACAAGCTGAAGCGTGGCGCCGATATTAACTATGGGATAGACGACATTCCACCGTGGTTTTTGTGCATTTTTATGGCACTTCAGGTAAATTTTACTAATTATATTTAAAAAAAAAACTTGTTTGATAATTTACGACCTTAAAGACCAAATTGAATTTAAAAAATCTGAGCAACAGTTAAAAAAATATAAACATCAAATTGTAACTTTTTCAAAGTAAAAAGAACTAACCACAGAACAAGTCATCATATTGTCAATTTAAATTAGATATGAAACCAATGGCACTGATCACTCATAATTATACAATACAAGCTCGAGCGCGCTAATTGATTTAGATTGCTGAGCGATTTGCGACAGCAATATGCAAAAAAATCGTTTTTTAGACATGGTCAATGTGATTCATCAAACGAAAGTTAGTTTCGATTATTTTGTAATCAATTTTCAATCATCAGGACCATCCACAAACTACTTGGACACTTTTTTTGCAAATCTCAACACAAAACCGCCAAAACGACGTAAACGCCACGGGTCACAAGATTGAATGGTGTTCTTTTCAAATTCTTTGTTTTCTCATAACATTTGGAAAGTCCAAAATAAGACTTAGGGTTCGTTTTTATGTTCATTTTATCAAAATGCCATTTTTCCTAGATCAGTATAGTCCCAACCTGGGTGCTGAATAGTGGTTCGCAAAACGGCCTCAATTTTGAACTGTCAAAGTGGAACCAATTTACTGTTCGCCAAAAGCAGAGAGTATTGTTATCGATCATGGTATTTTTTTACGAGAATGCAAAATGTGTGGCTTTTGATGACCTCTCAAGAAAGTTGAAGGCGAGATTGTCGATGGGGTTGTATCCATCCAGAAGCAGACTTTATTGTTTGATTCCGTTTGAAAACCTGGTTTAGTGAAAATCATCTCTGTTTGTTGGATCAGCTTTGCTAGAATTAGCAGCAGGATTCCTAAACCAGCCAGGGAATTTATCTGCGACATCATAGAATGACACTCTCGCCGCAGTTCTTCGTCATCTTTTAGAAAGAAAAAAATCTAACCGATCGAAACGCGACAATTTTCCAGCAAAAAATGACAAAAACTAGACAAATAAAACACTAATTGCTGATTATAAACAGATAATTTAAAAAGTCAGAAAAAGTCATGCTTTTGCTTGAACAGCCTCCTACTTTGTAGATGTAAACAAAGTGGGATCATTCGAAAATCGCGTTAGGCATTCTCTCTATTCATCACCCAGGTCCCTACCAATGAATTGCTCATATTACAAAGTATGATTTATCTTTTAATTATTTTTGTTGAGAACTTTTAAAAAATATTTTTCAGGTGGGGCATGCGTACCATATGGATTTTAAGTGTGTAAAAATTACGAATTGCCGCAACAACATAATTTATTGGGAAATAAATACACAAAAGTACTTAAAAACTGATAAACCATTAAAAAATGTCCATGCCATATATGATGATACTATGAAAATTTACTAATTATCATCTAAGTATTTTTTGTTTTTCGTAAAAACGATCAAAATATTGGTAAAATATTATTATTTCATCTGAAAATACATTCTAATCTGATGTGTCTAAGCGATAACAGTTCAATTGTTAACAAATTAATATGTTGTTTCATGCATTGATACCCACTAGTTGAGTAGAACGTACGGAAAATCAATCATTTTGAAATCTATTTGTTATGGTACAAAGTTTAAGAAGTTTGTCCTATCAAAGTCTTAATCAAGACCTGGATTAATAAGATTAAAAAAAATCCGACTGATTTATATACGTTTTCAATGATTTTTAACGAGCATTTCCTTAACTGAGTAATTCTCTACGAAATCGGTATTTTTTCTTCAATTTTAATTTTTGTATTTTTTAATCCGGCTGAAACTTTTTTGGTGCCTTCGGTATGCTCAAAGAAGCCGTTTGCATCATTAATTTGTCCATATAATTTTCCATACAAATTTGGCAGCTGGCCATACAAAATTGATGTATGAAAATTCAAAAATCTGTATCTTTTGAAGGAATTTTTTGATCGATTTGGTGTCTTCGGCAACCAAATTCGGTTGTAGGTATGGATATGGACTACACTGAAAAAAATGATACACGGTAAAAAATTGTGATTTTTTATTTAACTTTTTGTCACTAAAAGTAGATTTGCAAAAAAAAACTTTTTTTTTTGATATGTTTTACAGGACATAAAATGCCAACTTTTCAGAAATTTCCAGGTAGTGCAAAAAATCTTTGAACGAGTTATGAATTTTTTAATCAATATTGATTTTTTCAAAAAATCGAAATATTGGTCGCAAAAATTTTTAACTTCATTTTTCAATGAAAAATCAAATTTGCAATCAAAAAGTACTATAGTGAAATTATGATAAAGTGCACCGTTTTCAAGTTAAATCCATTTTTGAAAATAGTCGCAGTTTTTCATTTTTTTAAATTAGTGCACATGTTTGCCCATTTTTGTAAAAAATATTTTTGAAAATCTGAGAAAATTCTCTATATTTTGCTTTTTTGAACTTTGTTGATAAGACCCTTCGTTGCTGAGATATTGCCAGGAAAATTGATGTTTTCTAAGTCTCACCCAGCACCCCACAATTTTCTAATGTCGATAACTCAGCAACTAATGATCCGATTTTCAATGTTAAAATATGAAACATTCGTAAAATTTTCCGATCTTTTCGAAAAAAAATATTTTCAAAAATTTTAAATCAAGAATAACATAATTATAGAATAATGGCATAATTTTGAATGTTTGACCCTTATGATGTAAAATGGCTTCTTTGGGCATACCGAAGGCACCAAAAAAGTTTCAGTTGGATTAAAAAATACAAAAGAAAACGAATGATTTTGCGGTTGTTATACCACGTTAGGATCAGGATTATTTAAAAACATTCATTATATGTTGCCTCTAGTCCATCATTAACCTATCCATTCAAACTTTAGATCTGTGCAGTACATTGATAAATTGGAAATTATGTATTGATAGATTTAACTTTTTTTTCGACTTATTGTATAAAACTCGTTATTATTTTTAATTATACAATTACTGAACCTTGTAGATCTTCATGCCATATTAGTCATATTTATGCATAACGATCATGTCAAACCCATGTCCACAATTTCTAATGTTTGTAATTTGTAATTAATTGGCAACGATAGCCCGTTAGTATACTTTGTATCAGGTTAAACAAAATCATAATCAAGTCCTTCAGCTATTTCTCCTCTATTTCGTGTCTAGAAGTATACTTTTCCATGAGCCCCTAGGCTGAAAACTCCTCCAATTCCTAAATTGGAAATAATTTTTCCATCAGTCCCTAGACTGAATCCATCCAGTTCTCCAAATGGAAGCTTACTTTTCCATCAGCTCCCAGGATGAAAAACCCCCCAGTTCCCAAACTGGAAATTCACTCCTTCCAGTTCCCAAACTGAAAGTTCATTCCTTCCAGTTCCCAAACTGGAAGTTCACTCCTTCCAGTTCCCAAACTGGAAGTTCACTCCTCCCTGTTTCCAAACTGAAAGTTTACTTCACCTCCCGGTTCCCAAACCGAAAAGTAACACATCTCTTCAGCTCCAAAGCTTAGGAAGCCTTTCTGTCATCAGAAAAAACTCCTTAGCAAATCAACGCATTAGCTCACAATCACCATTATGCTAAAATCAAATGGACAATCTCCCAATATCAATTTAATCAAAAATACTGTCCACAATGTTAACCACGCCTAAACCACGCCATTGATCTTATTTCAGCTTTTTAAATTTTATAAATATAATTATTACTTGAATCGGTCACCCGTGGCTCCAAACATTATCAAACAATTGATTAACATTGCAATATCTTGTTCAGATTAACACACCATGCTTCCATATTGAAGAAAACCAAATTACGTGCACAGTTTAACTCTCTCCCGCCCATGGTTACTTCAGAGCACCAAAACTTTGAACTCAATTATCTCGGAACTGGCACAACTTTTCATGATGTTTCAAATTGCTGGTGTTCATGTAGAATGTATACTAACATCTCCCCAAATTTCATCATATTTGGTTAAGCACAAGCAAAGTTACAGTGTGAAATGTAAACAAAAATGGGCCAATTTTAGGGAAATAAATAAGATCTGTTTTCGAAAGCCCGTAAAAATTACCGAGCACAAAATTTTATAAAACGAAAAATGTTTTGCTATCATTTGAACCTTGGACAAGAACCCCTGTGAATAACATTGTGAGTTTGGACCGGTTTAAAGTGTTTTTCAACCTTTTTCATTTGGTGCACCAGAGCACCACCTAGGCATATGAGCAACTAAATATTCAGGAGCACTTTTTTCTAAATTACAGAAAAAGCTTATTTTTATCAAAACAAAAGTTTTTAAACGTTTTGACTATTCATAAACAAGACAAAACATTGTTATTAGACCGATAGTTTTATTATTTTCCTCATTTTTCATGAAAATGGTTGTTTGTGGGTTTTGAATGAGCCAACCAAAGAAACCTGAAAATGCAGAGATTTTAGAATTTGTAGTTAATACTTCAGAAATATGGTCTTACAGCAAATAATAAATAGTGTTTAACACATTTCGAAGCGTTTTCAAACAAATGAAGATTTGAAGAAAACGAGATTATGTGGCTTAAAAAAAAAGTTGCTCATCTTCCTGATGGTGCTCTACTTCAAATTCTATTTTTTTGCCCCAATTCGATGTTTGTGGGTCAAAGTAAAGTATTTCCTGCATTATTCTACCAAAATTAAACCATTTACTATTTTTACGATAAGCAAACAGCTCTGGGCGTTAGAGGGTTAAACACAAAAAATGGACACCAAAAATCACGATCAATCCTGCACAGCAACCACGTGGAAGTAGTCGACTGATGCAAGAAAGACAATTAACACTGATCACCAGGGTTACCAGGTCTGAAGAGTAAAAAATCTGGCAAAAAATCTGGGAAAAATCTGGCAAGCCACTTTTCTCAAAGTAATAAGTAATTTTTTGTTCAAAAACTGTCATTTTTCATTTTTTATACATTATAGCTTCACAAAATAAACAAAATACGTCAATAAAACAATGTGAGGAAGAAATAGAAAATTATTTTTTTCTAATTGACGCTCAAAAAATCTGGCAATGCCAGATTTATCTGGCAACCTGGCACCCCTGCTGATCACTCGCAAATAATTCTTTTGAGAAACTTTTTTTTCCTAATTTCAGTTTAGCTCTGCCGCTGCTCGTTGCATAGAGTTATCTACGTGCGCATGTATTGTGTGTACGTACACGAAAAAGATTGAGGTTAAATTTTGTACCAGCCAGCAAAACAAATGGCGTGCTAGTGTTTGTGAGAGCGGGCTTAGATAACTCTATTCTCCCCCCAGCATAGGGGCTGCACAATGCACACTCACCGATGCATCATATTTTTCAGATGAAATATAAAAATAAAAGTTACTCAAATTTATTTACAATGCTTACTAGGGTGGGTACGTTTTTCAAAAAGTTCTCGGATCAAGTTTTAGTATGGTTCCCCTTGTAGGGCATGCCCATAGGGACTTTCATGCCAAATATCAGCTCATTTGGTTGTAAACTGGCTGCGCGCATCGAGGTTAAAGTTTACATGGGAATTACTATGGGAAATTGGAACATTTTGTTCAAACGCTCCTACAGGCCTGGGAAAATGACGCGCCAACTTCTGGTATGGTCAGGCCTATGGGAAATGGTCTGGAGAACACTTTTCCCGAAGAGAGCATATGGATTCGTTGTCCCTAGACCTGGCGCATCGGCAAACAATCCGATGTCTCCGGAATCAACGGTTTTCCCTCAAAAAGCATCAAATTTTCCTTAGCATGCTATGAAAGCTTGATGAACACCGCGACGCCATATGTCAGACAGCTACCACGTAGTTGAAATATTTGCAAAAAAAATACAAATTTGCTATGCAAAGATTTTGAATTCGACTAAATAATATCAGGATTACTCGAAATGATCATTTTCTACTTAAAAAAAGGTTTGCAATTAAATATTCCAGCCGTTTCTCACCCACGTGGTAGCTGTCTGACATATGGCGTCGCGGTGTTCATCAAGCTTTCATAGCATGCTAAGGAAAATTTGATGCTTTTTTAGGGAAAACCGTTGATTCCGGAGACATCGGATTGTTTGCCGATGCGCCAGGTCTAGGGACAACGAATCCATATGCTCTCTTTGGGAAAAGTGTTCTCCAGACCATTCCCCATAGGCCTGACCATACCAGAAGTTGGCGCGTGATTTTCCCAGGCCTGCAGGAGCGTTTGAACAAAAAGTTCCAATTTCCCATAGTAATTCCCATGTAAACATTAGCCCTGATGCGCGCAGCCAGTTTACAACCAAATGAGCTGATATTTGGCATGAAAGTCCCTATGGGCATGCCCTACAAGGGGAACCATACTAAAACTTGATCCGAGAACTTTTTGAAAAACGTACCCACCCTAATGCTTACATTTCATCTTTCTTTAGTTGTATCTTGAAATTAAACAATAGTTTGAAAAAAGTTTTTTTATTTATTAAATATGATTTTTGCATCCATTCATTTTGGTTCGTTTTGGTTTTTTGACGATTGTCTGCTTTTTAACTGGGCTACGGCCCAGTTATCGAGGGCACAGTTAAAACCCAGCCCAGTTAAACAACGCCCAGTTACCACATTTTTTTTTTCTTTCTGGAAGGATGAAGATTGTTTTGAATTCCTTTGAAATTGAAAATCTGTGTTCTAGATACCATTTTAAATCAAAAAAGGCAAAATATTAGATCAGGTGGTTTATGTTGGAGTATTGGAAACAAATGATTAATCACCTTCATTTCCCTTTCAGCACTACCTCACGATGATTGGAGCGATTGTGTCAATACCGTTTATTCTCACACCGGCGTTGTGTATGGAAGATGAGGACCCATCTCGTGGAATCATAATTTCTACAATGATATTTGTAACCGGAATCGTAACGTACATACAAGCCACCTGGGGATGCCGTCTGCCTATTGTCCAAGGAGGGACCATTTCCTTTCTGGTGCCAACACTAGCCATTCTAAATTTACCCCAGTGGAAGTGTCCGGCAGAATCCGTAATGGCAACTCTGGATGCGGAGGCTAAAACGGAGTTGTGGCAGGTGCGAATGCGCGAGTTATCCGGAGCGATTGCCGTGTCTGCCTTGTTTCAAGTGTTCATCGGATACAGTGGTTTAGTAGGGAAGCTGCTTAAGGTTATCACCCCGCTTACTATTGTTCCAACTGTTTCGCTAGTCGGACTGACATTGTTCTCCCATGCCAGCGAGACAGCTTCAAAGCACTGGGGAATCGCTGTCGGAACCATTGTTCTCATGACTTTATTTTCACAAGCAATGACCGGTGTAACAGTACCAACCCTGAAATACCGAAAAGGTCACGGTTTGCAGATTGGATGGTTTCCTCTATTCAAGCTGTTCCCAGTCTTGTTGACCATACTGATTATGTGGTCTCTGTGCGGCGTACTGACGGCTACCAATGTTTTCCCCAGTGGCCATCCAGCTCGGACGGACGTTCGGATCCGAGTGCTTGAAGACGCAGCGTGGTTCCGTGTGCCGTACCCGGGACAGTTTGGAATTCCAACGGTAACTCTAGCGGGTGTGCTGGGGATGTTGGCAGGAGTTCTAGCATGTACCGTAGAATCCATAAGCTACTACCCAACGGTATCCCAGATGTGTGGAGCGCCACCTCCTCCACTTCATGCCATCAATCGAGGAATAGCAACGGAAGGTCTTGGCACAGTCCTCGCCGGTCTTTGGGGATCCGGTAACGGAACCAATACGTTCGGAGAAAACGTCGGAGCCATTGGAGTTACAAAAGTGGGCAGCCGTCGGGTAATTCAATGGGCAGCAATCATAATGATCTTTCAGGGAGTTTTGAACAAGTTTGGCGCAGCATTCATAATGATTCCTGATCCCGTAGTCGGTGGTATATTCTGCGTCATGTTTGGAATGATAGCTGCCTTTGGCCTCTCTGCTCTACAGTACGTCGACCTTCGTTCCGCAAGAAATTTATACATTCTAGGATTATCGATATTTTTCCCACTAGTGCTGTGCTTGTGGCTCAAAGATCATCCCACATTTATTCAGACTGGGAACGAAACCGTCGACTCCACGCTGTCTGTTTTATTAGGCACCAGTATTCTTGTTGGGGGCGTTCTGGGTTGTATACTAGACAACTTGATTCCAGGAACCCCCGAAGAGAGAGGTTTGGTAGCCTGGAGTAAGGAAATGGCACTTAAAGTGGACGGAGAACAAACGGGTGTCCCGAGCACTTTTGACTTTCCTTACGGAATGTCTTTTCTTAAAAGGTAACGTAGGTTTTTGTTCATTAATATTTAATCTTAAAATATCTGATTTTTAATGTTTTCACAGGTGTAAATGGACTAAATATGTACCCTTTCTACCAACATACAAGATGGAATTATAAAAAACGTCATTTATTCTCTAAAAAAACGGTACTTAAAGTTTTAATCGTTTATCAGAAATGTAAAAAATCATTTGGTGTACATAAAATTACACATTTTAACTGACATATAAGAAAACACCCTGTTTAACTTTGTAAACATAGTTTTTAATACAAAAAAATAAGCTTCCTTGTTTCTGTGTCTGCAAAAGATATTTACATATGAGCAGTTCTCTCAGATTTCGGTCATTCGATTTTTTTGTATTTTTTAATCCGACTGAAACTTTTTTGGTGCCTTCGGTATGCCCAAAGAAGCCATTTTGCATCATTAGTTTGTTCATATAATTTTCAATACAAATTTGGCAGCTGACCATACAAAAATGATGTGTGAAAATTAAAAAATCTGTATCTTTTGAAGGAATTTTTTGATTGATTTGGTGTCTTCGGCAAAGTTGTAGGTAAAAACACAAGGTAAAAAAAATTTGGTGATTTTTTATTTAACTTTTTGTCACTAAAACATTTGTCAGAAAAATATTTTCAAAATTTTTAAACCAAGACTAACATTTTAAAAGGGCGTAATATTGAATGTTTGACCCTTTTGAAATGTTATTCTTGGTTTAGAAAAATTTAAAATATTTTTTTCGAAGAGATCGGAAAATTTCACGAATGTTTCCTATTTTAACATTGAAAATCGGACCATTAGTTGCTGAGATATTGACATTAGAAAATGGTGGGTTGTTTGAGAGAGAATTAGAAAACATAAATTTTCCTGTTTTTAAACCTTTGTATGGCAATATCTCAGCAACTAAGGGTCGTATCATCAAAGTTCAAATAAGCAAAATATAGAGAATTTTCTCAGCTTTTCAAAAATATTTTTTTCAAAGGTGGGCAAACATGTGCACTAATTTAAAAAAATGAAAAACTGCGACTATTTTCAAGTCACCTAAAAATTGATTTAACTTGAAAACGGTGCACTTTATCAACATTTCACTATACATCGAAAAATAAAATTGAAAAATTGCAAAAACCAAAATCAGTATTGATTCAAAAATTCATAACTCGCTCGAAGATTTTTTGCACAACCTGGAAATTTCTGAAAAGTTGGCATTTAATGTCCTCTAAAACATATAAAAAAAATTGTGTTTTTTTTGCAAATCAAGTTTAAGTGACAAAAAGTTAAATAAAAAATCACAAATTTTTTTTACCGTGTATCATTTTTTTTCAGTGTAGTCCATATCCATACCTACAACTTTGCCGAAGACACCAAATCGATCAAAAAATTCCTTCAAAAGATAAAGATTTTTGAATTTTCATACATCATTTTTGTATGGCCAGCTGCCAAATTTGTATGGAAAATTATATGGATTATATGCAAAAAAGTTTCAGTCAGATTAAAAAACACAAAAATTAAAATTAAAAAAAAAGATCGATTTCGTAGAGAACTGCTCATATAAAACAAACAAATCTCGGATTAGTTTTCAAAAAGCCGTAAGAGTCATTGGTAAACAAAGTCCTTTTTGCATCGGTAATCGACCTACTTACGAAAAACCGAAATTTTGTTTCATTTTCGAGAAAAACGAAAATTAGTGTCAGAGGTCACAGTGGCTCTTACGGCTTTTTGAAAACTCTCCCGAGAAATGTATGTATGTATGTACATTAGGGTGCCGAGAATATGGGACTTTTTCTCAAAAGCTCGCTCCACAATCTGAATATTGTTCCTTAAGTTTTTTTAGAACTCAACCAATTTCGCTCAAAGTTGGCACAGATGCTTAAAATAACCCAATAAACCGTTTTCCGCTTGTGGAGCAGGGGGTAATTTTTTCTGGGCACCCAGATTATACAAATGATTCCCAAACCCGCAAGCAACTTGGTCCTGAATCACATGTGAGCGCTAGGCTATAGGTGAACGATTCGATCATCTTTTACTCCGGAATCTGTACACCCACGTGCATAAGTTTTTTTTTTGCACAAATTTTAACGCTACAAATACCGGCACATAGAACAAAATGGTTTCCCCTTCCCTTCCCAAGCGCCGGAAATGTGTAGCAGGTGTAGCGACACTTCACGTAGACGCCCTTGCTTACATCTCGTCATTAAGGATATGCACTAACAACTACTATAGTGCTGAATAATGACCGCATTTGGACTTTACTCGGCTGGTTTAGTGCTGGCCTCGACTGTTTCTGTTCACCCCTGCGGAAAATGTCAAAACAAAAAAAAACAGAGAGCAAAACAAAAGTTGCTCTCGCTCTCCCTCTTCCCTTTGGCTTAACGATTTCTACTCTATTTTTAGTTTGCTTCTAACTGCATTACCGACTGGGCTGATTTGGGATGTTGCTTTGTCGATGTTGCTCTGCAGAGGAGTGTGCTGTTGTGGTGATGGTCCTGAGCCCGTGTCCGCACGGCTAAGTGAGACGTAATTTCCAAGTGCGACTTCAAAACATCTTGTGTTTACTGTTTCAAACTTGGCTAAAATACATCAATTTTGTTCTTGGTCACATTTGAAAAGTTTTTTTTAGATTTATTAAAATTAATTGACTTTCTTTATGAATAAATCAATAAAAAAGAAATAAATCACTTGGCCCACCAGCTGTCTGTTCACTGAAACGAAACGATGTTGAAAAACTGGAAAAAAAATCATCATTTATTGATGATGTAAAAACTGTGTATCGAATTATTTCACATAATTACATAAAACATTACAAAATAAGTTATGATTTGAGTGGACATTCTAAATTTTTTCCTACTTCAAGGAAGAAGAGTTAGCACAAGGTTTGTTTTGCTTTTTCTCTCTCTTTCGCTCTAAACTCATAATCAGAATCGTGTTGCCAGTTTGATAAATAATCTGGAATGTGTTGCCAGTCGTGGCTCTAAATCAGCACTAAAACAGCTTTTAACTGTGCCATTAAATAAGTGCTGATTCGCATTAACAAATGCTGTTGAGTGGCGAATCAGCAATAAAGGTGCCAATTTACTGCTGATTTGTGACTTTTGCTAGTACTTGATGGTTACTTGGGGGATAATGCTTATCCATTTTGGTAGCTGGGAAGGACAGCTAGGTATTATTTTACATTTCGAGTTTTGTGAAAATGTTACCGTTGGCTCGGAATTTGCAAAATAGTGCCAGCTATCAAAATGCTTATCTGCCGTGTTATCTGCCCTTTTCTCGTGTTGTTCTGTAAAAACAAGCTGTTTACAACGTGCTCGTGGTATAAAAAAAGCATTCTAACAGACGAATCTGGCTACCATCTTGACTAATTGAAAGTCAATTGACTTCGTTAAATAATTGTTTTGCATACTTTTTAATAGGAACACACTAGAGTCAGCACATTGAATTTATCTACCTGAACCACTAACACAGTTACATCACACAAGTGTTGTTGCCTCTCAGGTGAATATCTTGACCATGCCAATGTTTACAAACAAACTGAAAGTCGTTCTACAGAATTGAATATTGTGTTTAGATTATTTTCACGTATGAAAACGTAACTAAAAATGTCCAAACGTTGCTGCGCGGCTTCCTGTTTCAATTCCAACGCCAACTCAAACCGATCGCTTGAGTACTTTGGCTTCCCGAAGAGCATGGAGTAGTAAGTAAACTCTGGAAACTCGATTTCTGCCCACCATTGAAAAAACGGCTAATATCCACTTTTGGCAAAAACGAGATATTAGCACCAGGTGGTAGAGGATGTTCGAACGCATCTTCTACAACTTTTTTTCCATAAAATTATTTTTATTAGGTCCTTTTCGGTACTGGGAGTCTTCTGCAACTTGAATTTAACTAAAATAGTATTTAGATTTGGCTGCCGATGCGAAAAACCACTCTTATGGGAAATTGCCTTGAAGAAGATTTGGTGACAAACACTAAAACGCGTTTTCTCGGAATACTTGATTTGGCATAATAGCCGAATTTTCAATCATGGGCAGATTTGCGCTCCTTACTTTAGTAGGCGATTTAAAACATTTTTCTCGATGTAAAGAAACTTTCGAAAAGTTTGTAATAAGAAATCGTTTTGCCGGGGAATGCAGGGGACTAGGATTTTTATTGAACCTATCTGCATAAAATTTTAAATATAGCCCTCGAGTAGAGTAAGTGTACATTGTACGCACTTTGTATGGACACTTGTAAGAAAACGTTGGAGTGGATTTGTTATAGATTCTATAAAACAAACTCGATCTATCAATATCGAGGACCACTTTGAATTAGTCTGTTTTTGAAAGGAAGTCCGAATCTAAATTAAAGCTCAAAATTCATACTGTGTGCACCATTTGTGACTTCTGAAAGGTCAAATAATATAAATTTCCATTTATTTCCCAGTGCCACAGCATGGGCCAAAGCTGCTAGCCGGGAGGATTTGCTCGAAAAGAACCTAAATAACATCGTGAAATATTATCTGTGTTCGGAACATTTCACCAACGACTGCTTTCAAGATCCGCCCCACAACCGGAAGTTGAAGAAAACTTCTCGTCCGACTATGGTGGTCCCGATACCGACGATATTTCGTAACAATTTCGACGAGTGCGTTTCGAAATCTCTGAAGGAAGACAAAGCCGACGTCCAATTGCAAGAGCAGTTGCCCGAAGATTCCGGCGGATGCAGTTACCTCGCGGGACATCAGACAGAACTGCAGGATCCGCTGCTGCTGGAAGAGTACATTGCTTTCAACCAAGACCACGATCAAGACAGTGAGATACTGGAGGAACATTTCGTCCAGAGTAGCGACGACTTCGAATCGCTGGCGGGAAAGGAAGAAGAGTTGGTAGAGGAGGAGGACGAGGAATGTCAATTTTCGGAAGCGGAGCCTAGTCCTAACCTGTGCCGACTCTGTCTTTCGAACGGAGACAACGAGCTGCTGGTGCCAATTTTCGGGGATGGGAGCGAGATGGCGTATATTTTAGAGAGGATACTTCCCGACTATCCGATTTGTCCGGGCGACGGGTTTTCCCAGAAAGTTTGTCTCACATGTTTGGAAGATGCGACGAGATGTCTAAACACGATAGAAACCTTCAGAGCGGCACAGGAGAAACTAAAGCGATGAAAAGAGTTTTGAGTCAAATAAATTGGAATTTCTTTCATCTTTTATTAAAACAACTGTATTTTTAAGTTACATCAGATTTATAAAAAAAAAACTCGTAAAGCTATATTCCTCTTCCTTTCATTACTCTGCCCGAACATCCTCTCCTGAATTTGTTTGATGATATATGAAAAATTAGTAATCATAAAAAAATCAGTAATTTTCAAACTAAACTGGAGAAAGACGATTTTTTTTTTGTACAAAAGACGGTCACGTTAATTTCATATCAATACTAAATTCTGGTTTGTATGATTGTTGTATTGGGGGGAAACGGAAGGATGTATCGTGCTTCAATAGTGTGTAAAATTTACGTTGAATAGATAATATTTGAAAGGCTGTACAATTCTATGCCTTCCAACTAATGCAATGCAATATGGATCAACATCATCACCCAACTCAGTAGTTTGAGTTGGTTTTCATCTTTTTGCTTCGATGAATGCTGCCGTTGTTGCTGCCACCATCGTCAATGTCAGAGCTGTCCGATTCCCGGGAACTGTCGTTCATGCCCAGCCCCAGGTCACTTCCCTCGCCGAAATTTCCGGTAGCCCGAGCCTGTTCCAAAGATCGAACTGTGGATACAAAAAAAAACAAAATCAGCTGTTGAACAAAAGCTCGAAAGTTCAACATTATTCACTTTGCGTCTCCAGCAGGCTGTTCTGCCGCTTAAGATCGTCAATGTCCTGCTGGTGGGAGTTGTTCTTGCGGCGCATAAACTGAATGTACTCGGCGGCTTTCTTCAGGATTTGCGCCCGGCTTGCCTGAAGTAAACGAAAGGTAAATAGACCACATAACCCGACCGGACGCACCGTTTACCTTTTCCGAGCGTTTACTTACTTTCTCGCCCTGCAGCGACGGCACAGAGTCGCGGAGAGAAGTAAAGCTGTCCTTGATGTGGTCACGCCGCTTGCGCTCCAGGGCGTTGTGGTGGGCGCGTTTTTCCGCCTGCACGGCATTCAAGGGTGGCAAGTTTTGAGAAGAAGAAAAAAGTGTGAAGCGAAGCTAAATCTAACTAGGGAAAATTCTCATATGTTTTCTCACTTTCTACTTAACTATTTATTACTCTATTTTAGTTTAGGGACCATCC
This sequence comes from Culex quinquefasciatus, assembly GCF_015732765.1. Lineage (NCBI taxonomy): Eukaryota > Metazoa > Arthropoda > Insecta > Diptera > Culicidae > Culex > Culex quinquefasciatus. The sequence continues at coordinate 54,360,990 of NC_051861.1, forward strand.
ATAAACCACGTGGACACCTTGAGGGTGGGGGGGGGGGGGGGCGGTGTCGATTGTCAACGCTCCATATGAAAAGATTTTTTTTGTATGGATAATTGTCCACGAGGGGGAGAGGGGGGTTTGAGATTTCAAAAAAAAAACAAAAAAAACTGTCCACGTGGAAATGAACATGTCAACATTTTACGATGATTCAACCACATACAACAGTACAGTTCGTTCCCAGCTAGCCAACACGTCGGACATATTAAGGCCTTTAATCTACCATAACAGGCCCGTTTTTTTGTTACTAACCTTTAACGACGAGAAAAAGGTGCTTGGAAAATTCTCAAAACCCTCTCAACGCTCTCAAAACTCTCAAGATGACCGACTTCAAGCTGGCTCAGACCGTCACGAAGCTCCAGCTTTCTTCGACGGAGAAAAATCAGTTTTCCAAGCCCGTTACCAATGCTTGCATCGTAGTTATCATGGCAAGCAAACACGAAGTGTTCTAGATTTACAAGACGACATAAAATTATTTCAAAGATCCCCGGTTCGTCTGTGAACTCCAAACGGAACGAGACCGATTGATCTCGCAGCATGAAGCCGTCGAAACCGCAGCAAATTGGCGTGCCTATACAGTAGTTGTTCGGTAACTGGGCGTTGTTTAACTGGGCTGCTTTTTAACTGGGCGCTCGATAACTGGACCGTAGCCCAGTTAAAAGCAGACAAACGTCAAAAAACCAAAACAAACGGAAATGACCTAGGGGTTAATGGATGCAAAAATCATGTTCTATAAGAAAAAAAAAATTAAACTTTTATTTGATTTCAAGTCACAATCAAAGAAATATGAAAAGTAAGCATTGTAAATAAATTTGAGTAACATATATTTTTATTTTTCATCAGGAAAATATTATGCACCGTTGTTCCCTCGTAATTTTTCGTTATGCCCAGTTAGCTAGCAGCATTCGGTGACTGGGCTGCGTTCTCAGCTCAGTTACCGAACAAGTGCTGTAGTTGTTTGACTCTGATTTGTCGGATTAAAGCGGCGTATGCACTTCGGAAGGTATCGGTCAAGAAAAATTTCAAATGGGCAGCAGCGGCAGCGAAAGCAAGCCAGAGAGGGTGAAGAAAAGCCCCAAGAAATCGCTCCCTCTCCTTTGTTCTGCTGTTCGTAGAGCTGTTTCTTGACCCCTTTACTTCCAATCTGCGTACTAGCCTTAAGGTGGAAGAGACCTCCGAGACTGATGGTTTAACACCGGAGCTGTCGTCGGAGAAGGAAAAAGCACCCGGTCAGTCGCCGAGTAAACAAAGGCAACCACCCCTGGTGGTTAAGTATACCACGGCTTTTCACAAGCAATTTAGTTTCGAGCCGATATACAAACTAACCCGATTTGGAACCAAAGTGACCTGCTTCTCTGTCAAAGAGTTTGACAAGTTGCGAGAGCTCCTGAAGAAGAACAAAGTGAAATTCTACACCCACGAACGACGGAGCGAACGATCTCACCGGGTAGTTGTTCGCGGTTTAGGCTGGTATGGAGATCGGAAGGAAAGGGGTCAAGAAACAGCTTTACGAACAGCAGAACAAAGGAGAGGAAGCGTTTTCTTGGGGCTTTTCTTCACCCTCTCTGGCTTGCTTTCGCTGCCGCTGTTGTCCATTTGAATTTTTTCTTGACCGGTTCCTTCCGATGTGCATACACCGCTTTTACCTGAACTGAACCCGGAAATGGTATCTGCTGTAGAGGGATTTGTAGCTGGACGCCCTGGAGGTGCTTGCCACCAGTGCTGAAAATGTCAGGGGTCATGACGCGAAAATTGGCGACGCTGACACGATTTTTTGAGATCCATTCACTGAACCGCAAAACCGTGACATAAACAAACCCGGCGCAGTCGTGAGTGCCCTAGTTCATTGAGCAGCTGCAATGCGAGGCAGTAGTCGACCAACGCTTATTCGACGTTGCACGCACACACATAAAGAAACAAGTTTTTACGCAAAAAGTTCGTATTTATGCGTGGAAATGTAATTTTGAATATAAGTTATGGTTGTTTTAAGTGTTTTGCACAGTCTACAACCATTAATTTGTTTGAAAATAGTCAAAATAGTGTTTAAAGAGGATTTTACGAGTCAGTCATATGAAACGAATTGAGTGAGTGTAGCTCATTTTTTCACGTCTCTCATCCTCCACCAGCCGACCGGCCCAAGTCAGGCGGCAGTGGTTGAACGGACACAGTACACCCTTACCAAAAATCATGACTTTTTGAGTTCCAAATCCCACCTTTCATACGATTTTTTGAGTTCAGGTACTACAACCATAAAAATGGTTATATGGGTTGAACTGAAAAAATCGTACGAAAAGTGGGATCTGGAACTCAAAAAGTTATGATTTTTGCTTGCCACCACCAAGCGGAAGGACCTCAAGGCAGGGTGCAACAGCTGTGGGGTCCCATGCGACGAACGACTGGCTAATACGACCAAGAAATACTTTTTTCACCATCAATCGCGTCGGGTACTCCATTGGAACGGCTGGCAGATATCAAAGGCACGAAACTACGCCCAGTGAGAATTTTGGCTATGGGTTGACAACTAATGTTGAAGTTTGCTTTTTGATTTGAATACGTTCGAATTGGGTCCTAAAATAAAGCTTATAATCTATAGATTGCTGATATTATTGTTTACAGCGATAAAGCTTATTTTTCTGACTACAATGGCACTTTGTACGACCACAAAGAGTTTAAAATGGATTTTTAAATCAATTTTGAAAAATTAACCTCGCGGTCCTTCTTGACGGTAATGGTCCTACTTGACAGCTCGTTCCAAGGGGACCATAGTTGATCCATCGAAAAAATGTTGTCTTGTAATTATTATTTTTTTGCATTAAAATGAAAAAAAGTGATCAGAAATGGTTTTTGATCGTGTTTTTTACTGTTGTACATAAAAATTCACATAGGGCTTTAGTACCCAATTAGCGAGCATTCGAAGCTGCGACACTCAAATTTGAAGATTAAAGGATCAGGAATATCAAAATTGTAAGGGTCCTTATGTAAATTTGTATGTAAAACGTTAAAAAAACTCAATTAAAAACCATTTCCGATTACTTTTTTTTCATTCTAATGCAAGAAAAAAAAATTGACAAGACAACATTTTTTCGATGGTTCAACTATGGTCCCCTTGGAACGAGCTGTCAAGTAGGACCTTTTTTGTCAAGAAGGGTTGCAAAGTTTTTTTTGAAAATCAATTTTAAATCCTTTGCGGTCGGGTCATTGTGCTCAGAAAAATTAGCTTTATCTTTGTGAACAATAATATCAAAAATTTAAGCCCAATTTTAGGACCCAATTACGCCAATACAAGCGATTGCTTTTCTTTTCCCACCTTCCCCTAACTATGCTCCAAGTTACTAGAATTTTCAAAATTTAACTCTTTAGTTTTAAAACACATTAATTTAATAATATTGCAACGTGCGCATGATCTGTGGTATTCATCATTATTCTATTAAATATGTTTTTATTTTTGTGTTTGTTTTGAAGACTGGTGATTTTAACGCGAAGCAAAAATCACACATTGAAATGCGCTCTAAATACATACAAAACTTGCTCGGTCCCTCGATACATGTTTATGCGTGAAAGAGTTTCGTCTGTTGACCTTGAATCCATTACTTGAAGAAACTTATAAGCCTCTCACTTACCTGTGAGTAGAACTGGCCCCCACTGGAATTCCGCGGCTGACTCTTGGTGTTGTCCGAGTCCTCACCATCCTGTGAAAGCAAAACACAAACTTATTTTTTTCCAATCTGTAGTCGGAACCACTTTCGAAAGGCCTCACATCGCTATCTATATCTATGTCCCGGTCGTCGTCACTCATGTTGTCGTACGAGTTTCCGGCCTGGTCCTCGTAAAGGCGCATTCACAGGCTGTTCCTGGTCGCCTTTTGCTGGGTCACAAGAAGAAAAAAGGCTGCTAACTTCAGGTTGCCTCCCACACTTGTACGGAATCGCTATCGGAATAGCTTCTGCACCGGAAGCACTGCACGACTTGCACAGTTGAGAACCACAAAATTGCTTAAAATGGACGAAATTTACGATTTTCTCGGACCTTTTTTTAAGTCGCAGTTCAACAAAGAGCAAAAACGCGACACACGCACGACCACACGATGAAATTTGACAGCGAAAAGAAGAGAATGTCAAAATGGCTGCAGTGGCCGCAATGACAGTACAGTAAATAAATTAGTAGTTTATTTTAAGAGTGTAGGCATTTTGACATTAGTCAAGTTTGACGCATTCTGCAACACTCGTTCTCCCTCCACGTCAAACATTTTTATGTCAGTCAGTTTTGCATCGTAAAAAACATTTTCGGAAAAATACGCGGATAAAATCCATTAAAAACCCGTGAAAATGGTGTCCGTTCTAAACACAATCGATACTGGCCACGAAGATATGATCCACGGTGCCGAGGTGGACTACTACGGCTTGAGGCTAGCGACCTGTTCGTCGGACAATTCTGTCAAGATATTTGACATCAAAAGCGGTGCTCAAACGCTGGCCGCGGATCTGAAAGGCCACGGCGGACCGGTATGGCAAGTGGCGTGGGCCCACCCGCGGTACGGAAACATCTTGGCTTCATGCTCGTACGATCGTAAGGTCATCATCTGGAAGGAGGTTGGTCCGGGAGATTGGAGCAAATCTTACGAGTACAACAATCACGATTCTTCCGTAAATTCCGTCGCTTGGGCTCCGGCAGAATATGGGTTGATTTTGGCTTGCGGAAGTTCGGATGGATCGGTTTCCGTTTTGACCGCAAGCGTCGAGGCTGGAACTTGGGACACGAAAAAGATTCCAAACGCCCACAGCATCGGCTGCAACACGGTTAGTTGGTGCCCTGCAACCGCACCGGAACCGGCATTTGATCAAAAGTCCAGCAAGTCTAACCTAGCGGTGAAACGTCTTGCAACTGGCGGATGCGATAATTCGGTTAAAATTTGGAAAGAGGAAGGAGAACGCTGGGAAGAGGAAAAACGTCTGGAACTGCACTCCGACTGGGTTCGCGATGTGGCCTGGGCCCCGAATGTAGGCCTTCCGCGGCACCAGATTGCTAGCTGTTCGCAGGATCGCCGAGTCATTATCTGGAGCAGCGATGATCTGCTAAACTGGCAATCGACTATCCTGAACAACTTTGACGACGTCGTGTGGAATGTGAGCTGGTCCTTGACGGGTAACATTCTGGCCGTTTCCGGTGGGGACAACAAGATCAGCCTTTGGCGCGAGAACAACGAAGGCCAATGGATTTGCATTAGCGAGGACACGAACGCTTCAGGACAGTCGCATTCGCTGAACCAGACTCAGAACAATTTCGTTCCTGAGCAAAGAACACTTTAGATGCGAAAATAATTGTAGTTTTATTGATTTGGTTGTAACTTCTTTTTGAATGTGTATTCCATATAATCGATTCATTGCTAATAAACGATATATAAAACAAATGTGTGTAAAGTTTCTCTAGTTTATAAGGTTTAAGCACAGAGCATTTAATCCAGAGGGAGCAGTCCGAACAAAAGTGCAACGCGTGGACATATACTAAATTAAAAATGCTTCAGCTAGTTCCCCGCAATGGAGACAATATGCTCCATTTGCTCGTCTTATGGTGTTCATATGCTGTCGATTTTCTGTTTTTCATTGATCAGCAGGCACAGGTCAAAATTCCTTCCCTACACATGCTGATTCATTTTGGTAACGATTATCCCATTCTTTGCAAAGTTATGGAAATCGTCATTAATCAATGATTGCCAACTGGGATGTCAATGATTGTACCACAAAATTATATAAATTTTTAAACACATTTGATTTAGACCAAAAATTCTTTCAGTGGCTTCAAGAAGGCAACAACCTGCACATCCTGACGATTATTTTGGCGAGAAATTCGTTAAATTGAATTCAATACAGAGAATTTCAGAGTGATGTTCAATTTTCTTCGAAAATGATCAACGGCTTCACCTTAACTTGTTGATATTATAGTCCCACGCAAGGGGTTTCCAGCATCAAGGATTACTGACCAGTCTAAATGGAATTACCAGGATTACTGGCAATATGTCATGAATTACTATGATTTCCCAGAATTACTTGGGATTTCCAGAAACCACGCAGAATTGCTCAAATTTATAAAAATAACTTGGAATTACTGCCTAGCTTCCAGCATATTGAGAATTGGATCGAATGACAGCTGTCAAATGCACAAAACCACGTGCTTGGCAATAGTACGTCCACAGAGTAAGACAGAGTCACTACTGCCATTTGATTTTTAGTTCCACTTTGTGGTATATCGCACGCCTGCTACCAGCAAACCTTATAAAAGCAAACCTTATGGAGCCAAAAAATAAAATGACATTTCTTCGAACTGCCCGCTCTGTGTTACTCTGTGGTACGTCCATCCCGGGAATTCCCGGCACAAAATTCCCGGGTTTTTTATATGTTGTACGGGGAATTTCCGAAATTAAACAAAAATCATAATTTGGCCTGGAAATTACATTAGTATTACAATTAATAAGTTTAAAGTTTTCTAAAATTTACATAAATTGGTACCATTTAATTTGTTGTCATTTTTGATTTTAGACATCTTAAACCAATTTTCAAGCTGTTTTATTCATGTCATATAGAAATAAATAAAAAATAAATATTTATAAGATACTTATTTAATTTGAATTAGAAATGTGGTGCATATAAAATTCAAAGCACAACAGAGAACAGCAAAAATTTGTTTAACACTGGAACGCCCAACGCATGTCCAACTTACACAGACGCCCAAGCCTCCCAAAAATGGAGGAACAGTAACTTCAACTCACTGGTTCTCAGGCATTACTCAACCAATCAGGACAATTCTTGTTTCCAGTGATTTGTAAGAATGTCTAGATCCTAAAATTGTGCAGAACTTAATTCGATCAATTCTGTAATTTTTGCGATCAAAAACATCGTTCCACCTTTTTTAAAACGACTGCCGCCGCGGAATTTTTGGCGATTTTTTTTACAAGCGAAAAAAAAGTTGGAACGATGTTTTTGATCGCAAAAGTTACAGATTTGATCGAATTAAGTTCTGCAAAGTTCTATAATCATCTAAACATCTAACAAATCACTGGAAAGAAGAATCATCTTGATTGGTTGAGTTATGCCCGAGAACCAGCGAGTTGAAGTTACCGTTCCAACTTTGTTGGAGCCTTAGGCGTTGGAATGTTAAGCTATCTAAAAACTGCTATCCTTCTTTAGATTGATATTAATAGTATTGAGCTAATTCTATAAATTTAAAGCTTGACAAACATAACAAATATAAAGAAAACATAGATTTTATGACTTTTCAAAAACTAAAAACTTCCGGGAATAAATAAATATTTTCCCGTTTTCCGGAAACTCAAAACCTGGGAAAATTAGACGTCCTGCTTGGAAATCATCGAACAATTGGGTAAATATCAACATCATTTTGAAAACTGATTTTGGCGTTCGAGTGCATTTAAAATTCAAAGCACAACAAAGAACAAAAAAAATCTTCAAAACTATCTAAAAGTGCTATCTTTGTTTAGATTGATTTTAATAGTATTGTGCTAATAGTTTGATTTTAAAAACATAACTAATATAAAGAAAACTTAGATTTCATGACATTTTCAAAAATTTCCCGGGATAAAAAATATATTTTTTCCGTTTTCCGGTAAACTCAAAACCCTGGAAAATTGGACGCCCTACTTGGAAATCATCGAATAATGTGGTAAACATCAACGTCAGTTTGACAACTGATTTTGACGTTTGAGTGTTTTTCATCCGAATACATTTGAATTAGAGAGCATCCAAATTGGCGGACATTTCGAATCCGCTCTGTACTTCTTACAACCATAAAAGCATCAAGGAAAAGCAAAATGCATTCTGCCGATTTACCTTTTAAGAATTACTAGTAGTTACTTGAATTAATGGGAAATACACGAATTACTGAGTAACTATGGAATTACTCGAATTACTACGGAACTACTAGGTAATTCCAGAATTATAGGAATTACTGCAGAATTGCGGAGTAATTGGGTCCTAAAATGAAGCTTAGATTGCTGATATTATTGTTTACAGCGATAAAGCTTATTTTTCTGAGTACAATGACCCTTTGTACGACCACAAAGAGTTTAAAATGGATTTTTAAACCAATTTTGAAAAATTAACCTCGCGGTCCTTCTTGACAGAAATGCTCCTACTTGACAGCTCGTTCCAAGGGGACCATAGTTGATGCATCGAAAAAATGTTGTCTGGTCAAAAAAAAAATTGCATTAAAATGAAAAAAAGTAATCAGAAATTGTTTTTAATCGTGTTTTTTACCGTTGTACATAAAAATTTACACAGGGCTTTAGTACCCAAATCTGGAATTACTGAATTACTTACTCAAAATCCGAATGATCCCGTACTAGCTGTAACTTTGGTTTCATACATGAAAATTAATAGGAATTATAAAAGGTTTATCGAAATTATCTTTTTAACAGTTATTTTTTATTATTTTATTATTTTCTGAAGTATGTTTTCACAAACAAGAATCATGGAATTACCAGGATTACTGGGATTATTAGGAATTACCAGGATTACTCTGGAATTACTCAGTAAATCCGGAATTACAGAATTACTTGCTCAAATTCCAAGTAATTCCGGATTAGTGACCAGTCTGACACGATGCTGGAAACCCCTTGGTCCCACGCAGAAAAATGTTTTGTAGAATCAGCCTGTACGAGGTTTGATTCAACAAAATTTTTGCATTGAATCAACCCTCAGATTTTGTTGATTCAAATCGGGGTAATTGGGCACTAAAGCCCTATGTCAATTTTTATGTTCAGAAAATTGTCAATTTCTTTGGCTCCAAATGTACTTTCTCCTTAATCCCTTCCTTGCCCTGATACGAAGTGTAAAACTAACAGGATATCGTTACCAAATAAATTACAATTACAATTATGTACAACGGTGAAAAACACGCTTAAAAAACATTTTCTGATCACTTTTTTTCATTTTAATGCATTTTTTTTTGGCAAGACAACATTTTTTCGATGGATCAACTATGGAACGAGCTGTCAAGTAGGAGCTTTTCTGTCAAGAAGGACCGCGAGGTAAATTTTTCAAAATTGATTTAAAAATCCATTTTAAACTTTTTGTGGTCGTACAAAGGGTCATTGTACTCAGAAAAATAAGCTTTATCGCTGTAAACAATAATATCAGCAATCTATCTGCCCTTTTAATTTCAATATTCTGCTTTTTTAAGATTCGGCGGGAATTTTAAATATTTTTATACCCAATACAAAATTATTATAACGTATGTAATTATCAGTCGCATTCAAAATGGAACATTACAATTCTTTGATTTTTTCATCAAAACATATCCAGATTTTTAAGCGAAGATGGCGTTACGAATGGTGCACGCCCGAATTGTCAAATCACGCAGTGATACCAACATAACAAAAAACTGTCACATGGCATGACAGCCACACTTTTTTTCTAATGTTGGTACCACTGCGCGATTTTGACATTTTGGGCGTGCACCATTCGTAACGCCATCTTCACTAAAAATCTGGATTACAAAAGCACCGCGCGAAGAAACGTCAAACGCAATCTTTCCGTTTCTGTTACTTTTCAGCTGCGTATCGCTTAAGAAAAATCTTTTAAAATCAAATAAAAGGCAAATATCAATAAGTAATGACTATGTATATTTATTTCAATTCAATGTTGTCAATTCAATTAAATGACTACCCTTATTTTGAAAAAAATAATCTGATTTGTTTCAACAAAAATCTGATTTGAACGTACTTTCCGTCAAATTTTGATCAACAAAAAACTGCGTAGATGCACCCAATTGGATCCTAAAATGAAGCTTAGATTGCTGATATTATTGTTTACATGTGCATCTACGCAGTTTTTTGTTGATCCTTATTTTGAAAAAAATAATCTGATTTGTTTCAACAAAAATCTGATTTGAACGTACTTTCCGTCAAATTTTGATCAACAAAAAACTGCGTAGATGCACCCAATTGGATCCTAAAATGAAGCTTAGATTGCTGATATTATTGTTTACATGTGCATCTACGCAGTTTTTTGTTGATCAAAATTTGACGGAAAGTACGTTCAAATCAGATTTTTGTTGAAACAAATCAGATTATTTTTTTCAAAATAAGGGTAGTCATTTAATTGAATTGACAACATTGAATTGAAATAAATATACATAGTCATTACTTATTGGTATTTGCCTTTTATTTGATTTTAAAAGATTTTTCTTAAGCGATACGCAGCTGAAAAGTAACAGAAACGGAAAGATTGCGTTTGACGTTTCTTCGCGCGGTGCTTGTTTGTAATCCAGATTTTTAAGTGAAGATGGCGTTACGAATGGTGCACGCCCAAAATGTCAAAATCGCGCAGTGGTACCAACATTAGAAAAAAAGTGTGGCTGTCATGCCATGTGACAGTTTTTTGTTATGTTGGTATCACTGCGTGATTTTGACAATTCGGGCGTGCACCATTCGTAACGCCATCTTCGCTTAAAAATCTGGATATGTTTTGATGAAAAAATCAAAGAATTGTAATGTTCCATTTTGAATGCGACTGATAATTACATACGTTATAATAATTTTGTATTGGGTATAAAAATATTTAAAATTCCCGCCGAATCTTAAAAAAGCAGAATATTGAAATTAAAAGGGCAGATTTAGTTTTTTGGTCGAAATGGAGTAATTAAAAAAAGAAGTTGTCTTTATAGATGTCGGCCATCGTGTCACCAACTATTTATTGCTAGTACCAAACAGCTACCTCTGGATTATGAGTCCCCTGCGCTGTCCGATTGATCCACACTCGCGGGTCCAAAATGAAGTAAATCGGAGTGAAATTAAACTTGACAATAATCATACAAATATCGATGTTTTTACTAAAAATACAATAATAATCAGAAATTTTGAAATCAAACCAAACAAACAATTCAAAAATATGAAAAACAAACATTTTCAAATTTCAAATAACTTTTTTTTTGAAATAATAAAGAAAATTTCAGCAAAAATCTGAAATTTGGAAATTCAAAATTGAAAAAAATGCAGTATTGAATAATAATTATAATATTAAAGTTTTTATAAATTCAATAGCTCAAAACTGTTAAAATTCGAAACGAATGTACAAGTCTGAATTCAAAAAGTTTGAAAATATATAAATTCGTAAATACAAATTTCCGAAAACCTTGAAATTATAACAATCAAAAACTCTATTTCTTCCAAAGTTTAAAAAAAATTAAGAGTTTGGAAATTTAAAAAAAAATAGAATTGAAGAATTTAAGAATTTATGAATTCTGGAGTTTTTTTTTTTTAAAAAGGACCAATAAACCAAATTTTCAATTTTTGCTTTTTGGGTGTTTTTTAATACCCCTGACTCAAGGTGGTTCTAAAAACACCCAAAAAGCAAAAACTGGAAATTTGGTTTATTGGACTTTTAAAAAAAAACTCCAGAATTTAAGAATATAGGAATTTAAGAATTTAAGACTTTAATAATTTAAGTATTTAAGAATTTAAGAATTTAAGAATTTAAGAATTTAAGAATTTAAGAATTTAAGAATTTAAGAATTTAAGAATTTAAGAATTTAAGAATTTAAGAATTTAAGAATTTAAGAATTTAAGAAGTTAAGAATTTAAGAATTTAAGAATTTAAGATTGTGTTATGTTTTTGATATTGAATATTTTTAATTGTATGGTTATTTCCAAAATTTTCTGCCATTTTATTCTAACAAAATTCTAGTTGGGCCTGTCAACCTGTCAAACAAAAGGCTACATAAACCTCGTGACGAAAAAAAAGCAACAAGAAAAAAGCGCCATGTACATTCGGCCAAGAAAAACGAATCATAACAAAGCGCCCCCCTCAGTGACAGCAGGGTGATATCGACGTTGGTGATTTCAAAAGAAGTTATGTTTGTTTTTTCTCAAATAAAATTACGGAAATAATGTTTTATTGAATATGGATGATCAAGTATCAACAAAAGCAACGTTTTTCATCGTTTGTTATCATTAGAACATCTTATTTTGCTTTTATATAAAAATGGTAATTGAAAATGGATGCTCAACATTCAAATGCGTTTTTCTCAAAACGCATGGTTTGTACATGATGCTTTTTGAAATGTTGGCGTCGAAATAGAAGAGAAAATTGACAAGATGGCGGTAATTTCATTCGCCACAAAACGGTTTGGCGAAAATGACGTCATTTTTGTCAGATTATATCTGCTAGAATTTTCTAGTAAAATTCTAACAGCATTCTGGCAGGCCTGCTAGAATTATTCTAGCAGGATTCTGACAGAACAATCTCTGCTAGAAATTTCCGTGACCGGGTGGGTGACTGGCACAAAAATCAACCGGTTCAATCGGTTGAACCGTGCACGACCGGTTTGTGTCATATTCGCCAGAAATCATGGCAGAAATCTGAGGTAAATCTGGGGGAAATTCTGCCAGATGGCTGGCGCAAGCCCCCAGACGAACGCCAGAATTGTGTCCGCCATTTCCGATCGGGTAGTCTCGATAACCCGGTCGGAAATGGCGGACGCATTTCTGGCGTTCGTCTGGCCATCTGGCAGACCCAGACAGAAACGGGGGGCGCCTGGCAGGCGTTTTGTCTTGGGCACTGCGCTTAGCTGCGCAAGACGTCTGGCAGATTTTCCCCCGACTGACCCAAGATTGTAGCCAGAATTCTGGCGAATATGCAACAAACCGGTCGTGCACGGTTCAACCGACTGAACCGATTGGTTTTTCTGCCAGGCAGCTGTGAGTTATTCCGCCAGATTTGTCGGGCGTCACGCGAAACCTGGCTAAAAGAAGTGTGCCAAGTGTGTCTGAACTGCACGACAAACGTCCGCCTGCGCCAGACACTCAAATTTACCAGATTATTTTCCGAGTGGGGCGGCACGTCCTTTCGAGGCTTATATGCCGCGTGTTTTTTTCGGGAATACGCGCAATATATTCGTATGAAAAATATGTAATCAGATACGTGGCTCTCAGTTTGCGTGTATACTTTTTGTGATTTAATCAAGTGTGTAAAACATAACAATGATGGCCTATCTACAATCACTTAGCTTAGAAAATTTCACTTAGATTAGGAATTTGAATCAATGGAAATGAAGCCGAGCTTCTACAATGGAAAAGTAATCAAATTAGAAACTGACGTATGGTTTGAAAAATTTCAAAATCTACGGTAAGTTGACGTTTCAATATCAAAGGTAAACAAACAACTGCATAGCAACGTATATCAGCCCAGCAAAATTTCTAAGTTGATTGTGGATGACGGCCGTAAGTTGCGTACTTTCCTAAGTAACTACTTTACTTAGATGTTCTAAGCTAAGTGATTGTAGATAGCCCATGACCCTTCCACGATAAACGTGCAAAGCGCCGAGCGAAACGTCGAATTCGCGCGGCGAAACATTTTTTCCCCTCAATCTCAGTGACCGTTGACAGTTTGTGGTTGGATTTTTGTTTTTGATTCAAGGGAAAAACGAAGCTTATTTTTGAAATCTACAACGTTCTACTGGGACATAAATTGTTTTAATCTGCGGAAAACCATGCACTGACCGCTATGGACAAAGCCGGAGTAAAAATGCTAATCAATGATGTGGAAAACAAGGAAGAACTGTTCAACATCATTGTGAGCGAGTTGCGCAGCCATGGAATTAAATATCGCAAAGAAAAGCGGTCAAAACCGGGCCAGGTAAAGGAGAAAAAAGTTGTAGATTCTTCTTCTTGTTGTTTATCTAAATTATTGTTGTTTTCAGGATAAACTCCGGTGCCGAAGAATTTTCAACGTCCCGTTACATACGCTCGAGTTGACCGATGTCATCCTGGCCAATGGGGGAATCGCCCAGGTTCCGTTGTTTGTGTCCGACGCCTGTCAACGAATCCTGGAGCAGGTTCATACAGAAGGACTTTTTCGGAAGGCCGGGTCATCTAAGCGGCAGCAAGAAATTAAGGTTAGTAATTTTGGTTTGTTTCTGTCGTGAAAATTCCTGTAAACTATTTTATTTCACAGGCGAATTTGGAATCTGGAATTCCGCTCGGAAAGTCGCATCACGTAATCGACGTCGCCAACATACTGAAAACCTTCTTCAGAGACCTGCCGGAACCGTTGCTTCCGACTGGTAACATCCAAGAAGCACTAATCCGATGCCTGCTGGCCGGCGAACAAAAAGTTTACGATCTGATGATAACGTGCCTGCTGTTGCCGCCGATAACCCTAAATACGTTGGCCTTTTTTCTTCAGTTCCTGCACACCGTTTCGCTGAATTCGGACGTCAATAAAATGACCGTCGAAAACCTGGCCATAATCTTGACCCCGAACTTGATGCCGATCGCCGAAATGATTCAGCAACGCTTGACCAGCCATGTCAAGGTGATTCAGCTGTTGATTGAGAATTCGCACCAAATTGGAGTAATCCCGCTGGGAATTCTGGAAAAGCTAAACGAAACGGTCAGCGTGGTGGTGCGGTCGACCGATTCCAGCATGATGACCGGTGGAGGCAGCAGCAACACCGACAAGAAAAAGAAGAAACGCCGCAGCGGATCGCTAACGCGGATGATTCACGGTCTGATGAAAAAGGTGGGCGCCAAGGGATCGTCCGAGTGCCTGGACAAGACCGATGAACATCCCGATATGACGATGGCGATCGCTGCCACTCCGTGCCTTAACAAGTCCTCCAAGAAGCGCAAGGTCGTCGACGGGATGCCGTTCAGTGCCAAGAAGAAGTAAGACCGTTTGAAATACGTAAGAAATCTGAAATTAACGGTTCTCCTTTTTTCAGGAAGGAAGTCGTATCGTCGCTTCCGGACAATCAGGAAATTCTGCCATACACACCGATTGCAATAATGAAGTAAGTCTGGCAATTTTAAAAGTAATCAATTTTTCACAATCACTTTCTAAACCTTTCAGAGAAACGAAAAAGTCCCGTTTGAGTCTGGGAGGACACAAGAACAAACAGGCTAAATCTGCCAACCAGCAGCTGCTAGTTCCAAGCACTTCGACCACATCGATCGCCGAGAAACCGGTCATGGAACGGCGCTGGAGTGTGGTCGGCGCTCCTTGGAATCGAAGCAAAAAACGAGCGGCCAATGTGCCGGCCACCAAAACAGCAGAAGTCGCGGTAAAAACTGACGATGATGCGTCTAATGTGTTGGCCGGACTGTCCCCGATGGTGTCCCTTCCAAGCTTTAGCATTTCGGACGCCGATACGGAAGATTCGGTGGCGGCGCGAAAGTCCTTCCTGAAGGGAAAAGCACTGTTCAACGATGACGACGATGGCAGCGGCCGTGATCACGAAGACGACGATAAATATCTGAGGAGCGAATACGAGGCCATCAAGGAGCGTGTGAGCGCGATAGAAACGCGCATTTCGCAAGAGTTTGGAAGCATAATGGGGACCGTTGACCGCGTTGAGGACCAGTACCAGCAGACGCTTGAGCAAACCATTCCAATCGAGGCAAGCTGCACGAGTACGGATCAACTGGCGAAACGGCTGAGCCGGGAGTTGAAGATTCGCCGAAGTTCCGAGCACAAAGTCATGCGGTCGCCGAGTGCGCGAAAAATTGGCACAATCCGACGGCGTTCCCGGGAAAACGTACGACTTTCACGCAACCAATCGTGGCATGTTGCAAGTTCTGTTACGGGCGGAACCGCAAAATCGATACCACCTGTCGTCGTTTCCGATTTATCCTTTTACCCCAAGACGAACCTGAAACGGGGTCGTCCCAACACGATCCAAACGGGACTCAAACATATGGAACTGAGCCCGGTGAGGCGGCCGGAAGAAGACTCAGAACAGAACTCAACCGTGGTTGTGGGACAAAATTTTACCGATGAAGAGAAGCAGCAAGACGAAAAATGGACCTGCGCCCAAAACTTTTTCAACTCGCCGAGCAGCCAATCGAAACTGGATTCGTTTATGGACAGCACCACGGCCGATGAAGTGTTCAAGACACCGGAGGTAACGACGGTGCCCTCGCGACGTACTTCGCTCCGCCCGGCGTCCGGCTCGCACAAGAAAGCTTCCACCCCGAGCTTTGTAACGAGGATTGAGTTAAACGTTGCCAAAACGCCCATGCTGCCGCCCGAAATACCTCCGCGTAAAACACCCGTGAAGACCCCGATGTTGCCACCGAAAACACCCGGCCGAACGGAATCATCCGCCGCGCTCAAGACCCATTTGACGCCGCTGCAAGAACTCCAATCGGGACGGGCATCGATAGCGCGGCTGCGAAGCCAAAATGCCGGAATGGTCATGGCCAAAGCGAAACTTTTCGACGGAATGGTCACCAGCGCAAACCGTTCGGGAGCTCAACCGGCCCAGCTCGACCCCAGACGCCAGAGCAATCGGTTCGTCGTGAAGAAAAATCCCGACGGCAGTCAGCACATCAAACCGTTGATGCTGGTCCCCGACAAAATTCAACTCCGACAGGTGCAGAAGGTTCGCAGCTCGAGCCACCACAACGTGAAAAGTCCCCGCCGAAACACACCCCATAAACGGACCACCACAAAGTCACCCCACGGTGGCATCAACCGGCGGGACAAACTGCGCCTCGTCGCGGCCAAGTCCCCGGGCTTCCACTCGCCGAGGGTCCTCAGCAAGCTGCAGGAAAACCCGGACATTAGCGTGTGCCTCTCGCCGAACTTGTACGACCTGGACAACAAAACGCCCCACGCGAAGAAACCAATCATGCGGAACTCGCCCCGCCGGATCGTCGGCAAAACCCCGCAGGGTCGGGAAAATCGGCTCGCCGTCGTCGGTCAGCGGAAACAGACGCCGCTGAAGGGATCCAAACTGGCGATGGCTCCTGCTTCGACCTCGTCGCCGTTTTCCCCTTCGTTACGGAGTGACAAGGGACGTTGCGAGTCGCCTAGACTGCTTGCTGCCGCTGCCAACTCGGCGGTGCGGCGGTCATCCAGCGTGCATGCCGCCATCAGACCTTGAAGTGTGGTCTTTCTTTTTATACTATTCTTACGAGTGAAAATAATGTGGCATTTTATAGTTGAAGACCGACTTTGTATTGACAAGCGTAGTGTAGAACATGCCGAGAGGCACATAAATGCTGAAATGATTAATAAAATTTAAAGAAACTTTTAACGTGACTAACCAATCAATACTTAAAAATAATTAAGATTATGCTGTACGTAATCAACCGAAAATCAACCGTAAATCATTCGCAGCACCTTCCGTTGGAAGTCTAGGGAGTCTAGGCAGTTTCTATTACATTCCCGGCATCGTGCAGCATTGCACTCGATCAGATGTCAAGGTTATCCGTAACCCGAAGAAGGCGCAATAGAAGCGGGGGTACGAGTCCGTAATAACTTTGCTGGTGTCGTTTTTGGTAGATATTAACAATCCCTCGTACACGAGCTTGTTCACATTTTCTAACACATCCTCTTATGTAGATTGTTTTCGTCTGAATCATCCGTCGTGCTTGCGTCTCCATGTCGGTGTAAACTCTTCTTAACGTATACAGGTTTTTTTTTTGTCACTGTAATCAACATATGTAAGCCAGTTGTTGAACTGCCTTGTTGCAAATCGTGCCTCTCGTGTCAATTGCCGCTTTTCACACAACCCCCTAAAGTCGATCACATCACACGATCCAAGTAGCCCTTGACCAGCCGAGTCAGTCTGGCCGGAGATTCATTCTCGAATTTTGAGATGATGCCACGGTATTTTCCGCAAGTTATCTTAAACATATGCATCCAGTCAGGACATACGAGGCCATCAATCCAGTCAACCGGTAATTTCCCACCTCGCAAATCTATTTATGAAATCATCAATTTAAGCAGTCCAGCTTCTTCTTTCTGGCACGAACCCAAGTTCAGTCACAATCTCACAATATTTGTTTATGGTGCACAGCTAGAACGGTGACAAAATGATAATTTATAGCCGATTCAGAGAAAAATGTCCTCATTCTGCTAAGAAATCAAGGGTTGGCTTGAGACATTTGTCTCTGTAATAGCAATAACTCAAATTATAGATGAACTTGACTACAAAATGGGAACACATCAGACAGATATGCTTGGAAAAAAAATCAATACAAACTAAGGGCTTTGTTTAACTCGATCGATTGAGATGGTTGCTTAAATATTGCGATTACAGAGACAAATGTCTCAAGTCAACCCTTGATTTCTCAGCAGGATGAGGACATTTTTCTCTGAATCGGCTATATTGCTATTACAAAGACAAATGTCTCAAACCAACCCTTGATTTCTTAGCAGACTGAATGTTTACATTTGGTTCATTGGTTATTTTAAAAGAAACGCTCAGATCTTTGGATAATTTCAACGGGAAGCCCCACAAGAGTTGCGAAAGAAGAAACAACTTTTATTTAAAAAAAAAACACACAATCATCCACTTCAAATTCCTCTCAATTGCACTTTAATCAGTTTCGTCGTTGAAGAACATGTCGAGCAAATCGGCATTTTGACACTGCTCGCCCTCGAGGCGCTGTGGATTTTTCCATCGGATCAAGGTCGGAATTACGCTGAGATGAGTGTCGGTGTCCTTGCGGAATGGGTTCGTCATATCCTTCCACGTTGGCCGATCACCCACGTCAACGTAGATAAAGTGTGACTCCGCCGGAGCCTTCTCTAAGGCGGCAGCGATGAAAGGGGCGGCTGAAATGGATTCCAGTTAATCTACGAACGATCATCAGGGGGATTGTTACGAACCATCGACGCAATCGCTACACCAGCTGATTCCACTGTCCATTTTTGCTCCGGTGAAGAGGATATTGATGTCCTGACCATCGGCCTTAAAGTTCTTCATGAAGTCGACAAAGTTTTGAAAACCGGCTACGTAGTGTTTTTGGACCATGTTTGCCACCGCAGGTTTCACTCTTCGCGGTCAATACTCTACTAATACAATGTCCAGCTATCGGCGATAGTGGGTGAGATGGTGATAAGACTAAACAAACAAGTGGCCGAAATTGGTTCGAGTAGCTTTGTACCTATTACAAAAACCGATATGGAAGATGCAAACCAACTTGATGGATGAGTCGCCGCTGAAGCTCAGATAATAGATTTTCTGTCGCTGTGTGTATTTATACATTCGCATTTATAAACAGTCATGTTTCGTTTGGTACGGTCAGACGACACTGCTTAATTGGAGCCTAACATTTCAAAAGGGCACAAAACTTTTGTAAACAATAATGTATCCCTTTCACTCAAATGACAGTTTGTATAAGGTGTGAGAGGGATACACTCTTGTTTACAAAAGTTTTGTGCCCTAATGAAATGGAAAGCACGAATTGATAACTCGATTGATAAGGTCAGGAACCGTGATGCTTACGAATGTATGTACAACAACCCTAAATACCCTAAATACTGTACGCTAAATACTCTTTGGTGCATCCGGGAAAGTTTGCGGTATGATTCCCAAGGTAGGGGAAATATACCCATTCTAATCACACTAAGCCGTTCGACCAATTCTCATCACTTTTGCTGTTTTCCGCTATTAAATCAACATTTTCAGATGTTTCAACAATGTAGAGTTGCTTGCTCACTTTTATTTGAGCTATTTATTACTTTGGAACAGTCAAAAACACTTTATGAAAGCTTTAATTATTGTTCAAAGTGCTGATAGGCCGATAATAGAAATAGGCTGAGAAAGGGTATAGTTCCCCTAGTTTGCGCACTTCACGACTTGTATACAAGGGTGGGTACGGATTTTGAAAAGTTCTCAGATCAAGTTCTGGTGTGGTTCCCCTTGTAGGGTATACCCGACGGGACTCTCACGCCAAATTTCAGCTCATTTGGTTGAAAACTGGCTTGTCTCAAGCGAGTTCAAGTTTACTTGGAAATTACTATGGGAAATTTTGAATTTTCGTTCATTCGCTCGTACATGCCTTGGGAAAACATGTAGAAACTTCTAGGATGGCCAAAAATGAGCGGAATCGTCTGGAGAACAACTTTCCCTAAGAGACCAGGCCGATTCGTTCAACCCCCATCGAGCTCAACGGCAATACATCCGGGGTTTTCGGCACCAACGGTTTTCCCCAGAAAAGCAACAAATTTTCCTTAGCATGCTATGAATGCTTGATGAACACCGCGACGCCACATGTCAAACAGCTACAAAGTCTGATACAAATTATACTTTCCCATAATTTCGCTACCGGTTAGCGGGTATTGGATTGGACCACACACACACACACATCGTCGACCAAAATTCCTTCACTTTTTTTGCCTACCTCACCTCACTGAGGCAAGGCTATAAAATCACTCGAAAAATGAACTTGCTGGCCACAGGGATCGACATAGCCCGTGGTAAAAAACAGCAAATGGCTTCTGTCTTCCTAGACATCAAGGGTGCATTCGATTCAGTCTCCATCGAGGTGTTGGGAGTAAAGCTGCGGCGGAGCGGTCTCAATTCGACGATGACAACTTCCTCATCAACCTGTTGTCAGAAAAACACATGCACTTTGTGCAAGGTGATCTGGCAATCACCCGGATAAGTTACATGGGTTTGGCACAAGGCTCACGCCTTAGTCCATCCATGTATAACTTCTACGTCAGCGATATCGATGATTGCTTGACCGGAGACTGCACCCTTATAGAGTTATCTACATGCGCATGTATTGTGTGTACGTACACGATGGATTTTTAGGTTAAAATTTGTACCCGCCAGCAAAAACAAATGGTAAGCTAGTGTGCGTGAGATCGGGCTTAGATAGCTCTATACAGTACGCAGATGACGCAGTGGTTTCAATCGCTGCCAAGAAAGAATTCGATCTGCTAGAACGGCTAGAACCCTTGCAAGATACCCTGAACAACTTGGCCCATTGGGCAGTTGGAAAGGGTGTTGAATTCTCTCCGGAGAAGACGGAACTGGTCGTTTTTACGGGGAAGCATGAACCGCCGCAGCTCAATCTTTCTCTCTCGGGAAAGACTATCGAGCAGTCGGACCACTTCTTGTACATGGGTACCATCTTTGATCAAAAGGGAACATGGGGGAAGCACATCAACTACCTGAAGCAAAAGTGCCTGCAAAGAACTAATTTTCTGCGCAGCGTCTCTGGCAACCAGTGGGGTGCTCATCTTTCTGACCTGTTTCGACAACAGTAGGTCTATTCCCGTACTGCAGAATTCTGCAATTCTGCACAAAAACGGCAGCAGCCCAGTCACGAAAGCTTTGCGACTGTGGGCAGGGTTATCAGGACATCGACCATCTCGTATGGGCGTGTCCAGATCACCATGTTCACAGAATTAAGTTGAAAGATACCCTCAGGGCCCGAGGAAGACCACCAGAAATCCCGATGCGAGACGCGTTATCTCAACTAGACCTTGATGTTCTCTATCCGATCTATCAGTTCCTCTTAGATTCCAAAATATCAATTTAGTTTTTCTTCAGTTAGTTTTCCTTCAGTTAGTATAACTCGCCTTCACACAAAGCCGTCGTTTCTGGTTTGTACCGGAAGCAAAGCAAGATCGCCCCAGCAGCTGGACACCGAGTTGCGGCTGAGGACAAAAGCAATGGCCAGCAGAGCAAACCAAGACCCCTACACAATCCCCCTTCCCTTCCCAAGCCTTGTCTTTTAACATCAATCCCTTCCCTACTAGCCCCGATTAGGCCGCGGGTAATCGGTTCCCCTCCCACTAACATTTACACACAAGATCCTCTGTAAATACTCTTAGCATTAAGAACAATGTAATTACAAAATCCGACTCGGTCCTAACCAGGTCCCAGTACCGAAAAGGACCTAATAAAAATAATTTTATGAAAAAAAAAAACGTTTTCGCATGTAGTAGTTCACGCGAAGGTCAAATTAATTTCACTTTGATTTGCCTTAATCGACTTGTCCTTCGATCCTGAAGTGAAAGTCACGTTAGAATCACATGTTTTGATTATGAAAGCTGCGTGTCGAAAAATGACGATGAGTCAACAAAATAAGATGGCGAATTTCAGAAGCTCGCTGTTTGAACTCTTCCTTTTAAAATAAGTTTATTGTAATAATATTGAAAATTTATCAAAAATGGACGAAAAAACTTATTGTACAATAATTTGTTTGGTTTTATCTTTGGATCTTTTATAACCTTCTGTTGTTTCTTCCTTGACTTGATTTAAGAGGCAGTATTTGTAGATTCTGCTCGGTTTGTTCTAGAGGTCGTATCGAGGTGCTCCGATTTGGATGAAACTTTCAGGGTTTGTTTGTCTATACATGAGATGAACTCATGCCAAATATGAGCCCTCTACGACAAAGGGAAGTGGGGTAAAACGGGCATTGAAGTTTGAGGTCCAAAACACATGAAAAATCTTAAAATTGCTCGCATTTCCATAAAACTTCATCAATTCCAACTCTCTTAGATGCATTCGAATGGTCTTTTGAAGCCCTTCAAAATGTGCTATAGACATCCAGGATTGGTTTTACTTTTTCTCATAGCTTTTGCAAATTACTGTTAAAAATGGATTTTTTTAAAACCTTAATATCTTTTCCCAACAGCCTCCAACACCCATACTCCCATAGGTCAAAAGTTAGGGAATTTCATGGACTATAAGCCTACGGTATTAACTTTTTGGCCAATCGCAGTTTTTCTCATAGTTTGACGATTTTTCTAGAACAAACATTTTACAACGTTAGTTTTTGCCCTGTAGGCCGCCATAGCGGCATTTTTTGGTCTCAATTTCGTCATATTCGGAATCCTCGGACAATTTCACGTAAGTTAGAAGTATTGGAGTTGTAAATTTGATTGGAAAAATTGCCGTTTAGAATGAATTAAAATATTTTTTAACAATTTGTTGGATTGGGGGTAAAACAGGTTTTCGCCTACTTGATACAGCATTTGACGTATTGGTCATAGGGTTAATAAGATCTTTTTCTTTTTTCAAAAATGTTTTATTTAATTATTTTTTAAAGAAATATTACAACTCCAATACTTCTAACTTACGTGAAATTGTCCGAGGATTCCGAATATGACGAAATTGAGACCAAAAAATGCCGCTATGGCGGCCTACAGGGCAAAAACTAACGTTGTAAAATGTTTGTTCTAGAAAAATCGTCAAACTATGAGAAAAACTGCGATTGGCCAAAAAGTTAATACCGTAGGCTTATAGTCCATGAAATTCCCTAACTTTTGACCTATGGGAGTATGGGTGTTGGAGGCTGTTGGGAAAAGATATTAAGGTTTTAAAAAAATCCATTTTTAACAGTAATTTGCAAAAGCTATGAGAAAAAGTAAAACCAATCCTGGATGTCTATAGCACATTATGAAGGGCTTCAAAAGACCATTCGAATGCATCTAAGAGAGTTGGAATTGATGAAGTTTTACGGAAATGCGAGCAATTTTAAGATTTTTCATGTTTTTTGGACCTCAAACTTCAATGCCCGTTTTACCCCACTTCCCTTTGTCGTAGAGGGCTCATATTTGGCATGAGTTCATCTCATGTATAGACAAACAAACCCTGAAAGTTTCATCCAAATCGGAGCACCTCGATACGACCTGTTTCACATCGGTGAAAAACTCGCTCTTAAAGTGTTATGCTAACAAGTTGACGTGCCCAATAAAACAACAAATTACAAATAACAAAATTACAATAACGGTAGGTACTACACTCAAACTCCGATGGTTTGACACCAACTGTTGTCAAACGAACGGGGTCACTTTTTAGTTTGACACCCCTTTTACACGGAGTTCACACACACTATCAAACGTTTGTTTTGATAGTGTGCGTGAGCGCCGTGTAAAAAGTGACAGTTCGTCACTTTTTAGTTTGACTTTGACCAACCAGCGGGGTACAAACTAAAAAAGTGTCAAACGAAAAAGTGACCAACCACCGGGGGTTGAGTGTACAAACTATTTTGTATGACGATGGAATTATTTAAACAAAATTTTCCAACACTTTTCAGATAATCAAGATCAAGCTCTGAAAAAAGCTTTCTGGGAGCTGGTCAGTTTTCCCCGCACGCAGAAAAATAAGGCATATTTGAATCAACAAAACGTTTTGTTGATTTGAAAATCATGATTTTTGTTGAATCAACGCTAAACGTCAAAGCAGCTTTTTCAAAACAACAACAGACTTTTGTGGAATTGAGAAAATCAAGGTTTGTTTCAACGCAAAATCGGCGTTGATTATATTCAACAAAAAGTTTGTTGATTCAAACCTCGTACAGACTGATTTTACAAAACTTTTTTCTGCGTGCGGTCACGGAAATTTCTAGCAGAGCTGGTTTTGCTAGAATCCTGCTAGAATGATTCTAACAGGCCTGCAAGAATTCTGTAAGAATTTTGTCAGAATTTTCTAGCAGAGCGAAATCTGTCGAAATTACGTCATTTTCGCCAAACCGTATTGTGACCGCCATCTTGTCCCAAAAAAAAAAAACTTGTGAGCAACAGCAGCATTTTTTAATTCAGTCGAAAAATGCCCATTTATTTTTGATTTCCTGGCCATCTGCATATCGGTAAGATTGCTATAAATAAATAAATAAATTGAAGTAACTATAATTTCATTATTTTAACTCCCCTGGCACAATTCCAGTTGGAAACTCCCGGAAGACACGGTGGAATTTCACCCCAAGAAACATCGACTCAGGTTGCCGCCTGCTGGCCATGCATCATGCATCATCTTATTTGAGTTCAGGTGCTTCCGTTACCGCCGATTTACAAGGAGATGCCGGTTAATCCACAACACGTTAACTAGTCGAAGCCAGGATTCATCCGTAGTGAAGGAAAAAGGACAATGCCAGTGATTTTTGTTTTTCCCAGTGTTTTCTGTGTAATAAAAATGTTAAAAATCTTGTTTTCTTTTTACTGTTATGTGGAATATGAATATTTTTTTCTTGTATAATTTGAAATAAATTTCAGGTCATTAATTTCATTCAAAATTTTTAGTAAGAACATTCTAATAAAATTCTAGCAGGATTCTAGCAGAAATTTAAGCCATTTCATTCTGGCAAAATTTTACAGAATTCTCCCAGACACGAGAATTTCTTACAGAATTGGTTCTGCTAGAATCCTGCTAAAATGATTCTAGCAAGCCTGTCAGATTTCGGCTAGAATTTTGCCAGAATGTTCTAACAGAACCAAATCTGTCGAAAATGACGTCATTTTGCATAACCGCTTTGTGGCGAATGTGTTTGCCACCAAAACCATCTCATCGGCAAACTTGTTCGATCAAGTTCATTTTTACTTTTCCGTTGAAGCATGCTGTCGCAAGATGTCGCGTTTTCCAGCACCGCCTGTTTTTGGTAAGTTAATTTATGCAAGAGAATAAATCATCCACATTAATAAACATTTCGCTTTTTATTTTAACAGGATATTGCTGGGAACCTGGTGAAAATCAATTCCAATTGCCGGAGCGTCCCCGGGAAAGGCAAGGCACTCCGCAATCTGCAAGTGTATCCGATGCAGCTCACCAAAATCAGCAAGAAAATCACCACATTCGTTCCCCGGGACGGCGGGAGAAAACGTCAACCCTTGCCGCTAGTTTCGATCGTCGTCGGGTATTAAATACGTTGATAAGAAGAATCAAAGTGCCACAGTGAAACAGTGATAAAAAAAAAAACATTGTGTTAACTTAAGATGTTGTAACCTTCTTTAGTTTACAATAAATTAATGTTTCTATTAGTTTTATTTGGCAAACACAAGCTAGAAAAACTCCAAAATCCTTAAAAAATCGTTTCTTGTATTTTCTAACAAAATTCTAGTAGGATTCTAGCAGAATTTTTTGCCATTTCATTCTAGCAAAATTCTTACAGAATTCTAGCAGAAGGCCTGTCAGAATAGTTCTAGCAAGATTCTAACAGAACCGGTTGATTTCGCCGGCTCCTGCTAGAACAGGGGTGCTCAAAGTTTTTGGAGGCTGGGCCAAAATTGAAGCTCAAATGAGCTTGCGGGCCAAATTTCCAAAAAAAAGGTTATTTGAATAAAATAACGTTATTTTAATTTTAAAGATTTAATTTCTGTTATTTAAAAAAAGTCAATTCAAAATAATAGAAACAACAAAATAACGGTTTTCTATCGGTATTGTTGATTTTATTGTTTCAGGTATTTGAAAAAAAGTTTTTAGCTGAATGTACTTGTGTTTTCAAATAAAAAAATAAGTTTTGTTGTTATATTTCGAAAATGTGTTATGTCACCAAACAATTAAACAATTCATCTAAAGGCGTAATTTTATCTATAAGTTAAGTGTGGCTAAGAAAAATCGTTGAGAGCCAGAATTTCAACATTTATTTCATCGAAAATTCACTAAAATCCAAATTATTTTCAATAAACCCAAACATGCTCCAATGATTCTAAATGGAAAGGAATGTATATTTATTTAATTTCAGCTGATTGCACTTGAATTTATTTTTTTTAGTTTTGAAGTTTTTTGAAAATATATTTTTGCTCCTGGTTTTTCGAGCCATTTTTTTAATAATGGGGGAGGGGTGGGTTCATTGACGAAATATTTGCAACAAACTTGATCCTCCGATTTCCACATTTTGTCAGCCTGAATCAGTTGGTAGTCAATCAGATTCGTTATCCAACTGTAACGAGTTCGAATCCCGGAGGAAGTGCAATGTAAGTTTGAGGGTCAGTTCATTAAAGGGCCATTATGACTTGCATATTAATAAAGAAAACTTATATTTTTGCAACAATTACAGAATTCTACCTAAGTTAACGTTTTTTAAATATTTCCAAAAATGTTTGATGAAAGTTTTGACGAAATTTACTAGTTTCACTCACATTGCAACGTGTGAAATTGTTTTAATTATAAATTTTTTTGAACAAACTATTTGTATCCTAATGTGGGGATCAGAATATTGATAAATCATAAATTTTGTTTATCAATAAAAAATTATAAAGATTAGCATTTAAAAGTTTAAAATAAACCTTCATTTTGAAAAAGTATAAAATCACTTTACAAGTGGTCAACGAACCATTTTACATGATCATTCAAAATGGGTCCGCGGGCCACAAAATATCACCTCGCGGGCCACGTTTGGCCCGCGGGCCATACTTTGGTCACCCCTGTGCTAGAACCGGTTATTGCATTTGAGCTAGAATTCTCTGAGAATTCTTACAAAGTTCTAGCAGGATGATGACATAGTTCTAGTAAGAATATTTTCGCTCTGCTGGAATTCTGTAAGAATCCTGTGAGAACATCGTGACTGGGTCGTCGATGCTGAAGTTCCTACCCGTCCCGGTCACGAGAAATTCTGGCAGAGTTGGTTCTACTAGAATCCTGCTAGAAAGATTCTAGCAAGCCTGTCAGAATTCTTTAAGAATTTTACCAGAATATTTTAGCAAAGCGAAATCTGCTAGATTTCTGTGAGAATTTAGCTAGAAAAATCTGACAGAGCGAAATCTGTCAAAAATTAAAGCATTTCCGCCAAACCGCTTTGTAGCGAATTTGACTTCCGCCAAAATCATCCTGTCATCGAACTTGTTTACACGAGTTCACTTTATTCGGAGGTTTTTGTTAAAAGAAGGTGCCACATCGCTTCTTATTTGTCAGCTGTTTGGTTGACTTTTTGGTAAGTAATACAGCCAAGATAATTGCGTGCCCAGATAATTTATTTATTTATTATTTATCAACAGGCACGAATAACCCGCGAGAAAAAAAATCAATTCCGAGATTTGTCCACGCATCGCCATGACCCGGGCCATCCGCTTCTTAACGATCGGAGTGGCCATGGAGTGAAACGAGATGGGTCAAGCAGGACGCCCCAACCAACAAACTTCAAGAAAGACGAAGAAAATTCTCGTAGAAGAAATTTATAGTGTAGATTTGAAATGTAAGTGCTAGTGTTCTTACTTGTATTTGTTGTGATTATAAAAATGAATGTTTAAATAAATTTGATTTTGAAACTCGTTTTAATTTGGAAAATAATACAAACAAAAATATCTTACTAACTGCTTCTAGCAAAATTCAAGCAGGATTCTAGCAGAAATTTCCTGCCAGTTCATTCTAGCAGGACTCATACAAAATTCTAGCAGAATGGGCTGTCAGTTCATCCTAGCAACATTCTAGCAGAATTCTTACAGAACCGGTTGATTTCGCTGGCTCCTGCTAGAACCGGTTATTGCATTTGAGCTAGAATTCTTTGAGAATTCTTGCAAAGTTCTGACAGGATGGTGGCACAGTTCTAGTAAGAATATTTTCGCCCTGCTAGAATTCTGTAAGAATTTTGTGAGAACGCCGTGACTGGGGTGATGTTCTCTGACAATCCGTAACTGTCAGTTCCCAGCGGATTCGGCCGGGAGGCGTGTTTATTTCTGGGAAGATGAACGTCGCTAAAAATACTTGGCAGTGTGTAAAAAATAAAATGATGCGTGTGGTGACAGTAAAAAATAAATAATGTAAAAATTTGGCGAAAAACAAAATAAAATGTTAAATAAATATTCTTAAATATATATTTTTATTGAACCCGATATAAAATCACTCGAAAATCAATGGAATTTCATATTTTATTCACTAGAATATCATTGCAAATTCAAGTGAGTCGTCACGTTGAGTTCACGTGTTTTGCACTTGAATTTAACCTGTCAAGCGAAGATTTTTTTCCAAGTGATTCACACATGACAATCACATCCCGGTCGGAAAATAATCTGGTAAATTTGAGTGTCTGGCGCAGGCGGACATTTCAAGCAAAACATTGTAAAAGGTTCAAAGTCCATTTTCAAAACATTGAGAAAATTGAGGATGAAGTTTGGCGAACGTATTTTAAATCCTAATTCAAGAGAATAAAGATTATCTAAAAGATTATTCATTAAAATGATGGAAAACTATCACGACTACAATGTCTTGTACTTAGAATTATCAAAAAAAATCTTTTATTCGAGAAAATTGCTATAAAAGCAACATAGACCCTGACAAAAATATTTTGCACCGTGGAGAGAGAGTTGGCCCTTTGCATTTTTGGTCTTTTGAAAACAGTGGAAGTTTCACTTTCCATTTTGGCCCCTGGCCTAACACGATTTCAGATTGTTTTTGTTTATGCTTTGTTTTTTCAGCCCGTGGCAAAACAGGCCAAACCAAAACAAATTTCAGTCTCCTTTTGGCCTTTTGCAGTAAACTTAATTTTTCAACGTTTTAAACAGTCTTTTGACTGATTTTTGTGTTGGATTTCACCTTAGATGGGTGAAATATTAGTGGTTCGCAACCGTCGGAACAACTGAAGGTAAGTCTTGTTGAATTTAATATCCTGCTGAATGCTGTTTTAACTTTGCTGAAAAATCGCGTTTCAGAAACAATCGAAATCTCGGTGGAGACCAAAACGACACCTGTAGCGAAGCAACGGTCCAGTTGGCTCAAGCTGGACGAACCAGTCAAGGTGAATTGTCCGACGAGTCCAGAAGAGGAAATAGAAAGTTTGGAATCAGCTCCGAACAACGTGCCGACATATGTTTGTGCCGTTTCAAAAAATGGTCAGAGTGTTACACGAGCCCGATCGTCATCAGCACTCGACATTTTGCCTGGTGGTTTTGGACATCATCGGCTGGGCTAAACTTTGCGGGGTTGGTTCACCTGATTTACATTGTTGCTGCCGGGTTAGCGGTAGACGTCCGCCGGTGAGTGCGGCCGCAGGTTTTCCTCCGTGAAATAGTTGAAGAAGCGGGGACATTATTGACCAGTGTACCTTCGGATCGGAAGTGCTCAATCAACGGGCGGATTGTAACCGAGATAGTTGAGACGGAACAGTACGGCACGAAATAGCATATCTGAGAATCGCACCTGAGCATTAAAGATGGTGATGGTTTGCCTAATAAATTAATTAACATTTTTATCAATATTTGGAATATACCAGAAATACTGAAATAATTTTTATTTAGAGAAAATCTTTGTTAGTGGAAGAGTTAATTCATCATTTGGGAACGGGTCTTTGCAAGAAGCAGGAACCGGCCGTGGACTCAAGTGAACCAGAAGTGGATCTAGTTCCGTTATAAATGGATTTTGCTGAGTGCTTGAAATATTTAGACAAGCTCGTCGTTTCGTGGGTGATGGTCACGTTTGAGTTGAAGTTTAGAGATGTCTTACGGAACAACGACGGGTAGCATTCGTCAGTTATGCGGCCGGATAGCAAGCAGGAATGTCTGCTTAAGGTTTTCGACCTGGACAGCCGTAAACCGGGACAGTAAATCGGAGATTCCTAGCTTTTTCTAAATAAAAAACAAACAGTTATTGTTACTGCTATATAAACAGCTTTATTTAGGACCGCATTTGATCAATAATCAACTATCCTACTACCAACACTCTTCCAACGGATCTAGGTCTGCCTCGAAATGGTCATTAATTGCCGCTTCCGTCCGCTGCTTGTTCCGCTCACTCACGTATTTGAGCAAGCTCATCAAAACGGCAAGCTTTTCCTGAGAAAGTTCAATCGGCTGATCTTTGACCGTTGCCATTTCCGGCAATTCTGGCCGGCGCGCTTCGTCCACGATTTCACCCGCCGAGTCGGAGCGCTCTACTCGCCGAATCTAGGGCGAACTTGCGCCACGAAAGGCGCTTGCGCAGTGCGTGGCACCGTTCGATTCACCCCTTGCGTACGATCTTACCGTAGCCGTAGACCTGGACGTTCGATTCACCCTTGCGTACGATCTTACCGTAGCCGTAGACCTGGTTGTACTTGGGGGTATTTTTGAAGACGCAAATCAAATTCGTAGGTACAGCTTGAATCCCAATCGGACTTGTACTTGGCTCCCATGGCCAGCGCCTGATTCCGCAGGTTGGCCCGTTCCGGATTTTGAATCCCGCTAATCACGAGCACCACCTTTTCAAACAAATTGTTTAATGACTTGTACGTCACCGGCTTTCGCTTCCGCTCTTCATCTTCTTCCCGATCTTGATCCTTGTCCAACTTTGGCTTCTTGATGTCGGATGTTCTGTCCCGACGGGCAGAGTTCTTCTTCTCCGACGAAGTTTCCGGTTCGTCAAAGAAAATGTTCTTGAACTTGGTCGCCGACGTTGCTCGCGTTCCTCCATGGCGTCCTTTTCACGGTGCTTCCGGACACAATCTTCGGCCAGCTTGTGATCCAGCTTTTCGTTTGGCTTGTCGTACAGCAGGGCGTCCTGGTTTCGGTTCCGAGGCTTTTTCCTTCTCGCCATTGTCGTCAAAGAGTCGTGGCTTCGGCTTTGGCGTGATTTTGGTCATCATTTTGGCTGGTTGTGGAGAGGCCAACGTATTCCGGATGCCCGCCGGCGTCGACGCGTCCCGAATCGTGCCGCCATAGACGTCGCTGCCCTGGCCGGAGTCGTTGTGGGTTAACTCGCGACGAGTTGCGAGTCCGCACCGGATCGCGACGCTTTCCAGCGCGCAAATAACCCCGCCGAGCTTCCTCGACCGAACCGGGAAATTCCTCCCGGAGCTTAAACATCCCAAGTTGAAGCATCTTCGGAGGCTCCTTCTTCTGAAACTTCTCCTGAATCTGCTTCTGAAACGCGGCCGGAACCAGCGGTTTGTCCTTCTTCTTGCCCCCAACCAAGTGCAGCATCACAAAAGCAACCCCGTACTGAACCCGACTATTGAACGGCTGCGTACAAATAACCTTCACTAAATTCCACCACTCCTTGGCCTCCGGCTTGACCAGTTCCTTCGCCGTGAAGTATCGCACCCGGCCGCTGTTGGTCAAGTTGCGGCTCTCGATCAGACGGTGGCTACAGAAGCGTCCAGCATCATTTGAGCTGCTTCTGGAAATAAAACATAAAATATCGGTTATCATTCCATTTTATGGTGATCGGTTTCTTTTGATTTTTGTAACAGACTAGACTGCTATCCGACAGAAACATACCTGTTGGTAATCTTACCTAGTAATAAATCAAAATTGCTAACAGGTTCGAATTTTTTTTGTACGTTTTACTTCAATTTTTTTCTACAAAAAAGGCAGCGAGCTAACAACACGAGGCAAAAAACTTTTTTGACAGCAGCCGTTTCATTTTCCATATAGGTCCTCAGAACACAAAGCCCTAACTCAGTTGACCTAATGATGATGTTTATTTACGTTTTCGGCCTCTTGTGGTGGAAGACTAACACGGAGTAATAAACAACAACAAACCAACAACGAATTTGGCCCTTATCAAAAAATTTAATATCATGCAAATTTTGTGAAGTTTTGAGGGATGTTGTATTTTTTATGTGTAAAGTAAGTTATTCTTATGTATTTCAAACAATAATCCGATTTGTTTACATTTTCGACTTAGGACCTTTTACAATGTTTTGCTTGAATATGTCGTGCAGTTCAGACACACTTGACACACTTATTTTAGCCAGGTTTTGCGTGACGCCCGACGAATCTGGCGAAAATCTGGCGGAATTACTCATAGCTGTCTGGCAGAAAAACCAATCGGTTCAATCGGTCGAACCGTGCACGACCGGTTTGTTGCATATTCGCCAGAATTCTGACTACGTTCTTGGGCAAGTCGGGGTAAAAATCTGCCAGACGTCTTGCGCAGCAAAGTGCAGCATCCAAGACAAAACGCCCGCCAGGCGCCCCCCGTTTCCGTCTGGGATATGCTAACCCAGACGGAAAAGGGGGGCGCCTGGCGGGCGTTTTGTCTTGGGCGCTGCACTTAGCTGCGCAAGACGTCTGGCAGATTTTCCCCCCGACTGGCCCAAGAATGTTGCCAGAATTCTGGCGAATATGCAACAAACCGGTCGTGCACGGTTCAACCGATTGAACCGATTGGTTTTTGTGCCAGACAGCTGTGTGTTATTCCGCCAGATTTTTGCCAGATTCGTCGGGCGTCACGCAAAACCTGGCTAAAAGAAATGTGCCAAGTTTGTCTGAACTGCACGACAAACGTCCGCCTGCGCCAGACACTCAAATTTACCAGATTTTTTTCCGACCGGGTAAGTTGTATGGGGCGGATTCATCTGCAAAACATGTGCCATTACTATGCGCCTTTCTTTCAGTGCACGACCGGTTTGTGTCATATTCGCCAGAAATCATGGCAGAAATCTGGGGCAAATCTGGGGGAAATTCTGCCAGATGGCTGGCGCAAGCCCGCAGACGAACGCCAGAATTGCGCCCGCAATTTTCGTCCGGGAAGCTTGTACACCAGCCTGTAGCGCATTTTGATTTTGATTTTTGTCTCCTGTAACTATTGTAAAACTAGGCCAACGGCTAACTCAGGTTAAGGCATGAGGCACTTGAGGGATAATCTTAGGGTCGGCTGCGCTACGGTCGTCAAACAGAGGAGATCGCGGACAAGGACTTAAACGTTCACTTTCTTTTAGGGCTAGGTTCAATAATTAAATAACATTTACTAATTCGTTTAAAGTGTGTTTATTGTAAGTGTATGTGTGTGTAGGAGGGGGGGTTAGACGCTGCCGGTACGTACCGCTGCTACCTTGATGACGACGATGACTTCTGGGCCGAATCCGTTCGGCCGGTGAGCGCTCGCGTACAGGCGGACACCGGTTCTCAGGAACAGTGTCGACGGTGGTGGTGTAGAGCACGGCTGGAATCTCAGGCCTTCCCTCTTTGGCTCAATCGGGCGACCTGGGACCTGCCCAATCCTGCCAACTCGAGAGGGGAAAACGCTCCTTGGGAATTAGAACCTTCCGGTCCGAGCGTGCTCCTTGGTGTTGATGGCCACCCTGGCCAGAGCGAAAACGATGATCCTTGACGGGTTAGGCGTAGCAGCTGGCTCCTCCGCTCTTACTGCTGCTAGGCCGAGAGTGTGCGATCGTGGTGTCGGACCAGCTTCCTGCTGACCGACAAAATGGCCGTTAAACGGCAACACAAAAGGTCCTGTTGGACGGAGATTAGTGAGAGGAGTTACTTTAACCGTACTATCTAGGCTAAGCAACGTCGTCCGTACTACAGAGCCGTACTGCAGGGTGTTTGGCATACCTGAACGACGTGAGGTGTAAACTTCCGGAATTCCACCAAATCACTCTCACTTATCTAATTTATGCTCCACAAATTTACTTGTTGATCGCACACTTGGCTGAGGGGAATAGACCGATGGCGGCCTTCCCTAGATTCCTTCAAGCCTCCGATGCCAGTGACACGGCATGACGTCACAGAGGGAGGTCACACCACCCTCTGGAGTCGTTCCATTTTCCACCCACCAGAGATGGATTCTGTAGTTTGTTATTCTTGTTGATATTGGTCCCACCTTGTTGTTGTGTTGTATCAGTGTGTTTTCCCTACTAACCATAACCTTAAAGATCGTGAACGTTCGCATTTAAATATTTATAAGTTAAGGAAACCTGTAACAACGGTTACACTCCCTTAACAATATTACAAATTTAAGCTTCATTTTAGGACCCAAATCAAGAAATGTATGTGCAACACCTCAAAACAAAAAAGTTATGTTTTCGTTAAATTAACCCAGTTACGACGTTCTAGCAGAATTCTCACAGAGCTGGATATTCATATAGCATTCTAGCAGAAATGTTCCACCGTTCTAGCAGGATTCTGATAGAACCAGCTCTGCTAGAATATTTCGGGACTGGTACTGGGAATGTTCTTAAATACTCCTTAAAACTATTAAAAGTTAGGGTATAGAAGAGGAATCTTGATCAGTTACGTGACCAGACGTTACACTACCACAAAAAAAAACAGCAAGAGTTAACACCGTTACCTTTGATAGGTAAGCCAAAAAGGAGAAATCTGGAGGTAGTACAACCCTGCAGCATCGTAACACAGCGTCAAGTCGGTAGCGAAAAAGTTATGCCGGGCTGTAGGTGTCAAACGTCGTTCACACATCGTTTTCACGTTCTTGTTTGTGAATATTATCTGTTTTAAGTGCAGCATCCCACTTAAAAATTGTGAAAAATCGAAGAACAAAGTATTCTTCTTGCAGTGCATCATATTTATTGTAACTTGTAACTATTTATTGCTGGAAAAATGGCTTCAAACGAAAATACGTCGAACAAAGCTGCAGGTAAGCCTCCATCACGGTCAAGCCAAGGAACGCCATTGTGAATTTTTCCAAGCCGACATAAAAAAAAATGGAAGAAAAATTGCAAATGCCAGATTGATACTCTTTTTCTAATTTTTTTTCAACATTTTAACATTTGCTAACGAGCAAATGAAATATCTTAGCGAAATACCGAGTAGCAAATTTGAGAGCGATACTAAATTTGCTTAGAAAATTTACCAGACCCGGCACTAATCAAAATGGTGCGCGTTGTTTTTACTTTGGGAAGAAGAAAAATATTGGCTTTGTTACAAAGAAAATGAAAAAAGATGTTTTTAAAGTTTGTTAATATTTTCGGCGAGGGTAATAATTAAATGTATGAAATAATTCGTCATTTTTTTATTACTTTGATGCTTGCTCCATAAACGAGTAAGCACTCTTTTATAAGTTAATGGTCCCTATAGACGCTACCACTGGATTCGTAGCGGTACTGTACACTTTCAGCGCAAAGAAACCACGATAAACACACGTTTTGCTTGACCATTCCTTTCACTGTTGTTTGCGGGTTGGTTTTTATAACTAGATTTATTTTGTATGCCCTATTCTTCAATGAGCATCGAGTCTATTTTTTCTTAATCAGAACCTTTTTCATTGTTTAAATTGATTTTTTTATGATTTTTTTTGTATGAAATTTGATCTTCTCATCAAATCCCAAATAAAGAAAATTGATAATTAAATAGTAGCTTCTAATCAGTCAAATTATAAAAGAGATTAAGCTGGCGAAATGCGCAAAGCAGAGCAATCCACTTTAAGCGATTGTCCACGATCCATACAAAAAAGATTTTTTATATATGGATTGTCCACGAGGGGGTTACAGATTCCCAAAAAAGTGTCCACGTGGTTTATGGATGGTCCCTTATTGCTCTTATTCAATAAATAGTAGACAAAATACTTAATACACGAATTTTGTGAGAAGAATTTGTCCTGTTGATTTAATTAGCCATTTTGGCCTAGTCTAAGCACAGTTGAGTTCAACAGTAAAAAACAAAACAAATATTAGCCAAAGATAAGATATTTCCCAATATTTCATCTCCGCCATCTTGATTTCAATAATTCTAAAACTTTAGAGTAGTAGTGTAAGCAAAAATAAGACAACGACTTTTTTGTTATTCGTGGTTCGATTATCCGAAGTGAATTTTTCTAAGGTTTTCGGATAATCGAGTCTAGACTGTACAATTATTTAACGACAGTGCTGAAGCTTTATTTCTTGCAACAAAATAATTAGGAGGAGATTTAACCGGCATAAGTATTCAGACAAATATGACTTCATGAATGCATTAATTGATTTGAACCGAGAAACATACAATGTCTTTGCTTGAACACAAATATTTAATATAATAACCATATTTTAATTTACTTTTTTTTAACCCAGATAATGGAAAGAAGCTGAACGTCGGCAACTTGCCCGTCGATGTTACCGAAAAAGAGCTGCGCGATCACTTCAAGGAGTTCACCGTGGAGAATGTTGAAATTTTCCACTACTTGAAGTACACCTTGGCTTTGCTGTTGTTCAAGGATAAGGATACAGCCACCAAAGCTCTCAAGGCCAAGGAGGGCACCTTGTTCCGGAACCGCCGGCTGCGTATGCATATCGAATACATCGCTATTTGGAACATTAAGAAGAACGTTTTTGTTTATGTCGTTGATGATAACACTACTGAAGAAGATGTGTACGACAAATTTAAGACCATCACCGAGGTGACCGGTGTCCTGGTTTTCCACCCTTTGGCGTACGTTTCGTGCAACACCCAGGAACAGAAGGAGGCGGCCATCAAGGAGCTGAATGCCGAAGAAACCACCGTTTACGATCTGACCGGACATGATCAGAGTATGTTGTCACCGGGGAAACTGATGGGATTATTTAGGTCTGACAAATTTCTTTCTCTTTCTTTTGAACAGACCATCACATTGAAATTTGGCGCGCTGCCAAGTTATTCTTCCGAAACATGAACCGTGTATCACTTATTAATTTGCCCGAAAGCTGGGTTTCGAACCAGGAAGAGCTGAAGAAGGCCGTCGAAGGCACCGGCACTTTGACCGAGGTTAAGGTCATCAACAACAGCCACGGTTCGGTGGCCCAGCTGTTCTACGAGGACGAAGATACCGCTAGAAACGCATCACAGACTCTAAACCAGCAGGTGTTTGAAGGCAAACGGATCCATGCTCTTCACGTTACTGCTGCTCTCATTCCAGACTACACCTCGAGCGTGTACCTGACAGGGTTGGAAAAACGTGAGTTGCTAAACTCTTGGTTTAATGTATACCAAGTTCCTAACTGATCCTTGTTCCCACAGCAATTTCCGAAGAGACCATCTACTCCCACTTTGAACAGTTTGGAGAGATCGAGTTTGTCAGCCGTCGCAAGTGTGCCGATGAGCATGCCATCATTTGCTTCAAGAACAGCAGTGCCGTCGAAGCGGCCTTGGAGTGCAAAACGTTGCCCGTTCCTAAGCCGGACAGCGAAGAAACCGAGGATAAAACCATCGGAGTTAAAAAATACAACGGTCCATTGAGTGAGTATTTGAACCTCCAAAGTCATACCAATTTGCTTAACCTCATTCTTGTTACAGTTATCGATCTGAAACCATCACACGTTAAAAAATTGCTGGAAGATGGCGAAGAATCCAAGATGCGCCCGCCGCCTCTACCGCTGGCCAAGTTGTGGCCAATCTACGTGTCCAACCTTCCGTACACTGCCGACAAGCGCGACATGCGGGATTACTTCTCGAGCGTTGGTGGACACATCAAGTTCATCTTCTCGCCGAACATCCCGGCGTACAAAACCAGCCAGACGTCGATGGTGATGGCTGCGTTGATTTACTACGCTCGTCGCGAACAGGCCACAGACGCTATCAAGGCTTTTAACGGAAAGCACTTCCAGAACCGCTGCCTGCACGTATTCCCGGGACGCAAGGACACCTACTTTAACCCGGAAACCTCGGTTCGCCTGGTTCGACTGACCATTGGTGTTAGCGAAGAAAAGCTGTTTGAAAAATTCCGCAAGTTTGGCTTCATCGAGTGCGTCGTGAAGCGTAACCGAAACACCGCGTTGATCGAGTTCCGTGACAAGGAAGTTTGCGACAAAGTGCTGCAGCTTCCCGACGGCGAGAAGCCCGTGCGCTGCGGAATCGAACCGCTAACTACGAAGGTTAACCGGAAGATTTTCAAAGAAAATGACGAAAAGATCTCACTGGCGATGCAGGAAATCATCGACAAGAACCCGGCTGTGCTCGAGAACGTGCAGTCGAACCGGTTCAGCGGTCCACCACCACTCAAGCGGGGACGCTTCAATGGACCAGATCCGAGTAAGTACAACATACAGTACACTCGAACCCCCCCGGTGGTTGGTCACTTTTTCGTTTGACACTTTTTTAGTTTGTACCCCGTTGGTTGGTCAAATTCAAACTAAAAAGTGACGAACTGCCACTTTTTACACAGCACTCACGAACACTATCAAAACAAACGTTTGGTAGTGCGTGTGAACTCCGTGTAAAAGGGGTGTCAAACTAAAAAGTGACCCCGTTCGTTTGACAACAGTTGGTGTCAAACCATCGGGGTTTGAGTGTACAGCCCTTATGATTGACGGGTGCTTGCCTTTAGCACTAGAAAGATAACGCTAGTACCAACTGTCAAAGCAGGGTTGGGTTTGGATAAATCGAACAGAATGAATAACCCAATATTTCCTTCCACAGACTTTGGCAACCTTGGCAACCGGAACGATTTTAATTCGATGAACAGCAACAATGATTTTAGTAACCCACAGGTCATCCAGGACCTACTGCGTTTGGCGTTTATCTCGGGTAAAAATCTGGGCGAGGGTCTAGCTAGCGGAAACAACAATCCGTTTAACAATAGCTCCGATTCACCACTGTCCAGCTTGAACCTGGCCAACGGGTTCAGCGGTCGTAACTTTGGCGGAGGTTCGAACAACGGATTTGGTAATAACTCGGGAAACCGAGGAAATTTTGGAAATAACCAAAATAACTTCAACAACCGAAACAATTCTGGAGGAAACCAGAACAATAGAAACAACTTTGGAAACAATGGAAACAACGGAAACAATGGAAACAAATTTGGCAACAATTCACAAAACAATCAAAACCAGAACCGAAACAACAATAACCAAAACCAGAACCAGAACCGCCAAGGGGGGGGAAATCAGAACAGACGCTTCTAAGAACGTTACGCTTCTTCCCTTCCTTTTTATTCTTCTTTGATATCGTAGCTGGAAGCCGTTTGGGTTTATGGACACAAACGTGCTACGAAGAACAATTTTGAGCCGGCAGTCGCTTTGAATCCGATAATTCCAGCGAGCAGATAAGATTTATAGAACATTGTGACGAAATACATATTTAGCAAGAAAGATGACGAGAAAGATGATGAACTAATGATTACATAACAAATTTGATGATAAAAAAATCACACACTTTCAATAATTACAACAAACATTTACGATTTAACGGATTTTAGACAACCTTGATTTGATGTGCATGAAATTTATAAAATATTAAAGACAAACATATTGTATCTCCATTGGTAGTTTTATGATTGTAAGTACGTTTAAGATTTGATTTTATTTAATCACAAACAATTACACTGTTCCATGAAAACAAAACAAAATTACTTGAAATTCATTACTACAATTAAATGACAAGAAGTAGGTGAGAAAACAATGAAAATTTGAGATAAAAAAATAATTGTATTAGAACATTAATCCGGTTTGGACCAGAAAATACACAGTAAATATTGAAAACTCCTATCGGTGGGCATTGAGGATGTAATTTTGAGATTATGAAAAACATGTTTATGTGCTTCTTTTCTCTTCATGACGCCCCGATGGATTTGCATGAAATGATCACATATATAAAACAAGAAAAAAAACACTATACCGTATCTGATAAAAATAAAACATTTTGTCTTTGCATCTTGGAAAATTACATATAACAAACAATTACGATATAGTGAAATTTGTCGCACTTATCTTAAAACAGTGTGGCTGTCAACTGGAGTAAAAATCAATACATGATATCTAAATATATTTCAGTGCTGCAATTTGCACAATGATTGCAGAACACTTTCAATGATGGTGTTTTTTTTTGCGAAATTTTTATGAGAGGTGGCAGCCACCTGGTGCGCAAAATGGTAGATATTAACTGGTTTTTCTGCTTGTTTTTTCTTACTTTCTTTAAATATTTTACTTTCTTCGTGTTTAAATGGCATAGAAAAAGGCTGCGATTTTTTTGTTTCCTTTTCCACTTTAAAATTAACATTTGTATCTCTTAATCGCGAGCACTTACAATATGCACTGAGAAAAAATGGAGTTTAAAACTGACAAAAAGGTTCGTAATTGGAAACTGGTTCAATGATGGTGAATTCCCATGTCTGCGCTGAAATGGATGCCGCCGGTACTACGAGTTGGTAATGTGCGCCCTAGTTAGGAGATTATGCGACCAGCAGACCGACTGGGGAACAACTGCCTGGATACACTATAGTCGTGTGTAGTTGGGGTGGGGCAAGGTGAGAGCTTAACCTCCTCAATTTACCCCGACAAAAAAACTACATGAACGAGCCTGAGGTCGAAATGAACACACTAACACACTGAAAGATTGTTCAATATCAGTTGGTATTTGAACAAGAGAAAACCTTGACAAAACTCAATTTTAGTGTGAACGATGGAAACATTCTACTATTAGAATAAAATAGTGCAAACTGTATTTAAAATCCAAATGTTGTATTTGTACTTGATAATGATGACATCCATGAAAAATCATCTTTAGTTTTTTTTCACAAAAATTCGTTAAAAAAATGTTGAGGGCATTACAGGGCCAGATATACTGAGCCCGAATCCCAAATACTAGTCTGATTGGTTGCACTTTCGATAGGATTTTCTGATCTACAATCTTTCTGGCTCATCGGCAAGGTCTTTTGATAACCTATCCAACGATAGTTTGCATGAGATACGGCCTCTAAAACGTGTATAAATAATTTTAAATTTGTTTTACATTCGAGTTATGATTTCAAATAATAAAGTTTGATAAGTTGTCAACGCGATAGCAAACAAATGCGATAATTGCCCAATAATTTACCTTGTTCCAGATCAGACAACAATCGACCGCCGAATTCAGTCATCGGTTTCGAAGATCTCGAGCCTTTTCACAATACTCGTCTGTGGTTTCACCTGGAAATATAGCTTCTTTTCTTGTTCCTTCTCCGCTGCTGCTGCCGCAGGCACTTTTACCCTCTGGCGTTCCGGTTCATCCGGTTGCTCCACGCCAACCTCGCCGGAACTCGATGATTCGTAAAAGGTGTTGCGATACTTTTGAAAATTGGTATCATAGAACGCGCCGTAGCTGACATCGTCGATGCTTTCCCCGTGAAAACGCGGTGGACACGGTCGAATGGCGTACCTCGCGAGCGCTTGCTGCTCGCACCGGTTTCCGGCGTGAACGCCAAGAAACTTGCGCCGTCGTTGAGCTTGAGGATTTTGTTCCTGTTCCTGGCACGCCTGCAAGGCTACCGAACGTAGCAAACTGCGGCGGTTTGCTTTTTCGAGCACTGAATTTCGATGATCCGGATTGAAAGGATGCTTTTGTTGCTCCATTACTGCGGACTACAGGCAAAAAAAGATTATAAATAATGTTAGCAAAATAAGTAAGGAAGTTGTAGTATCTTACCTTTAGTTTATTATTACACCAATTTGTTTTTTTCGGGCATATTCACGAACATTCAAATTGAATTTATGTAAATTTCACTTCAGCCCAACTCATATTATTGGTAAACAATCATGTCAATTAAAACGCATGACTTATAGAAGGGGAGCTGGGGGTAAGACGGCCACCCTAGATACCACCCAGTCTCGACGTTCTAGCAGGATTCTAGCAGAATTCTTAGAGAGCTGGATATTCTTAGAGCATTCTAGCAGAAATGTTCTACCGTTCTAGCAGGATTCGGACAGAACCAGCTCTGCTAGAATATTTCGTGACTGGGCACCCTGCGAACTGTCAAACCTTTTACCAAGCGGCGTAGAAAACAAAAATCGCGAAAAAAAACTGTCCAGATTCCCAAATTTGCAGGAAATCTTTACTTTCCAGATGCAAATCTACACATTGTAAAATCTTTTCACTACTTTTCACGCGATTTTTTTT
Source organism: Culex quinquefasciatus (assembly GCF_015732765.1). Taxonomy (NCBI): domain Eukaryota; kingdom Metazoa; phylum Arthropoda; class Insecta; order Diptera; family Culicidae; genus Culex; species Culex quinquefasciatus. Next base: position 54,402,974 of record NC_051861.1, read on the forward strand.
TTATAAAAACAACCGATTAAAAAATTCAAATTTCGCGGACCGCACACCGCCAGCCTCTGAACTCGATGGCAGGGCTGCCAACTTTCAGAACTTTTCACAAGACTTTTCATCACTCCCCCTCACCCAATTTTCGTAAAATTTCGTAACAGACGCCGACACCCCCTCCCCTCCTAACTGCGTTACGTAATAAAAGAACGCTCCCTTTCTAAAATATCATCGAAATCAAGTTTAAATTAGGTTTTACGCCGTCTCGAATTTTAGGTTAGAAATTTGACAGCTTCGCTGCACTGTTTACATTTTGTGCACGTGTGTCTCAGCAAAAATGTGTGTGCGTGTGCGCTCGTGACGTCACGCTGTAAAACCTAATTATTTAGCTCTTTAAAAAATACTCAAAGACTACTAGCAAAACAATGCAAAAGGACCGAAGCCGAAGTGTAAACAAAGAGTCTATCCTGCTCATGTCAGTTGATGTTTACATTCGGAATGAGCAGGATAGACTCTTTGTTTACACTTCGGCTTCGGTCCTTTTGCATTGTTTTGCTAGTTTTAGACTTAATTTTTGGCAGTCGTGTGATACAATTTTTACAGTGTACTAGATTTGTTCACTGATAAGCTGATAATCAACATTACACACTGTTAACTGAATTCAGTTCACAGTTCACACAGTCTTTTACACACTTGTATGGGATTTTTCAGTTCAAGTATGATACTTGAACTGAAAAATCCCATACAAGTGTGTAAAAGTGAACTGAAAAAAGTGTAATGCTGTTTAACAGTGTTCATGCATATGAATGACTTTTCGCAGCTGTCAAAAAAACCCGGTTTATTTACATTTTGTGATCAGCGAAGTGAAACATCATCAAGTTTACATTAAATAAATTAGGAAGTTCTTTAAGTTAGTCGCAATGTCTATTGATGTAAGTATTATCGTTCACCATAAGCATCTGAAATGATAAATAATATTTAAATTTAGCCATCCTGGTGGAGCAAACCTCCCCCGATCGTCGAGGACACTGAGGACACACTTCGTCACTTTATCCTGGAACCGTTCTCTTCGGGTAGCGAGCCTAAGCCGAGCTTCTACCCGCGGACACTGACGATCGAGTCGTTGTACGAGATCCCGCCGGCACCGTTGAGCACCCAAATCGTGCCGAAACGCTGCCAGGAAACGGGTGCAATTATAGACTTTGTCGAGGTTCCCCTGGAAAATGCCGGAAGTAATGCAAAAAATTCCATGTCCCTGCAGCGTGAACCGGGCCCAGCGGACGACAATGCGACGCGAGGTTCGGCAGCGAACTTTCCCTTCTGGCCGGGTGGATTCGACGAACCGGAAAATACGCTTAAGATGCTGGACATTGATAACGCGGCGTTTGAGGAAAATTTAAAAACTTGTCCGCCCGGGTTTACGAATGGAATGGAGTTTGGCGATGTGAGGGGTTCCGACGGTGGCATCATCGACCTGTTGTCGGCCATCGAGCTAGAAATGGAAGGTTTGTCGGTTTGGGATCGGGATGGAAGCGACAGTTCTGACGATGAGCCGAGATTTGACCCGAAAACACTGAAAGCCGTTCCACTTGGGGAAAATGTCGATGAAGATTTGCTCAAAGTTGAGCAGAATCCGGCTGAGCAGGTGCTTAAGATTGCAAATACGGGCACGAATGGGGTGAAAACTGCGGAATGGGCTGAAATTCTGGACGTGTCCAAGCCGGTGACGGATTTTCACACTAAAATTCCCGAAATGGCGCACAGATATCCGTTTGAGTTGGATATTTTTCAAAAGCAGGCCATCATCAAGCTGGAAGAGCACAACCACGTGTTTGTGGCCGCTCACACTTCGGCTGGAAAGACGGTTGTGGCGGAATATGCCATTGCATTGTCCAAAAAGCACATGACTAAAACGATCTACACTTCGCCGATCAAGGCATTGTCCAACCAGAAGTATCGGGACTTTAAATCAACCTTCGAAGACGTTGGATTGATAACTGGGGACATTCAGATAGATCCTACGGCATCCTGCTTGATTATGACGACGGAGATTCTCCGTTCCATGCTGTACTGTGGCAGTGACATAACTCGAGATTTGGAGTACGTGATTTTCGATGAGGTTCATTACATTACCGATGCCGACCGGGGACACGTGTGGGAAGAGGTTCTAATTTTGCTGCCCGACCACGTGTGCATCGTCATGCTGAGTGCCACGGTTCCGAACACGCTCGAGTTTGCCAATTGGGTGGGAAAGACGAAAAAGAAACGCGTCCACGTCGTGAGTACTCCGAAGCGACCGGTTCCGCTCAAACATTACCTGTATACGGGTTGTGGGGGCAAGTCCAAGGACGACATGTTTTTGGTCGTGGACGAACAGAGCAAATTCCTCATTGATGGGTTCCGGAAGGCGAAAGAAGCCATCACGGCCAGGATGTCCAAAAACGCCAACAAGAACTCTGGCCGTCCGGCGCAGTTTAATCAGAAGCAGGAGCAAACCCTATGGGTCGGACTGATTGATCAGCTGCAAAAGAACGATAAACTGCCCGTGGTTGCTTTCACGTTGTCACGGAACCGTTGCGATAACAATGCCAATGCGTTGATGTCGTGCGATTTGACCACGGGCCGGGAGAAATATCTCATAACGTCGTTCTTCCAGCTGTGTCTGCAAAAGCTCAAGCCCCCGGATCGTATGCTGCCTCAGGTAATTCAGGTCCAAAATTGCTTGCAACGGGGCATCGGAATTCATCACAGCGGAATTTTGCCCATTCTGAAGGAGATTGTGGAGATGTTGTTTGCGCGTGGCTTGGTAAAGATCCTGTTTGCGACGGAAACGTTCGCCATGGGCGTCAACATGCCCGCCAGGACGGTCATTTTCGACTCGACGAAGAAATTTGATGGCCAAACCTCGCGAATGTTGCAACCGGCCGAGTACACTCAGATGGCGGGTCGTGCCGGACGGCGTGGCCTGGATAAGAACGGAACCGTAATTATCATCTGCAAGATGGGTGTGGCGGGCGAATCCGAGCTTCAGAACATGATCCTTGGTAAGCCAATGCGACTGGAGTCACAGTTTCGGCTTACGTACGCGATGATACTCTACCTGCTGCGGGTGGAACTGGTCACGGTGGAGAACATGATGCTACACAGCTTCCGCGAGTTTGGAAAGAGGTTGAAGCTTCCCGAGAGCACCAGCGAGCTGAACAAGATGGAGGAAAAAATGTCCAAACTCAACGATCTTAGCGAGCATTTGAAGCCATTGTGCCAGTTTTATGAAGCAGCTGCTGAATATCTAGGGAAATGGGACGAGCTTATGGTAAGTAGTTGCAAATGGCTTACCTCAGTATTTTAACTCATGATTGCTTTTCTCTCTTTCAGCCCAAACTATTTCTTTCGCAAAAAGTCTCCAACGAGATGAAACCGGGCCGGGTGTTGGTGGTAACCCACGCACAACACCACAACAAGCTGGCCATTCTGCTGTCCGTCGTCCAACAAGACCAGAATACCGCACGCTACAAGGTCCTGGTGCTTGACCACCAAAAAGCGCCGTCCTCATCGACCGGAGACGCCGATAAGGATAACCCGGTAATGGAACGAGGCAAGCTGTGGCACCGAATGCTGGCGCTGTCCGCCCAGCATCGCCACTTTGTACCAGAGGGCGTTGGTGGACATTGCGTGCTGCAGATTACCGTCGACGACGTGATGGATGTCACGAAGCAGGTGATCAAGTGTGATCCGGTTAAAATTCTTCAAAATTGGGACAACCGGCAGATTCCCCGGTTCAAGGACCAACCGCCTTCACAATCCGTGCTGGACGCGACGGCCGCGCTGAGCGAGCTCAACATGGACATTGTGAACGAAAAGACCAAGCTGGAGTCATTAAAGTTCCAGTTCAACATCAATCAGGTTAAACTGAGCGAGGATTTGAAGCGGGCCAGAGAGGTGCTGGATCGTTTCCTGCCTTACACCGATATTGCCGACTTTGGGCACGAGTTTGCATTTGTGTACGATCGCAAACAGTTGGAAACGAAACTGGAAGACCTCAAGTATCAAGTTTCCTACAAAAGCATGTCACTCTACCCTGATTATTGCAACAAGCTGAAGGTTCTGCAAGAGTTAAAGTACATCGACGATATGCAGCAGGGTAAGGCTTGAGCACATTTAGTTGAGGCGATTCATAAGTAGGAAAAAACTATTATTTTTTCCAGTGGCCATGAAGGGACGTGTCGCGTGCGAAATGGGCCAGAACGAGCTGATGATTACGGAGCTGGTGCTGCGGAACATTCTGACCGATCTGCAACCGGCGGAAATTGCTGCCCTGCTGTCGAGCTTGGTCTTCCAGTCGAAAACCGAGGTGGAACCGAAAATGATCGAAACGTTGAAAAAGGTAAGATTACTCGAGTTGAACGCAACGAAGATCACGTTAACCCTCAACCAACGTAAATTTCAGGCGCGAGCACTCTTCGAAGAGGTCGAACGGGACATCCGCAGTGTGGAGCAGATGTACGGCGTGACGGATCTGCTGGAACGGGACAAGCTCAACTTTGGACTGGTGGAGGTCGTGTATGAGTGGGCCCAGAACAAGCCGTTTTCGGAAATCATGGACCTGACTGACATCAAGGAGGGCATCATTGTGCGCTGCATTCAGCAGCTGAACGAAACGTTGTGCAACGTAAAGGACGCCGCAAGAATTATCGGCGATCCGGTGCTGCACAGTAAAATGGAGGAGGCATCCAATGCCATTAAGCGGGACATTGTGTTTGCTGCTAGTCTGTACACATCCAGCACGCCGATCGAGATCGATAACTCGGTGGAGTGAGTGGCGATGGTAACGCATTAATGTTGAAAACATTTCCTATTTAATAAATTGCAATTGTTCGTATCTCTAATGGGCTTTCACAATACATTTGTTTTAAAAATCTTCTCCGACAATTATTTTTTTTTATTATTATGTTTCGCTACCTTAAAAATACCTAGGCAATATTGTTTATCGGGTTCTTCTACATACAATAAATTATCTAGGCTAAATTTTGCTATTACTTCAGAAGGTTATTACTATGCCGATCAACCTCTGAGCGTTGAACGTTTGAAATTCTTTATTTTTACAATACTAAGAAGAATCACCCTATCTGGGTAAATCGTGCTTTTGATTTTGGAATTTTTAATCACATATATGGTTCTAATGTTTTACATGGTTAATAAAATACACGGGAGAAGGATTGCTTTTATCTTGAGTTGGCTATTTTGTGTTATTATTTATTGAAGCGGGACTAAAATATGTATAGATTCAGATTGAACTATAAATCGAAGAATTAAAGCCGGTTGCTATAGATTAATTATACAGGTTTATGAAAATAAACTCTACCATGCCTGCAGAATCATTCATTTCGTAGCTTCGCTTTTTAATAATGTATTTTTGTCCAGATATTTCGAAATTGCCAAAATTGAAATTGCATGCAAATTTAGTATAGAAAAATATTAAATAAATTTTAAACAAATATTAAACAAATTTTGTTTAAGCGTTTGGTAGGGGAGTGTTCTTTTATTACGTAACGCAGTTGGGGCGATAGTGGAGGTCGAGGGCTGTGTTACGCCTCATACAAAATTTATAAAATTTGAATGAGGAGGGGGTCAAAAAGCTCACTTTTTTGTGTTACTTAATAAAGGAAAGCTCCCTAGTGTGTGTGAGCTCCGTGTAAAGAGGGTGTCAAACTTAACAGTGACCCCGTGCAATTTGTGTCAAACCATCGGGGTTTCAGTGTATTGCTGTTAAACTGTAAACAACGGATCGTATGATTAATCTGGGCATCAACTTTATTGACTTTAAGGAGGTTCAGCTTCTGAAATGTATAAAGAAGGTCCTATGTTAATTTTTATGTACACCGTTAAAAAATAGATAGAAAACCATTTCACTTGATCACTTGTTTCATTAAATTAAATGAAATTTAATTCAATTAAGGGTACACAACGAGCAAGGAAGTTGTTATCCTCTTATTCCAAAATTGTTGAACATACGGACCCAATCCTGAAATAATGTGAATATACAAATTGACGAATTTTGTTGTAAATGTTTATGGAAACAGTAGCTTAGGTGATGAATAAAAAAATATATCGATAGCTCTAGTTTTGAGTTTTGAAGATACTAAAATGTCTGCAACAAAAATCTGGGTGCACAAGTTCTGGTTGATGTGCACCGTTAAATGAAAATTTTAATACACACAAAATTTATTTGCAAGTCAAAATTTTCCGATGGATCAACTACGGTCCCTTTGGTATGAGCTGCCAAGAAGGATGCTTTCTGTCAAAAAGAGCCGCAAAGTTATTTTTTTTTTAATTTGAATTAAAATTAATTTTTAAATCGTTTGTGGTCTACAAAGGGTCAATCTACTCTGAAAAATTAACTTTATTGTTATGAACAATAATACACTAAAACCCCGATCGTTTGACACCAATTGTTGTCAAACGAACGGTGTCACTTTTAAGTTTGACACCCTTTTTACACAGCGCTTACACTTACTACCAAACGTTTGGTTTGTCACATTTTTTTGTCATGTTGGTACCACTGCGTGATTGATATTTCGGGGGTGCACCATTCGTAACACCATCATCGCTTAAAAATCTGTATAGGGATGTAAGGAATCCCAAGGTGGAACGAATTAAAAAAAACATTGATTGAAATCGCTGTGAATTGCGTAAAACGATACTCCACCTGAAATATTTCACTGAAAAGCCCAACTCTGCGATTCTGCAGTCATGGGTTATTTGGGATAAATCTTATTTACCACTAAAAGTAATCAGAAGCCATACAATTTCGATGAAGATTTGGCTGACCAAAAAAAAAGTCGACAACATTATGTTTGTGAGACGGACTTGCTTTGAGTGTTATAAGGGCAGATAATTAGAGCATAGTCATAGAAACGAATCAAGCAATCTTAAAATAAAAGGAACAAGCCGCACAAGTTTAAACGGTAAAACAATAGAACTTCCCTTATCGTATCTAGATTTTGTGACTCCGATCGCCGGCGATGTTCATACACAATCAAATAGAATATTGTTTATTTTTTTGATTTAAAAGCGTTTCCCACGTGCAAGATGTCGAAATCACGTCAACGCTGTTAATTCTATTCCAAGATGATTTTAGTTTAGTTCGTAAGCTTTCGTTACACATAAATCCACAATTTATTAACACATTAAAACACATCGCTTAAGTCAGGTGGGACGCTCGTTATCTGAACCCTAAAAAGTCTGTTAGTCTATCGTTGAGTGCGTCCAGCCAGTGAACGGTCACTTTGGACTTGCTATTTACCTTGGACTCGATCGCATTCGGTGGTACGTACTCCTCCGATCGTATGCAGAAATAGCTGGTGATTGCGGCGCGGCACATCGGACAGCGGTCCAGTTTGCCTGAAATTGGTGAAGCCAAATAAGCATATACATTTGTTCTAAAATATATGTTTTACAAAAACTCACCGAAGCAAACCGCGCAGATGCAGGTGTGTCGGCAGGGTAACAGCGCCCGCGAAAGAGGAAAGTAGTGGCAAACGACGCACAGCTGCTCGATGCCGGGACAGTCCTGAAGCACCGAGTCCGTGCACAAAAGTGGCCCAGTGCTGTCCGCACAAGCAACGGGCTCCGCCAGGGACAGCGATCCGGAGATCTGCGCGGAACCACCATCATCGGACGACGACGGATCTCCGGTGGCTAGGTACAGTTGCTGGAAAATGTAAGGGATTTATATAAGACGCGCTGAATTTTTCATTTAAATGGGAGGGTGTTCAAACTTCCCACTTCTGACTGACCTAACGACCAGAACTGTTGTCAAACGAACGGGGTCACTTTTTAGTTTGACACCCCTTTTACACGGAATTCACACACGCTACCAAACGTTTGTTTTGATAATGTGCGTGAGCGCCCTGTAAAAAGTGACAGTTCGTCACTTTTTAGTTTAACTTTGACCAACAAACGGGGTACAAACTAAAAAAGTGTCAAACGAAAAAGTGACCAACCGCCGGGGGTTTAGTGTACCGTCTTCAGGGGTGACATTGGGTCTGAGGGTGATATTGGGTCTTACAAATTTCAGCATTTTTGTATGACCCAATGATGACGGTATATCTACACCTACAACCTTACCAATTTCCAACTTTTTCATACGATTTTTTGAGTTCAGGTACTGCAACCATAAAAATGGTTGTATGGGTTGAACTGAAAAACTCGTATGAACTCAGAAAATCATGATTTTTGGTTAGGGTGTAGAGTTTTTTTAATAAGGTCCTATAAGCTATTTTGTTTCATATGTTTATAGGACCTTTTGAAAAAACTCTAGATATGTTTTGCACACCGAGTTTAAATCAATCGCGCACAACTCTTTAATATTTTTCACCCAGGATTTGTTCAAATTGGTAAACTTATGGCTTTTTCATCTTATAAAATAACAATATAAAATAAGTCAAAATAACTTATATAATAAAACTTTGGGTACTATTTTAGCAATTGAAACGGTTTCAATTATTAATTTAGAATCCTTTTTTTGAAACCATTGAAGAAACTATTTTAAGAAATAAAACTTCATAAATTAAAGCTTACACTTTCCCAAATACACATCATACCGTCAGTGGGGGTGACATTGGGTCAAAGTATTTTTTTACGGTTTTTTTAAATTTCGCAGGTACTTCTCAATGAAACTAAATTCTGTTGTGCAAGGGACATCTTGAGATAACTTTTCTGAAAAAATCTCGTTCCTAGAACAAATCCTGTCATTTTAGCAGCTGTCTAAAGTTGAGGTATGTTTTTGGCCAAAAATGACCGCTCGAAAAATCAATTTTTGATTTTTTTTTGTTGGAATTGATTGATTTAGTTTCATTTGACCCAATGTCACCCCCTCAAAGTGGTGAGATTGGGCCAATTTTCAAACGATTGCCATTTAAGGTAGAGTCCATCAAATTACACCATATTTTGGGAAAATGTTAGTAAACTATCTAAGAACAATTCCACGATAACAGATTTTCGATGTTATTCAAATTGTTTTTGTTATTAAGAAACTACGAGAGGTGTATCGTTTTTTGACCCATAGTCACCCCCACTGACGGTACTTTAAAAGCTTGAACAAAAACAGCTTATGGCGTTTTCATCTTATAAATTATCAATATACAACAAGTCAAGTTAATAAAACTTAAAATAAAAAAAAAACTTTTGAATTCCATTTTTCAATTAAAACGGTTTCAATTATTAATTTACCATCCTTTTTTTCAAATCATTGGAGAAACTATTTTACCAAATAAAACTTCATAATATCAAGGATCACACATTTTAAAATAAACTTCATATGGCGAGATGGACCAACCGCGGTCTTAGCCTGTCAGCCCAAAGAAAAAAAATAAACTTCATACTTTGAAAACTTAAACAAAAACAGCATGTTTATAATTTGATTTAGAGATACTTTAAAATCAACAGAGTGCTCTGCAAATGTTTTAAAATTTCAACAAGAGATCTAAAAAAAAAATATGAAATAAAAATAAAAATTTCTTGATTTGATCACAATTTATTTATTTTAAGTAATCAAACTAAATTTTAATCTTGATCCACCTTTCGTCTGCGTAGGTTTATTTAAAATCGATGTTTGTTCACAAAAAATGTGTAAAACTCTTCATGAAATCTACTCCATTTATCAAAACATAGAAGTATGTAAATGAATGACCAATTGAATGTAATGTTTAATTGGGACTAAGGGGTTACATACATGTAGAAAATCTCATAATTTTATAATGCAGAAATTTATAAAATCCACTTAAAAGATGTTTTTCAATCACTCCTGAAAGTTTCATAAAGAAATTTCATGATTTAACTGAGTAAGAAACGATTTAAGCTTACTTTGCCATGCGTAAAGCGAAAACTATCAAACTTTGTGAGCGTTTTTCTCCGAACACCACGTTGATTTACGAGTGCCACGATATCTCGAGATGGGATCGATGGGATGGACCAAATTGGCTGACATTTCGGGTGAAGACTTTCAAGACATATCCCGTGTGCATGACGAAGCTCGATTTTGAAATTTTTCATTTTCAAAAAATACAAAAATCAAAAACTGGTGATTTTTTATATGAAAAACATAAAAATATTTTAATCTTTTTCAAAAATAAACTTTTTGAAAATCAGCCTTCACAGTAAAAAAAATCTGTGTAAAATCGCATGCAAAAGCATGCACATCACCTTTGTGAGCAAAAGCATGTAATATTGAAGCAAAAAAGTGTACATAAAAAGCATGTACAAAAGAAAAATAAATAAATTTTGTACACCCCAAAAATAACATCAACCTGTTGAGAGTTATATCCAGATTACCAAGTCCGCGCCCCAACCACCTCGGCTATCTCGCCGCTGTGAAGTTAACTGGATCAACACCGATGTAGATGTATGTTCCCCATACATCGTATGCAGCTAATTCAGTATACGACGTACGGAAAACCTACTGGTACATCGGCATTGGACACATCATTTACAACACGGTGAGATAGCCGAGACGGTTGGGGCGCGGACTTGGTAATCGGGATATGACTCTCAACAGATTGATGATATTTTTGGGGTGTGCAACATTAATTTATTTTTCTTTTGTACATGCTTATTATGTACACGTTTTCGCATACAATATTACATGCTATTGCTCACAAAGGTGATGTGCATGCTTTTGCATACGATTTTACCATCGGATTTTTTGCTGTGTTCGTCATGCACACGGGACTGGTTTAACGAGGCTTCACCAAAATTTTAAGCCGATTTGGTCAAAGCGTTGTTGAGATACCGTTGCACCCGTTTTTTGAAACTACTAACTTCAAATAGCTATATCTCGGCAATAAGTAAAAGTAAGTCTTTCCCTGTTCCTGAGGGGAACATTTGTGAAGAGTACAGATTGACTTGACAATCTGTAGTGAAGAGTTGCGGGGCCGGCATTTACAAAGCGGATTCAGTTACAGTTTTGACGTAGACTTACGTCTTTGTCGAAGGTACTGGGGAGCCATTCTAAAAAACCTGGGCCGAAGGCCCTGGAATATTACGTCATCCGTCAATCGCTGTTATCTTCCTTCCCTCAAATCGAATTGGCACGTTTTTGATTCCATTCGATTCGAAAATTATTCAGCAATTTGCTATTAAATTTTCAATGTTGGCAAAATAGTTTTACTATTGTAACAACTCAATGTTTTAAAATGTTTTCAAAATGCAGAGATTTTGCAAGCAAAATGAGCGCTTCCCACTCACGGACGGGAATGTCAAGTACCTATTTTGAGGGGAAAATCACACAAGCAGCGCGAACGGTGTCGGTCGCGAAAAAGGAGGGGAAATAGAGAGCCGACACCATATATAAGAACGCGCGCAAGAGCCCATTCTATCATTCACGTCTCAGACGTCGGACCGGCAGCAGCAGCAGGAAAGCTCAGCCCAGAGCAGCAGCAGCAGGAGAGAGACCAGAGCAGCAGCAGCAGCAGAGAGGGACCAGAACTGCAAAAGAAGCGCGCATCGCCTTCTCGTCGTCACCGTCAGCCAGTTGCCTCTCGATGGCCGGACAGTTTGGATCTTTCGTGGTAGGGGGTGAGGATTTCCCAACTCTTCGAAGTTGCCTCACTACCCGTCCCTCGTCCCACCCGGGACGAGGCACGCGCCTGCTGCCGTCTCACCGAACAGTTGCCTCTCGTGGGTCAAGCCGTGGTTGTGAAACTATCAGGAAGGGGGTGAAGACTTCCCAACTCTTCGGAGTTGCCTCACTCCCCGTCTCTCGTCCCACCCGTGATGAGTCGGTGAAATGCCTTTCAGGAACTAGTGTTGGTCTTCGGGGGTGACGGATTGCACAGCTTTCTGAACCCCTCTCTCTCCACCACATTTTGCTACCAAACTTTCATTCGGTTCGCGCAAAAAAACGTTTTTCGTTCTTCTCTCCTCCATTCGATGTTTCCATTGTTTATATAAGGCTTTCTAGTCAAAGATTTACCAAAACAATCCAACTACTTTGACTTTTTAATCAATTTAATGTTAACATGTTAAGGTTGATGTTAACATTCCATAGGTTGTCTCCCTAAGGTTTCATGATAAGGTCCAGTTTGTGACGATACACTACCTTCCCTTTACTAAGCAATCGAATCCAGAGCCGGGATTTGAACCCCGATCTACCGCTTACGAGGCGGAAGCGTTACCACTAGGCTACGTTGCTCGGTCTATCTCGGCAATGATATAACCAAATGTCTTCAAATTTGTTTTGTTATTGGATGAAAATGTATATTTAAATGCCTTGAAAACAAATTAAAAAAAAGTTTAAGTGTGTGCTCATAACAACCTCTGACATTTTTGGCGATTTACATGTATGTAACGCCTTAAAACGTGGTCAGTACTTGAATCTGCAACGATTAAAACGGTGCTCAAAGTCAAACCGACCAATTCTGCGGTGCGGTCACGCTCCCTGGTTCTGTAATTTATATTAAATAGATTCACCTCTTCTAGGGACAGCATGAAACAGGGTCCAAACCGGTTTATTGACAGTAGTTTAGTACAACCAGCATAAGAACGAACAAGGTATAAGGTCTTACCTTCAAACATGATAATTGTCCGCTCGCTTGCTTTAGATACTGCGCCAGTATGGACGTTGGCAGTGGGCAGACCGGATCTCTGAGATGCACTACATTCACAAGAATAACCTAGATCGAGGGAGCAAAAAAGAGAGTCGATTAGAAAAAAAAAAACAGAACGTAATGTTTGAAAATAAAGAAAACGTGACAACCTTGGGAACATTCTTGGCTTTGATCTTTAGGCCGGTTATGGAAAGTATGTTAAATTATAGGCTGAAAGTTGAGATTTATTTGATATGCAACAATTTCAAACACTCTTGGTACCGAGTCTTGAAACCGATTCAAAGGTTTCGAAAGTAAAGCATGCTTGATGCTTGGTACACAAAAGCATAAAATAACTAAGATTGGATTCGAAGGTTTTTTTTCGATATTTTTTGTATTGCAATTTCATGTAATCCATTTTCTACATTTTCTATGAATTAAAAAACATTTAGCTGGTTTTGCCCTGTGTTTATTTTGTTATAGCAGCTTATAGAAATGTTTGATAAGCTCCACGAAAGAGAAATTTTAATCACAGAGTTAGAAATTAGAAATCGGACTGCTTAAACGAGTCTGTATTTCTTATATGAACTTGGCACTGGCAGCAATGCTGCGAGCAAGTGTTGAAAAGTGATATAACCTGTTCCTAACTGGCAACGGCGAGTTGATCTAAATAAGTTGTTGTACGCGATTGCAGATCACTTTCGTTGCTAGAGTTCACTAACATCTTCCCTCTCGCTCAATCTCACATCGCAAAAACGTTTTTTTCTTAGAGCTAATTAGATCACATTACGGCGACACTTAATTGCATCCAGTTATGTTTATGCTGAAAAGACACTCAAATGAGAGCATTGCCTAAATAAATTTAGATTTTTTAAATGTTAACTCACAGACAAACAGACATGAAAGTTAGAACAAATTTCTGTTCAAAAAGTGGGACCAGTTTGAATTTGAATTTTGTTAGCTCACTAACGCCATCTATCTACAATTCCTAGAATCTCTCTCCCAAATGACAGCAGGACATGCATATGTATGTATGAGTATGTGATGACAGATAACCAAAAGCACGCATCAAAGGCAATCACAACAAAACATTGAAAATGCACGTCGAAAGAAAAAAATGTTCACTTTCGGTACAAGAAAGGAGGCGTTCCGTTTCAACGGAACTTCTCCATGTCGTCGTTCCGAAACCCACCGGAAAATCGCGCTTGCAAAGCCTGTTTATTCCTCTTCGTCTACTGGCCAAGTTAAGTCCCACAATAAAGTCGCGTGTCCTGCCGCGGACAACACGGTCGCCTTAACATCTTCTCTTACCAGTTGTAAAGAAAACGTAGAAAAATTGGACTTTTATCGGTCCCTAGCGATGGGTCATAGTAGGTAGGTGGTGGAAGAACCTCCACTTTCTGTCGGTTGGTAGAATGGCCAACGCATTCTAGTGTTTATTTGACACGGTCCCGAATACAAGAACAAGCTGGCCTGCTCAGCGATATGAGGAATTTCCGTCGAAGCGGAACGCTTTTCGCAAAGCGTTGGTCGTTCTACCATCGATCGACGTGTGGGATCTTCCAACACGTAAACACGAATGTGGCAACAAACGTGCCGAAGAGAATGAAGCTGCTGTGAAGTAGGTGGCAAGTTTCCCCTTTGCTATTGAAGAAACTTCACCGACGGAATCATCTGCCTGGCTAACAAGCACTCCGAATAAACAAGCGCAGCTTAATCCACCGGAGCAACAGGTTCTGAAAGCATCGAGTGCATATGGTTTCCGCAATGATCCATCCGACGGGAAACCTAAGAAAAACGACTTCAAGCCAACAATGTCCGAAAAATAAGTCTAATAACTCCACGTGTTGCCGGCAACCAAAACAAAATAAAAATAAAAGCTCAAAGCTGTCATATAAAAGAACTGTCGCTGAGCACAAGGGCGCCTCTGGCGGTGAAACCGAAAGGTAATCACCATGCTTTCAGATTTTTCAAAAATGACCGTTACATTTTTGGGACAAGTTAGTGAACTCGACTTTCATGTCTGTTTGTCTGTGGTTAACTGTTTAATATGTTAAAGAGGGTTACAAAATATGATAGCGAATTCCATTTTTTCTGAATAATCCTAATATCAATCTTGACAAATACTGTAATCGAAGGAACTACTTGATAAAAAACCCCTACTTTAATATAAATTTAGGAAGATTTACATAATCATTGTTGTATGGGCAGTAGAATCGAGCTATATAGGAACATTTTTAACCGAGTATTTCGAAGTGTCTGTCTTGAACGCTATGTAACTTTTGTTAGAAGCAATTTAGCATCATGCTGTCTTCGAGAGAGTTAAGTCTTACTTTTACGGAGTTAGTTTCGTGAAAAAAATTATTAAGTTTAGTTAGTACCGTAATCTGGGGTGAATCGGGACTACAGTCTGAATAGGGACAGCAGTTTTTAGAGCACTTAAAGCCTTTAAATTTGGAAATGGATGTACACATATTGTTGGCCAGAGTCTGTTCTAACCGAAACCCACCAGAAAAATCAAAATATTGTGCTCTAACATGGTTAAAAGCTTAAACATGCTAAATATGCAGAAAAATGCATTTTAGATAGTTTTCAGTTCATTAGACTTCTATTTTATTGGATTTTTTTTATTTTTTTGAAAAAAATATATGTTTTGCGCACTGATTTTTCGGACCAATTTTGAAGGGAAGACATAATCTTTGAAAAATATTTGTAACGGCCTAACTATTAGTTTACCCAATTGTAAAGGTGTTTGACTTTTCGATAAAAACTACATATTACGAAATGTGTCAGATGTCGTAATAAACAACACCAAAAAACACAGCTTCCAACCTTCAGTACTTTTCGTGTGCCAATTTCATGCAGCAAAAAAAATTAGATAATACTCGCCGTCGTCGTCGTCTCCTGCCGAGGGTGCTTGAATTATACGGAAGACAGGGCAAAAAAAGGAATCCCCATCATCAACGGCAGCGCCAATGAATGAGGGTTGCCGGATGACTCTCCTGCTTTGTCAGACGTGCGCGTACGAGGAGCTGGCTATTACTTAATCTCGTACGTTCAGTTTACCTGGGTCAACGAAAGCGAGAGTAATTTCCATCGTACACAAAGTGTTTTTTTTGCGCGCGTTTATGTACCTACATCAACGCAGAAGAAACATTTTGCCGGGTTAGGCAACGACGACCACGTACGTTGGCTTACCACAAGAATGAAAGTGGTGAATGGTGAAAGTGGTCTTGACAAACTTAACGAGATTGGTAGGGTTATGAGTTTTTTTGTAAGGTTTTGTCAATTATTATTGTATAATATATATTAAGTTGGATTTGGAAATTATGCAATTATCAATTGATTCAGGGCTTTGAACACTCGTCTGTACAATAAAAATTAATGAGTGCCAAATATGGTGTACATTTGTTGAGGAAAGTTCAATCTCATAACCTTATAGGGAAACACGGAAACTCTTCAATGTATTAATGAACATTTCACCATTATTGGGATAAACCGGAGAAAAGGTATTGGACACGGCTTCCGTCATTGCCACTTGAAAGTCCAAGTTAGTGTGTCAAGTAGACGGTTATATCACTGTCTGTTGCAATGTATTTACTTTTATGAAAGTGTTTGAGCTTACTTTCAGAGCCGATTTTGGGAAAATTTAGTTATTGGTTTTACAACCAACCAACCAACCAACCTTTTTCTTGTAACTGACGCTAACTCAATAGAACAGTAAACAAACGTACCGTTTCATCTGGGTGCAATAACTCGTCGGTTTCAGTTTCGCGAATCATAAACACCACCAGCGGATAGGCAAGTCGCGGTGGGGCACCTAGCAGAAGGGGTGGCTTTGGCGACTTTAATGCTACCACCGTTTCGCTGTGAGGTTGTTGACATCTGCAAGTAAAATAGAGTTTATGAGAAAGCGCAAAAGACGCTTGAGCTGGAAACGTTAAGATTTAAGCAGAGTTTGCTCATGACATAAGAAAATAAGTAAAAGAGGCTAAAGAACAAATAAAAAGTCAGGGTTGACTTTAAACTAACTTTTTTGAATTTGAGAGCTGAATCAAAAACATCAGAAATAATAAATTAAAGCATAAGAAAATCCCAGTAGATTGATAGAATTCTAACTAAATTAAACTTCACCTCTACAGGGTAAAGATCCAATTGAGAAAAAAAAATAAACAATTAAGCTCTGATAGTTTTCCCGTATAGTACTAAACCTAACCTCACATTTGTAGCGAGCTGTTGGCAGTGCGCCGAGTCCACTATCACCGAAAGTCGTGTTTGTTCCCGCAGTTCACTCCAGGTTCGCCACAAGGACATATGAAGTTCACGTATCGAAACGGCCCAAAATGCGGCCATCTGGTACTTAACCTGGCTGGAAACAGCTAACCGAACCTCTGTAAAGAAACAAAACAGAAAACGAAGTGCATTTGATGTTCTTAAGACTATACAAATCTAAATATCATTTCGAGTCAGCTAAAAAAAAATATCACATTGATTGCGGAACTTTTGTTTAAATATCTGGCCACCGGATATTTGTGAACCCAATCCGGATGAACCCATGAACATAGTTTATACAAACAGGCTATTCTTACGAATAAAACAATAAATCACAAACATACATTTCATGGAAATTTTCGTAAAAATGGTTTCGGTTGTGGTATCTATTAGCGTTTAGGGGACAAGATCGCCAAATGTATTGAGCCAGTCCGATGAAAGCTTGCTGGAAAGTCTTAGGGTTAGAAGACCCTCCAACAAGGGGCTGGAAACTCTAATATTACTTAGGAATACTTAGTATACTAACGATATTCCAGTATACTTGTTAGTATACTAACCGAAAAGCAATAAACTGTTAGTATATTATGATACTCTCAGTATATTGGTAAGTATACTGGCGGTATGTAAAGGAAATAATAAGTATACTAACATATATTTTGATATACTGGTTAGCATAATAATTATAGCCCTAAGAGTTTCCAACCCCTTGCCCTCCAAGCACTTTTTTATCAATAACAATAATTGCAGTACATCCGAAAACACCCGAAAACACCAGATCGCAGAATTTTCTCACTGTAGATGAGGCTTCAAATCTGGAGCAACATTTGAAAGGGGCGGTACGACATTGCTCTTACAGCCTTTCATTACACGCGTTTAAATGGGACAAAAGGCCGTAAGAGCAATGTCGTACCGCCCCTTTCAAATGTTGCTCCAGATATAATTAAAATATATAATATATCCGGGATCGTGGTGTAGGGATAAGCGTGGTTGCCTCTCACCCAGTCGGTTTGGGTTCGATCCCAGACACGGACCCGGTGGCATTTTTCGAGACGAGATTTGTCTGACCACGCCTTCCGTCGGATGAGTAAGTAGGGGGAGAGGGGGTAATATGCACCCCCTAAGGGAAAACTGTGATTTCTCAACTATTTCTATGAAAGCATTTCTATGAAAGAATTTTGTTCAATGTTCCAACACAACTAATATTCTTCGTCATCCATGTGAAAAAAGTCTTTAAAAACCTCAAAATTGATCTAAAATATCAAATTTCTAAAAACATTTTTGATTCATTTAAAATAACCATGCGGGGCAATATGCACCCCAATTTTGGGGCAAAATGCACTACAGCAACGGGGCAAAATGCACCACAACAACGGAGAAAAATGCACCGGGTTAAAGCAGTTTTCACTAGTCACCACTAGATGACACCGCTGTTTTTACAAAGGAGCATCACAGCGGTGCATTTTGCCCCGATAACGCTTTTTGCAGAAAATTTAATTAAAAATACATTTTTTAAATGTTTTTGGACTCATCTATCACATGAATGATGAAGATTGTAGCAAAAAGTTTTGAAATCAACACTTACAATATCAATAAATGCTTTTTATATTGTCCAAAAATCACATTGAAAGTTCAATGAAAATTAGATGAAAACACAACATTTTAATGTTTTGCAAATAACTTAAGCTGTTTTTATACTACGATGCTCAAATTTTTCCAGCATTTGCACTATAAACGTGAATATATTCCTTCGTGGTTCTCGCATTCGTGAATTTAATTCACGATTAGGATAATTGATTTTTTTCCGTGTAGACCAACTGTAAGGCAAGGGTCTTATAAAGGACGTCAAATAACATCACCATACCGAAAACAACGTTTGAATTCATTGTATTTTTCAAATTATGACCAAACATGTAATTTTACTGACAAAACCACGCAAATGTTGTTTATTTCAGGGTCTTAAATAAGCTTTCTGGAAAGTAGGATTGTTTGAAAAAGTTTGTTCAATGCTTATAATGTCACTAGATGTTACTACCAAGGTAAACAAACAACAACGGAACCCTCAAATCATTTAGAGCAGCAATTCTCAACCTTCTTCTAGGCCGGTACCCCCTGCCATGTGAATCAAGTAGGCTCGGTATCCCCGTTGAGAATCGCTGATTTAGAGAATCCACTTGGGGGCTGAATGAACGAAATTTGATCTAAATTGATTATTTCACTCCTGGTACCTATCGGTATTAGACGCAATAACTTGTTTTCTAAGGTGGCCCATTCTTTTTTTTAAACTTCATCATCCCGGTACGAGAATCGAACTCATGACCTCTGGATTGGAAATCCAGCACGCCACTAGTCGAAACCCATCCCCTACTGGTCAGTATTCCCAGTGAGTAGAATTACTCTTTTAAGGGATCTGACTTTGCCAAGCCAGACAGGAATCGAACCCATCACCTTCCGCTTACAAAGCGAAACCCGTAACCCTACGGCCACGGAAGCTCAGCATTCTGCCCTTACTCTGGAAAAGTAGTCGAAAAACACATTTTTTTTAAATTCCATCAAAAATACTTTTAAGCTAAAAAAATTCATCAACCAAGTACCGGTTCTGTGCCTTAAGAGCGAGTTTTTCACCAATGTGTAACAGGTCGTATCTAGGTGCTCCGATTTGGATGAAACTTTCAGCGTTTGTTTGTCTATACATTAGCTGAACTCATGCCAAATATGAGCCCTCTACGACAAAGGGAAGTGGGGTAAAACGGGCTTTGAAGTTTGAGGTCGAAAAAAACCTAAAAAATCTTAAAATTGCTCGCATTTCCGTAAAACTTCATCAATTCCAACTCTCTTAGATGCATTCGAAAGGTCTTTTAAAGCACTTCAAAACATCCAGGATTGGTTTGACTTTTTCTCTTAGCTTTTGCAAATTACTGTCAAAAATTGATTTTTTTTAAACCTTAATATCTTTTTGCAACAGCCTCCAACGCCCATACTCCTCATAGGTCGAAAGATAGGTAATTACATGGACTATAAGCCACAGTGTTAACTTTTTGGCCAATCGCAGTTTTTCTCATAGTTTTTCGATTTTTCTACAACATTCATTTTACAACGTTAGTTTTTGCCCTGTAGGCCGCCATAGCGGCACTTTTTGGTCTCAATTTTGTCATATTCGGAATCCTCGGACAATTTCACGTAAGTTAGAAGTATTGGAGTTGTAAATTTGATTGGAAAAGTTGCCATTTAGAATGAATTAAAATATTTTTTAACAATTTGTTGGATTAGGGGCAAAACAGGGTTTCGCCTACTTGATACAGCATTTGACGTATTGATCACAGGGTAAATAAGATCTATTTCTTTTTTCAAAAATGTTTTATTTAATTATTTTTTAAATCAAAATTACAACTCCAATACTTCTAACTTACGTGAAATTGTCCGAGGATTCCGAATATGACAAAATTGAGATCAAAAAGTGCCGCTATGGGGGCCTACAGGGCAAAAACTAACGTTGTAAAATGTATGTTGCAGAAAAATCGAAAAACTATGAGAAAAACTGCGATTGGCCAAAAAGTTAACACCGTAGGCTTATAGTCCATGTAATTACCTATCTTTCGACCTATGGGAGTATGGGTGTTGGAGGCTGTTGCAAAAAGATATTAAGGTTTTAAAAAATCATTTTTTGACAGTAATTTGCAAAAGCTAAGAGAAAAAGTCGAACCAATCCTGGATGTCTATGGCACATTTTGAAGTGCTTCAAAAGACCTTTCGAAAGCATCTAAGAGAGTTGGAATTGATGAAGTTTTAAGAAAATGCGAGCAATTTTAAGATTTTTTAGAGTTTTTCGACCTCAAACTTCAAAGCCCGTTTTACCCCACTTTCCTTTGTCGTAGAGGGCTCATATTTGGCATGAGTTCATCTCATGTATAGACAAACAAACGCTGAAAGTTTCATCCAAATCGGAGCACCTCGATACGACCTCTAGAACAAACCGAGCAATATTTACAAATACTGCCTCTTAATGGATACGGCTTCTGCCTCGAAGGCAGAAGGTTCAGGGATCAAATCCCGGTCGGCTTCCTTGAAATTTGGAATCATTAATTGAACTTTGAATATGAACAAAAAAAAACCTTAAGGAATCAGGTGGGATTCGAACTCACACCTTGGGATTGATGGTCTGGGACGCTAATCAGTCGGCCATCATGGAGTTAAAGCTCTTCAACGTACACAGAAAAAAATATTTCTGTAAATTTACATTACTTTGTTTACATATTTACCATGTACCAAAAGGTATCATGATAAATGATGTATATTTACATTAGGTTCATTGGAAATTTACATTAGTTTTGAAAATTTACATTAGTTTTGGAATTTAAATTAGTTTTGAAATTTACATTAGTTCAAATCAATTAATTCTGATTGGCCAATGGGAATGAGAAGCTTGACTTGGATTGCAGTAGGAAAAAGGTGTGGCCTACACAGAAAAAAATATGTAAAGGAGAATGGGCAAATTTGCATGGGAGCTGGTCCAAGGATGTACACGAACGGGACCAACTTTTTTCGAAAGATCTCGCCGAGACATGAAAAAAAGTCTTCCGGACCAACTCTCTAAACCCCGGGGTTCAAAAGTTACATGTTGTTGAAGTTTGAGCATTTTGGGTAAAAATGTACAAAAAATCGTATTTTTGCTAATTCTAAAATCATTTATTAAATCTCCATTTTATTATGGATTTTGCTCATCTTGACTTCATTCGACGCGTATCAGCAATAACTATGAGTTCTTATATGTCTTAGCATGATTGAAACATGATTTCTCTTGTTTTTATCCGTTTGAACCAGTTTGTGCAAGAGGCATCCCATAGAAAAAAGTCGAAACTTCATGGTATTGAAACCGGATCCGACCCAGACTGCTTCAGTGAGTATGGAAGGCTTCAGTGCAATGTTGTAATAACTTATTGGGATGGTCTGAGTCATCCGAGAACTCCTTGGAGTTAAGACCGGCGAGTCTACCGCCGTAACAAGCAAGATGTCGGCGGTTTTTGACCACTGATCATACCCGCATGGCTTCAGTGAGTATGGTAGACTACTATGCTGATGTGTTGGAGTGTCATGGGTTCTCCTAGGACTCCCTGGAGTTAAGATCTGTGGGTCTACTACCGTAACAAGCAAAATGTCGACCGGTTTTGACAACGGAACATACCCGCATAGCTTCAGTGGGTGTGGTAGACTACTTTGCTAATATGTTAGGATGTCCTGGGTCATCCAAGGACTCCCTGGAGTTATGATATGTGGAGCTACAGCCGTAACAAGCAAGAGGTCGACGGTTTTGACCCCGGAACATACCCGCATAGCTTCAGTCAGTATGGTAGACTGCTTTGTTAATGTGTTAAGATGTCTTTGGTCATCCTAGGACTCCCTGGAGTTAAGATATTTGGGTCACTGTAACAAGAAAAAGGTCGGCGATTTTTAACCGCGCATCATAACCGCAAAGATTCAGTGAGTATGGCAGACTGTATTGCTGTTATGTTGGGATGTTCTAGACCAGTCCAGGGAGTCCTTGTAACAGCCGTAGACCTACAGATCATAACTCCAGGGAGTCCTAGGATGACCAAAGACATCCCAACACATTAACAAAGCAGTCTACCATACTGACTGAAGCTATGCGTGTATGTTCCGGGGTCAAAAACCGTCGACCTCTTGCTT
Source organism: Culex quinquefasciatus (assembly GCF_015732765.1). Taxonomy (NCBI): domain Eukaryota; kingdom Metazoa; phylum Arthropoda; class Insecta; order Diptera; family Culicidae; genus Culex; species Culex quinquefasciatus. The sequence goes on from NC_051861.1 coordinate 54,425,497, forward strand.
GTTAAGGCTGTAGCTCCACAGATCATAACTCCAGGGAGTCCTTGGATGACCCAGGGCATCCTAACACATTAGCAAAGTAGTCTACCACACTCACTGAAGCTATGCGGGTATGATCAGTGGTCAAAAACCGCCGACATCTTGTTTGTTACGGCGGTAGACTCACCGGTCTTAACTCCAAGGAGTTCTCGGATGACTCAGACCATCCCAATAAATGTTGTAACAACACATTGCACTGAAGCCTTTTATACTTAATGAAGCAGTTTGGGTCGGATCCGTTTTCAAAACCTTGATGTTTCGACTTGTTTCTATGGAATGCCTCTTGCACAAACGGCTCAAACGGATAAAAACAAGTGAAATCATATTTCAATCATGCTAAGATATATCAGAATTCATAGTTTTTGCTGATACGCGTCGAATGAAGTCAAGAAAATCGAAATCCATAATGAAACAGAGATTTTATGAATGATTTTAGAAATAGCAAAAATCCGATTTTTTGTATATTTTTACTCAAAATGCTCAAACTTCAACAGCATGTAACTTTTGAACCCCGGGGTTTAGAGAGTTGGTCCAGAAGACTTTTTTTCATGTCTCGGCGAGATCTTTCGAAAAAAGCTGGTCCCGTTCGTGTACATCCTTGGACCACATTCGCCCATTCTCCTTTACACAGCACGTAATTACTGTTTCTTATGTAAACTCACTCAATGTAATGTTGAAATATGATGTAGAGAGTTAAAAGTCATGGAAATTACTCCAATGTAAATCTAAATCTAATGTAAATCATGAATCTAATAGAAACATTGAGCATGGAAATATTTATATTTTTGCCAAACGTTGACTTCAAAACTACCCGAACTAAAAATAGTTATATTTGGTTCTCTTTCTATCGCTCTCATATTTCGCTGGCACACTGCCTGAGCCTCTACCTGAACAAGTTGATGCTTTAGCCGCTCGTTTATAAAATGCGAAGATGGCTCAGTCGGCAGCGGGTAGTAGCAGTAACACCGAACATCCTACACGTCGTCCGTTCGATTCCAGTCCAGCGTTATTCCACTTGGTCGTCGACGAGAAAGCGTCCCCTACCTGTGAAACAACTTTTTAAAATCCGAATTTCCTTTCAATCATTTTAAAATAGAACATAGGCCACACCCTACTGCACTCCAAGTCGAGCTTCTCATTCCCATTGGCCTACCAGAATTAGTTGATTTGAACTAATGTAAATTCCAAAAGTAATGTAAATTCCAAAACTAATGTAAATTTTCAAAACTAATGTAAATTTCCAATGAATCTAATGTAAATTTCCAATGAATCTAATGTAAATTTCCAATGAACCTAATGTAAATATACATCATTTATCATGATACCTTTTGGTACATGATAAATAATGTAAATTTACAGGAATATTTTTTTCTGTGTACACTCAACTACTGGTGGTTGGTCACTTTTTCGTTTGACACTTTTTCGTTTGTACCCAGTTGGTTTGACAAAGTCAATCTAAAAAATGACGAACTGTCACTTTTTACACGGCGCTCACTTACACTATCAAAACAAACGTTTGGTAGTGTGTGTGAACTCCGTGTAAATGGGGTGTCAAACTAAAAAGTGACCCCGTTCGTTTGACAACAGTTGGTGTCAAACCATCCGGGTTTGAGTGTATGAGCTTGCTGCAAAAACTGTTATAAAATGTAACATTTTCTGTAGGGACCATCCATAAGCCACATGGACTCTTTTTTAGAAATCTCGAATCCCCCCCCCCCTCCTCGTGGACAATTGTTCATATAATTTTTTTTATATGGATCGTGGACAATCGCCATACCGACCCCCCCCCCCTTAAGTGTCCACGTGGTTTATGGATGGTCCCGTAGCAAATCCACTGTTGCAGCTTTATATTTCCGACATATCAAACATCATGAAATTGAAAGATATGTCAATCTACGGTCATGCCGTTGTTCGCTGACCCATCCTGGTCAATCTGGAACCGGTTACCGATGGCCCCTTGGGGGTCGTGCATAAACCACGTGGCCTCCTTAGGGGGGGGGGGGGAGGAGGTCCGAAATCCGACCGAAAAAAACCATGAAAAGCCATGGGGGGAGGGGGGGGGTTGACGGCTGACCACGTGGCCTTTCAAAAAAAAATCTTTTCTATAAAAAAAAAACAAAAAAAACGAACGTTAAGTTTACTTATATGCATACATTTTTTGTTACTCTTTTAAACCATACAGTTATCGAGACATTTATTGTGTTTAGAAATATTACTTATATTTCAATGTCACAATATTTTTCAATTAATTATTCAAAGTTAATACTTACTAAAAAAAGCGTATGTCTTGTAGCTAAAAATGTGCTTTCAAATTGTCATTGAAAGTAGATGTAGTCTTCGATATTTCTATTTCCGAACAATTTAAAAATAAATATTGGTGACAATTTATATGAAATTTTCGTAAAAAGGCAACCAGGGATGGAATAATCGCAAAAAAACAATTTCGTTTGCGAACTTTCTTCACCCGCGAAAGAGAGAGGATGCAAATCACGCAAAAGAAAATCGCTCCCGAAAATCTCCAAGAATATCAATCTTAATTTTCAAATGCCGATATCAATTTGTGAAACAAATTTCAATACAAAGCCGGATCAACATAAATAAAACTCCTTAAAAAAATGGAACTGTATTTTCAACTCGCTGGTTCTCGGGCATAACTTAGCCAACCAGGACAATTTTTTTAGTGAATTATTAGGATGTCTAGATGATCCTAAACATTTGCAGAACTCGACTTGATCAAATCTGTAATTTATGCGACTTAGGCATCCGTGCATATTGGGCAATGTCGCAGTGTTAATAATTTGAAGGATATGATTGAAAAAATAACTTATATTTAATTATTTTTTGTATATATTTTGAGATAATATCTAAGCAACCAAAAGTTGGATCAAAAATTTTAAATCGTAGGTAATTTCCTGATCTTTCAGATTTATCAAAACACGTAGTCGATAGCAAATTTAATTTAAAGTAAGAGTAAGACTTAAACAATTCGGACGTCCATGACTAAAAGAATGATTTTTAGCGCGTTGTCTACAACTTTGTCAAAGACACGAAATCGATTTTTTAGATTATTTTCACATAACTTTTATTTGTATAGCCAAGCAACTTTTAACGAGAACTGTCTTTTTTTATTTTTTATTTTTGATTTATTAATCCGTCCGAAAATTTTAAAGTGCCTTCGGTATGCTCAAAGTTTGTCCATTTAAATTTCCATACAAATTTGGCAGCTAATGAAATAAGAAAATTCAAAAATCTTTTGAAGGAATTTTTTGATCGATTTGGTGTCTTCGGCAAAGCTATAGGTGCTAATGGTCCGATTTTCAATGTTAATATGTAAAACATTCGTGGATTTTTCCGATCTTTTCGAAAACAATATTTTGCAAAAAAATTAAATCAGGACTAAAATTTCAAAATGGCGCAATATTGAATGTTTGTCCCTGTCTCTGATTCTTGTATGGAGAAATAAATGACATAACTCGACTTTTTTTTGGATATACTGGATCATTGGAATCAATCATGCTTAGTTAAAAAGAAAAGTTGCTTTAGTTGGGTTTTGTTTATGAATGTTTGGAATAAAATAAATATTAACTAGGAGCTTTTATAATGAGATATTTTCTTCCAAATAAAATAAAAAAAAAATTTCCTGAAACAAAACTTTTTACTTTTGCCTTCCTCACCTTACTGAGGAAAGGCTATAAAATCACTCGGAAAATGAACTTTTTAATTAGACCTCCTAGACCAACCTTCATTTGTACATATCGACTCAGAATCACCAGCTGAGCAAATGTCTGTGTGTTTGGCTGTATGTAGACATGTGTACCAAATCAATGTCACTGGAATATCTCGTCACAGGCTCAACTGATTTTGGCCGGAATGGTTTTAATCGATCCGTCTTAACGCCCCCTAAGTTGCTATTTAAATTCATGCAGTTTTATCATGTATTTAAAAAGTTATGTAAAAAAACTGTTTCATATTAAATTAAAATTATGGTAAAAAGGGTGCTTTTTTCATGAAACTCTCACATGTTATATATTTTTAGAAAGCATATGAGAAGACCTTTTAGGTGGAGTAAGAATTTTCTAGATCTGACCTACCTATCTCAAATTACAACCAGTTTAAAAAATGGTCTGAATTCACATAACCTCAACTGGTCGGGTCTGATCGCCACGAAAAAGCCGTATAGAGGGATGCCATTTTCTTCAAAGTCTGTATAATCTTGACAAAAAGTCTGTAGGTAGTCTATAAATGAGAGGAAGGCACCAACCACCTAAGGGTGGATTAAGTAACGTTTTTTTAAATAATTTTTATTTTATATTTAAAAGCGCATTTTAGTTAAATCATGAATAATGTTTTTATAACAAAGTAGCTTTGATTCATAAAGCATATTTATCCTGGATGCAATTAATTATTCTGCAAATCCATAATTTTAAATGCATATGTTTTACTAAGTTTCTTGTTTTGTTGAGAGATTTTTTTACTGTCTGTACCATTTCAATAAATTGTTATACTTTTATTATTTACCTTAAACTTTGTAACGTTATACTTTTTTCACACTTTTAAGTAAATTTCTGGGGGGATTTTCTCCGAGTACATCGGCAGGATCAAGACCTGCAAGACCCACTTGGACCAATCATTCAGGAACATTCCCCAACATTCGTTTTTATCGTTATGTCGTTTTTTGATCCAAAGTCATCCCCACTGACGGTGTATGATATGTGGATAAACAGTTTGGAAATCTATACTATTTTGTTTTTTTTTAGATTTTTCACCTGGGAGGAAAAAGCCACGTGGTCTTATAGGGGGGGGGGGGGGGTTGGCGTGAAACCACGAAAAACCATGAGGGGGGAGGGGGGGGTAAAAAATTCTTGAAAAAAAGGCCACGTGGTTTATGCACGACCCCTTGGCGACACTTCCGGAATATGAGATAAACCCTATCATCCGCCATATCAAACTTCATGAAATTGAAAGATATGTCAATCTTCGGTCATGCCGTTGTTTGCTGAACCATTGTGGCCTATCTGGAACCGGTTACGGGGGCCCCCTTGGGAACACCTCCGGAATATGATAGAAACCCTATCATCTTACATATCAAACTTCATGAAATTGAAAGATATGTCAATCTAACGTCATGCCGTTGTTCGCTGATCCATTCTGGAACTGGTTCCCTGTGGCCCTTTGGGACACTCCCGGAATATGAGAGAAACCCTATTATCCGACATATCAAACTTCATGAAATTGAAAGATATGTCAATCTACGGTCATGCCGTTGTTAGTTGACCCATTGTGACCAATCTGGAACACCAACCTGATTGTGTGAGTGACTTTGCGTAGCACTCATTCCTTTGTGTGTGAAACGAACGAAAGTAGAATATAAAAATCAGGTTGTTGTGGTGAAGACGATTAAAGTGTTCTGTCAGCTATCACCAAAAAAGTCGAAATTTTGCAAGCCCTGCCATCGGTAACCGGTTCCAGATTGGTCACAATGGGTCAACGAACAACGGCATAACCTTAGATTGACATATCTTTCAATTTCATGAAGTTTGATATGTCGGATGATAGGGTTTCTCTCATATTTCGGAAGTGTCCTCAAGGCGCCACCGGTAACCGGTTCCAGATTGGCCAGGATGGGTCAACGGCATGACCATAGATTGACATATATTTTAATTTCATGGAGTTTGATACGTCGGATGATAGGGTTTATTTCATATTCCGAGAGTGTCCCCAAGGAGCCACCGGTAACCGGTTCCAGATTGGCCAGATCGGATCAGCGAACAATGGCATGACCATAAATTGACATATCTTTCAATTTCATGAAGTTTGATACGTCGGATGATCGGATGAACCGGTTCCAGATTGGCCAGAATGGATCAGCGAACAATGGCATGACCATAAATTGACATATCTTTCAATTTCATGAAGTTTGATACGTCGGATGATTGGGTTTCTCACATATTCTGGAAGTGTCCTCAAGGCACCACCGGTAACCGGTTCCAGATTGGCCAGGATGGGTCAATGAACAACGGCATGGCCGTAAATTGACATATCTTTCAATTTCATGAAGTTTGATATGTCGGATGATAGGGTTTATCTCATATTCCGAGAGTGTCCCCAAGGGGCCACCGGTAACCGGTTCCAAATTGGCCAAGATAGGTCAACGAACAACGGCATGACCGTAGATTGACATATATTTCAATTTCATGAAGTTTGATACGTCGGATGATAGGGTTTCTCTCATATTCCTGGAATGTCCCCAAGGGGCCACCGGAAACCAATTCCAGAGTTCCCAGAATGGATCAGCGAACAACGGCGTGACCGTAGATTGACATATTTTTCAATTTCATAAAGTTTGATATGTCGGATGATAGGGTTTATCTCATATTTCGAGAGTGTCCCCAAGGGGCCACCGGTAACCGGTTCCAGATTGGCCAGGATGGGTCAACGAACAACGGCATGACCGTAGATTGACATATCTTTCAATTTCATGAAGTTTGATATGTCGGATGATAGGGTTTATCTCATATTCCGAGAGTGTCCCCAAGGGGCCACGGGTAACCGGTTCCAGATTGGCCAGGATGGGTCAACGAACAACGGCATGACCGTAGATTGACATATTTTTCAATTTCATGAAGTTTGATATGTCGGATGATAGGGATTCTCTCATATTCCGGAAGTGTCTCCAAGGCGCCACCGGTAACCGGTTCCAGATTCAGCCATTAACGGCATTATCAAAGATGGACATATCTTTCAATTTCATGAAGTTTGATATGCAACATGATGGGTTTTCAACAAAAAAATCAAATTGGCCGTACATCGGGTACCCGGGAACCGGTTCCAGGTTACCCGGAAGTGGCCACTAACACTCCAGAGTGGTTTTGACAATCTTGTATTGTGTTTTTAGTAAGTTTTATGGATCAATTTCAACTATCATGAGAGTATTGGTATCACATATACGTGAAAATCAGTAAAATATGAACTTTTCGGATGTTCCGGATTTCCGGAACCGGTAGGTCACCTGGCCCTGATATTAATATTTGTGGTCAAAGTACAGGTATACACCTGTCGAATGCAACCCAGAGCATCCTGATTGGTTGAAATTTGCCGGAGATACAGGTCGTCAAAGTTGGGGTCTCAAAAAGGCCTTTTTTCGGTTGTAGCCGATTCCCGGTGGCCACAGTGACCAAATCCGGTTTTCCAGGTCGGTTTCGGAAAGGGGACGTTCTATGCTTTCATTTGTGACCAAAAGAACCGGAATCGGTCAAAAACTGGATGTTTGACGATTTTTTAAAGTTTTGGGTCGAAAAGGACCCCAATACCTTATGTGTGATTTTCTTTTTAATACCAAGGGAAGGTTAAGGCGTCATCCATAAAGTATGCCACGCTCTAGGGGGAGGGGGGGTATGAGAAAGTGTGACATTGCGTGTTATAAGTATAGGGTGAGCGTGACAAAAGGGGGGAGGGGGGGGGGGGTAAATTTTGGCTGATTTTAGCGAGACGTACTTTATGGATGAAGCCTTAGGTGTATTATAACAATGTTTTGGCATCTTTTACTGGATTTGGTTTGAACAGCCACAGAACAATAAAACTGATTGAATTTGCTAAATAAGTTTTAGAGACTTTTCATAAATTACTAGGAACCCCTTTTCGAGATAGATTGATACAATGGAGGGATGCTATAATAATAACTGCTATTACTGTTTTAAAAAATGTCTCAGGTCTCACTCGTTAGCCAGACCTATTATTTATCATTCTGAGTGAGCTGTAATTAGTTCAAATGAGACCCACTGCGATGCTAAACGTGAGATATGTCACGTACGCGTATTATTTGTACTATCAGGTTGTTGGATGAAGAACTCGATATTTTGATAGCCAAAAGTTATCGTATGACAGTTGCCGGAAAGTTGATTTGAGAATCACGTATCGCTGAATGCAGAAATGCAGATTCTTGGATGTAGTCTTTTATACTTCCTTTTTTAAACTTTTTTGCACTATATGCATTCATAATGTGTTTAGTAAGCAAAGGATGCATAAAACTGTCCAACAGAAATGTTTCGTGACTCAGAAACCAAAGGGTTTGTCTCAATCTCAAATCTCAATCTATGTCTAGCTTTGATTCAAATGTTGATCAGTATGTAAGCTGAGAATCGTTAAAATATTTGTACTCTCGAACACACCTCAAACACTGGGATAATAAAATTTGTAAAATGATTTAGCTGAGTATAGGGGCCCGTTCTAAGAATGCAGATTTAGATTTAGCGGGAAGATATAAGAATCTCAAATATAACCGTCAAATTGACGTTAGCTTACCTTCAAAAGAGTTGTTTCCTGTCTCCAACAGGCGAAAGGTGAACGGTATGTGAACGCGCGTCATTTTCAGCCTGGGCACTTGCACATTAGGGTTCGTGGGTATCGTTGAAGGTCGCAAAGTGTCGTCAGCTTGAACTCGCAGTATAACAGCAGCCCTGCGAAACAAGGGTAGGGATGACGCCAAATTGATTAGATATTATATTCTTTTTTAATTTAAATACAAAATATTATTTGAAGTTTTGATTTTTTTTAGTTATAACTTATAACTCATTACAGACAAGCCGCAAACCATCTCCGTCAAGCACTGACCTAAAGTGTAAAATTTTAGAAAAAGGTATTTTTTATCAAAAACTGGTTTGAATAGCCGCAAACGTTGTCCCCAAATACACGGAGGAAAAAAGCCATCATCGCGAGACAAGCCAGCACCGTGGCCCGACTCAATGGCAGGACCTTGTGTGAAATTCAAGGTACTCTCTGTCTAGTTTTACAGCATCTTATGGTGAAGTGATCTGCTTGTTTAGCTTTAGTTAAAACGGGAATCTTTAAACAAATATATTTTCCTTTGATATCTTAATTATAATCCTACCAAAATACCACAAAATATATTTTTAAAGATATTTGTCATTGACAATTTAATTGTTTTTTTTTTTCAAACTATTGCGGGAAAAGAAGACCTCTCAGATGCAATGATGATGAAATAATAAATAAAGAATGAATAAATAGTACAGGTTTGCCACCAATGCTTTTCATGCTTTTCAAAGAGAGCCACCAAAATATCTAATCCGTTTTTCAGGGTTCAGAATAAACACACTAGTGTTTGATACGACGGCAAGGCAAGGGCAACCTTCACTGTTTGTATTTGAAATTGAAAACGAAAACGGCTCATGTGCATCGAAGCGCGATTGATAGAGAAAAGGTGAACGTACGCATCGCACAAACAGGTTTGACATATAGAAAAATATAGCTTTCTATGCCATTGCCTGGTCGTGGAGTTTTTTAACTGCCTTTATCACAAGTTCTAGTAACGTTGTTACTTTTCCGCATTACTTTCAAATGTTTATATCCACGACTTCCCTGTTCTTCTTTCTCGAGAGTTTGTTTCTTTGTTTAAAGTTTTGATTTTAAGACAAGTTTTTATTGGATTAGGATTGGCTTTGTTTCCATTCAAATGTTAGATTGGTTAAGTACCGTAAACTGGGGTGACTTTGATAGCCCGGGGTGTCATTTATAGAAATTTGATTTGGCCACTAATGTTGATACATCCAATGTAACAGTCACATTTTTGCATATATGTTTGATAATAATCTATCTCTTAATGCTTACATACTCAAAATTCTCAAAAATGTTTAGATATTAGTTTGACGGGCATTTGAAAAACTTATCAAAGTCATCCCAGTTTACGTTAATCTAATCTAATCTAATCTAATCAGACCCTAACGCAGCCAATCTTTCGAAGGGATCCTGGAGAGTGCCTTAGGTTAGATTACGCCTAGCACTCTTTTTGTCATTTATTAACGTCTGATTCGTAATTGGGTTGAGTTTGAGCACTTGGTGTTCGAACAACAACACAATTCTGAATCGACAGGGGAGGAAGAAGCGTGGGGACACACCACCATACGCTCCAAGATTTGGTTGTATTCGTTGGGAGCACCATGCTAAGAAGGTTTGGTACTCCGGGACCCTCTGGGATGAGACATTGTATTTCCACGAATGCCCTGGACTTAAAGCAGAGATCTTCAGGCGTTATACAGTGAGGATGATTAGCTCCCACTATTCATCTGTTGGTTCATTGTGCAACTTCAGCTGATCCGTCAATAACGGAGTAGCAGCTCATTGGCAGTCAACCATGCTCATGCTCATGCGAAAAAAAAAAACGAAGTTGACTTTATAGCTGTCAGCCACCATTGCTAGTACCAACCACTAGTGTCTTCCTTTTATCTACAAGGACTTCGCCGCCCTGGGCTCCTAAGTGTATGAAAGTATGGCACGGAGCGACGGCGCCGAATACCCATATTTACACAAAGAATTTTAGAGCGCCCGCCGCGGGATTCGAACTGGCGACCTCTGGATCGTGAGTCCTGTGCGCGGTCCGATTGATCCACACGGGCGGGATAAAAAGTAAGCTCATGCTCATGCTCATAAACGTGCATCAGCGTCAATTTAAAATGCATTTTCCTGCGTTGATTATCATTTTTATCATGTTCGGACTAATTCGTAAATATTTTGAAATTTTCTGAAATATCTATGTACAGTACTGCAAAAAGGGTTTCTTTTCGCAAAAAAATAACTTTCATCGAAACAAATAATTGCAAAACAACTGTACTGGTGTATAATGCATTGTATAACACTTTATTCAGAGCATTGTCTTTTTTTTTTTTGTTAATTAGGTAGTTTGTATTTATCAACTTTAAAACAAGCAACAGAAAGAAGATCGACGACTAGGTACAAAAAAAAACACTTGATCCAACCCGCACACACAATACAAGATGAATGTTGTTAACGGGGAGGGCCTAAGAATGTCCACTAGTCAAACTGGATCATTGATTGAACGTTGTTCTTGGTGCTGCTACACGAGAGACCGGCCTGTCCAGTTTGTAGCGTCATAGCTCAGCTTGGTCGGCAAAATTGGAGGTGAGATTTGAAACTTGTTCTCGAAGTTTGTGGCGTGGGCAATGAAAATCAGAATGCGCAAGCCGTGCTTTTAGGATCTCACTGAACGCCACCAAAAAGTGTTCAGAATACAGCACAAAAACCCACCACGTGCCATAAAGAGTATCGAGCGCGACAACGTCTATTCATATAATTGACATTTTTCCTTAGAATGAGCTGGTGATGTTCTTTGAATTGCAAGAGATCCTAGGCGAGCGACGTTCAGTTCAAGCTGCAGGATTTTCATCTACACGACGATGCCAACAGCAATGTGGCTGACCACATCCACCGGCTGACAAACAAATGGCCTTGAACGCTTCCATCAAAAATACTGTGAATACCGGCAATGGTTGTGACTAGATCGTGATTTGCATAAATTATCGAGCATTCGTCAATCATTTATCACACGTTCATATTCCGGTAGGCTGATAATTATCGCGTCCGATAAAACAGAGAAATGTTCGAGCATCACTTTGATGATATGCTTTTTGGACAAGCTTCTTTCACTTTTTTAATAATTCTTTTTTTGCGACAGCTGTTCACTTAATTTATATAGTTGTTTTCGTTAGAGAGGTTCGCTCAAGCCTTAAACAACTTCCGAAATTTGATGGCAGTCTCTTATATTCCAAAATTATTAGTTTTCTACAATTTCTGGTGAAGAAATAGAAATTTTATGAAAAGAAATATTAGAAATTTTGATACAACTTAAATTGAATTATTTAATCATTCTACTTCAAAAACACAATATTTTGACTTTTAAAAAAATTAGGCGTGATTTTGAAATGAAGTTGCTTGTCAAAAAAAGTTGAGAAATTTATGAGTAAAAAGTTGTCTTGAAATAAGTTGTTATTGTCAAACTTTTGACAATAACAATGACAACAATATTCCACGAAATCTGAGAGTGGTTGGATTAAGAACTGTGCTAGTTGACCTACTAAATTTGTGAGATACTTTGGGACGTCTAGTTTAAAGTGCCTAAATTAGTTGCAAGAAACATTCAAAAGAAAGAATCACATTGTATTGTGTACCAACCTTGTTTGTTTTTTTATCTTTTAAAATAAAGTCAAATTTTGAAATTTTAGAAAATACAGTCCAGACTCGATTATCCGAAGGCATCGGAAAAAATTTACTTCGGATAATCGAATCACGAAAAAAAAAGTTTTTTCGATGTCTAAATTTTGATTGTCAAGCTTAGGTATGAACCCTAAACTACGCTAAAAGATTTAAAATTTTAAAATCCAAGATGGCGGCCAAAATGGTGATGATGCAATATTGAAAAAAATATTTTGTTTATTTATTTATTTTTTATTTTTATTTTTCGAGTCTGGACTGTACTCAGATATAACTTTACACTTCAGTTTCAAAACCATTTTATTCTGAAAAAATAATTGAGAAAAAATTTAAAACATCTTTGGATCATTCTACAGAATAAGACTTAACTATACAAATTAATAAAAATGAAATTTATTGTAGAAAAATATATTTTTTGAAAAGCAGCTGAAATTCTAAACATGAAAACGAGTAGAAAGGGTTCCACTTACTTGGCTAGAAACATTATCATGGCACCAACGCAGATGACCACCGCTACCAGCGGAAGAAGATTAGCGACCTCCACCGTTGATAGGATCAGCGAACTAAGCACATTCATTGTTGTGTTATTTCTTCCTCGCTGATCAGACACACCAAATGCTCTTTGTTTTCCACAAATATTTTTCAACACGCACAAATCTAATCCGAGTTTCTGGTTTTAATCCACGAGTCAGCTATTTCCAGAAAGTACGGCCTTCCGACGAAGCGGCATCCCACTTTTGTTTCTTCTTGTTCTTCGATCCTTGTGATTAAGATTTTTATTAAATTATCGCACAATCACTCTAGTTAAACCGCTAACCATTGAATTTCCTAGCGGTAGATCCTCTTGAATTATTTTATTACTTGCGGCTGCCAATTGCTTTGATTACCACTCCAGTGCAGTCTCATGAACAGGCTCACAGATCCGCAAACTACGATCCGCCGGAACTGCCACTCTCGGAACTCGCACCTCAGCACTCGACCAGAGAATAAACATAACTGAGAGGTCTCAGTGGTTACGATGTTGAAATAGCATCAAAGAAACGGTATGGTTTTATATCACACACCAAATATTCACACACTACCAGAGCACACTCCTCGTTCGCTCGATCGCTCGCAAAGTCTCTCTTGATCTTTCCTCTATTTCTTCTTCTTCTTTTCCTTCTTCTGCATTAAAATGGCTCTTTCGGAGCTGCGGCGGCTAAGGTACGATCACGAGAGAACTCCAAGAGGCCAGGCCGTTAACTGTTAGAGCCTCTACAACCGAGCGCCTTGGGGAGATGTCAACGTTGTTGTCGGCAAGCTACGAACCTCGCTACGACTCTTTTTGGGAGGCAGCCAAGCACGAGCTTTGAGACTCAGAAAAGTGTGCACTTCTAACGGACGCGCGTACAATTTTCGTCTAGATGGTGGACAGTTAGTTCTGAACTAGTTACAAACACTAAGTTATAGGAGAGTTGACTCTGGAAATGGACGATAATGTTGGAGTTTTTGAAATGTATGTTTTCTAGGTGTATGTATGGAAAGACGAAGGTTACGCCTGATCTGTTCATCACCAGCCAAGGTTTTTCACTGTTGGTGATGCAGAAAACTTTAGAGACTGCAATTTGAGTACGACCTATTGAGCCGGTGAATAAAGTTTTCGTTTATGTAATAATGTTCACGTGCGTTAGTGACTTTGCATGAATATATCTAGAGATTTTTTAAAGGTCCTATAAGCTATTGTGCTCCATATGTATAAAGGACGCTTTCAAAAAATGTCTAGAAATGCAGAACTTCAATAAAAATAGTTAATGACACATTTAATTATGATAAAGGTATTCAGAAACAATCAAGCAAAATAATACAAATGGGCCATACAAGAAAAACAAACAAAAATTCTATCCTGCTCGTTCAAAAAAACAAACAAAAATTCTATCCTGCTCGTTCTAGCTGTAATCACCAACTGATGTGAGCAGGATAGACTGATTGTTCATATTTTGCTTTGGCCCATTTAGATTGTTTTGCTTGAATTGTTGCCTGAGCCGAATCTCAGTCAAAATCTTGGCTGCGTTGAACATTTCTTTTTACAGCACAATTGTCGCAAGATAGCACACAACAGCCGATTTGTTTATAGGACCTGTTAAAAAAGTCCAGAAATGTATGTATGTATGTATTTGAAACTCCATCTTGGCAGGACTTGGCCATGACCATAGTATATTTCTGGAGTTTTTTTCGAAAAGGTCCAATAAACCAAATTTTAAGTTTTTGCTTTTTAGGTGTTTTTTTTATATCGATCTCAAAAACACCCAAAAAGCAAAGAAATGTAAATTTGGTTTATTGCACCTTTTAAAAAAAAACTCCACATTTCAACTGAGACGGTTCGGTTAGGAGCTGTTCTCTATGGAATCGGTCTTTTTTCTTTAATTTTAATTTTTGTATTTTTTAATCCGGCTGAAACTTTTTGGTGCCTTTGGTATGCCCAAAGAAGCTATTTTGCATCATTAGTTAGTGAAAATTCAAAAATCTGTATCTTTTGATGGAATTTTTTGATCGATTTGGTGTCGTCGGCAAAGTTGTTGGTATGGATATGGACTACACTGAAAAAAAATGATACACAGTAAAAAAAAAAATATGGTGATTTTTAATTTCACTTTTTGTCACCAAAACTTAATTAGCAAAAAAATACTATTTTTTTTTATTTTTTGATATGTTTTAGAGGACATCAAATGCCAACTTTTCAGAAATTTCCAGAATGGGCAAAAAATCTTTGACCGAGTTATAATTTTTTTTAATCAATAAAGTTTTTTTTAAATCGAAATATTGGTCGCAAAAATTTTTCAACTTGAGTTTTCGATGTAAAATCGAATTTGCAATCAAAAAGTTCCTTAGTGATTTTTTGATAAAGTGCACCGTTTTCAAGTTAAATCCATTTTAAGGTAGATTTTTTGAAAATAATCGCAGTCTTTCATTTTTAAAATTAGTGTTTGCTCACCTTTGAACTTTTTTTTGAAGAGCTGAGAAAATTCTCTATATTTTGCTTGATTGAACTTTGTTGATACGACCCTTAGTTGCTAAGATATTGCCATGCAAAGGTTTAAGAACAGGAAAACTGATGTTTTCTAAGTCTCACCCAAACAACCCACCATTTTCTAATGTCGATATCTCAGCAACTAATGGTCCGATTTTCAATGTTAAAATATGAAACATTCGTGAAATTTTCCGATCTTTTCGAAAAAAAATTAAGAAAAAATTAAAATTAAGACTAAAATTTCAAACGGGCCAAACATTCAATATTACGCCCTTTTGAAATGTTAGTCTTGATTTACATTTACACAAAGTTCAATAAAGCAAAATATAGAGAATTTTCTCAGCTTTTCAAAAACAATTTTTTTCAAAGATTAAAAACTGCGACTATTTTCAAAAAAGTTACCTAAAAATGGCTATAACTATAATGGTGCACCTTATCAAAAAATCACTTGAGTACTTTTTGATTGCAATTTCGATTTTACATCGAAAACTCAAGTTGAAAAATTTTTACGACCAATATTTCAATTTTTTTTTAAATTCTGTATTGATTAAAAAAATTATAACTCGGTCAAAGATTTTTTGCCCCTTCTGTAAATTTCTGAAAAGTTGGCATTTGATGTCCTCTAATACATATAAAAAAAAATAAAAATACACCCAGAACTGGGCATCGTCATACGAGAGGATAAAGAGCACGATTCGGTAGTAAAATGGTACTGTGGTACTGGAGAGGATAAATCCCGAAATTACCGAGAGTACTTTACTCATGGTTCATTTTCCAAAAAAGTTCATCCATCAAAAAAAAAAAAAAGTACCGATACCGAGACTCGAACCCAAAACCTTCGGCATATTGAACCGTGCCTTTGACGTATAGGGGGATGGCGTCGCTATTTTTAGACCACGTTTTCCACTTTTTCTCATCGAAACCGACTACTTTATCGACTTAATTTTGCTGGGCGAGATAGGACGCCGTCTATTTTTAGACGATGACACAGCACTTTTCCACTCTTGCACCTCAAAAAACCAGGTGGCAGCACGATGTAACGCCACGTCCCTATGGGCCACCATGGTTCGGTGACTAAGTGGCGGTCGTTTGTCCATAGGGGGATGGCGTCGCTATTTTTAGACCACATTTTCCACTTTTTCTCATCGAAACCGACTACTTTATCGACTTCATTTTGCTGGGCGAGATAGGACGCCGTCTATTTTTAGACGAGGACTCAGCACTTTTACACTCTTGCGCTTAAAAAAACCAGGTGGCAGCACGATGTAACGCCACGTCCCTATATAAGCCACTCATAGGATGAACTGTTCCAATGAACGAATGAACACGCGAGAGGACTATACTCTCGCAATATAGCACTTTCCTCACGTTTCTTTTCGTGAGGACTATCCCCTCGTTCTTTAACTTTGGGTGTATCAAAAAAATAATCAAATAAATAAAATAAAAATACACCCAGAACTGGGTATCGTCATACGAGAGGATAATGAGCACGATTCGGTTGTAAAATGGTACTTTGTGCGGACGGAGAGGATAAATCCCGAAATTACCGAGAGTACTTTACTCATGGTTCATTTTCCGAAAAAGTTCATCTATCAAAAAAAAAGTACCGGTACCGAGATTCAAACCCAAGACCTTCGGCATATCGAACCGTGCCTTTGCCGTATGGGCCACCATGGTTCGGTGACTAAGTGTCGGTCATTTGTCCATATAAGCCACTCAATAGGATGAACTGTTCCTATGAACGAATGAACACGCGAGAGGACTATACTCTCGCAAAATAGCACTTTCCTCACGTTTCTTTTCGTGAAGACTATCCCCTCGTTCTTTAACTTTGGGTGTAGTGTTTTTTTTGCAAATTAATTTTTAGTGACAAAAAGTGATATTAAAAATCACCACATTTTTTTACTGCGTATCATTTTTTTTCAGTGTAGTCCATATTCATACCTACAACTTTACCGAAGACACCTAATCGATCAAAAAATTCCTTCAAAAGATACAGATTTTTGAATTTTCACATATCATTTTTGTATGGACAACTGCCAAATTTGTATGGAAAATTATATGAACGAACTAATGATGCAAATGGCTTCTTTGGGCATACCGAAGGCACCAAAAAAGTTTCAACCGTATTAAAAAATACAAAAAAAACGAATGACTGAAATCTCAGAGAATTGGTCTTAGTAACCACCATATATCTCAAGAACCTTCGAAGCGAATACCTTTCTCTGGCTAACGATTTCTTCGATCCACGACTCCCTCGTCCAGTTCATGAGTATATGAGATGGCCCTGGACTGTTTTTTGAGACGGTATTAGTAGTTATATAATGGTTTGATGTGGTACACCTTGTGACATTATTTCGTCACTACGAATCAATTCGATTTTAGAGAATCAACTCTATAGTGGCCGACTGGTTAGCTTTCCAGACCATCAATCCAATGGAGTGAGTTCGAATCTCACCTGATTCTTAAAGGTTTTTTGTTCATATTCAAAGTTCAATAGGGGGATGGCGTCGCTATTTTTGGACCACGTTTTCCACTTTTCCTCATCGAAACCGACTACTTTATCGACTTCATTTTGCTGGGCGAGATAGGACGCCGTCTATTTTTAGACGATGACTCAGCACTTTTCCACTCTTGCACCTCAAAAAACCAGGTGGCAGCACGATGTAACGCCACGTCCCTATTCTTGATTCCAAATTTCAAAGGAACCGACCGGAAATTAATCCCTGAACCTTCTGCTTGCAAGGCAGAAGCCGCAACCATTAAGCCACGGAGCCGGTTTTAAAAAAGTCCAGAAATAAACAAATACGCTCTCAACCATCACATTTTTTAGTAACAAAACATTTAAGTCTATCAGTGATATTAAGGTTTAGTTTAAATGAACTAAAGGTAGTGCACATATCAGTTGTCCCGACTTCTTTTCGATGTTGTAAACCTTTGTCTGGTATCAATACCAACTTTTGTTATTCCTTGACCCTTTAAAATTTGTCTTAACGGTGCACATCAACCAGAGCTTTGACACCCAGATTTTTGTTACATACATATAAGTATCTTCACAACTACAAGTACTATCGAAATATTGTTTTATTCATCTCCTAAAGTACTGTCCACAAAGTAATTTACAACAAAGTTTGATTAATTTTAAAATCCCGTTAATGCAGGAATGGGTCCGTAAGTTTGACAATTTTGGAAGAAGAAGACAACAACTTCCTTGGTTGCTCCCTAGTAACATTTTAGGTTTTAAGTAGGCCATAAAAGCCCATATAGGCCGTATGAAGGTTTCCAGAACCATGATAAAACCTGTAAGTTTAAAAATGTTACTAGGGCTGTGCACCCTTAAGGATTATGCAAGAGCAAAATTTGGTATAATACCAATTTAAGATATTGTTTTGATATTGCAAAATTACAGAATTTGTCAAAGGTCAGACACCACATTTTGGCATTTTTTTTCTGTATTTCAGTATTTTATCAAATTCCTCTGAAACTATGGGAAAATTTTGACCAATTTTAACAAAATAACTAATAAATAAAGAGATGACTTGAAGTTGTGGAAAATTTTCTAAGTCAGGATACCACATTTTAGTATTATTTTGGTATTAAAGTGTTTTTTTTTCAATTTCGAATTTTTGACCAATTTTGACAAAATAATTCACTTCGAGCTAAAATGACTTGAAAATAAAAAAAAAATAAAGCTGATTTTCATTTTTTTATACTCACTAAGAAAATTTGTAAAATCTTTGAAATTTCTCAAAGTCGGGATAACCAAATACTTTGAAAAACGAGTCAATCGACAGATTATTGAATTGAATTCTAATCCAGTTTAATTTTTAAAAATCAAATCAATTTATTCGCTCTACAGCATTGCCTTGGCGTTCTCGATTGCGAGATTCCTACTCGAAGGCTTGTTCGAAGGCTTGATTGTTGAGGCAATTGTAAACCTCTTTTTACACCTTAGCATTCAATCCACCCGGGATTCAAACTGACGACCTTTGGATTGTGAGTCCAACTGCCTACCAGCGACTCCACTGAGACAGGACCCAGGGAGACGACACCTACACCTGGACTGAGCTAACGACCTAACCTTTTTAGGTTAGTCCGGGGCCAACATTTCCTTCCCCGTCCGACGGAAGGCGTGGTCAGACAAATCTTGTCTCGAAAAATGCCACCGGGACCGTCTGGGATCGAACCCAGGCCGACTGGGTGAGAGGCAATCACGCTTACACTTACACTACGGTTCCCGACAGGGCAAATTAATTTTGATAACATTTATTTTTCAATCTTGTTATTTTTCAGAAGCTTCAAGAAATTCAAGCATAAGCCGTTCATCAATCACAAATGTATTTGATGTGGTGAAGAATATCACTAAGAACAACATGGAATCAGCAGGTGAGTAGATTTCAATACCAAGTTGAGGACTTCTCGATTTTTGAACACTTGTTAACACGCCCAACGCCTGTCCAACTTGTCCGCTTGCCTCCGCGGAATTTTGGGCGATTTTTTACACTTGGCCTAACTTTTAATGGTCTACATGAAAACAAATAGTTGGTGTGTAGAAAACTAATAAAAATAAAGAAATGAAACATGTTTCTGAAAATTTTGGATCAAAACAAGAGGTGACCCATACTGACTTAAGTCTTTGGTTCAAATGTAAACTAAATTTGACGTGTTCAATTCCTCCTGAGAGACCAAAAAGTAGGTACGTGTCCTAATTATGACACGCTCGTGCTTAGTTCTTGAAACTTTTATTGAGCAAGATACACAGATGCATTATTTTTTAAACCGGCGCTGGTATTATATTGGCATAGCATTTCAAATAACATTATGTCCAACAGAAAAAACCAGCAAAGAAGAACGAAAAGTAAATATTTCCAAACATTTGAGTTCTTCGGTAAAACATAATATAATTTTTATCTAAAGTTTTTTTTAAAGAGATGTATGATTTTTGTATGCGTATATGTTATGAAATCTTACTCATATTGTGAAATTGGCAATTGAAAAAAAAAACTTTTACGCAAAGAAATCATAGAATGCAAAAATAAAACAAATGGATTCATATAATGTTTTTAAGCATTCAAACTAAGTAATAAAAAAGATGTATATGCACTCCACAGTCTCACATTGCGTACTCACAATTTTAATTATTTTTTTTATAATAGATATCGCGAAAAGAATACATTAAAAATATTTCCTTAGTGATTCACTAGTACTATTTACAATCACATGAGAAGTTTGACTACAAAATCAACTAAAATACATTTTGACGTCTGTCTGTTATGTTACGTTTGCGCTTGCGTTCCCACCAATACGTCAAGATGATACATAACGCGGTTCAATTTTCTTCATGTGCCTTCTTTATTTAGACGGGGCGTAAGATTGACAATTTTGTTGGAATATCTTAAAAGGAAGTGTGGTGTATGCTTAAAAAATATATTGAAGACACATTCTTTGTATCGAGAAATTAAAAGTGAGAGTGTGTGCAACATGGAGTTAAACTTTCTATGAAGATGCTGTGAAGGTTACCATGACTCTTTGAAAAGTTTAACTCCATGTTGCACGCACACACTCTCACTTTTAATTTCTCGATAGAGTTATCTAAGCCCGATCTCACGCACACTAGCTTACCATTTGTTTTTGCTGGCCGGTACGAAATTTAACCTCAATCTTTTTCGTGTACGTACACGCAACACATGCGCACGTAGATAACTCTATCGAGAAATTAAAAGTGAGAGTGTGTGCAACATGGAGTTAAACTTTCTGTGAAGTTGCTGTGAAGATTACCATGGCACTTTGAAAAGTTTAACTCCATGTTGCACGCACACACTCTCACTTTTAATTTCTCGATAGTAGCGGGATAACCCTGTAAAAAGTTTGACAGTTCTCAATCTGAGCAATCAGCCAACGAAATCGGATGTCTCCTAAAACTACCGACCAGTAAACCTACTAAGTTGGCGTGCGTCGATGACAAGATTTCAGTCGATCTATTAATCGACATATTAAATTGGCCTTTGTTGGGCATGCACGGAAACACACTAAAATGGTCAAAGAATCGGTCAATGAAATACGTTTTAGGGAGCGTTCTTTTATTACGTAACGCGAAAAATCGGACTTTTAGACCCCCTCCCCCCCCCCTCGTAACAAAATTTCCATACAAATTTTAAAAAAATTGTATGGAGCGTAACACGGCCTCCGACCCCCCCTCCCCCCCTACTGCGTTACGTAATAAAAGAACGCTCCCTTAGTGTTGTGGACTTAGGCAAATTTTTGTCTACGTTAATTCGAAAAGGAATTCCTGCATTTTTCAATGATGTAGGAAAAAGTAGCTTCAACAATGTTTGGTAAGTGTTTGCTAAGTGTTTCAATCGTCACTTTTAAGTAAAATAGGCAAGTTTCAAGTAGAATTTTAAATGTTTTGAAGGTGGTGTGCCAAAACATAGTTTTGAGGTTGAGGTCCCAGCAGAAGGCCCAGCGCTTCAATTGACTATCGGTGTATTTACCTAAATCTTTTGGGGTATGTTTTTATTACGAAATATTCAACAAATTTTAATTACAAAACATTTTGAACTTTGACCGAGAGTTCTAAAAAATAGACAAAAAAATTAGTTCGAAAATTTATTTATAGCTTATTCATCAACCGGTCCATTAGGATACAGATTCCCGGATTTCTCTGGAGACAGTGATTTTAATCAACCTTTAAATCAGCCAACTTCGTATGGTCGAGTTGGCTGATTGCGAATACCGATTAGTCGGCTTACAAAAATCAAATTATTCGCTCTACAGCATTGCCTTGGCGTTCTCGATTGCGAGATTCCTACTCGAAACTAGGTGTTCGAAGGCTTGATTGTTGAGGCAATTGCAAACCTCTTTTTACACATTAGCTTCCATCCACCCCGGGATTCGAACTGACGACCTTTGGATTGTTAGTCCAACTGCCTTCCAGCGACTCCACCGAGGCAGGACCCAGGGAGACGACTCCTACACCTGGACTGAGCTAACGACCTAACCTTTTTTAGGTTAGTCCGGGACCAACATTTACTTCCCTTCCGACGGAAGGCGTGATCAGACAAATCTCGTCTCGAAAAATGCCGGCTTACGTCTGGGTTAAATTTCCATAAGCGTATGTTGCATCGTTGACCGATTAGTCGGCTCCCCGTAGAAAAAAAAACTTATTGTTCCTTAAATTTATTCGGGTTTAGTCGGTTGGATCGACTGACGAAATAGCCGACTAATCGATGCGCCGGGCATTCTGCTTGGACCGCTATCTCAAAACTAGGTTTTTTTTTTTTAAACCCACCACAATCCCCCACACCAAAAAGCTCATTATTCCAGAGCCCCCTGGTTATGGACGCAAACTAATTTCAGCTTGAATTCAAAATGATAATAAAGCGATGTAATACAAAAATGAGCTGACTTTACTAGGATGTGCGGTAGTTTAACTACTATTAACTTTTAGGATGGTATCCCAGTGGAAGCTACTTCCTTTTAAGGGAACCACAACAATGTAATGATTTGTTAACGCTATTGACGGGTTAATAAAATTAAATGACGATTAGTTGAAAGTTTCATTTAATTTTTGTTTATAATGTTGTTTGATTCTACCATTAAAGATGGAGCGGTTTTCTAATAACTTTAGATTATCTGGCAGCAGATTATAAAGTGTAGGTCCTATGAAACTTAATCTATTTTGACCTCGTGTTGTATGTGCTCTAATGCGTTGAAGGTTGTTCCTCTGACGAGTGCTGCGGGAGCTATTTGTAGTTATTAACTGAATTGTATGATGGAATTTTGGGTTGAAGGTTGATCACCTTCAAAACATTTAAAAACAAACAAACACCTGAAACAATAAACTTACCTTTTTTTCATAAAAATGACTATTGAAACATTTACACTTTGCACTTTGTGTGCTTAAGCTATAGCTATACTGTTTGCTACAACAAATTGCAGGAATTCCGGTTCAAATGAACGCAGACAATAATTTACTTAAGTCCATTAAGTAAACAACACTAAAACGTATTTAATTGATCGATTCTTTGACCAATTTAGTGTGTTTCCGTGCATGCCCGACTAAGGCCAATTTAATATGTCGATTAATAGATCGACTGATATGTTATCATCGACGCATGCCAACTTAGTAGGTTTATTACTGCGCACCACCAAACCGAAGTGCGCATCTCTTCTGTTGCGCGAAAAAATCTGTTGCGCCGTACAAAAACTGAGTGGTTTGTCATAAGCGTGTACATCAGCCCATTGCACTACAGGCTTTGACAGGTGGCGCTCGTATTTTGATTTTTGTCTGCCTTCACAATACTGGTCGCTCGTTTCAGAAGACACCCGATTTCGTTGGCTGATTGCTCAGATTGAGAACGGTCAAACTTTATACAGGGAATTTTTCGATTAATAGATCGACTGAAACGTTGGCATCGACGCATGCCAACTTAGTAGGTTTACTGGTCGGTCGATTTAGAAGTCACCTTATTTCGTTGGCTGATTGCTCAGATTGAGAACTGTCTAATTTTTTACAGGGTATTTCGTCGGTCGATTCACCCAGCCCCCTGGCTCCACTGTAAATGCCTAGAACGTTTGACAGTCACCAAAACCTCGAAGAGCCCACCATAAACAATGCATTGGATGTGTATGTGTGAAGAGCCCATCATAAACAAGGCTTTGGAAGAAGTAGTATTGGTGTCTTCTGATTGTTTACATAACTGGCGCGCTTAACAAAAATATTAATTTTGTGATAAAATTATTACAAAATTTGATTCAAGTGGTCACGCGAGTGGTCCTGTGTATCTTCGGCATATTTCCGGACGTTTATCGTGTGTGTATGATGTCGGAAACCAAGAAGCTCTTGAATCGGCCGGCTGGCTGGCTGCAGACAGAGAAGCAGAGTAAAATTTTACCTCTTCCGAAAACCGGTACCGGCCGGGTTCCTGTTTTTTCGGAGCAAGAATCCAACCGAAAGCTGCTCTGAATCATGGAGTAAGTAAAGAACCTTCAACAATAGCAATGGAGGATAAACCAAATAAAAAGGAAAAGTCCGAATCGACCGGGAAAATCGGGGACCGAGGATCGACAATTGTTCACCCCCACTTTGTTTATTTTTCAAAACCTGACAGTAGACACCTTCGTTTTCTTTTTTGTTTTCTTGGTGTTCGTCATCGAATATTTTGGTTTCATAAACATGACGGCAGTGACAGAGGACTGACTAAACCCGATTATATTTTAGGAACAGTAGGGTGTTTTTTCTACAGGAAATTAAAAAAATGGATATTGTGATTGGATTCTACATAGTTGTACAAATTTTAAATGATTTATAGACTCCACACATCAAGCAAGTGAAGTATTAACTATCAATCTCCTAATATGTTGGAGATTTCAAACCAAAATCAAAAACAAACCATCCACTTTTACGACCCACAGACCTTCTGTGGTCTCTATTGCAAGTTTCTGCTCGAACCTAGGAGTCCTCGCCTTCAGGAGCGGCCGTGGCCGACTGGTTACGGTGTTCGCTTTGTAAGCGAATGGTTCTGGGTTCGATGCCCATCTGCTCCCAACGAGAAAGTTTAGAACACAGAAATTAGTAATGATGAACATGAACGAAAAATCAAAGTCGCTCGTGGCGGGGTTCGAACCCCCGTCCTTTGGATTGGTAAGCAAAATCGCTAACCACTATGCCATGTCGACTTGGTGAACTTGGACAGGAATTAGGAATACTGTTACAGAGAGCGAGTTGTGGCGCTATAACTACGGCAAATAGTGTCCAGGGCATTCGTGGAAATACAATGTCCCATCCAAGAGGGTCCTGGAGTACCAAACCTTCTTAGCATGGTGCTCCCAACGAACTGTCACTTTTGACACGTCACTAACGCACACTATCAAAACAAACGTTTGGTAGTGTGTGTAAACTCCGTGTAAAAAGGGTGTCAAACTAAAAAGTGACCCCGTTCGTTTGACAACAGTTGGTGTCAAACCATCCGGGTTAGAGTGTATTTTGTTTTTGGATATTTATAAATACTTTTCAGAACAGGATCTCAAAATTTTTTCATGAAAATGTTATTAGTATCCACATAACTGATCATTGTGCAACGCTTTAAAATATGACTGAATCATAAACTAAAAAATTGCTACATATGGGACATTTATACGAACAGATACTATTTTTTGAAAAGCGATTCTTAGTAATTTTCATAAACATTATATTTGGGCTCATTACACAGCAAAAAATCCGATGGTAAAATCGCATGCAAAAGCATGCACATCACCTTCATCAAAATAAACACTTGATATTACACACTGCATGTAATTTTTTTGCAAACACAAAAAAAAGTTGCAACCGACGGGATTCAAACCCAGCACCAACAGTAAGAACTGGCGCCTTAGCCCACTCGGCCATCAGACCGTTGAAAAATGGAAAGGATAAACGCATATATAAGCTTGACATTTCGGTCAAGTAGGTTTCCCATACTGATCGGCTACATATTTCAGCGTGTAATATTACACAGATTTTCATAAAATAATGCAAAATTTATTTTACACCTAGGCCTTTTACACGCAGCTGGATTACTACTTTATTTGCTGTGTATGCAGCGTGCCGTTGAAGAGGTTATTGAAATACCTTTCGTACGAATCATTAAATTAAAAGGTCCGGTAACTTTTCCTCAAGTTATCACCACATAGTTGATATTTAATTAGGTACTTTGCTAAAGCTGAAATTTGAATTCAACCCTCTACAACCCAACTCCGCCTCTAGACGGGCTTCGATCTAAAAATTCGCCAAAATCCATTTTCATTTTTTGATCTTTCCGAATCATTCGCCCAAAACTGGGCATCGGCATACGCGAGGATAAAGAGCACGGTTCGGTAGTAAAATGGTACTGTGTGCGGACGGAGAGGATAAATCCCAAAATTACCGAGAGTACTTTACTCAGTTCATTTTCCAAAAAAGTTCATTTATCAAAAACCATTATCAGCACCGAGACTCGAACTTTAGACCTTCGGCTTATTGAACCGTGCCTTTCCCATATGGGCCACCATGATTGGATGAATAAGTGGCGGTAATTTGTCCATATAAGCCACCCAATAGGATGAACTGTTTCAATGAACGAATGAACACGCGAGAGGTCTTTTCTCTCGCAAAATAGTATTTACATTCCTCACGTTTCTTTTCGGGAGGACTATCCCCTCGGTCTTCAACTTTGGGTGTTCAAAAGAAAAACTCTTAAAATTTTAGGGTTGGAAGTTTGACTTGTTATATGTGACTTTGCCATTTCTAATCTAATCTAATCAGACCCTAGCGCAGCCAATCTTTCGAAGGGATCCTGGAGAGTGCCTTAGGTTAGATGACGCCTAGCACTCTTCTTGTCATTTATTAACATTTGTAGTGCGCCATTGCATTAGAATGCATTGAAACATCACAAGCGTTAAAGCGGCCAGGCCTACTGCGTAAAGCCGTATCGCAGAGATGACTCGTAATTGGGTTGAGTTTGAGCACAGAGTGTTCGAACAACAACACAATTCTGAATCGACAGGGGAAGAAGAAGCGTGGGGACACACCACCATACGCTCCGAGATTTGGTTGTATTCGTTGGGAGCAGGCCTGCAAAATGTTTCCAACCCAGCGTACACATGAAGCAAACCAAAATGTCAGTTCACTGCTAGCATCTGACTGTAAGCCTACTGTGTCCGTTCAACCACCCAGTCAAATCAATCCGAATTCTGAAACGGAATCTAATTAGAATCTTAAACAAATTCCGTTTCAAACGCAACAACCGGTTCCGTGTTCGAACCGGTTGTTGCGTTTGAAACGGAATTTGTATACGATTCTAATTAGATTCCGTTTCAGAATTCGGATTGATTTGACTGGGCACTGCCGCCTGACTCGTGCCGGTCAGCTGCTGGAGAATGAGAGACGTGAAAAAATGAGCTACACTCACTCAATTCGTGTCGTATGACTGACTCGTAAAATCCTCTCTAAACACTATTTTGACTATTTTTAAACAATTAAATGGTTCTAGACTGTGCAAAACAATTAAAACAACCATAACTTATATTCAAAAATACATTTCCACGCATAAATACCAACTTTTTGTGTAAAAACTTGTTTCTTTATGTGTGTACGTGCAACGTTCAATGAGCGTTGGTCGACTACTGCCTCGCATTGCAGCTGCTCAGTGAGCTAGGGCACTCACGACTGAGTCGGGTTTGTTTATGTCACGGTTTTGCGGTTCAGTGAATGGATCTGAAAAAATCCTGTATGCGTCGCCGAATTTCGCGTCAGGACCCCTGACATTTTCAGCTCTGGTTGGGAGCACCATGCAAAGAAGGTTTGGTACTCCGGGACCCACTGGGATGGGACACTGTATTTCCACGAATGCCCTGGACACTATTTGCCGTGGTTATAGCGCCACAACTCGCTCTGTTTTATGTGACTTTGCCACACCCAGAACTGGGCATCGGCATACGGGAGGATAAAGAGCACGGTTCGGTAGTAAAATGGTACTGTGTGCGGACGGAGAGGATAAATCCTGAAATTACCGAGAGTACTTTACTCATGGGTTCATTTTCCAAAAAGTTCATCTATCAAAAAAAAGTACCGGTACCGAGACTCGAACCCAAGACCTTCAGCTTATTGAACCGTGCCTTTGCCGTACGGGCCACCAAGGTTCGGTGACTAAGTGGCGGTCATTTGTCCATATAAGCCACTCAATAGGATGAACTGTTTCAATGAACGAATGAACACGCGAGAGGTCTTTACTCACGCAGAATAGTACTTTCCTCACGTTTCTTTTGGGGAGGACTATCCCCTCGGTCTTTAACTTTGGGTGCATTTAAAAACAAAAATACATTTTTTATGGGTCAACTTTGGCTGTTATTTTACTAACATTTATTATATTTTAAGTAAAAAGAAAGGTAATTTTTGTACTGTCCCAGACAATGTCTCTACACCCAAAGTTAAAGAACGAGGGGATAGTCTTCACGAAAAGAAACGTGAGAAAAGTACTATAGGGACGTGGCGTTACATCGTGCTGCCATCTGGTTTTTTTAAGTGCAAGAGTGGAAAAGTGCTGAGTCATCGTCTAAAAATAGACGGCGTCCTATATCGCCCAGCAAAATTAAGTCGATAAAGTAGTCGGTTTCGATGAGAAAAAGTGGAAAACCTGGTCTAAAAATAGCGACGCCATCACCCTATTTTGCGAGAGTATAGTCCTCTAGCGTGTTCAATCATTCATTGGAACAGTTCATCCTATTGAGTGGCTTATATGGACAAATGACCACCACTTAGTCACCGAACCATGGTGGCCTATACGGCAAAGGCACGGTTCAATATGCCGAAGGTCTTGGGTTCGAGTCTCGGTACCGGTGCTTTTTTTAATAGATGAAATTTTTTTGAAGATGAACCCATGAGTAAAGTACTCTCGGTAATTTCGGGATTTATCCTCTCAGTCCGCACACAGTACCATTTTACTACCGAATCGTGCTCTTTATCCTCTCGTATGCCGATGTCCAGCATTTTGTTACAATTCAAATGATAACAGTGCCAGTCTTTAGCAGCAAATGTGAAAAACAAACAAAAAATTGAAAAAAACGACTGTAAAAACATAAAAAATTGGGAAGGCAAAATGTAATGATAGAAAGTGATATAATAAGCCAAATACTACAAAAAAACTTAAACTAAACAAGATAAATGTTATTTAAAGTACTAAAAATAAAACAACAAAAACTTAAAACAAGAGAAGTAAAGTTTTTCGTAGAAAAAAAAATTTGAGGAGTAGTTAATTGACTAGACTATTATTCTTATTGTCCCTCAGATCTAGTCGAGACTGAGGGAGAAGGCAAAAAAGTGAAATTTTCAATATTTAAATAAATTATATTTTTGTATGAAATATTATAGTTATTCCATTAAAAAAATATCAATGAATTAATGGATTTTATTTTTCATAAGTGTTTTTTCCGAACTGCGGTTCTAAAATTTAAAATAAAAATGTGAGCACGGAGACGGACGACTCAACTAGCATGAAATCGGAAAAAGTTGCCCCGGCCCCTCTTGGATTTACTTAAAAATTTGTTCTCTGAGGTAATTGTTGTAATTTCTTTTGTATCGATTGACATAATGTGAACAAGGTTCTTAATATTATTAGATAATTATAAATTCACCATAACTTAAAAATTTCAGTTCCATGAGGTGAGTAGTTTCCTCCACCTCCCGGCTTAGGATTTTTTTTTGTTTATGCTTTTTATTACTTTGGCTACGGAACACGCCGTATAACACATGCTTGTTGCGGTCAGTTTCGCTAGATCTTTGCGTGGGAAAGTAACTAATTTGTGGCATTTCAAAAAATATTTTCTGTGGTTTATTGGCATTTGTACTGGAAAAGTGATTTTTAAGAAGAATATTAAAGAGATGCGTTACCCGCATTGATAATGGGGTAAGTTTTTGAAAATGAGAACCATTGGTTGTTTTTAGTAAATTAACATTGAAACAGAACAAGTATAAGTTTAAGTTGAAGGTCGTTCAACGCACGGAAATAACTCAATCGATTAATTGCTTGTGAACATGAATTAAATTGCGGCGATTGCGACTTTTCTCAATTATTTGATTTTTTTTTATTTGACTCAAAAACATCAGAAAGCTTAAAATAAAACTGATGATTCAATCATAGCATTACAAAAAGTATTCGCTAGTGGCACTAAAGGTTATGTTCAGCTTCATTATAAAGGAAATGTAAATAAAAGAAGTAGTACAGTACGTTATGAATTCATATAAAAAGTTTTGTAAAGCGTTTAGGAGCAATCCAACCAGATAATGAAAATAAACACATCAATAATTACACGATTTTTTATATTATTCGACAGTTATTTATCAATTTCCACCATTTTTTTAATTCATGACATGAAGATTGACTATACGATTCTACACTTCACATCCTCTCTTTTACCACGATTATAACCGGATATTATTTTTAAGAGAACAAGGAGCATTTAAACTGAATTACAATGTAATTCAGGTAGATTATTTACCATCTTGCTTTCAACAAAAGAATAATAGAAATATATCGCATGGTGAATAGGCAATATTCATCGGTGATTTTTGGTAATGTTCTCTACGGTATTGAATCAATGGATTGCTGCTATGATAACAAAATCCCAATGAAAGTAACAAAAAGGAAGCTTGCAATTACAAAAACCAATTGGTTTTGTTTCTTTATAGGAAGGAGGCAGAATTTCTTCTACGGAGAGAGAAAACTCTGCTTCAGGGAAATAAAACATAAATTATGTACACCCAAACATGACGGCTATCGCTGGTTTGCAATTTATGAGAATTGCAATGAATGATGACACTGATGAGCATTAGATTACAAGTTACCAGAAACCTCGCCAGAAACGCTTCCACAGCAAAAAAAAAAGTTATGAAAGTAGCAGCGATGGAAGGATTCATCATAAAAAAAATCTTTAAACGTTCATCAGAAGAAAAAATCCGAAAAGAACATGGCTTTCCTCTCTCGCGCACAAAAGATCGGTAAAAGGAAGCCAAAAAATCATCAGCTTGATTAGAGAAATAGATAATTTTAAATGGTGCAAATAACAAGAAAATTCACAAAAAAAATCATCAAGAGATTAATTTTCTTTAAAAAGTTCGGGAGCGGTTTACTTTTGCGTGATTCGCCTCCTCTCTCTTTCGCGTGTGAAGAAAGTTCTCAAGCGAAAATGATTTGTTTGCGATTATTCCATCCCTGAAAAGCAGTATTGTATAAAACATTGATAAATTGTACAGATTTTTTTTTCAGACTGCCTCGCAATGTTTTTTCCTCAATTGAATACTGTGTTGCGAGTCTAGATTCTGAAATTTAAAAATAATACAATATTTTAGTATTAGTCTCTGTGACACGATAAATTTAAATTTGGGTGTAAGAAATTGGTTTGTTTTGCATGTTGGTTGCCAGCGTTACCATGTAAGGCGGTGTCCGCAAAACGAACAATTTCACCAAGTTTTAGATGCTTAGTTGCTTCTATATAACAACGCCGTTTGGTGTAAAGCAAACACTTGAACATTCGCGTGTTTTTTCTGCGTTATTGAGTTACAAAATAATTTCCCTCAAGTTGGTATGCTTAACGTTTGTAATCTAGGTTATCAAATAGTGTTATCAGTTTGTAATTTAAATTATTCCAACTATTATTACGGTTCGCGATATCTGAAAAGCAAATTATCGATTATCAATCAGGAGACCCATTTTCTCAGTGGATTGCCAATATATCAAGTCAAAAAATCGTGCATCTAAAAACAACTTTTGAAAATGTGTGAACATTCTTGACTTCTAAAAAACGTAACCATTTGACCAGTGGAAAATAGTGATTAATATTCAAGCAGACACGCTTAATGTTAAACATAAAGCGACTTGCGTACCCCCAGCAGCAGCCCTCGCCAACCATTGGAAAGAAATTTAATCGAAAAATTCGACCATCGAACGAACCTGAAACCCTGGTTCCGGGCTGTATGGACAAATGGTTTGGAGAAAAACGATTGTGGTTGTTTGGTAACCATTTGCCATTACTTCCTAGAAGGTGAGCCTGAGATATTCATTTCGTATCATGTGCTTCATTGCTGTCCAATTTGGATCAAAACATAGATTAAGGTATTTCATTATGACGCAATTTAAAATGGCTGTGAATTTCGAAAATTATAAGTTCATCTTGTCATGCAAATTGATGTTTCGTTTGGTTCTTTTTTCAGTGAAAAAGGTTTTCCTGACCATATTATTCTATTGGTAATTGACCAATCTGATGAGTTATAAATGATGAAGATTTGGCAACCTTGTCAAATATCATGAAAACTTCAGTAAAATTTTAATCATTTTTCAATTAATTTTGTAGAAAATGTCTTCCGAGCCTTCTAACGTAATTTTTCAAAAGGACGTAACCTTGAACGGTAACATACTTTCATAAAACATCACTACTTAAAAGGGATTAACCATTTTTTATCAGATCGTTATTGTCAATTATGTGTATACTTACTCTAAATTTTATTACGATACTTTTTCCTTCCACAATGATCATAGCATGTACACAGAAAAAAATATGTGAATTTACTCGACACGAAAAAAATGAATCACATGTAAACTCAGTTGATGTAAACTTGAGATTTGACGTAAACGGTTGAATCACACGTAAAATCTTGTTTTTACGTATAATTTGTTGCAAATGATTGCGCACATAAGAGCGTCTGTTTGATCCTGTCGCACTTTCTTTCCCGGTAATTACAAACAAAAGTTCTCGCGGTACAAAACAAAACTATTTATTGCAAAAACTGTTTATTTGCTTTTAAACTAAACTGTATTTAGCAGTTTCTGTACTGAACGGAACTGTTCTGACCTGTTCTGAGGTCTGTCAGGGAATGGGACTGATCTTGGGATGTTTTCCCTCAAGAAACTGAGCGGTCAGGACAAGTTCACTGACCCTTTTCATTCTGTTTGTGTTCTGTGAGTACAAATATGTGTGTGTTTACAAGTAACGTAGAGTGAGAAAACTAGACAACAGAAACTACGGTAAAAACTACACGAAAACAGTACAGTACAAAAGTTTCTGACTAGAATCTTAATCTTGTGTGTAAACATGCCGCCCGCCTTGAAAGACGGCGGCTCTGAGCGTGCTTTCAACATGAATCTTCGTGCATAAACTCTCCGGTTAACTTCTGTACTGTCTTGGTCTGAACTGTTACAAAACTAATGTGTGTATGTGTGTGATCAAACGATCAATCGTCTTTTCTTCCTTCTTTCTTCTTCTTGTTCAATCACTGTCCGATGTTGCCAAACATAAAATGCCGCCCGCCATGCTGATACGGGGCTGTGAGCGATGCTTCGCTGAACCTGCTTCTACTGTTGCTCGACTGTAAGCTGTAACTGCAGAGTCGAACTGCTGCTGCTGACGGGTCCGAACTGCTGTTGCTGGCTTGACCTGCTGCTGCTGCTTCTTGCTTCCTCTCGACCGCTGCTTTTGTACGCGTGACCAGGGTGTCACCTCGCGTACCGATTGTACTGTAACTTGCGCTGCTGTTGTTGTTGAAGTTGTCGTTGTTGCTGTCCTAGTTTGTACTCCTGCCTTCACCGTAACTGTTGGGACTTTCACCCGCTTCTCAACTCATCCTCGCCAACAGTATCTTTGGGACTTGAACCCGCATCAAAAAGCGACCGTAATGTTGAGACCAGTGTGTCTCCTTCCAACTTGAAGTCATGTCGCGAACATGACCCGTACGTACGTGTTGACTGTAGATGGAACCAGTGTTCCCGAAACTGTTTACTGTGGCCGTTGAGGATGGGCTGACTGACTAAGACGACTCTCGACTTCTTCTGTCGAGTTCCAGCAAATGTTGAAGTACCTGTTAAGCAGAGTGATTGAGCGGATGCTCACGAACAGTATTTCAGGTACTTAATTTGGAGAACTGTTGGAGCGGCTGTTCTGACCCGTCCGATCACGAACGCGCCGCCCCTTGGGGCTTGTTTGCTGGAACCTCGACACCAACTGTAGCATGCGGTGATTCTGGATCGGTAGCTGTAGTGCCCAGCAGTCCTTCTGACCGCCGAACCGATGACGTGCAGACAGTTCTTGCAGCTGTCCGTCCAAACGTTGATTGCAGTGCTGCATCCGACAGTCCGTTGCACTGTGGACTGCAGCTTCGTTGCCTTCGCTGAACTGTTGCTGTGCAGATCCCTTTTCCAGTAGTCGTAGACCACCAGGTTGTTGTTGAAGATCTGCTCCTGAACAGTGATGCCTCCGACAGTCCGTCCGACTATCAGAGTGTTGATCGTTGATCAGCTGTAGTTGTTGTTGTGGTTCCAGCTGCACCGTACCTGAGTGTGAGAGCGCTGAGCGACTGATCGCAACCAAAGTTGACAGAAAATACTCAACTCGTGACGGTGGTGGGGGGCTGTTCTGGCCCGTCCGACCACGAACTTGCCACCCCTCATGCCTCTGGTGCTGGAACCAGCTGTCAGCGTTAGACGTGCTGACCTCCGATGACTTGCCGGCTTCGGCCGCAAGCTTTAGTTGACTGCTGCACCTTGACTTCCGTTCCACCGAAGATGTACTACGGGACTTCTCGACCGTAGTTTGCGTGCGCTAACTGTAGAGCTGAACTTGAATTTGCGCTCGCTGTGCTCGTCCATCTCGCAAAGATTCCAAAAGGGGTGCATCTTTTAGAACACGACTTATGCACACAGACATACAAACACAAAACTTCCAAATTGACGAGCACGAACATTCCTGACTCCAGGATAGTTTAACGGACCAACACACAGGTTACCTTACATTAAATTGCGACGACTGCAGATACAGTAGAATGGACTTAGACCGTTGTCAGTCCACTACCAGTGATGTCCGAGGGAAGTTACGCTGTGAAAAACATTTCATTAGCTTTTGAAATTCGAACAATAAATTAACTTCCCTGGTGTGCGGAGGCCTCCCAGCCTCCGCCGGTGGAGGAGTCCGAGTTCTCCCCGTGGTACGGTAGATGTTGTGTTTCTTACTGTCGCTGCTGTTGGTCTGTTGCTGGCCGTACTGTACTGTGGACGACTGTTGCCGTCTGCGACGCTGACACTGTTCTGTGCTGAGCTGCTGTACTGTTCTGGTCAGGTCAGATTCTTCTGCTGTTGCTGCGTCCCAATGCTGCCACTGGAACCAACGTTTTCTCTTCCGATCTCGTACAATTCAACAGCCGCAGATTGATCCTCGCCCGTAGTCTATGGTGCTTGACTGTACGCACTGCTGCCGGTTGCAGCTCCGATTCACCTTCGCAAAACACCAAAGCGCGAAATACAGCGGAATTGTGATGTTCGGAACGCCCGTAGCTTCTTGAACACGACGCACTGCATGCGTTTCTTCCGTCTCGGGTCATCACCGCAGAAAGTCGCACAACCAAACGTCCCGTCGCAGGAAATAACGAAATTTCCCTGCTGCACTTTTCGCGGAACGATTTTTCTTCCAACCGAGTCGACCGAGGTAAACAAATTCAATTTCGTTTGACGTTTCTCCTCTTCGTCAGATCTGTCACCTCCAGTTTCGCCGTTCCACTTTCGCCGATGGTAGAGCTGCGCGGTATTACACCGGCGCACACAACTTTTTACAATTTTGGATTTCGCTCATGTTTTGGTCTCGTGTGGCAAAATGACAAGACAAAATGGCGACACAGAACAAAATGGTGGATACAGTACGACGTTTTGGCACAATTAACACGGATTTTCGACACGGGCAACTTAACTTTCAGGTTGTAACTGACGGCATGCAGACTTCTGCAGTACTTTTCTGCAGACTTTTCTTCAGTGCGGTGAAATAGCTCCCAGCTCTTCACGGCGCTGACAGTTGGTGGAGCTCACAGTGACAACCGCAGTTGTCAGACATCAAAACAAAAACAAGTCCGAAATTTCACACACGAAAACTGCGAATTTCTTCGACGGAGCAGATTTTTGTCACAGAAACCGGTCTTAGAAGCACCGGACGAAAACTGACCGCGGATCGGGACGCGATCGAGGCGCGCGCGGAACGTCGGTACGATTACCGAAGATGGCGGATCGTCGAGTGTTCTTTTTCAGCACTTCACTTCGACGGAATGGCTGCCGGCGCCATCTTCAGCGACGATTGTTTACAGCACAAATTCAGTGGCCCGACGGACACGATCCATCGGCTTCGGAACCAGGATTTACGGCGCGACATGATCCGGCTCGAAGGACCATTTTATGATTGCGCACATAAGAGCGTCTGTTTGATCCTGTCGCACTTTCTTTCCCGGTAATTACAAACAAAAGTTCTCGCGGTACAAAACAAAACTATTTATTGCAAAAACTGTTTATTTGCTTTTAAACTAAACTGTATTTAGCAGTTTCTGTACTGAACGGAACTGTTCTGACCTGTTCTGAGGTCTGTCAGGGAATGGGACTGATCTTGGGATGTTTTCCCTCAAGAAACTGAGCGGTCAGGACAAGTTCACTGACCCTTTTCATTCTGTTTGTGTTCTGTGAGTACAAATATGTGTGTGTTTACAAGTAACGTAGAGTGAGAAAACTAGACAACAGAAACTACGGTAAAAACTACACGAAAACAGTACAGTACAAAAGTTTCTGACTAGAATCTTAATCTTGTGTGTAAACAGCAAATTTACATCATATTGCTTTTAAATTTAAATGTTTAAAAATGTTTTAAATGATGTAACATTCGGAAATATTTTTTTGTGTGTATGTATGTATGTATAAAAACGAAGTTGACTTTATAGCTGTCGGCCACCATTGCTAGTACCAACTACTAGTTGTCTTCCTTTTTATCTACAAGGACTTCGCCGCCCTAAGTGTATGGAAGTATGGCACGGAGCGACGGCGCCGAATACCCATATTTACACAAAGAATTTTAGAGCGCCCGCCGCGGGATTCGAACCGACGACCTCTGGATTGTGAGTCCAGTGCGCGGTCCGATTGATCCACACGGGTGGGATAATATATGTATGCATGTATGTATGTATGTATGTATGTATGTATGTATGTATGTATGTATGTATGTATGTATGTATGTATGTATGTATGTATGTATTTGAACCCCCGTCTAGGCAGCACTTGGCCATGACCACAGTATATTTCAACTGAGACGGTTCGGTTAGTAACCACCATATTATCTCAAGAACCTTTGAAACGAATACTTTTCTCTGGCCAACGATGTCTTCTGAAATTGTACATACATAGATCGGTAATGCAGATGGCGGTTTTTGAGACGGTGCTAGTAGTTATATAATGGTTTGATATGTTATACCTTGTGACATTATTTTGCCCCGGATCAATTCATTTCTAGAGCTTTAACTTCTATGATGGGTAGCGTCCCAGACCATCAATCCCAAGGTGTGAGTTCGAATCTTACCTAATTCTTCAAGGTTTTTTGTTCGTATTCAAAGTTCAATAGGGACGTGGCGTTACATCGTGCTGCCATCTGGTTTTTTTAAGTGCAAGAGTGGAAAAGTGCTGAGTCATCGTCTAAAAATAGACGTCGTCCTATCTCGCCCAGCAAAATGAAGTCGATAAAGTAGTCGGTTTTGATGAAGAAAAAGTGGAAAACGTGATCTAAAAATAGCGACGCCATCTCCCTATTCCTGATTCCAAATTTCAAGGGAATCGACCGGGATTTGATCCCTGAACCTTCTGTTTTCGAGGCAGAAGCCGCAACCATTAAGCCACGGAGCCGGTTTTCTTCCACATTGATCATAGTGATAAAATTCTGATTTGTCGATAGTTAAATTTTATTTGTATGATAGGAAGGTAAAATGGTACAACATTCATTTTCTACCAATTGGTGGTGGTGTGATGATGGGTCCTCCGGGGGTAGTGCCGGGAACTCCAGGAGTAGTCGTTTGCGCTGGCCCGGTGGTGGGTATAGTTTGGGGCGGAGGCACAACGGTGGTGATCGGATTCTCAACATCAATTGAACCGTCAGAATTAATGTTTACCACCTCGGCCACGATAACTGTTAGTTGGTTGATTGTCTCAGCATTGATGTTGATGTTAGCCCTCGAAATGTTGTCCAACTCTGGAGGTAAATCGGTAAAAACCGAACCTTCGTTCACAATGATCGGATTAGATTGAACCAACTGCACTACTGCAAACGCGCAGATTATATGCACCAGAAACTTCATTTTGATGTCAGGAGAAGTGCTTGCTACAGTTACGAAAATGGATCTAGAAACACTCGCTAGTTTCGAGAAGCATGTTTGCTTTTATATCATCGACCACCACAAATGTGAACCAATATCATATGTCTCGAAAGTGTGATAAGAGGGTAGTCAACAGTAGTAATCCATCACGCCACGCCATGTAAAATATTTCAAAACTCATTCCGGATTTTGGAACCCATCGTATTGCAAGTGTAACTGAGTTGTAGATAAGTCGTGATATTATCAAAGAACGTAATGAATGACTCCACCACTGACTGTAGATTCCAGTTATGAATCAGCCGTCTGCAGCGATGCACTTTAAGATACCGCCAGATACATCTATTTAATATCAAATTTATATCTTTTTTTCTATTTCTTAATGTTTCCAAATTGCGAGTGTTTGAGATTTTTAAAAAGGATAAATTTAGCAGGGGAATGCTAAATTCGCTTTCCAGTAAATAATTACCCCTTTTGAATTATTTAGCTGTTAAAATAGCACTGATGTTTTGCTAAAACAACCAAAAAAATGAAATGAAATATAAAAAGGTTGTTTTTCTTTCAAGAAAGTTTTGATAAATATATTTAAAATATATTTGGTTACGGTTTGTTTCATGTTTGTATACAAGTCAAGAAAAACTTAAATTAATCCACGAAGGGAAGGTGGGACAAGAGGAAAAAATCATCTGTCATCTGTCTGATTCCTTTGTGGACCACCGATTAGTGAGGTACTCCTGGATATTAGCTCCTGAAAAGTGCTTAAAAAGTGCAAAAATGCCTCACGGCAAGAAAAAGAGGCGGTCCTCACCAGCAGGATCGGCAGATTTGAAGAAGCTAAAGAATGCCGAAGCGCTACCTGCAAAGCCAGGCAGTTTGAGCAAGGACGCTCAAAATTAGTCTGGAAACCAGTTCGCTACCCTCCCTGTGGACGTGAGCGAGAAGGAAGAATTTGAACGACGGGAAAAGTTGCCACCCATTTTTGTGAAAACATCGTCATCGGATTCGGTGCGAAAGTGGCTGACCGGGTTTATCAAATCTGGTGCTTTACGAGCTTCCATTCGCTTGTGTGCTGATGGACTCAAAATTCTGCTACCTACCAGAAAGGATTACAACTACGTTCGGGATTTCCTGAACAACACAAAGATTGAATACTACAGCCATGACGATCCAGGTAAACGCCCCATGAAACAGGTCCTCCGAGGCCTGTATGACATGGATGTGAATGTGCTGAAAGAAGAGCTCAAATCATCAAGTATCGTGATCAACTGTACCTGGTTCATCTCGAGAAAGGATCGACAACGCCGTATGAGCTGAAAGCAGTTCGGGCAATTTTCAACATCATCGTGACTTGGGAACGTTATCGTCCAGTGCACCGTGACGTGACACAGTGTTCGAACTGTTTGCAGTTTGGGCATGGTGGAAGGAACTGTTTCATCAAGAGTCGTTGTGCAACCTGCGGAGGTGAGCACAAAACTCAAGCTTGCGAAACAATCAACGAGAACATCGAAGCAAAATGCTTCAATTGCGGCGGCGACCATTCTACCAAGAATCGAAGCTGCCCAAAACGAGCTGAGTTTGTAAAAATTCGGCAGCAAGCGACGACGAGGCACCAACCAAATCGTCGCAAAACACCACATACTTTCACGGACGTGGATTTTCCTGCTTTGGCGTCACCTGGAGCGGGATCTGTTCGAGTGGTTCCAAATCCGCAGCCATTGCCGTTGAAGCAGCGGCAAAGAGTTGCAGAGAATACAACACCTCCAGGCTTCAGTCAGCAACCGAGGGGAAACTAACCAGCTTCAACGGATGAAGGCAGCAGTGACCTGTTTTCACCACAAGAACTTTTGAACATTTTTATCGAGATGACAACAACACTGCGTGGTTGCAAAACTCGCCAGGAACAAGTAAGAACGCTTGGAGCATTCATCTTAAAATACAGTTCGTAGTTTACTCGTTCTAATGATTTTGAATATTTCAATGAATTTATTTTTTTAGGTTTAAGTTAGGATTAGTTGTAAAAGTGATTTTTTTTCTTTTTTACCAAAATGTATTCGATTCAATGCAAAAATGTAAAACAATTTGAAATAAATAGAATAATAATAAAACGAAAAATACAACAAAGATGAAGATTATTAGGCCATACCACTTAGCATGTTGAAGAAATGTAATTATTATAAGAAAGTTCAATAAAGACATATTAAATTTAAAAAAAAAATGTCATCTGTTGATTCTGCACCGTCATAGCCGTAAAAAAAACTCCATTATTTCACAGAAACTTTGACCAATGCCATGTATTGTCCCCTAAAGAAAACTTCTTGATGCTTTTTCATCATTTCGTTTTCATTTTCATTGAATAGGTCTGTACGAATCACTTTTAATTAATGATGGGGTCTAGTTCTAGAGCTGACCTTCAGAAAAAAAAACTAATGCAAAAAAAGTTTATTCTTTGTTTTAGAAATCTTTATAAAAAAACAACGTTTTCACGAAATCCTTATTGTTATAAAAATATAGATCCCGAGTATGGGTAAATAACAATGGAAATGCAAAATAATACCATTCTCTGATATCAATACCAAAGTTTGCTATTCGTTAGCCCATGAAAAAATGTCTCAAGTGTAAGTTAATACTAATCCTACCAACTGTACGGATTTTTTTCCTTACCGTACTTATCGACTCTTTTCATGGATTTCGTCCGGAATTTTTCGCAAAATACGGATTTGTACGGAATTTTAATAACATAAAATAAAAACCCAGCCCGCCGCTAGTCGAAACCCATCCCCTACCGGTCAGTATTCCCAGTGAGCATATTTACTCTTTAAAGGGATCTGACTTTGCCGAGCCAGACAGGAATCGAACCCATCACCTTCCGCTTACAAGGCGAAACCCGTAACTCACGGCCACGGAAGCTCGGCGAATAGTTTTCCAGAGATACCTTATTTCAGAGTGGATTATCAATAATTGCTCAGCAAAAAATCCGATGGTGAAATCGCAAGCAAAAGCATGCACATCACTCTCGTCAAAATAAATACTTAATATTACCCACTGCATGTACAATTTTTGCAAACACAAAAAAAGTTGCAATCGGCGGGATTCAAACCAAGCATCAGCAGTAAGGACTGGCGCCTTAGCCCACTCGGCTATCAGTCCGATTTCAAGCAGTTAGGATAAACGCATATATGAGCTTGACATTTCGGTCAAGTAGGTTTCCCATAGGGACGTGGCGTTACATCGTGCTGCCATCTGGTTTTTTAAGTGCAAGAGTGGAAAAGTGCTGAGTCATCGTCTTAAAATAGACGGCGTCCTATTTCTCCCAGCAAAATGAAGTCAATAAAGTAGTCGGTTTTGATGGAGAAAAAGTGGAAAACGCGGTCTAAAACTAGCGACGCCATCCCCCTATACTGATGTGTGTACTTTCCAAATTCCTTACAAAACATTTTTTTTCAATAAAAGATCCAAAGGCTTTCTAAAGCAAATTAGCAAATGTAGTGTTCTTAAACTGTACTGTCCTGTAAACTTTTGTTTTACACATGTTTATTGGACCTTTTTTATAAAAAATGTGGAAATATTTTCTCAAGTATTTTCTTGAAAACACTAAGAAAGAATGATATTATTAGTAAAAACCAACTTGACATTCCGCGAACTTTTAAACGTTAAACAAAAAAAAAATGACGAAGATTCAGCAAATTCAGCAAATCACGGTTTATTTTGTAAATATTTTTAAGCGTGAAAGTCATAAGCACTCTGATAGCAAGCGAAATAAGCTGCAAAAACGATTCAGTTTAATATTTTTAATTCTCAAATTACAAATTTATCTAAATAATTCCTTTACAGTTTTTCTTTTACCATGGTGTCAGAGAGAAGGGAAATAAATAAAATAAATCAATACTCTTTGATGGTGTCATATCGGCAAAATGTGCGGATTTTTGCTCAGCAAAAGTTGGTAGCCTTAGTTAATACCAATCTGTGGTATTATACCAAATTATGGAATTGTTTTAATATTGGGCCACTATTGCCGGGTCCGGTGGTGCAGTGGTTAGCGTGGTAGCCTCTCACCCCAATATGGCCTGGGTTCAATCTCACACATAACCTTTGGACGCCTAGAAATGAGCAGAAACTTGCAACAGAGGCCACAAAAGACCCGGGGGTTGTTAAAGTGGATTGCTTTGCTTTTTTTCACTATTGGGCCAATTTTTGGAAAATATCAAATTTTGGCGTAAGGATATTTACTAACAAAATGGAACGCAAAATCTACATCAAATAAGGGCCTACTACTTTAAATTGGTCTAAAAATTCATTTAATAATTTTGGGAATACAATATATTGGTATTCTAAAGGTATTATGAACAAAAATAAAATAATCTTATTTATAAATATGCATTCTCAAAAGTATGTTGAAACAGTTGTAAATGTTAAAAATAATAACATATCGTTACATTTCATACCACCATAATAAGATTAACGCGAAATATATAAATGTTAAGAATGTATTTAGCTTTTAACCATGTCTCGTGTGAGTTTTCAAGAAGCCGTAAGAGCCACCGTGACCTCCAACATTAATTTTCGTGTTTTTCCAAATTGAAACAAAACTTCATTTCTCGGATTCGTTTTCAAAAAGCCGTAAGAGCCATTGGTAAACAGAGTCCTTTTTGCATTGGTATTCGACCTACTTACGAAAAACTAATATCAAAAATGCTCGAGATTGTTCATCTACACGTCCTTCAAGTGCCCCAAACTTAAAATAAATGAAATTTTGTTTCATATTCGAGAAAAACAAAAAATAGTTTCAGAGGTCACGATGGCTCTTACGGCTTTTTGAAAACTCATCCGAGATTTATTTCTAATTTAGGGCGCTTGAGAGACTTTTTTCTATTTTCATTATAATCGATCAACCAAACAAAAAATGTCAATCTTTGTTAATTTGATAAAATTTGAATTTCAATACAAAATTTCGATATGCATGTGATATTTGAACGTCTTTCTAAAATCCTTTTATTATTGGATTTGTGGATACTATTCAGTCAGAATCACTGCCTGGGCTATAGATTTCTCATTCTAGTTTAGTTTGTTTCCATTTCTTTGAATCTTCGCTAGAATCTTCGGCTTTTTTGCCTGAACAAGCGTAGATAGTTAAGTTGGTAAACGGGTATCTAAAATGGTGTCTGTACTGTACCTGTCACGGGTTCGATACCAGTATCCCGAGCATGGGTTAATAACAAGGAAATTTTAAACTTGATTTTAAACATTTTTGATATACCCCCTAAAGAAATGACTTGAAATTGTGGAAAAAAAATTAAGTCAGGATGCCACATTTTGGTATTATTTTGGTATTGAAAGCTTTCATCAAATTCCTCTTAAACTATGGATTTTTTTATTAATTTTGACGAGATAATTAATTGATTTGAAACCCAAAAATGTTAAAGCTGATTTTCATGTGTTTTTGATTTTTTTTAAAAACGTTGAAATTTCTCTAAGTCGGAATACTTTGAAAAACGAGTTAACCAGCGACCAAAATGTGCTCTTGTAATAGATGGTAAAATACCATGAAATCAAACCAAAATCATGTTTGTGGAAGACCACAGGAATACCAAAATCTGATTTTCCAAGGGCGCGGGAATACCTAAACATAAAACGTTAAAAGTTTTGGTATTCAAGCAATGTTCAAAAATCCAGAAGACCTCAACTTGGTATTGAAATGGTTTTATTTTACCCTTGGAATAACATGGTTTGGTATTGTTGTGCCCTTCCACATACAAGACTTTGGTATGATTTCATGGTATTTTACCATCTATTACTGGGCAACCAAGGGCACATTTTGGTCTCTATTATTTGCCCAAGTAATACCAAAATTTGATATTCCCGTGTTATTTACCCTTGCTCGGGATACGCCTCTTGTTTTCTCTCCCTGATATTTTTTGGTAGATTTCGTTTTCCTGCCTGTTTCCGGTTGAAAGGATTTAAAAAATAGCATCGAAACTCTAACTATTTTTCATTAGAATTTCATTAGGCAAACTGTATTCTCATTGTAACTTTGCATAAAATTCTCATTGTTTTTTGTCTGCTGAGTGTTTTATTTACCCAAAAAATAAATAATTCGTCCGGTCTTCGTTTGCCCTTGGAATAGCAGAATGTGGTATTGCTTTGGTCTTATCCATACATTTTTTGGAATGATTTCTTGGTATTTTACCATCTATTACTGGGCAACCAAGAACACATTTTGGCATTTGTTATTATGTCAAGTAATACCAAAATATGGTGTTCCCGTGTTATTTACCCCTGCTCGGAATGGGTGAGACAAAAT
This sequence comes from Culex quinquefasciatus, assembly GCF_015732765.1. Lineage (NCBI taxonomy): Eukaryota > Metazoa > Arthropoda > Insecta > Diptera > Culicidae > Culex > Culex quinquefasciatus. Next base: position 54,469,528 of record NC_051861.1, read on the forward strand.
TCACCTTTCGTTTTTTCTCAGCTTGTTGTTTTTGCATATCCAGAGTTTTGCCTTCCTCACCATACTGAGGAAATGCTATAAAATCACTCGAAAAATGAGTCGCTTTAAAAAAAATATGCAGTTTAGTAAAGTACTTCAAAAGTTATGATAAAAAAACGATTTTGACTTGAGTTCGGAAGATTGTATTTTTGTAAGAAATGTTATACATTTCATAAAGTTATTTGAAGTAAGCACGTAAGTGTTATTTATGCACTTTTTGGAGGCCGGATCTCAGATATTTTGATGAACACGTTGTTCGGATCTCTCACGCGACCTTTCGTTGGATAGGTAATCAAAAGACCTTTTCAACGAGCATGAATTGGATTGGAGATCTGACTACCCTATCATAAGTTGTAAGCACATAAGTGCCCTGCAATATGAAGATCTGACTACCCAATCTAGTGTTATGAATAATGTCAAATTGTTAAAACACTGAAAAAACCCGCCCTTTTGTAACTATTTTGGATAGCACCCTTTAAATATGAGGAAGGCACCAACCACCCTACACACAAAAAAATATTTCCGAATGTTACGTCATTTATGATGTAACACTTTTGTACGTCATTAAACATTTAAATTTAAATGCAAATTGATGTAAATTTGAGACAAATTATACGTGAAACATGATTTTACGTGTGATTCAACCGTTTACGTCGAATCTCAAGTTTACATCAACTGAGTTTACATGTGATTCATTTTTTCCGTGTCGAGTAAATTCACATATTTTTTTCTGTGTAGGGTGGCTTAAGTAACTTTTTTTAATAGGTCCAATAAACATAGGAAAGACAATACCATATAGGACCTTTAAAAAACTAGATATGGAACATTTATGAGCAGTATTTGAAATTCTGTAAATATTTTGAGAACGGAATATGTTATCATATTAGTGTTTCCGGTAAAGTTGTTTAAGACAAAGTTAGAGCTAAAAGTTATTTTGCAGGAAATAAAAAAAATCATAAGACCATATCAAATAATGCATACAAATCATAGATGTTAATTAGTGTTATTTTACCAGTAATCTTCCTTTCAGATGGACCTCTGGAGACTCAAGTGCGGGAAGTGCCCTAAAAGCATTAGCAGAGAGGTGATTATAGCATTTTCTATTTTCAAAAGGTCAAAGTTTAGTTTTTCTCTTCATTTATTTCGATAAACAAGCTTGATTTGCGGAGAATTGATTGCTAATTGGCATTGAAAAAGTTCAGATACAAGGTCGCACTCTAGGAAAACCTAGCGTTACCAACCATGAAGGAAAGTGACCAAAAACATTTTCGGATTTTGAGAAGTTCGGTTGCGTGTAAGGTGAAGGAAAAATTAATTAGCATAACGATTTTTCTATCCCAGCTGAGGGAGAACTAATTAATTATAATTTTATTCCATTGCATTGCGATTCGAGATGATTCTTTTCCAATTTAGGTTTACTCTCTTTGTTGTTGCCTAGGTTATTAAAGCAGCATGAACATTTAAATAACATCTCTGAACCTTCTTTGTCTAGATCACGTGGAAGCAGCAGAATGGATCGATACGAAAAGTTGAGCCGACTTGGAGAAGGATCGTACGGAGTTGTGTATAAGTGCCGCGATCGTGACACGGGGTCACTGGTCGCCGTGAAACGGTTCGTCGAATCAGAGGACGATCCGGCCATCAGGAAGATAGCTCTGCGAGAAATTCGCTTGTTGAAAAATCTCAAACACTCAAATTTAGTGTGTTTGTTGGAGGTCTTTCGACGGAAACGACGACTTCATCTGGTGTTTGAATTTTGCGAACACACCGTGCTGCACGAGTTGGAAAGACACCCGGAAGTAAATTAATTGTTTTTTTTAAATGATTTTTGAATATTTTTAATTATTGTATATTTTATTAAATAAATATTAGGGTGTTTTAACCAAAACAAAAAGTTCTCAGATCACGGCAACGAGAATTGACCTGTCCCCAGCGGTTTAAAGTTTACATGGAAATTACTATGGGATTTTTGTGCTTTTCGTTCAATCGATCCTACAGGTCAGGGGACAACATGGATTCACTCGGAATAAAGACAGATGTGGTGTCGTGGTTTCAACAAAGCCGTCATACTAAGGGAGTGCGATGCTTTTGAAGGGTGAATTGTTGATTCTGGAGACACCGGACGTCGATCCAATGCGCACCTTGGGGACAGAATGGACAACCCTAATTCCTTCTGGAATGTGTTCATTGGACCATCCCCTACACACCTGTCTTTATTCCGAGTGAATCCGTGTTGTCCCCTGGCGTGTAGGATCGATTGAACGAAAAGCACAAAAATCCCATAGTAATTTCCATGTAAATTTCAGCACGCTGGGACAGGCCAATTCTCAACAAAATGGGCTGATATTTGGCATGAGAGTCCCTATGGGTATCCTCGGTTTGCTGCGATCTGAGAACTTTTTGTTTTGGTTGAAACACCCTAATAAATATCTGTATTTTGACACTTCGGTTACTCACTGCTATCCAGATTTTGAAGCGAAGATGGCGAATTGCGAATTGCCAAATTAACTCGCATTACGATGTTTTGTTTTATCTTACATTTAAATATATTAAGGCTGCTACAAATATTTTTAAATGTTTTTGTCCCCCCCCCCCCCCCCCCCTCCAAAATTGGCCCGAAAAATCAGGGGGCAAAAAAAATATTTTTACAACAAACTTCAAAATTTCAATGAAAATTCAAGGGCAACCAGCTGAAATCAAATTAAAATACATTCTCCTGCGTTTAAAATCATTTTTAGCATGTTTGGGTTTATTAAAAAATCTTAAGATTTTTTGAAAATTTTCGATGCAAAATCTTTTTTTCGATACAATTTTTGTTTTTGTCAGATCTTAGATTTTTTGAAAACTAATGATTGCAAAACAACTGAACTAGTGTAAAATGCATTTTAAAAAACTTTTTTCATTTAAATGTGAAGATTATGGCTTGTTATTTAAATTTTTATATTTTTTTAATTTTTTTGCCTACCCCTTGACCTCGGCCAGGGCCGAGGGACAAAAACTTTTTTAAATATTTGCATCGGCCTAAATTTCCATTAGCAAATTCCTTGTGTCATAAATATTATAAATCAAGAACCAGCATTTAATATTTAAATACAGGAAGGGGTCAATCCTGTCACATTTAAAATTTATGATATAATTTATAGAAACCAACTCACGATTTTTCAAATTATACAGGGATGTCCAGATAATCTTACCAAGCAGATTACTTTCCAAACTATACAAGGTGTGGCTTACTGTCACCACGCCGGATGTCTACACCGGGACATTAAGCCGGAAAACATCCTACTAACTGCCCAAGGACAGGTGAAACTTTGTGACTTTGGGTTCGCCCGAATGCTTAGTAAGTTTAGTCACCTTAAGTTGGATAGATCTGCTGACTGTTGATTTCTGCGCAGGTCCCGGCGAAAACTATACCGACTACGTGGCCACGCGTTGGTACCGAGCTCCGGAACTGCTCGTCGGAGACACACAGTACGGAACACCGGTGGACGTCTGGGCAATCGGGTGCGTATTTGCCGAACTTGTGCGAGGCGATGCCCTTTGGCCCGGAAGAAGCGATGTGGACCAGCTCTTCCTCATCCGTCGTACACTCGGTGATTTGCTACCTCGGCATCTGGCAATATTTAATCAAAACGAGTTTTTCAAGGTACAGAACTTTTGCCGTTGGAAATCAATGCAGATTTTTATTAAAATTTCGTTGCAATTACAGGGTATCACTTTGCCGGTTCCTCCTACATTGGAGCCTCTAGAAACTAAAATGCCTCCACGAACTCTAGCTAACCCAATGATGATGGATTTCCTAAAGGTATTTATTTATCAAAAAAAAAACAAAGCCGTTTATAAATTAATACCTGTTTCGGCCCGTAGAAATGCCTGGACAAGGATCCTGCAAAACGATGGTCCTGTGAGAGACTATCGACCCATCCGTATTTCGAGGATTACGTGAGCAAGCAGAAGGAAATCGAGCAAACCATAACGCTGGAAAGTCAGAAGCTTAACAGCAGAGATTCAAAATCAAAAATTTCAAATACATCTCTGCCACAGCTTCCGGCCACCCAGGAGTCCCGCATGCCGCAGAAAAATCTTTATCTTCGCTCTGATCATCATCTACCTACCATATAGGTTGCACCTCTTGAATCCTTATTGTGTATGAGCTTTACTGCCGCTCAAAGCAAGTCCGTCCCATATGTAATTTCGTCAATTTTGAGGTAATGATGCAGTTTGATTCGAAATCATGTGAACTATCAGAAAACCCAATAAACTTTAGTACTTTGTTCCAGAAAACCGTAGCAAATTCACTTTTTCGTGAAATTCTAACATGTTACCGTCAACTGGGGCGAATTGGGACAGCAGTTTTAACAATATTTTGATTTTTCTGGGTGGTTACAGTTAGAACAGACTCAGACCAACAAAATGTGTACATCCATTTCCAAATTTAAAACCATTAAATGCTCTAAACACTGCTATCCCTATTCAGACTGTAGTCCCAATTCACCCCAGATGACGGTACCTTATGGGCGGGACAAATTTGACTTACGTTTTTCTCGGCTTGCTGTTTTTACACATGGGACGGACTCGATTAGAGCGGCAGTTTATATTTTTTATGATTTGCCAATATTGTTCAAATTTGATAACTTTATTTATTGTATTGGATCATTTTTCCTCAATAGATAGAAAAGAATGTTTGAACTTCTTTTCGAAATAAGATTCAATCTATCATACATAGATTTTGCAATGGTCTACTTTAAGGAGAGACATAATTACTTCAAGCAACTTGACTTTTTCTACAGAGTGCTGAATACCCTAACACAGTTCGGTAAAAATAAAGGTGGTTCTAGAATGAAATTAAGAGGCTTGATTGAATCCTAATTCGGACAAGAGTTCAAACATGTTTCAAAAAGGTTTTTTTTTTCTAAACTGTACCCCTCTAAAACTAGAAACGCAAATGTTTTCCAAATTCTGCATTAAGAATAAATATGCATATCTATGGGATAATAAATGGTTGAGCGTTTCTGCTAAAACTTATATCCAATATCACTTATCCATTTGTTCTAATCTATTATCTATTAGTTGATCCGTTTCCTGAGGTGGAACGTTTGGAGATTGTTTGATGAAATATTCAATAAAATCAGAATGAATAGTTTAGTTGTAGTTTATATACAGAGCCAGACGCCTCCATATTTTTGCCTTTCTTACTATCTCTATAAAGCTTAACCAAATTTCGTTAAAGGTAATTCAATAAACAACAACCGAAACTTCGAAGGTGACGGATGGCTTTTCAAAAACAGATCCATTTTTTATGCTTCAAAAATCATGCGATGTTTGAAGGCCTCTTTTGCGTTTAAATTAAATTATATCGACTGCAAACAACTTTGAATTTGTTTACCGTAAACCGGAGTGAATTTGATAGGTTTTAGAATTGTCCGCAAAATGAAGAGATCAAATTGAAGACGTACACAGAAAAAAATATTTCTGTAAATTTACATTGTTTATCATGTACCAAAAGGTATCATGATAAATGATGTATATTTACATTAGGTTCATTGGAAATTTACATTATATTCATTGGAAATTTACATTAGTTTTGAAAATTTACATTAGTTTTGGAATTTACATTAGTTTTGAATTTACATTAGTTCAAATCAACTAATTCTGATTGGCCAATGGGAATGAGAAGCTCGACTTGGATTGCAGTAGGAAAAGGGTGTGGCCTATGTTCTATTTTAAAATGAGTGAAGCGGGCAGCAAAAGGAAATTCGGATTTAAAAAAGTTATTTCACAGGTAGGGGACGCTTTCTCGTCGACGGCCAAGTGGAATAACGCTGGACTGGAATCGAACGGACGACGGGTAGAATGTTCGGTGTTACTGCTGCTACCCGCTGCCGACTGAGCCATCTTCGCATTTTATAAACGAGCGGCTAAAGCATCAACTTGTTCAGGGCGAGGCTCAGGCAGTGGGCCAGCGAAGTATGAGAGCGATAGAAAGAGAACTAAATATGACTATTTTTAGTTCGGGTAGTTTTGAAGTCAACGTTTGGCAGAAATACATTGGATATATGATTTACATTGAATAGGAATTTACAGGAAGCCGAACACGGGTAGAAATTCATCAGATTTAAGTTTCCATGCTCAACGTTTCCATTAGATTCATGATTTACATTAGATTTAGATTTACATTAGAGTAATTTCCATGACTTTTTACTCTTTACATCATATTTCAACATTACATTGAGTGAGTTTACATAAGAAACAGTATTTACGTGCTGTGTAAATTTACATATTTTTTTCTGTGTACGGTATGGAATGGAATCATACTGACCTACAACGGTAGTATGATTCCATACCATTCCGTACGTTTTTAAAACCTATCGAAGTCACCCAGGCTATCAATGTCACCCCGGTTAACGGTAGCTGAGTTATTTCACGTTATTTAGTCTAAACAATGTAAAGTTAAGTAACTTTACACTAATAAAACAAAGAATTGCCGAATTTCAAGCAAAACTATGGGGGTTCAGAACAAAACAAAAAGCTTGATCAACTGTACTGCATTATAATTTATAATTGAATGAACATAGGGCGTCCAATTTTCTCGGGTTTTGAATTTCCCGGGAAACGGGAAAAATATTTTTTGAATCCCGGGAAATTTTTGCAGCAGTCATAAAATCTATGTTTTCATTATATTTGTTACGTTTTTCTAGCTTAAATCCTGGGTGCAGAATAGTTGTCCGCAAAACGGCCTCAATTTAGGACTGTCAAAGTGGAACCAACTTACTGTTTGAAAAATGATACCAAGAAGTGGCAAGTATTGTAATCGATCTATGATTTATTTTTTTCAGGAATAAAAAAGTCGAGGGCGTCGAGCTTTTGAGGTATTTGAAGTCAACAAATTTTGTGAAGGTAATTTGTCGCTAACATTTAAATAAGCGCTATGTTTCACGCAAAACCTATGTTTATGAGGTTTTTTGAAATGTTAGTGACGAATTATCAATAGCTATGAATGGCACCAGCTAAATAATATTGAAAAAACTTACTCTGATATTATCACTGCGCTTCAATGATACAAAATCACGGAACATCCATTCGGTTGCTTATCAGATTCATAAAATTCCACCCACTTCTGACGCAATTGTTCGTCACGTGGAAAACATAGATTGACTCTTTTGGCCGCCCATCATTTAGTCTACGAACAAAAAAAGCGCAAAACACTTAATTTTTCAGCGAAAACTTTAAAATCAACAGATCCAAAATGTTTCAAAATAAGTCACTTCAGCAGCAAAAAATATGTCACGCTTGAGCTTGAACATAGCCTTCTACTTTGTTTATGTTTACAGCTGTAGTGCAGTTGTATTAGTGAAGAACAGTAGGGATCATTCGGAAATCACGTTACGCATTCTGTCTTTTCAGCACCCAGCTTAAATCATAGAATTAGCTCAAAACTGTTAATGGTTAGCTACACTTCAATCTGAACATGGACAGCAGTCTTTAGATAGTGTAAAACACAATTTAAAAAATGTGTTCTTTGATGTGCTTTGGAATTTAATTGAACCAGAATTTTGAATATATTTCTTTTATTTTTTTATTTATATAATATAACTACAAAAGCTTATACAATTTCATTGAAAGTGTCTAAAACAACAAGAAATAAAATTATACCAGACAATGTAACACTTTGGATAAGTTTCGAATTTTATGTTTTATATTTAAAAACATATTTTAAAAATTATCTTTAAGTCACTACCAATCAACTACCAACTGGGGATAATCGGGACTACAGTCTGAATAGGTACAGGAGATTTTAGAGCAATAAATTTGGAAATTAGTGTACTAATTGTTTTGATCTGTTCCTGTTGTAATCGAAATCAATCAAAACAATCAGAACATTATTCAAAAACAAATTAGCTTAAACAGCTGTCTTAATTCGTTACTTTTTCCTGATTTGCTCCAGATGCCGGTTTATGATGAAAAGTTAAATAATTTTTAAAATATTATGCTTTTTTCAAGTTTAAAGTCATAAATGAACGTGAATATAATAATAAGTCTTTTTTTAAATAAATAAAATTTAGTAGAAAATATCTAAGGCGCAAAGCATTTTGCGGATCTGTAAACAAAAATTTTAACAATTTTCCCTGCCAAATTAATGTTGTCATATGCCGAATAAAAATTTTAATGCTTTAAAATGCTTATCGATTACTAATTTCCACAACCAAATCTGAATTTCTAGACCAAAATTTGATATGTTTTCAATTTCGGGAATTCCCGGGACAAAATAATAAAAAATCCCGGGATTCGGGAATTCCCGGTTTTGGAAAAATCCCGGGATTTTTGTCCCGGGAATACCCGGGATGGACACACTAAATGAACATTTTCTTTTTTTGGTCGTCTTGGAAAAAAAATATTGAAGCTGGTTTATTTCATTTTTTAATGATAATTTAGCAAAAACAGGTTTTGTTTTGAATGCTAGAGTTTAATAATTACCAAAAATATAAAAAAATATTGAACAGGGTCACTTGTCAGCATTATCAGGTGCTGCGAGTAAGCATTGATCAAAATTGGAAAACGTATTTTTTTTCAGGAACACAACAACATTTAAGATAAAATAAGCGCTCATTGTGATATTAAATCAATATTTTTTTATTAGCTGAACATAAGTCTTCGAACAAGTATCAACAAATTGTGGTTGCAGAGAGATTGTAGTTTGATAATGGAAGTTTTCACAATTTCCGTGTACATAAATTCCGAAACTTTGGAGAGGTTGTGATTTGGTTTGGTAGCATAATTGTTGTTGTTGGCATTTTTAACTTAATGGGTTAACTTTTAGCAGAATGAATTACTGCGAATAAAAAGAGACGTGTTGTTACTTTAATTCCGCTATACATTTTAACACTGGAACGCCCAACGCATGTCCAACTTACACGGACGTCCAAGCCTCCCAAAAAAGGTGGAACGGCAACTTCAACTCGCTGGTTCTCGGGCATAACTCAACTTGTTTCCAGTGATTTGTAAGAATTTCTAGATGATCCTAAAATTTTGCAGAACTTGATTTGAAGAAATCTGTAATTTCTGCGACCGAAAACATCGTTCCACCTTTTTTCAAAACGACTGCCTCCGCGGAATTTTTGGCGATTTTTTTTTTACGCGCGAAAATCTAATTAAGTTCTGCAAAGTTCTAGAATCATCTAGACATTCTTACAAATCACTGGAAAGAAGAATCATCTTGATTGGTTGAGTTATGCCCGAGAACCATTGAGTTGAAGTTACCGTTCCAACTTTGTTGGAGCCTTGGGCGTTGGAATGTTAATATCTTGACAGATTCGGATCTGAATTCGCTAATTGGAACGAAAGTTGTCGAAAGCTTGAAACCACGTAGAGTCGAAATTTTCACTTCGGAAACAGTCATCTCACATATTCGGAACACCCACAAACTCGGAACGCTATTGTGATAATTTGTCAAAAGCATGCTAAATGCATCTTTTCTGTCGACCCTTCTATTTGTAGGACCTTGCTACTTCACCAGTAAAAGTAGTTCTTTTTAAAATGCTTTATAAGACTATTTAATCAAAAGCAGTAAAACACTGCCTCCAAATTGACTGTTTCATAATTGTAGGATGATATTTGCCTCCCACAATTGTGGAACCTGGTTTGAATTTTGATATTTATAAAATCCACGTTTCACGCTGTACTAAAACCGGTATGGAGTAATGGTGCTGGCTTGCCCCTTAAAGAAGTGTATCCTCAAAACTCGTCTAAAAAGTGATTTTCGAGCAAAAAACACGTTTTATACGTGTTTTGAACACGCTGTATCTTTTTTGGGAGCAAGTTAGCACCATGCTCTCTTCGGGAAAGTTGTAGAGCATCTTTCAGGAAATCCAAATATGAATATCGGTTTTGGTACATCGGAAATGTGGATTTTATAAATATCAAAATTTAAAAAAAAAACTTTAAATTAATGTTGTTGGGCACACTACAAATGGTTAGGCGCAATCAAACCCTAAGCAATGTACCACCTCCGGAACGAGTTCAAATGCGTAACCGAAACAGGTGCGAATGCCTGGCACGAACACTTAAAGCGTGTTCTAGAGTGTTGCTCGTACTGACTCAGAGCAAGGGTGAGATGTTGGTGTAAGGGCAGTGCGTGTTCATCGGGGACCTGGTGCATAAGATCGGTCAAGGCCCCTTCTTACACTGAAAATTACGAATTACGAATAATAGGCAATACACTATTCCAATTTGACTGCGACCCCATAACTTGATTTTGATGAAACAAGAAAATTTAAAAACAGTTGTTTTTTATCGTGATTACAAACCTTCGGAATACCAAGGCTTCGGATAATCGTATCTGGATTGTATTGCTTATAGATTAGGTAAAGTAAGGGCAGCTGTCAAAAAATATTTAGCACGAAAACTGTGTTTTATATGGTCTGTATGGTTGTTAAGCAAAATATGTTTTCAAAAAATAAAATGCATTTCATTTCGATTAGGTTTGGCATGCAAAACAACCATACAGACCATGCTCTAAAAATGCTAAAATTTTCACCTTTCAAAAATAATTACTTTTGAAAGAGACAAAATGAAAACACAAAATTTATCAGGTTATTTAATATTTATTCTTCATTGAGATGCACGAATATTTACAGATACAAATATTAAACGATATCCATCGTTAGATTACATCATCAAACCACATCACTAAAATTTTGTAATTTGATGTTTTCGTCTCTACCGAATTTCTCTATTTTGTGTTATGTTCGGAGCAAATGTCCCTGCAATATGGCTTTCAAATCCAACGTAGGGTCATTTACTCCAAAATGCTATTTAATCAATAGGGAACATTCATAAACCACGTGGACACTTTTTTGGTAATCTCGACCCCCCACCTCGTGGACAATTGAGCATGGACAATCGCCATACCCCCCCCCCTCCCTAAAGTGTCCACGTGGTTTATGGATGGTCCCATACAAATCAGCATGAATCAAACTGCAATAAATAGTTTTACCTTTTTAGATTGCCGTGACTGTATCGAAAATTGAGTTGGAATCGATCATCTGGGGAGTGACAGTTTCCGATAAAGTAACGGCAGCGTTCGCGTCAATTTGTATTTCTTTGAAGCCCTTTAAAAAAAATTGTCCAGCCAAAACAGGTTCATGCACGGTGATGCTATCAAATCTATCCTCAGCTATCAACGGTATGTGAAAATAAAAATGCAATTTTCGACGAATTAAAAAAAAAAAACCTTAAAGCGAAGGATAAAAGCAATAATTATATAACAAATAGAAAATCGGAGAAAAACTAAACAAAATAATAATTCATGTATCACTCCGCAGCTCCCAGCGGCATCAAGTGGATGTTTTTCTTTTCTCTCTGTTTTTGCCGGATCTTTCCGGAAATTGAAGCCTTCGCCAGTCTTGTTTTATCGCAGGGTCGCTCTAGTTGGCTCCAGACGAGGCGGCGCCAAACTTTTCCAACCTTCTGCGCCTTAGTTCGCTCATTTCGGAATCCTCTGAATGTCGCACGCTGCTACTGCTGGTGGACGGCGATTGTTGCTGCTGGTCGGGAGTTATAAGGAACGCTTTGCTGGTACTCGGGAGCGGTTCTTTCTTCAGCTTTGTCACCGAATCGTCATCGCTGCCGAGGTCTTCGATTTGAACTTCGGACGGTTGCTTGACGGTCGCAAGTACGGCGGATGCACTGCTGCTGGCGGCTACCTCGGTGGATGGCGATGCAACTGGTGATGGTGGTGGCGGTACGGCGGCGGTTGTCAAAGTTGCTGCGGCTGGAACGATCTCCACCGGGGGCAACCGGGCAACGATCGTCGAATATTGGTTCATGAGGGCAACCGAAGCGTCCAGCAGGGTGCGAATGTTTTGGAGATGCTGAGAGGGGGGAGGAGTTGTAGAATTTCAGTTTTGGGTTCATACAACAGCTGACTCACCTTAATTCGTTCTTCGACGTGGTGGCGCTCGTTTCCTTCCATTGCGCGCAGCTCTTCGTCGGTTAGGGTGTCCAGAGCTGGCGGAACCGGGGGCAGAGGCATAAGCAAGGTGGAAGGTGGAAGGCCGATGAACGGCATCTGCGGGAGTACAAATCCGGGTGCTCCAGGAATTATTGGGAGGGTGGCCGAGTTTGGTAGATTCATATTTGGCACTGAAAGTAGGAATGTTACAATAAAGTAAATAAAAACGTGTTAAATATTCAAAATGCTTACAATTAGCCTGTGCTGCGGCAGCTCCGGGCACGGTCGCACCTGCCGCTCCCATCGTCGAAGTAGATCGATTTGCGTCGTTTTGATTGTTCGCGTCGTTGCCGGCAGCCGGTTGGATGGGATTCGGCGCGGTTGTTGTGATGGGAGTGCGCAAAATGTTCAACCGACAGGTCGGGCACGTCTGCTGCCGCTGGAACCACGACCGCAGACAGGCGGTGTGGAAAATGTGCCCACACGGCAGCTTCTTCGAGCTGCTGACCATGTCCTCCCGGCAGATGATGCAAATGTTGTCTGACAGTTGCAGCTCTTCCGGCGTGGCGTCCGGATACAGGGTGTTCATGTTTCGAATGGCACGGCGCGATAGAATCACGTCGTTGAGTGCTTTTTTGAAATTTCTGGAACCGAAAGCAAATGTTAATACTTTCCGGTTCAGCTAAATCAAACAGTAACTTACCTCATCGTGTAGTACATGGGCCGGAAAGCAAACAGTGGCAATGTGTAGATTTTCACCATGAGAATTACGAAAATCACGTACAGGATCACTCGAATCAGTCCAATGATCAATTCCGTGTACAGTAGAAAGACGGCCTTGTTCTCCCAGGGCGTATCGGATCGCAACTCCGCTGCGTGGAACATGTACTTGATGGCCGTGTTCAGAACCATCGTCATCAGGATCGCGTACTCGAATCCAAACACCAACTGCACGGTGGCACCCTTGGCGATCGTTGACTGGTACGCGTAAGCAATCAGCTGATAGTCCAAAACGGCCAGGCAAGCCAACAGTCCGGCCACTCTGAGGTGGAATATCCATCCAATCACTGGACTTCGTTCCATCTGGATAGAAAAAGTCGATGTTTAATTCAAACGCCCAAAACCCCAAACTCAAATGATGCTTACATAGTCGACGCGATCCTCCGCCAGCCAGTGGAACGACTTGAGAAATAGGAGCACCGTAAACAGAGCCACAAACTTGGGATTAAAGTCGTCCCGAAACACGGTGAAGGCGAGACACGTCTCGGTCAGCGCGTACCAGAACCGCTCCATCAGGTGCTCAAATTCGGCCGCCCGCAGCGTTCCCAGGAAGATCTTCTTCATCAGTTTGCCCAGCATCAGCACTAGGACCAGCGACTGTATGTAGATAACCTGGAAGAGGTGCAAAAATACGGTTTAATATGCGAACCGAATCCTCACTAAAGTTGACGCAGGTTTATTTAAGGGAGGGACCAGATCTTGTTTTATACCGGTTCTAACACAAACCCCAACATCGCACTATGGGGTTTCAGGCGGCCATAAATCGAAAAACCGACATACTCTAATTATTTTTTTGGTATTTTTTTCGAAAATAAACATTCTAACTAAGAAAAATCCGGAGTTTGAAAGTTGTAGGTTCAATATTCACTGAATTGCAGACCTTCAAAGGCGAAAATGGTAAGAAAAACATGTTTTTGACAAAAAAATGATTATTTTTCATAGTTGTACTGTGTAGCTGTTTATGTATTTTTCCTGCATCATTATAAATATTCAGAAAGGTAATTGATTCAACTTTTCAATAAAATTTTACAAAACACACTTTTATAGGCTAAAAAAAATAATAAAAATCAAAAAAGATGGATTTTTATTCAAAATTTAGTTTTTTTCAACTTTGTTAATGGAGTACTTTTTTTGTGTGCATTTGTGCGATCTGAAAATTTTGCAGTTTAAAATTTGAACCATGTCCTAACTTGTCTCCAAATTTCAAAGTGCACTTATGTGCACTTTTTGAGTTATGCCATTTTGAACATTTTGATTCATGCAAGAAAATTAATGATTTCGCGTATACGCTTGGTTAAAATCACATTATTTACCTGCGGAGGCAGAAATGACGTACCTGCTATGTATGTTTTGAAATTTATTTGATATTCATGACTTTGTTGGTACCGTAAACTGGGGTGACTTTGATAGCCCGGGGTAACTTTGATAGGTTTTTCAAATGCCCGTCAAATTAATATTTAAACATTTTTGAGAATTTTGAGTATGTAAGCATTAAGGGAAAGCTTATTATCGAACATATATGCAAAAATGTGACTGTTACATTGGATGTATCAAAAATAGTGGCCAAATCAAATTTCTATCAATGTCACCCCGGGCTATCAAAGTCACCCCAGTTTACGGTACTTAGGTACGTTTAATAAAATTAGAAATTCCTATTCTAAGTATTTTACAGAAACGATTCGTCGAATATTCATATCAGTTCGTTGTTGTGTTCTTTTGAAAGTATGGATAATAATACCGTAGTGTCCCTGTACGATATAACGAAGCATTATTCTGAAAACGTGAGAACTGCTTTCGAGTATATTTGTAGGTATTACAACATTGCAGAACCATCACATGATCAACTCAGGGAAAAACCACAGAGGAAAAACTACGCATCTTGTTCTGTAGCTTCAAAACGAGGTATACAAAAGCCCATAGAAGAAGTTCATATTTTAAGTAATCTAAAGACAATCGGTTACATAGTGATTTTGATTTAGAAGAATTTATCGTGGAAAACGTGAATTTTGCAAGTGGATCAACCAAAAACGTGGACGAGAATCCATACAATGTTCCATAAAATAAACCGTCTAAAATTCTAAAACACCGCAAAAATCAAATTTTAATTGGAGGGGGAGGGGGGGAGGAGGTGTCTTCAAAGAGAGGTGGATTTAAACTCAAGAAAAAGAGGAGGGAGATTGAACGTAAATCAGAAACTTTAACATAGCATAAACCGCCATTCCGTGCATCAAATAGACAGAGCAAGAATATTAAAATTCACCACTTTAATGCATGTGGCCTCAAATATATGAAAAAATCGAAAATTAAACTTTTTTTTTGGAAAAATATCAAAATTCATTTGTTTTCATTATACTAAGTACAAACAACACAAAAAAGTCACAAAAAAGCAAAAAAATATTTTTGGCCGCTCGCTTATATGGAAATACCCCATAGTGCATCGCCGCCAAAGATGGTCCTCAGCACTAGACGCTCGAAGGCGCTTAACATTGTCCACGTCGTATAGGATGACCGGTTATATCAGCGACTTGTTGAAGGGTCGTATCGTAGAGAGAATTTCTAGGACCTTAGGCCGAAGCAGGCACGACTTTCAGCGATAATACATCTCCGAAGAATACTGGGTCTTGGTAAAGAATGTGCCAAGCCATTTGGGTTTGAATTCTTGTTTTTACGCTTATGAGGTGAAACCCGAAGCAATTTGACTACAGAAGCTAGGCTTCATAAACCCTGCTTCCTCTCCTCCACTAGCGGTTTTGACTTTCAGATCCTGACTGAGACAGGAAGCCACCTGAATTGCGTTACTTTCTCCAAAATCTGGCTGCGTTGACATTACTCCTGCAGATTCAACCGCGGAGGACAGCAGAACCGAATGCAATTCACTAGAATAAATCATCTATTCAACATCACCGATCATCGATTAGTATGCCGAGTCGATGATTGCCACGGAATAGGCTCTAAAGTAGAAGATGTCCGAGAAGGTCCTTCTATCTATTAAAACGTAATCCCAATGGTGTGCGGATATGTGTAACCTGCACCAAACCCATGGTCTTCTACTGATGCTGCTTTGAGCCCACGTCAACGCCAGGAATTTCAATTCAGCCACAATTAGCTTGGAATACATACGGCAGTAAGAGCCGTCTCCGACATGGGGAATAGCACGATCACGGTTGAAAGGGTCACGAAGTGTTGATCCGGAAGTATTACAGACTGGATAGGGGCAAATAAGCAATATTTTTGAAAGATTTCCCTTCTTCACTGAGGCAGGCAAACCCAAAAGTTATTCATTAATTACTGATAGCTGTCTAGTAAAGGTCTTGGAGATACAATGTCCTACGTAGCCAAAATGTTGTAATTGTAATTGATTGTTTATTTGTGACGAAAGCCTGTTAGTTTACAACTTTTTATCAAGTTAAGGAGGTGTTTTGCAAAACAATGGTAATATGTTAAACCAGAAAACTACAAACCACTTGCGGGACCACGGCTCAATAAATTATGTTTACTCACCGCCATACTTGGGTTGGACTTTGTGATGTAGACGACGGATGGATAAAACTGCTTCTTCTGGTAGTACGCATTCCCGATCACCATTCCGGTCAGCGTCAAACTTATCACCGATATCCCGAGGGCACGCATCTCTAGTAAATTCTCAGCCAGCTGGCTGATACTTTCAAAGAAAATGTTAATCTTGTTGAATTATCTGGGCGAAACTTTTTCTTTTTTCCTTCCGCCGTGTGACGAGCGTGACCTTTTACATATGTGCGATACGCTCGAAAAGTTACGGCACTTTGCTCTGCGCAATTCAGCACCGGGAAGGATTGCTGCTACTAAAACATGGTGTAACGTCAACCTTCCACGCAAATTAGCAAAATATTCTTGATATTCTGGCAATTTTACTTAAAATTCACTCGAAAACAAATGCCACAATTCCACGTACACACTGAGAAACACTGAATATTTTCAAATGTCTTCCAAAGTCAGTTCAAAATGACATGACATTTGACAACACAACTGTCAGCTAAAGTATTGTCCGTTTCTCTCAAAAGTACACGCCACACGCACGGTCAGCTGGATGTACTCAAAATCAAGTTCGATTCACTCATTTTGGACCATGCGTGGAGGAATTCATTTATGAGTTTAATGCTGAAACTCATAAATGAGTTTAGCTCTCGAACTGCCGAATGAGTAGTTTGGCTGGACAGCGATTTTTGGCTGTTTTCTTGAAAATTACCTTAAAAACTTTGAAATTTGTGAATGTTACTACTAAATT
The DNA here is from genome assembly GCF_015732765.1 of Culex quinquefasciatus. Taxonomy (NCBI): domain Eukaryota; kingdom Metazoa; phylum Arthropoda; class Insecta; order Diptera; family Culicidae; genus Culex; species Culex quinquefasciatus. The sequence continues at coordinate 54,486,561 of NC_051861.1, forward strand.
AAGTGATTGTTTAGCCGCGGCATTTCAGAATTTGCCGTACACTCAGCCAAAATACCTTTTCAAATGTATATGGCGCACCTTATAGATACAGAAAAAGTTACCTGTTTTAAAAACCATAAGTTTAAGTTATGAACTAAGACAGGCATTATTCAATTTATAAGATATGCTTATGATTACAGTAGTTGTTCGGTAACTGGGCTGAGAACGTAGCCCAGTCACCGAATGCTGCTCGCTAACTGGGCTGAACGAAAAATAACGAGGGGACCACCGATGCATAATATTTTCCTGATGAAAAATAAAAATTAAAAATACTCAAATTTATTTACAATGCTTACTTTTCATATTTCTTTAATTGTGACTTGAAATGTAATACATGTTTGAAAAAAGTTTTTTTTATTTGTTGAAAAGGCTTTTGGCATCCATTAACCCCTCGTTCATTTCGGTTTGTTTTGGTTTTTTGACGTTTGTCTGCTTTTTAACTGGGCTACAGCCCAGTTATCGAGCGCCCAGTTGAAAAGCAGCCCAGTTAAATAACGCCCAGTTACCGAACAACTACTGTATCATTAATATTGTTGATGAGAAAAAGTCATATGGCAAACTTATGAGTTTTCAAAGTTACATGGCGAATGACTTCAAATATATTTCGGAGCAAGTGCTAGCAAATTCTAGGTTTGTAATTAAAAAAATATTTGTTTAGATTTAAGCGTCCGCCTCGGGATTCGAACCGGCGACCTCTGGGTTGTAAGTCCAGTGCGCGGTCCGATTGATCCACACAGGCAGGCATCAAACATAAAACGGCTTGCTATTCTTCGACCAGGTCGAAGGCGGTAGGTTCCATCGCAATCGCAGATTCACCGTCAACTTGCGCAGCAGTACGGGTACGGAGTCCGCAAACTGGAGAACGCGATTGTGGCATGCTGGTCAAGGTGGACAGAAACCTGAGCTCCTCATACACACAAATGCAGGGACTAAACACTTTCACCAGACGGTCAACCGCGCCGTCACCAGCAAACCCTCGTCCAAAGCGGTGTTTTTCCTATGTCCGCCGAGCAACCCAAGCAACTTAACCCAAGAACCACGCGTAGCCTTTTAAATATATTTTATGTAATTTTTGGAAAAGTAAATTTAAAATGTTTTTTAAATCAATTAGTTTTAATAGTAACAATAAAAGAGAAAATTTAATTCATATGTTTACCATATAAGAACTAAAACTGCGAGTTTCGAATATTTGAATGTTATACGGTTTTCTTATGGAAGCAACAATCGCTCATACATGAGATTTATAAGATTGGGAGCGTTCTTTTATTACGTAACGCAAAAAAATGGATTTTTGGACCCCCTCCCCCCCCCTCGTAACAAAATTTTCATACAAATTTTAAAATTTTTGCATGGAGCGTAACACGGCCTCCGACCCCCCCTCCCCCCCTACTGCGTTACGTAATAAAAGAACGCTCCCATTCTCTTATGGCAAAAAATCAATCAACGATCCTATACAATCTATACGATTTGCGTATGGAAAAAAATTATATGGAATCCTTATGGCCGGTATAGTTTGTTTTGGCTGAGTGTTTGTTTTGGCTGAGTGTACGTTGACGACCAAGATTGTTTACTTTTTGCTTTTTGGTCTGACAGCTTTATCATGGATTTTGGTCTGGTCTAGGCGAGGGATAGGACACAGCACCTTCCTGATTGGAACTGGAAAATGACGGAATTTGCCGTCCAGAACGCACAGCGGATTACCGCGAATCGGACCGGAATCGAGGAAAGAAAGAACACGCGTTTCACTTCTACGAATGAACTTTTATTTGGGCGAGCAAACACAACTGCCAACCGCACGCGTCGACTGGTTTGGCGGGAATGAGCTGTCACAACCACCAAGGCTCGGCTAGCAAGGTTAGCACAATAACGGCACACCAAGGTGGTGTAAAGAAGGTGAACACTGCACATTTCAACACTCCCCCTCAGGGTGAGCCTTCTTCACTAGTCCCCCATCCGGTGCCTCCTCTCACAGCCACAGCCTTTGAATGCACCGCTTAAAGGTGCTCCACTTCTGTCCTTTCAGCTCCTCCATGCGGCCTGCAGTCTCCTCGACTGCGCTCACCGCGATCCCGACAGCGTGCTTCACCTCGTAGTCGTCCAGGTAGCGCGGTCTTGCTCCCAGATTCGACCTTCCCGAGCGTCGAAGGCTTAGTCTCAGTCCGCCTTCGTCTCCTTCTGCTTCGAAGAACTCTTCGTCGTCACTTTCGCTGGCCTCTTTTTCAGCTTCTTCGTCTCCAGCCGCGTTGTCTCCGACTTCTTCTTCCTTGAACTCTTCCTTCACAACGATCGGCTTCAACTGGATCTCTTCCGCTGGTTCCGACGAAGGCCACTCCACCGTTGTTATGCCGTCACCGAGTTCGAAGAATCTGGCGTCACGGCTAACGGTGACCTTGTCCGTCTCCAGGTCGACAAACCGGTACGCTTCTTGGTCCAAGGCGTACCCGACGAAGATCAGCTCCTTTTCCGGCACGTTGACATACGCTCTACTGCCGAACACTCGGAGGTGTTCCAGGTCTGGCTTCTGTCCCCACCAGAACTTATAGGGCGTGTTCTGATCCGGTACAATCGGCATCCTGTTCTGGAGGTACGTGGCCGTGAGCATGGCCTCACCCCAGAATCGCATGTCCAGTTCCGCGTCCTTCAGCATGCAGGTAGCAATTTCCATCAGCGATTTGGTCTTCCATTCAGCGACGCCGTTCCGCACATTGGTGAACTGAGGTTGGATCGCTTCCACCTTGTAGAAGTTCCGGAGTTCTGTGTTGTTGAACACTCCCCCTCCATCCGACCTCACCACTCGCGGCTTGCGACCGAACTGGCTTTCGACCCACCGGACGTACTCCTTGATCCCACTCGCCGCTTCGCACTTCCGCTTCAGCAGGTAGGTGACCGTAAACCTACTGAAGTCATCGACCATCGTTAAGACAAATCGATTTCCGCTCGGCGTGACGGTGCGCATCGGCCCACAAACGCTAGCGTGCACCACGTCTAGCAATTGCTTCGACTTCCGGCCGAGCATAGGAGGTAAATTTGTTGACTTACCCTCCTCGCAGTACTCACACACCAGCCGCTGTCCACAGTTCGGCACTTTCATCCCCGTGGCAAGCCCCTCCTTGTAGATCCGCGCTGCCACTGCCCAGTCGTGATGACCGAGCCGTCGGTGCCACTGGTGCTGGCAACCCTCGTTGTGTCGAGCCTCCGCAGCCACCATCGATTTGACCGCCGCTTTCGTCTGGCGCAGGTAGTAGAGTCCTCCGTGACGTCTACCCGTAGCGACCACTTCACCTTCGGCACTCACAATCGAACAGCTTTTCTTCTCAAACACAACACTGTAGTTCTTTTCGGCCAACTTCCCGACCGAGAGCAAGTTCGTTGTTAGTCCTGGCACGAACTTCACTTCGCCGATGTCGATCTTCTTCGGCTTTTCCTCGCCGTCAATGCCGTACACTACCCCGCTTCCTTCACCACGAATCTCCGTCTGCTTTCCGTTGGCCACCGTGATATGACCACCAGCAAATTCCCGCAGCGACAAGAAAAAGTTCCTGTCGTTGCTCATGTGCGCGCTGGCACCACTGTCAATCACCCAACTCGCAGATCTCCTCACTCCGGTGGTGAGCGCGACGTCCTGTTCGTCGCTTTCAGCGGTCTCGATCTCCGTGCACCTGGCGATTTGAACTTCCAAGGTTCCAACAGTCGCCGCCGCCGTGCTCTCGATGGACACCGTCGCCGTCTTCCCGGCGATCTTCTTCTCCGTGTTCCTGGCAGCATCCTTCTCACCATCGCTCTCGCTTTTCCGCCGCAATCCGCCACGAACCGGGCAACTCCGTTTGAAATGTCCCGGCTGGCCACAACGGAAGCACTTCCGTGATTTCCCCCGCTGTGTATGTTCCGCAGATCGGCTCACCTGCTGATGATGTTCCTTGAGAGCTTTGAAAACGTCCCGCGCGTGGACTTCTCCCTCCACGAGCGACCGCTGGCTGTCCACCAGCAGCGACAAGATGTTTTCCTTCGCCTTCCGGTCGCAGCTCCTCCAAGCCGCGTCCTGCTTCTCTGCCGCCGGCACATCTTCCATCACAACCTCCCAGAGGTCTTCGACGGCCAAGAGTGCCTCCACACGCATCTTCCACACTGGCCAGTTCGTGCCATCGAGCTTGGCAATCCCGAACTTTCCGGCCATTTTTCACGCGCACTTCAAAGTTCTTCCACACGCGAAAAACACAACCTCACTTTTCCGTTGGTGCTCCTCCACCGAACGGTAAACAAAAGTAAACACACTTTTCGTCCACCACGCGAAAAAACTAAACTTTTCCTCCACGCGGAACCGTCCTTTTTCACTTTCCCGAAACCGTCCTAACTGGGACCATAACCTGACGGAATTTGCCGTCCAGAACGCACAGCGGATTACCGCGAATCGGACCGGAATCGAGGAAAGAAAGAACACGCGTTTCACTTCTACGAATGAACTTTTATTTGGGCGAGCAAACACAACTGCCAACCGCACGCGTCGACTGGTTTGGCGGGAATGAGCTGTCACAACCACCAAGGCTCGGCTAGCAAGGTTAGCACAATAACGGCACACCAAGGTGGTGTAAAGAAGGTGAACACTGCACATTTCAACAGAAAATGGACAGTACATAAGGAAATGAAAGTGTTCCAAATTTGTGACATAAAACGTTAATATTTGCAGACGGTCGATACATCAATCAAAAGATCACAAGAAAATCTTTCAAGTGAAGGTAAATGCGAATCGACTATCGATTTTCTAAACATTGGGAAATCCGTACACTGTTCCGAATATGATAGTACGTAACCCAAATTCGGGATAAGTCTGGATTGATTCTGGACCGTATTTGAAACGCTGCCTTTTTATGGTCAATCAAATTGTTTTGAACGAATAGAAAAGTTTAGCTCAATTAACATTTATTAGTTCATATCAAGTCAAGATGAGACATAGTAATCGTTTGGTGAAAAGTGTGCTTACATCATATATTTTGTGTTTTCTTCCTGCAAATATTTGGCGGATCTCTTAGCATCCAGGAAAAGTGAATTGACGTCCATAATATCATCCTTGGTGATTTGTGTTCGGCCATTGACCTTACACGTCTGATGAGCCGGCGTCATAAGCTGGACCGCATACCGCAATGTCGTATTTCCTCCAATTTTGCTGAGAGCCTGAATGGCAGTGTCTTCGACGTTGAGTCCCTCTGTTTGTGCCCGCAGACGAATGATCTGTTCAATTTCCGTCAAGTTGTACGGCGCGGTACGAACAATGAGCAATCGGTCCAGCAAATCCAACGGAATTCCGTGAGGAGACACAATGTCGTCGGTGCCACGAATGACGCATCGACCTCGGTTGGTTGCGAATATGACAATTGGTGCAATGGCCGACTCCAGCGATTTGTGCAAATAGGTGAAACATTCCAAGTCCAGCATGTGAACTTCATCGATAAATAAAACGCCGGGAACCAATTCGGCGACGCCCTGGTCAATATACTTGTTCACTACCTTATTGATCTCCATGCGAAGTTTATCCGTGATTTCCGTTTTCTTCGGCTTCATCAATTGGCCCACCATTGACAGCACATCCTGGCCACCTTGGGGTCGCGCATTGGCCACGTCCAAATCATGAAGGGTCACATCTTGCACCACTTCCTTCTTCTTGTGGACATCGCCCTTCGGAAGCGGCACATACTCTTCCGTCTCCAGATCAAATTCGGTGGCAAATGTATCGCTTCGTCCCTGTCTCTTGACGGCGCCACTGTTGGCCTCGATGTAGATCACATCTCCGACTTCGACCTTTTCCTTCTGCAGCGATTCGTAAATACTTGGATCCAGCTTCAGTTGTTTGGTTCCCTTGGCCGTTTTCAGCCCAATAATCACGTTGCTAATCGTCTTTCCATATCCGCCCATCGGATTTTCAGTTTCGACCGGGGTCAGCTCGGTCACTTCGCCTTCATAAACTTCCTTGGTCTCCCGGATGCGCAGACCGATTGAACGACGGAAGTTTTCCATCAGCACTTCGGTCTTTTTGATTTCGCTGCTGAAAACCTCAGAGCCGACCATCGGACAAAACGGAACCTTATTTCCGAGCTCCTGTGCAATCGCCAATGCTATGGCCGTCTTACCGGTGCCAGGTGGGCCGGCCAGCAACAGTGCCCTGCCGGACATTTTCTTTGTCTTGATCAAATCCACCACGACTCCAGCGGCCTGCAAAAAAATTGACCATTTTTAATTATTACAGAAAGAATCTGCAAGCAACCACAATTACCTCCCGGGCATCCTTCTGGCCAACTAAACCGGCCGCCATCTGGAGCGGGACGCCGTTTTCATCCAATCCGAGTCCCTTGACATGGCTGTGCGCTGCAATCCGCTGAGTTTTGACCGTACTTTTCACTTCTTCGATCTTCATCGTTTCTCAAATTGTCTTTAAAATCTGCTGACTTGTTCCAGAACTTTACAAACAATGAGCTTACTTTTTTCCAAATTTGTTAAATAATTTTCCAGTTTCCTTGACAACTTGAGCGACGTGAAGATGCCGCGCCGCGTGAATATTTGACATTTGAGCGGCATGTTTGGGTTACCAAATCGCATGGTTGTTTTGGTTACCAACATTGCAGGTATAATTTTAAAACTACGTATTTTTGTAAACATCTGCAGACCTTTGCGAAACATTCCACACTCAACACTGATAATCAACATTACACACTGTTCAGTTCACTTTTACACACTTGTATGGGATTTTTCACGAAAGTGTGTAATCATACTTGAACTGAAAAATCCCATCCAGGTCTTTAAGCGAAGATGGCGTTCGAATGATGAACGCCCGAAATGTCAAAATCGCGCAGTAGCACCAACATTAGAAAAAATATATGGCTGTCATGCCATGGCACACTTGTTCCGTAATGTTGGTACCACTGCGTGATTTTGACATTTCGGGCGTTCACCATTCGAACGCCATCTTCGCTTAAAAACCTCGATACAAGTGCAAGGGGGAGGAAATTTCAAAAATATTAAGAACATTTTGGTAGAATAACGAACTTTTAATATACTTTTTAATATATTAACGAAATGTCAACATAAGTTCTCACCAACACTTGAAGCACCTTGATTTTGACAGTGCAAGCGAATTGTTGTTGTTTTCATTTATCAGCTAATATTTCAATCAGCAATTTTTAAACAAATAATAAAACAATTTTGTAATCATAGACCGTTCGAGGGGCGGGTTGGGAGATGTTTCGTCTAGGCTAGATTTTCTGCCGCAATATTTGTGGACCTGATTTGGACCTCAACCTTGACATCAACAGATTATCGTGCTCGTTTGCCTTAGATGTCAGGGAACGTTGACTGGCTTCAACATCCGTCTCCAAATTGACCGTGTCTGGTGTAACATCTTCGGTAGGGACTCTTGACACATTAGCTGGCCACTTTTGTTTGGCTAGAGCTAGCCGCCGTGCCCGACCAGGCTCGATTGACGGAATTTCCACCGTCAGACAGGCACTTGCGTTGGCATGAAAACACTTCAGAAAATGTCACCCTCCTTCTCCTCCTACTACTGTTGCGCTCATGAGGCTGTTCCTTTGGCACTGACATTATAGCCGTTCGAGGTACGGTTGGCAGAAATTTCGTCATGCCGTTCTGGACAGAACCAGCTACAACGGAATCCATCTTCCGGCAATCGCATGTACTCCGGAGATGGCAAAGTTACAGCTTCCAGTTGGCGAGTTTGAACGATATGTGAGTATTTCCTGTTAGATACTTGGAACAGAGTTCAAAGTTGGCCACATCCCGTTTTCGGCGTGAAGAGCCTGGGTGGAAATCGGATGGGAACCTGGCTTGTGAGACAAGCCGCTTGCAAGCGGCAACGGTCGACCGACGACGGTCAACGGTAAACAAAAACAACAACAAAAATCTGACTTTTCTTTACGTCAGTTATGACATTTCTATTAAAGGTGTATATATTCAGGGTGGGAAAGTATTAATATAATAACGAACGTTAGTATACTTATTAATATAATAAGTAAAGTTCAACGGAGTTTCCTGCCCCTTGTACAAGTGTGTAAAAGTGAACTGAAAAAAGTGTAATGCTGTTTACTAGTGGTGGGCAAAACCGCTCATTTCTGTGAGCCGCTCATTTTCGTTCGCTCATTTAAATGAGTGGCTCTTTTGAACGGCTCATCCGCTCATTTCGCTCAAAGTCAGAAAGTAGACTGGAATGAACTGAAGAATCTGCTCAAGATATTAAGATTTTTTTTCAAACGATCAATGGAGTGTCCATGAGTGTCACGCTTCGTATGATTTTTGTTGATTGATAATTAAAAAATATATGTTTTCATCGCATTTATTCTGAACAGATTGGAGATCAACCATAAAACATAGAAAATCGTCGATTTGCTTTATCCTTTTTTGGAAAGCATTTCAAATATAAACGCTTTATATGAAAAAGAAGAAAAACATTGATCTCTGAAATCCACAAATATCGAAAACTTTTTTCATAGAGAGGTTAACAAAGTTTGTTTGTTTAACAAACTTGAGTTTTCTTCAAAAGTGAATATTTTCAACCAAATTATTGCTTTCAATCGTTAAAAATTAAGAAAAGTTTTGATAATTATCTTTCCATTATTTTGTGAAACAATAGATTTAAGTTCGTGTTCAGTAACAGGCATATTTGAGGTAGCCTTTTGCTGCACTTGATAAAATAGTCTTGAAATGCAGTTTTTTGTTTAATAAGAACAACTTTTATTAATGACAGCAAATGAATGATCAAAACAAGCGTAAAAAAAGATCAGAAAAAATGCATTAAGAAAACTATTGAACAGTTACCACAAAAGAATGCCAAGTTTGTGTGATGTGCTGTGGTAAATTACATTTTAAATCATAAGCGGTCCAATACATGGATTAAAACCGTAAACTAGCATACTAACTATGTTCGAATGCGTGTAACAACTTCATGTAAATAACATTTGAGAAATGGCGACAGTCAGCTGATTCAAAATCACAAGCGCCCCGACACGGGCTAGCAACAAGTACACCCTTACCAAAAATCATGATTTGTTGAGTTCCAAATCCCACTTTTCATACGATTTTTTGAATTCAGGTACTACAACCATAAAAATGGTTATATGGGTTGAACTGAAAAAATCGTATGAAAAGTGGGATTTGGAACTCAAAAAGTCATGATTTTTGGTAAGGGTGCATAAAGTGCGCCATAATGTTGGAACATGAGGCGACCGGTGAGAACCTAGTTTCCCCTCTTTTCTCTACAGCACCGTCACCACCGGCGCGTGGAAGAACGAACCGAACGAGAGCGAATGAGCGAGAGCGAAAGAACGAAAGAGCGAACGAAAACGACGCCGTTCGACGACGTCGACGACGGCGCGAGCGACGCTAATCAAGCGCTTCGTTCGTTCTTTCCGTTCATTCGCTCTCGCTCATTCGCTCTCGTTCGGTTCATTCTTTGACTCACTCTTTGATTTGACGGATCTTTGAAAAGAACCGGTTCACAAAATGAACCGCCGCTCATTTTTTCTGAGCGGTCGCTCATTCGTTCTTTAGCTTGAGCCGGGTCATAAGAACGGTTCGCTCAAATAAGCCCATCTCTACTGTTTACCAGTGAAAGTCAAAAGTATCCTTTTTCCAAGTTCAAAATCGATACAATTTTAAAAGGGTGACGCCGGGTGAATTTGAATAAAGGATAGAAAGTATCCTTTTAAGGGATACTTCTGATTTTGAGTGCAATCTCATTTTTCAAAATATTGAGAAAAACGAGGATGAAATCTGCGGTTAGTTTTTTCATTCCTATTTCGAACATATCTTTATCTGCATGTACAGAATTGAAAAAATAGGGGAAATATGCCCATTTTAAGCCTAATACACTCAACCCCCGGTGGTTGGTCACTTTTTCGTTTGACACTTTTTTAGTTTGTACCTCGTTGGTTGGTCAAAGTCAAACTTTTTACACGGCACTCACGCACACTAACAAAACAAACGTTTGGTAGTGTGTGTGAACTCCGTGTAAAATGGGTGTCAAACTAAAACGTGACCCCTTCGTTTGACAACAGTTGGTGTCAAACAATCGGGGTTTGAGTGTAAGCGGTCGTGTTTGAATGATGCTAGATAATCTGGATTGTTCCTTGAAATTCAATAAAACCAAGTACACCAACGAGTGTTGCTCTCTTCAAAGAGATCTCTCCTCAAAAAATCTGAGCAACCCAGAACAAATGGGAGCAATTGGGAGGAATCTGTAGGAATCTGGAGGAAAGTAGAGCAACCGAGAAGAATGAGCTGAAAACGGTCAAAAGCAAAATTTTTTTGGACCTCAAACTTCAAAGCCCGTTTTACCCCACTTCCCTTTGTCATAGAGGGCTCATATTTGGCATGAGTTCATCTCATGTATAGACAAATAAACGCTGAAAGTTTCATCCAAATCGGAGCACCTCGATACGACCTCTAGACTTGCCTCTAGAACAAACCGAACAGAATTTACAAATACTGCCTCTTAAGCTAAGAGCAAGATTGTCCGTTCGACGCAGTGATGAACGCAGAACGCTGTGCCAGTTCGATTTTTCCATCAACTGTCAGTCGAACAATCTGCAGGGGTTGCTTTGTTCAATGGTCGATGACTGGCAGGCTATGATGACAGGCGCAAAATTTTGCGTTTGCGTCCAGGTCTGACGGACAATCTTGTTCTTACCTTTATGGTTCCGCAAATGTCCCCATATCGGAACATCCCCGGGGCCTCCGGCCACTCCAGGTCGTGGTCACTACTGCCAAAATGTCAAATTTCATGTCCAGTATCAAAATCCCTAAAGTTTGATACCCATATTGCCCCAACTCTTATGGTTCCGCCAAATGTCCCCTTATCGGAACATCCCCGGGGCCTCCGGCCACTCCAGGTGGTTGCCAGTTCCAATAATCAACTCCCGCTCATGCCGGCTGGCATGTCTTGGCGTGTCCATGCCTCCAGGCCATCTGCTCTAGGGTCTCCAAGCCATCTGCTCCCGGGCCTCCAAGCCGTCTGCTACCGGGCCTCCAGGCCATCTGCTCCTGATGTTGACTCGTCGATGTCCAGCAACAGAATGAATTTTCGGGACCGACCGAGCCCCGTTTTGTTAATTTAGATCGGGGACGTATGCCCCGCCTTTTTGCACCCATTCTCCTACATCTCCTTATTCGCTTTTTGCCACGTCGACGATCCGAAAATTATGAGGTAGAGTGGGGGTGATTTTAGATACATCAATCTCACGTCTCTCGTTTGACTGATTGGGAAACGTTTGTTCAACCAACCAGCGTGCGCTAAGAAGAGGGGAAATTTGCCGAGAGGGGAAGGTGAAACCAAAGCGTTTCATTTCGCTTCGCGAAATTTTGGATTGCTACCCTGTATAGAGCCCTAAGACAAAATAAATGAAAGTTGATTTGTTTTGATTGCGGAAGCTTGAGTGCTTTGGAGGTTCAGAGTTGGAAGAACTTATCGGGATTTCTCGCCGGATAAAAGCTTTACTATTTTTTTTTCGTTGGGGATCTCCGCTCGGTGGCTATCCCTAAACACGTGGCATTTCCCCTTTTTGTCATCGATTCTTTCCGGTCGTCCCCAGAAACGCACCACAGCTAATAATTTAACAGTTGGAGAACCTAAAAACATTCCTGTTGCCAAGTGTCTGTACCGGCGAAAAAATCGTTCCTGTAGCTGCAAACTCGTGCTGGCGAAAGACCGATCCAAAGAACTTCGTAAGCTCTTGCAATTGTGAACCACTAGCTGGAACGTATACGGAACGCTAAAACGCTTTTTAAAAAGGTCCTTTCAGCTATTGTCTATCACATGTTTATAGGACCTTTTTTTTTAAAAAAAAACTCTAGAAATATCATTTACAATTAAAAATAACCATTGACATTATTTTTTGCAGGATTATTCTTGAAATTTGTAAAATAATATTCAATGCCCACCTAACTATGATCATCTTGTACCTTGAATGCGCAGGTTAGGTTAGTTCCCCGTTTCGCCACCAATCTCAGTTAGGCAGCACTGTTTTGTCTCCCGGTTAAATGAATGAGTGGCAACTCTACCTATCGAGAAATTAAAAAGAGAGATGTGAGCCGGTAACATGGAGTGAAACTTTCGCAGCTCTCATAGAAAACTTCACAGCAGCTTGACAGAAAGTTTAACTCCATGTTGCACTTTTAATTTCTCGATAAAAAATGTTCTGTAGAATCAGCCTGTACGAGGTTTGAATCAACAATTTTTTTGTTGAATATAATCAACGCCAATTTTGCGTTGAAACAAACCTTGATTTTCTCAAGACCACAAAAGTCTTTTGTTGTTTCGAAAAAGCTGCTTTGACGTTTAGTGTTGATTCAACAAAAATAATGATTTTTAAATCAACAAAACGTTTTGTTGATTTAAATATGCCTTATTTTTCTGCGTGTACGCAGGGTTCATGCCGAGGGTGAGTGCCAGACAAAAAACCGAGGTGACGAGCCGAGCGACGTTAGTACGATGAACCAAAATACCAACACACACATGGGTTTGGGTTCGTACCGAAGCTAGAAAACCAAACTCGCGGTGTGCCTTGTCACTGGCGCATGGGAAGCTTGGTATAAATAAAAAATATTTTTGTTTTTACTGTGCGCAGTATGCGCGTGATATTGTCGCTCTGGCACTAAACCGAATCGAGCGATTTCCACTCTCGCCGCACTTTTCCTCTCCGCCTTTTTCTGCCAAGCTTTATTTGGTATTACCCGATCAGAGTGTAGCCAAGTTTGTTATGATCCCAAGTAACCATCCTGCACTAAAAGAAATCATTAATAGGCTGTAAACCAGCATTCCACAGCTAATCTGCATTAAAACAGCTAGCCTTAGAGCAAATCAGCTCTAAAACAACTGCTCTAGCAAATGCTGAAATGCAGCTCATTTAATGCTGCTACCAGCAACACTGCCTAATATTTTCCCATTAAACTGGCAACACAGTTGAGATGTGAAAGAGAAAGAATGATGAAAACCAAAACAATATATCTCTGGCTCGCTCATCCCTCACGAAAATCAACCAGCTGAGGAAAAACGGAACGGCTGTCGGTCGCAGCTGAGATTATCCAATTCCGATATTTTGCACGATTATTTTATGTTCAATGAGGTGAAATTGCGGCGAGAATTGCGGTGTTACCAAGGTGTAGCACAATAGAAAGGGAACCATCACTTCTGCTGGACAGATTTCTTAGACTAAGAGGATGGATGTTGGCATTTTGGGGGCCAGTTTGGTATCAAATGCAAACGGCAATTGCTTGGGATTCCACCGTAAGAACCACAATTTTTTTTTTAATTGCTTTCAAATGTTTCTCCGTTGAGAGTTGGTCATGCTGTTCCGGGGTTGCAAACACACCGTTGATGAATCTGTCCAAGTCCGTCGTTTGGCTTCCTTTTTATGATTAATTAGTCTCGAGAAAAAGTTAGCACATTCCAGTACGAAATGCAACTTACATATACAACTAAAACTGCGCCCGAATCCCACCGCCTATTTAGGCATGACGGCAAGCGTGCATGATTCGATCAACGAAAAACATCAACAACCCATGCCTGGCATCAAGTCTCCAACACCAAGCTTTTCATCAAATAAATTGTTCCCCCCTCTCAGCCAATTTCCTCCCATCAAGCTGTGTCGGTAAAGAAGTAAACAAACCGAAAATAGAACTGGGGTAGGAGGACGAGAGAGAAAGAGATGACAACATTTTTGCATCTCATATTTTTTGACGTTTTGCAGGGCCGGATCAAGAACAGTAGGGGCCTAGCTCTAAACCAGAAATATAAAGTCCAAACTCAGCTGCAAATCAGCTGTAAAAGCGCTTTTCCAGCAATTTCCAAAACAATTCAGCTGTTATTAATTGCAGGTAAAGCGCTGTTAGTGCTGAACAATTACTACTTTTAGTGCTGATTGGTTACTTGGGATTCCTCCATGTTGTTTTGATTGGCGAAATTTTTTGTCGAGGGATGAAACATTTTTTTTTGTTTATTTAATAAAAAAACAAATAAAATATTTACTATTTTTATCTTCAAAAATGCCCATCATTATCATCCAAAACATCCGACGGCAACACGCAAGCACTGATGCTATTTATTTTGCAAAAAAATGCGGAGAGAAAAAGTGCGGCGAGAGTTGAAATCGCTCGTTTCGATTTGGTGCCAGAGCGACAAAATGTTGTCAGTGACGTTTCAGCACAACATATCGTTACACTCAGAAATGATGTTAATAAGTTTGCGAAGCGTAGTGTCGGAGAAGTCGCCGCAAAAATTCGATTTATTTCCGAAACCACAATATTAATCTCAACCCCCACGATGGCTGCCTTTAGCATCCCCCTGGTATGTTTTTATGTGTTCAAATAAATATCTGTACATTGCGGCAACGCTGATGGCAACCCTGCCCGCTACCAACGCAGTTCGCCCGTACTCTACCTGTCAGGCGAGTTTGCTCTACCTCGCCGGCCTGAAAAAGCCGCAGTTTCCTGAACGATCCAGGTCATTGTTCGCTATCCTCTCGTGCCGTGAACATCGTCGGAGTGTGGCTCTCGGTTTTAACTGCTATTACAAGAAATTTTAAAGCTTTTTCAAAGTGAACCAATCTGGTTTATTCTTCACTAAAGGAGAATTATTTGTGCATTAATAAACTAATTTTGAACTTTTGAGCTCGTGTGTGTGTTCTAAACTTTCACCATCATGTCTGACGCCACCAAGCCAGTTGGTAAGTAGAACGGGGCCAATTCCTGGAAAATGGCGTCCTTATTTCCTTCTTTCTTTTATTTATTGTAGAGAAGACCCAAGACGGAACCGAAAACGAGGGCGACGCTCCGAAAACCGACAACGGTAAGTGTACTTCTGGGCATTTTTTCACCGAGCCATAATGGCGGCTTGTCCCCAGGGCGGAACGCTAGCGTTACTTCCTGTGAATCATCTTGCAGAAGAGAAAACAAAATGGCGCCGATGCCTCCGCCACCATCATTACTAGCGCTAATCGATATCTGGGTTGAGGTTGGGCGCTACGCTTTTTTCTTTCGTTCTACGATCAAGGTTTTTTTATTGGCGACCGATGTGCAAATCGTGACATTCTATTTTTATAGAGGGATTTCAACGTGGACGTGGAATAACAAATACGGTGAAATTTGTATTAAATTATGTTTCATCACTTGCCGGGCGCGCCATTTTGGATTTTTGGGTGGCTTGGCTTGCTTTGTTGGTACCGTTATTAGCTGACGTCGGCTTTTAGTTGGAAATGGTCGACTTTGATGAGATCAAATTCAATTTGAAACCTTTCCACTCCATCGTATGCCTTTCTATTACTTTTTGCATCGCTTTTCTAATTTGTTTAGCAAAACTTGTACAATTTAATTCAATTGCGGGTTTGTCGAAGCAGCCTTTTGAAGAGTTTCACTTGGAGTCGGCCCGCCATTTTGCTTTAGAAAATCTTTTTCCCACTATTTTGGCAATATTAAGGACTAATTTAATTGATGCTTCTTTTTCTAGAGCACCAACGCAAGATCAACGTTGGAAATTTGCCCTCGGACATCACCGAGCAGCAGCTGCGTGACCACTTCAGCGGTTACGAGATTGAGCGCGTCGACATCTACCACTACCGGAAGTACACGCTTGCGCTTTTGCTGTTCAAGGAGAAGGATGCCGCTGCCAAGGCCGTCGAAGAGAAAGAACACTCGACGTTGCGTGGTCGCCGTATTCGCGTCCACCTGGAGTACATGACCATCCGTCACATTAAGCGCGAAGTGATTGTGACCGTGCTGGACGATGAAAACACGACTGAGGATCAGCTGTGGGACAAGATTAAGGCCGCTGGCGTCGAAGTGACTTCCGTGCTGGTCTTCTACCCGCTGGGATACGTCGCGTTGGACAAGGAGGCCGACAAGCCGGCCATTCTTGAGAAGCTGACTGCTGCGGGCTTCAATGCGCATGACGTGAACCAACGGGACCAGAACCAGCATCTTGACATCTGGCGTGCGGCCAAGCTGTTCTTCCGCAATCGCAATCGCGTCCAGCTGCTGAACATTCCCACCAAGTGGATTGAGGATAAGGAGGAAATGAAGAAGCAGTGCGCCGAAGGAGGCGTCATCACCGAGGCCGTCTCGAACAACGTCAACCAGAGTTCTTCCAACTACGCACGCGTGTTTTACGAAACTGAGGAGCAGGCCATCAAGGCTGCTGCTTCGCTGAACGGACGCATCGTCGAAGGCAAGCGCATCCACGCTCTGCACCTGGGCTCGGCCCTCATCCCCAACTACAAGACGTCGGTGTACGTTACGTCGCTGGAGAAGACCGTAACCGAGGAGAACGTGTACGACCACTTCAAGCAGTTTGGAGAGATTGAGTTTGTGAACCGACGCAACTGCAACGATGCTGCCATCGTGTGTTTCAAATCGGCCGACTCGGTCGAGAAGGCTATCGCCTGCACCAAACTCCCGGCTCCGACCGAGGCTGACAAGGACGCTACCACCGAAATCACGGTGAAGAAGTACGACGGACCTCTGCTGCTGCGTACTTTGGCCATGAAGCGTAAGCTGAAGACGAACGAAGATGGTACCCCGGCCGACCCGGAGGAAAAGACCAAGGAAATGGCGGATGTACTGAAGAAGCTGCAAGCATACCATCCCGTTTTCGTCGGCAACGTTCCGCTTAACTGCCCGCCGCTCGAGCTCAAGCGGTACTTTGCCCAGCATGGTCCGATCAAGTTCATGTTCTCGCCGCAAATCGTGACGTACCAGACGAGCGCGCCGCACCCGGTCAAGACCTTTATTATCTACTACAACTTCCGCCCGAGTGCGCTCAACGCCTGCAAGTTCTTGGACCACAAGTTCTTCGGTGGCCATCGTCTGCACGTTCTTCCGCTGCGTGGGGAGCTGAACTTTGACGTGAAGAAGACCGTCAAGATCACCAAGATTCCCTACCGTAAGTAACTTAAATCACTTGAATTCTTCAGAATTCTAACGTTTTTTTTCTCTCTCTGTTCATGCCATTTTGCAGTGTCCGAAGATGCGCTGTTCAAGAAGGTCAAGCCGTACGTCGGCAAGATCAACCGCATCGTAAAGAAGACCCGCGTGGCTGCGTACATCGAGCTGAACGATCTGGCCGACGTTGACAAGTTCATGGACGTCGACGCCGCCGATCACCCGTTGAACAAGGCCAAGATGGAACCAATCTCGGCCAACACGAGCGTGCGTCTGTACGACGAGAACGACACGCGCGTGCTCCGTGGCATCGCCAAGATCATCGCCAAGAATCCGGACATGCTGAAGAAGGTCGCGCCAGGCCAGCTGAACAAACGCCCGCGGCTGAACGGACCCGGTAAGAGTTTGGATACGGTTTCTGTCTGTCTTCTCTATCTTTATTTCAGAATCCCTCATCGGAAATTCCCAACATGAATACAGGATAGGGTGGTCCAAAATGTAAATTGTTGATGCTTAGAACTTGAGCTTAAATCACAACTGGAAAGCAGTGGCCATTTTTACGCACTTTCTTCAATTTTCGTCCATAATATGCAGAATATTTTTGCTAAAATTTTACAACTTACTCGTAACATTTTTTTTTTATTTTTGACAAATTTTAAAACTTAGATAAAATTTGAAATACTTTATTAAAATCATACCTTGGACCACCTTACACTGGAACCGTACACAGGAACGCAGCCATCGCATTGTTGATGTTTTGTGTTTCGGTAGTAGAAGTAGTAACCGTAGTACCTTCTCTTCCCATCCCACTTTTCCAATTAATTCTTGTCCGCTCTCCTCGGATCCTTTCAAAGGTTTTAAAAACAAACTTCAAAGTTTATAATGATAAAAGTGATCCATACTTTCGCGTTTGTTCAAATTTTGAGGGTGTTTTTCAACACCATCCTCTGTGAGAACTGTTGTTAATTATAAACTATGAAGATGATTTAAATTTCGTTTCTGTTCCTGGTCACCGTTTCGACTCAGACAAACAGAGATTTTGTTTTTTTTTGGTTTCAAATTTGTGTACTACAACGAACGTTTCATTTTACAGGTACATTTAACCAAGGCCCTGTTGGCTTCAATCCTTCAAACAATATGAACAATCCCCAAGCGATCCAAGATTTGTTGCGTCTTGCGTTTATGTCTGGCAAGAACGTAGGCGAGAGTTTGGCCACTGGCCAGGGCTCGTTCAATGCTCCCGATCCACCACTGGCCAATTCGAACAATTTCGGCGATGGTGGCTTCCGGGGCAATAATAACCGGGGTGGCAATAATCAGATGGGCGGCGGACAGTCCAACTTCCGGCCGAATAACCGCAACAACATGAACAACCAGAACAACCAAAATCGGCCCAACAATAATTTTAACAATGCTGGCGGAAATAACTTCCAAGGAAATGCACAGAATGCAAACCGTGGAAACAACCAGGGCAATGCGAACAACCGCAACCCAAGTCAGAACCGTGTGCAGGGTCAAGGTCAGGGACAGGGGGGCGTTCAGCAAAACCGTAACGTTACTCAGCAGCAGCAAAACAAGCCCAACGTTCAAGGTGGGGGCAATCTCAATCTGGGCCAAAACCGACCGCAGAATCAGCAGGGGGGCAACAACGTGAATGTCCGCAACAACAGTCAGACGCGTAACCAGAACCAGGGCAATCGTAACAACAACAACTTTGCCTCGGACGACAACTCCTTTGGCTCCGGTGGAGGCGGTGGCAATTATAATGCCCGCTCCAACAACAATTTTTCAAACAATGACTTTTCCAACGACTCTTTTGGAAACTCCAACGATGGAGGAAATTCTTTCGGAAACCAGCGCAACTTTAACAACCGACAAAATCAAAGTGACTCTTTTGGTGGAAACTCCTTCGGGGGTGGAAACAACCGATTCCAAAACAATGACAATGGTGGAAATAACTCGTTTGGTAACAACGGTGGCAATTTCAACAACCGTAACAACCGTTTCGCTGATAATAATGATAACAGTGACAATGTCGGAGGAAATGGGGGTGGTTTTAACAATCAGAAGAATTTCCAGCGTAAGCAATTTGGCGGAAATAACAACCAGGGTGGTGGTGGCATGTCCTTTGGCGAGTTTAACTCGAACTCGAACCGCAACAACTTTGGCGGAAACGGAAATGGAGGAGGTGGTTTTAACAAGTGGAACAACAACTCCAACAATTCCGGACAGTCCAACAACAATCAAAATCAGTCCGGTGGTCGCCTCGCTGGCACGATCTTTAGCCGCCGTTTCTAAGTGTCGCCACCCCACCACCCACCAACGAGACATTTAATAACTTATTTTCTTCTTTTTTACAAGAAAAGTATCTTGTATATATGTAGTAGAGTGTCACAGCTTTCTCTGTGTGACTCAGGCCCCGTTAGGAGGAGAAAAATAAGGAGATTTGTGTGTGCGAGAGAGAATTTTAGACATAGGAAGAACAAACTAATGTAAACTTATTTTAAGAGTTCATTTGCTTAAAACAAAAATAACAAAACGTACGAAAGCGAGAGAGACCTTTAATTTATCCTGATTGATTTTTTTGTCCATATTTTTAATTTGAAAGACAGATTTAAATCTCATTAAATTGATCGTCGTACCCCCCCGCAAAGCACAGCAGTGCGTCATCAGCACAGCAAAGAAAATAAAATAGATATTAGGAACGTTAACTTGTAATCACACATTAACATAAAATATAACAGAAGCGTTCGATTCTTTCGCAAGGTCGGATACAGTGAATAAATTATGTTTTTAATTTGATCTGCAAACGCAACGATGTCTTTACAGTTTAATGTTTTTGACAAGCTATGAATAAAAATGATAAACAAAAAAACAAACAAACCAATAGATGCAGCTCACGTACAGTTTCTTGATGTGATGTCACACACACTCACACAATTTGTCTCTTAAAATAAAAGATAAAAAAGTACTCTTTCTCGCTACTAGATGGCGACATGCCCCTGCTGCTGATAAAATTAAATAATGACAAACGTACCCGCTAAATAGTTCACGTAGTTGAATTAAATAGTAAACATCGCATCGCATTTATGCGCGGTGAACTTATAATAGGCCCAACTGAAGAAAAAAAAAATTGGTGTGAAACTTAAATAAAATGTGAAACACTGAAAAAATACAAACAACAAAAAATATTTGGTTTTTTAATTACAAACTGCTCACATGACGTCTTAATTTTTATTTCATGGTCACAAGAAATTGCAGCACATTTGCAATGTCTCTGTTGCAAAACAAAGTATAAATAAATAAATACACATAATCTGCTTTTTAAAGCAGACAAATTTCCAAACAAAAAAAAAAACATATAGTGTGTGCTGCTAAATCTTGCATGAATGAAATGGTTTGTTTCTTTGATTTTAGGTTCCATCCGAAAAATAAAATACAAAAGTCGCATTCGGTGTGTATTTTTCTGTCGCATTTTCGCGGAATTTTCATTCAGTTTTGCCAACGTGTCGTTTAAAAAATAATCCCCCCGTCAAATTATTTCTCAAAACAGCTGTCGCACGTTCCGGGCTGTAAAATTAGGTTTTCTTTTTCGCGATGTCATTTTTTTGTCAGTGTTCATTGATTTAGGCGAATTTCCAGCCAAGAAAAATAAAATGATGCCAGTGTAGCAGCAACTTCGCAATCACACTTGACCTAAAAATCGGTGCTGATTCAACACAACTTGTTTACCTAGAGAGAAAAATTGAAACAGTGATTATAATAAAAAGAACGATTGGCTTTAGCCACAAAAAGGAAAACAGTCAGAAGGAGTACAAACATGAGATGATTTAAATGTTTATCCAATGAGATTGCTCGTAAGTATTACATTTAAGCAATTGAGCTTAAAATCTTCTAAATTTAACATTAGTTGTTGGGCTTTAAAACGTCCGAAAATGTGTGTTTTTTTATGAGAAATACACACACACACCTCAGTATTTTACCACCATCAAAATGTATTTTTTTTTGTATTTGTTTTAGATTATCGCATTAATTCTAACATTTGTACTGTATTACTTTCTATTGAGATTTTATCTTTCACTTCTCATCGAATGTTCTTTCTCTGCACGGAGAGAGATACCTTTAAGGCCCCCCTTTTTTAAGTGTAATTTTTATTTCTACTCTGTGATCGCCAGTGGATCAGAAACGCGCGCCGCCCCTCCCGCCCCATCTTTTTTTACTTTTTGAAGTAAATTTTTGCCATTTTTCCCCGTCCGAAGATCCTTAAAAGATCCTTTTTTGTTTCTATTATTTTTAAACATTGCCAAAACACTGTTTACTCTAAATTTGATCTACTTTTAGGCTGAGCCATGAAGCGCTTTCACCTCCTCTTGGTGGGAGACAAGGTATTGGTAAGATTGTGGGTCAGCGAGATTGTGTTTATGTGTTTATGGTAAGATGTTTAGTTGTTTGAGATTGCTCGTAAGTATTACATTTAAGCAATTGAGCTTAAAATCTTCTAAATTTAACATTAGTTGTTGGGCTTTAAAACGTCCGAAAATGTGTGTTTTTTTATGAGAAATACACACACACACCTCAGTATTTTACCACCATCAAAATGTATTTTTTTTTGTATTTGTTTTAGATTATCGCATTAATTCTAACATTTGTACTGTATTACTTTCTATTGAGATTTTATCTTTCACTTCTCATCGAATGTTCTTTCTCTGCACGGAGAGAGATACCTTTAAGGCCCCCCTTTTTTAAGTGTAATTTTTATTTCTACTCTGTGATCGCCAGTGGATCAGAAACGCGCGCCGCCCCTCCCGCCCCATCTTTTTTTACTTTTTGAAGTAAATTTTTGCCATTTTTCCCCGTCCGAAGATCCTTAAAAGATCCTTTTTTGTTTCTATTATTTTTAAACATTGCCAAAACACTGTTTACTCTAAATTTGATCTACTTTTAGGCTGAGCCATGAAGCGCTTTCACCTCCTCTTGGTGGGAGACAAGGTATTGGTAAGATTGTGGGTCAGCGAGATTGTGTTTATGTGTTTATGGTAAGATGTTTAGTTGTTTGATAGTTAATACAAATATTGTAAGCGTTGATTAAGTTCAATGCAAGAAAACCAACCCTTTTAACCGATTGTCAATGTCAACGAGTAAGTTATGAGTTAACCGATTGTCACCAAACTACAACGAAGCGTACGTGCGATATCCCGAACCGTGCCGAGCTGCATCCGAATTAAATTGTAAACAAAAACTAATCGAAAGGATTGTCCATTCGCGTGAATCATCCAAGGATCAACTGTGTGATGTTCCTTTGAGTGGCAAATGGTAAGGGCCCATTTCGGGACGCACACTCACACAGTCACCGGAGGTTGACACGAATGGACCTCTGTAATCGAACCAATGATAATGACTGTGGCTTTTCTCACATACAAACGCCACGCGCCAAACCCAGACACATTCGATGACGAACGGTACTACCAGTCGATAACGCCCACGCCGGCCCTTCCGGTTCCGGCCACAATCCAGGCCGTGGCCCCGGCAACTGCCGCGACGACGGTCATCACGAGCGACAATTCCTTCCAGTCGGAGTACATACCCGTTCCCCGGGACGAACGGTACGAGTTCCCGGCGAGCATGATGTCCCGGGACGCTCGGATGTACGAAACGGGCCTGGTCGCGGCAGCAGACAGTGCCATCTCGAATCCGGTTCCGCTGTACCGGGACGATCGCCACTACTACCCGGTCAGTACGATCACCAGTTCGTACATACTGGACAACCGGCAGTACGAACAAACGATGAACTCTCCACCGATGATGCACGATCGGTTGTACCAACCGACGACGCACACCATCACCAGCGGAATGTTGTACAACGAGCGACACTACGAAGCGGCCACGAACCCGATCGGGAGTCTGTCGAATCTCGTGACCGCCAACGAGTGCCACGGCGTCGAAATGATGATGCGCCAAGACGCGGTCGCTGCGGCGGCCGCCAGTGCTGCCATCGTAGAACACGGTGCCGAAGTTGCATGGGGCAGGGCGGAAATGGAACGCCAGGACGAGATTGACCGTCAGTATCTCGTGTTACTGCCCCGCGAAGACAAAATCGAGCCCCAAGATGATCTCTGAACACCTCCGGCACAGTTTGAACGAGCATCTCCTACTATATACAAAAGTTACAATTATCGGTTGCTAAATGCCTTATAAAGAAAAACGAACGAAAATTTACTAGTATCCAATTCAAAGATTGAAGAAAAAGCAATTAACACTATTCTAAACAAAGTAGGAAGAATAAGAAAACATGTTTGTACGTTGGTTCTTTTTTAGGATTTTTTTTTCTTTTCTATGACGAATTGGATTAGGGACAATAACTATGATAACAACAACAATTTATTCACGGACAACATACATTACCAACACCTAGGGCGTTTCTTGGTAGATAATATTTGAATAACAGAAAATACTCAGTTCACTAACACTTACGAGAATCTATTACTAAAACAGAAAACAACCGTGAGCAATTCTCTACGTTTTCGCAAGTTCATTTTTGGAGTTTTTTTTGAAAAGGACCAATAAACCAAATTTTCAATTTTTGCTTTTTGGGTGTTTTTTAATACCCCTGACTCAAGGCGGTTCTAAAAACACCCAAAAAGAAAAAACTGGAAAATTGGTTTATTGGACCTTTTCAAAAAAAACTCCACATTTTAAGATGTAATTTTTGTTTTGGATGCAACTTGCTCAATCCTCATGTCTAAAGAAGTCATTTTGCTTAGTAATTTCTCAAATATTAATAAAATAAGCAAAGGAATCCACTTTAACTACCCCCAGGTCTTTTGTGGCCTCCGTTGCAAGTTTCAGCTCATTTCTATCACCCAAAACCTCTTTTACGCAAATGGACCGACGCGTATTACTTTCCTATCCGATAGAAGGTGTGATCATGCAAATCTCGTCTCGAAAAATGCCACCGGGTCCGTCCGGGAATGAACCCAGGCCTTACTGGGGTGAGAGACTACCACGCTAGCCACTACACTACCGGACCCGGTCCAGTGATTAGGTTTAATGTATTAAACATTCACATAAACAGTGTTTGTGTTTTGGGAAAGTGATTCAATGCTTCTTGGACATATTTTTGCCTACTTTTTCTATCATTTTCAAATGACGAAACGTTCTACTTGTCATCGCTGAAATTAATAGTACTGCAAAGAACTTTTCAGCCCTTCTGTATTGGAATTTGACACTCATGGAAAAAATCTGTTTCAAAGGGTGTTTTCTGGATTTGCTAAAAATATTGTATGCAACTCACTTGTTTTTATACAGCAACCGTCGTATTTATCCAACTCGGTAAATCTCGATGCATAAAAACGTTGTGTACATAAAAATTGCAGTGCTTTAGGACCCTATTTTTGGCATTTTTCCAGTTTGACAAATTGCACCTAATGCCCTGAATTCAAGCAAAGCTTTTTGTCAGAACCCTGCCTAGAATCGTTCGACCATTCCTAGCAGAACTACCATCTCGATCGACAGCAATAATGAAGTTTGTCAAAGTCAAACGGGGCTGTGCCAAAGTACACCACAAAAACTTTCAGAAATACAAAATTGTTAAAATTCCTTGAAAAATATACAACGATTGACAACATCTAAACTAGTTTACTTTTAGACACAAGGAGTCGATGGAAAAGTAAAAACAAACATTACAAACGCAAAAAAATGCGAAAATCTAGAGAATTGTTTTACATACAAAATCAAAACGAAATGCAAATTAATCTTGTTGAGGAAGTAGAAAAAATAATTAATCTTGAAGATTGAAAAAAAAAAACAACAAAACTATATATATATATATATAAGAATTTATATTGGAAACAATAACTGGCCTTACAAATATTTATTATATTTACACGGAACAACGATACATAAATATTTAAAGCGAAAAAGCAAAGTGTAGGATTTTTTGTAAATATACAATGTTCCACTGCTGCGGACAACGATGTGTGAGTGTGAATCAACATCGCCAAACTTGGCAAAATTTGTACACTTGAATGTATCGACTTTATATTGATACCTAACGAGTATACTACACTAACTGACGATTTGGATGGCCGTTTAGTTGAAATGTATTTTTCTTTTTCGTTTCGTGTAGCAACAACAGGAGAAGCATACAAATATATATAAATTAAAAACAATATATAAAACTAATACACAACTATTGACAGCATGTTTAATGCGGCTTTAAATCAAAAAGTAAACAAGACATTTATGATAAAGAAAACACACTCACAAAATAAACTAGTGTAACATTGTTGGTGAACAAAGAACACAGGCGCGGTTAAAGATTGCGAGGTTATTTGTTTGTTATTTCCATTCGGAAATTTAACGAAAAAAGAATAATTCAACACAACCATGTTGCCTTTCCAAATAATAGATAAAAAGGCGTTAGCATTATTTCCAAGTTTTAATTGTATTGTATTGGATGTGTGATGTTTATTTTCTTTGATAGCATAAACACACATTTTCTTTGTATAGTTTTCCGTCACCGCGTTCACCGTGTAGAAGAAGCTAGAGCCATGAAAAGGAAGAAGGAATTACTGAAACAACATGTTATCGGAATTGTAGTGATATTTAGAAGTTATTAATATACAATTTGATATAAACCAATGATAGGCTATCACCAATGATAGAGACTAATACGCCTTCCAATATTCTATAAGCAGCTGAAGTTTTTTGATAGGCCATAGACGATTATTAACAATTCTCTTCGAACACTGTAGTTTTCGATAGGGCTAAAACAAAGGGAATTATTCCTTTCGAGTTCACAAAAAATACGCTAAAATATACAAAGTTTCCTGTCACATTTTGCAAAGCATAATTCTCATTTACTGGAAAATTACTTGAAATACTCAACAGCAAGAAAAAAAAAAGAGTAGCAGAGCAACAATGCAAGCCGCTGAGTAGCAAACTGACAAATGGTTTAGTTGGGATTACGCAAATTGTAGCAAACCACACTATTAAGTTTCCGGACTTTCGTTTTAAAAAGTATTTGAATAACAACGAAGAAGAAGTGCCTTCCAAACGAATGTTTGTCAATTGATCAATGTCCTTGCGTCACTCTCTCTCTCTCTCTTTCGCTTGTCTGCCGTCACTATTGGCGCTAATGTGCATCTTTTTCCTTAAGAGCCTAAGGTAATATTAATTTGCCGGCGAGTGCCAAAATCTGTGAAATGTCTTTAGTTTTAACGATCGAAAAATGATTATACCTTTTTATTACTGAAGATGGTCGGTTCTGCTGCAATTTGCTATTGAAATTTTTATTTTATTCCGTGTTCTAAACAGCTACTTGACGCTTCCTATGTATAATATAAACTACCGTTTTAGGCTCAGTCATCGCATACGCATCTCGGCTGTACCTAAAAGCACTGTTTTCGTTTGATACTTCACAAATAAATGCATATTTGATAAATTAAAAACATTTCATATGATTCGTGTCATTTCAAAGCATATCACAATCCGAAACGGGAAAATCTTACAAGCCCTAGTCAGCTACTCGTTATTTACAAATTGTCATTGGTAAGAGGGGGAAGGGGGGGGGGGTCAAAATGAGCCAACACGGATATCCTGGCACTGGCATTTATTTTACAATTGTATAGTGCAAGTGCAGGCCAAGGATTATTGATACCTAAGAGCATGCAATGGCTCTGATTTTGTTGTGTGCTCTTTGGTTGACGTCCAGGTAAGGAACATCCTGGAAGGAGCGCAACTGACTACATCCGTAGTTCTGTTAGATCATCCGTATTATCTTGATCAGAAGAGTATAGCTCTTTTTCCTTGCAAGTGTCATATTTTCTTACCTCCACGTTGGCTTGGCTTTCATGATGACCTAGCTGGTGGCCTGTGGAAACGGATCGTAAACCTTTGACTACCGCGGGTCAGAGTCGAGACGGCTAAAAGAAAGGGGCGCAACAATGTGGGAAAGGGAAGTAATTTGTGATTGTAGACGGTATTGTTTTGATTCGCAGTATGTTGAGTCAACTGCTGTGGATGTACCTGAAACATCGCACAACGGGTTTCTCTTCTCTTCATTCTCAGCTGCCACCTATCTCCTATTTTTATTTTGCTCTTCTGATTCCCAATTCTTCACTGATTCTTTTATTTAATATCCAACATTTGATTTTAATTTTACTAACTTTTGATTCTCTTATCTCTCAAAGATTTTCCACTCTTTTCTATCAATTGATACTGCTGTAACAAACTTTGTTTTGTTTTTTTTTCCCTAAAAATATACTTTTCCTTAATGTACTAGTAATATCAAGTCTATTTATCATTCGCCTAATCTTTTTTGATTTTATTGCGAATTATTATTATTACTTAGGTTCAAAACATTCGCTTCGCTAGGAGACGGTGATTTTAGCGGATTGCAGACTGGATTTTCGCCATGTGATGTGATGATTGTCTAAGCCCAAGTTGCCTAGGAATCGATAATTGGGAATAGAACCAATTCCACCTGAACCAGATTCTCACCACCATGGCAGCCGTCCATTGCCGGCCGCTCCCATCTCCACCGCGCACCAGGGACAAGGATAGGGGATTTGGAAGACGGGAAGTGTTGATGCTCCACTTTTTTCAGAGTATTAAGGGAAAATCTCCACGGTATCCTCAAGTAAGTTTCGCTTGGAGTTGGACGGTTTTTGGGAAGGTGAATGGTCTGAGGAGCCACCCTAGGCGAGTGGTAACGACCGTTTGCATTGTTGTTCGAATTCTTCGTGTGTTCTCATTTCTAATGGGAAAGCTTTCAATTCTTCTCATCTCTTATTGGATGAATTCTATCAGTCGCCCAGGCTATTTATAGCGAGGTATTTTTAGATTCAATTTCAACTGCCCAGTCACGACGTTCTAGCAGGATTCTAGCAGAGTTCTTACAGAGCTGGATATTCTTACAGCATTCTAGCAGAAATGTTCTACCGTTCTAGCAGGATTCTGACAGAACCAGCTCTGCTAGAATATTTCGTGACTGGGTGCGCTTGCAATCTTGCATGCAATCTTGTTTGAGTTCTGATGTTCAACTTGCATTCAATTGGGTACTAAAGCCCTGTGTCAATTTTCATGTACAACGTTAAAAAACACGATTAAACACCATTTCTGATCACTTTTTTTCATTTTAACGCAACATTTTTTTTTGACAAGACAACATTTTTTCGATGTATTAACTATGGTCCCCTTGGAACGAGCTGTCAAGTAGGAGCTTTTCTGTCAAGAAGGACCGCGAGATTAATTTTTCAAAATTGATTTAAAAATCCATTTTAAACTCTATGTGATCGTACAAAGGGTCATTGTAATCAGAAAAATAAGCTTAATCGCTGTAAACAATAATATCAGCAATCTAAGCTTCATTTTAGGACCCAATTTTGATTCTTTTGTCCGATTCTTGGATTCAACTATACCAGTCTAATTCCTCTTCAAGCTACCAATGCTCCACGGTTAAGTGGAAAGCATTTTTGCTTGCCAATCCTAAGGACAGGGGATCGAACCCCACCGTGAGCTTTTTCATGATTTTCCATTAATTCCAAATTTAATGAGTCCAGAACATTCTCGTTGGAAGCAGATGGGTATCGAACCCAGAACCATTCGCTTATAAAGCGAACATCGTAACCATTCAGCCACGACCGCTCCTTAGGACTTAGGTTCAAAACATTGTAACAAAACACCGCGACAGAAGAAATGGCAACAGATAAACAGACTCAACAATAGGGAAGATTTCAGGAGAAAACAATACACAGTAAATAACAATTAGTTTTTGAATTCAAACTAAAAATAAAACAGTTTTTGCTTTAATGAAAGTTGTTAGGCACACTTTAAATGGTTAGGCGCTTATACTTACATCAAACCCTACGTGATGTACCACCCCCGGCCGAGTTAAAATGCGTAAACCGGAAAAGAAGGTGTGCATGCCTGGCACGAACACTCAAAGCGTGTTCTAGCGTGCTGCTCGTACTGACTCAGAGCAAGGGTGAGATGTAGGTGTAAGGGCAGTGCGTGTTCGTCGGGAACCTAGTGCATAAGATCGGTCAAGGCCCGTTCTTACACTGAAAATTGCGAATTGCGAATGAAAGAATGGAATCACAATACTTGACGGAAGCCATGGTATGCGGATGGGACATCCATGAGCATGACACTAGAGGAGCTGACGATCTCGGGTTGCAAAATTTGAAAAAGGCATGCACGCAGAACTCGCTATTCTACAAAGGATTAAGCTTTATAACAAGCTTCCAGAGGCTGCAAAGATTTAGAGCAATATAAACGAGTTTAAACGGAGCTGCAAGGAGTTTGTACGGCAACGGCCGTTGGAGTAGAGTGACCGTCAGCCATCTTTATTATCGGTACGCATTCGCATGGAATCACGAATCTGGGTGCGGTTTAACGTGTAGACTTTCATTATTGTCATGATTTATCGTTCAAAGATATAAATTTTGCGTCGCTTTCAGTATTTTGACAAAATTCCTTCAATAAGTTGTTTAGAATAGTGCCCTACACATGCTGATTCCTTTTGGTAACGATTATCCCATTCCCTGTAAAGTTATGGAAATCGTCATTAATCAATGATTGCCAACTAGGACGTCAATGATTGTACCACAAAATTTTATAAATTTTGAAACACAATTGCTTTAGATCAAAAATTCCTTCAGTGGCTTCAAGAAGGCAACAGCCGGCACATGCTGATTCATTTTGGTGCAGAAATTCGCTAAATTGAATTTAATACAGAATATTTTATAGTGATGATCAATTTTCTTCGAAAATGATCAACGGCTTCACCTTAACCCTATGTGCTCAATGCGTGTGGAATTGCAAATGGTTCCAATACCCTAAATGGATGAATAATTGCTGCAATTTGTTTATAAAAAAAAGGACGAGGACGAGAAAAGAGAGATATGGATGGGCATTCACGGAAGTGGAGTAAGATAACAGGACACTCTCGAAACACGAACGAAGAATTATCGAAAGATATCTGCTCATAAACCTTTCATGCTACAAAAACTGTGTATGGGTAAGTGGTGGGCCATCCAAGGAAAAAAAAAAGATTAGATTAGAATAGAATAAAAATTGCTCAAAATCACTTAACTTCGTTTGATTATGACGGGGGTCCAAGTCAAAAATTAATTTAATTAAAAAAAAAAGACGTACAACTGACATTTGTATTATTCCGATCATGTTACATTGTTAGGACTTGAATTATTCGTAGTCAGGAACCATTGGCGGACACGTGCACACAAGATGCTTGTCACCGTACAGGTCGTCGATTCTGCCAACCGTTGGCCACACTTTAGTTTCCGGCTTCACGAATGGCTAGATGGTAGAAGGAAGAAAATAATAACGATTATTGAGATGCCAAATGAGCAAAAGGTAGCTCAATATCCTAACTGTTTTGATGCTTTGACAGTTGTTAATTAACAAGGTCTTACCGCAGGGAATGCTCCTAGTTCTCGAGGGTATGGTCTGTTCCAGTCGGATGAAATACTTTGCTTCTGGGTGTGAGGAGCCATCTTGAGTGGATTCACTCGAATGTCCAGGCGGCCTTCCTCGATGTCTTGAATTTCTCCGCGAATGGAAATCATGGCCTCGCAGAATCGATCCAGTTCCTCCTTGTCCTCCGATTCTGTCGGTTCGACCATAAGCGTGCCCGCCACCGGCCAAGACATTGTGGGCGCGTGAAAACCGTAATCCATCAGCCGTTTGGCAATATCTACAGCCTCAATGTTTGCGGTTTTCTTAAAGTCACGCACATCCATGATGAACTCGTGCGCCACCAATCCGGTGTTAGGATCAGTGTACAGAGTTTTGTAGTGGTCCTCCAGCCGTTTGGACATGTAATTTGCGTTTAGGATCGCCACTTGAGTTGCGCGGCGTAATCCACGACCACCCATTAACTGTAAGATTTAAAGAATTTATTTATTTGAAACATAGAACATAATTGTACTTTTAACATTACCTTGATGTATGCCCACGAAATTGGCAAGATTGACGAGCTACCGTACGGTCCAGCGCTGACGACACCGAAGCTTTGGTTTTCGATTCCGGCCAATGGATCAACAACCGGGTGAGTCGGTAAGAAGGGAATTAAATGCCCCTTGACGCCAATAGGGCCCATCCCTGGGCCACCACCACCGTGTGGAATGCAGAACGTTTTATGCAAGTTCAAGTGAGACACATCGCTGCCAAAGTCTCCTGGACGGCACAGTCCGACCTGATGAAATTGACCGAGGATTTTTATAAAAGCTCTAATGTATACCGATATAACTTACCTGAGCGTTCATGTTAGCTCCATCCAGGTATACCTGACCTCCGTGTTCATGGATGAGCTTACACACTTCCACCACGTTGTCTTCAAAGATTCCATTCGTTGAGGGATAGGTAATCATAAGGCAGGACAAATTTGCAGAATGCTGCTCAACCTTCTCCTTCAGATGGGCAATGTCAATTGTACCGGTGGCACTGTTCACGCGGATTGCTTCCACTCGCATGCCAGCCATCTGTGCCGAGGCAGGATTTGTCCCGTGGGCAGACATGGGAATCAGGCAAATGGTTCTATTGTGCTCACCACGTGACTCATGGTAGCTGCGGATCGCTCTGAGTCCAGCGTATTCTCCCTGGGCTCCACTGTTAGGTTGGAAGGAAATCTTATCGTATCCGGTGATTTCGCACAAATCCTTTTCCAGCTCCTCGAACATTTGTTTATAGCCCTTGGCCTGTTCGATTGGTACAAATGGATGAATTTCGTTGAAATGACGGAACGAGCAAGGAATCATCTCGGTGGTTGAGTTCAACTTCATGGTACAAGAGCCCAACGGGATCATTGAATGCACCAAAGATATATCCTTGTTTTCCAACTGCTTCATGTAACGAACCATTCTTGCTTCACTGTGATGCTTGTTGAAAATCGGGTGCGTCAAGAACGGGGAAGTACGCTTGAATTGAGATTTGTGAACGGACATTGATGTAGCAATGGGATCAGCCACGGTCGTTTCAATGTCCGGGCAGTTAAACACCCACAGCAAATCTGCGATATCGGAAGTCTTGACAGTCTCATCCATCGACACTCCGATCGATCCATCCTCGAAATAGCGCAAATTAATCTTCTTCGCTTCAGCTCTGGCTTTAACTTCCGTCGTGCTCATGCCATGGGGAACTACATGCAACGTATCGAAGAACATCTTGTTGAGCTGATCGTGACCAGCTTTTCTTAATCCAGCATTCAGAGTCAGCGCACAATTGTGAATGCGATTCGAAATTCCCTTCAAACCCTCGGGACCATGGTAAATTGCATACATGGCGGCCATATTGGCAAGAAGCGCCTGAGCAGTACAGATGTTGCTGGTAGCTTTGTCTCGTCTGATGTGCTGCTCCCTAGTTTGTAGGGCCAAACGATAAGCGTCCTGACCATCCATGTCCCTCGTAACACCAATCATTCTGCCTGGAATCAATCTCGTCAGCTTTTGTCTGCAGGCGAAGAAGGCAGCATGAGGGCCTCCGTAACCCAACGGCACGCCAAGTCTTTGGGCGGATCCAATCGCAATGTCCGCTCCGAATTCCGCTGGAGGGCGCAACAGTGTCAACGCGAGCAAATCCGTCGCAACTACCACCAAGGTTCCATTTTTTTTACAGTCTGCTGAAACTTGCTCGAAATTTTGCACATCTCCGTAAGTATCCGGGTACTGGAGTAAGATGCCAGATATTTCATGATCGCCGAAATCAATTTCCTTAACCGAACCGACCAATACCTCGATTCCAAAAGCTTCCAGACGGGTTCGCACCACTGCGACGGTTTGTGGATGCAACTTACGTGAAATGAAAATCTTCTTACGCTTATTGTGACGATGACACAAACTCATAGCTTCGGCGGCGGCCGTACCTTCGTCCAGCAATGAGGCGTTGGCTATTTCAAGGCCAGTCAGCTCTGTAACTAGTGTTTGAAAGTTCAGCAACGACTCCAGACGGCCTTGGCTAATCTCCGGTTGATAAGGAGTGTATTGTGTGGTCCAGCCGGGATTCTCGAAAATATTACGCAAAATCGGATGAGGTACCAAGCAATTGTGGTAGCCCATACCGATGTAGGATCTCCATACTTCATTTTTGTTAGCAATGGCTCGAATCCGTTCAATCAACTCATGTTCATCTGTGAATGAGAGCAAAGATTTATATAAATGATAAATGAAGACGCACAATGCCAATTTCTTTTAGCGAACTTAGTTATAGCATAGATCTGCCTTTATTGCCTCGACCCCCTACTAACTGCGTTACGTTACCCCTCCCCAATCCTATTAACGCCAATTCTCGAATACATCCGATCTAATCTGATGCATGCAAACGTAGTATATTTTTGAAAACTTTCTATAGGTAGTAGACATTAGAGATAGGGCCTTGGAAGCAAAATTGCACATTTCATTTTCTATCGGCTGTTTCCAATGAACCTTGCGGGCTTGTCTCTTTGCGGGGAGGCAATGAGAAAATATTATGCTGATTTGAAAGGAATATAGTAAATACTGTAAATACGTAATCATCACTGAGTGGTGATTCCGATTCTTTCATGAGGGATCGTTTACAGAAGAGGTTATCAGTAGTCAATTCGTTGTTTTTTCACTCGTTCAATGTCTGAATATGTTGCTGTTTTACGCATTTGAATTTCTTTTGCTTTTTTTTGCTCTGAATGAGCAATCCTTGGTTTTGGGTTTTTTAAAGGTTTTGACTAATCATAAAGCATGGTTCTTTTAAAAGACGTTTGAATTCATTTTATTTTTCAAAATAAATACTAAAATGTATATTTATTGGCCTCCGTTACAAACATATTTTCAAATGGTGCACAACGTACCATAACATTTGAACATTTTGTTCATGGTTCCCAATTTCATGAACGCTTGTTTGATTTTGTGAACTCTTTTTTCTCCGTGTACACAAGCGCGACTTCCGAAAGGTTAAGTTCAAATAAAATAAATTTTAAATTTAAATGTTACTATTTAGACTAAATGTTTTTCTTCAACCAAGTACTAACACAACATTGAGGGTAAATTTTTCCAAGCTTTTCAGATCATTTTACTAAAGTGGCTCATTCTGGCTCCTGTCCTGTGTATCCAAAATATTTTTAAAATATACCAAACTAGCAAAAATAACTATAACGCAGGAATTTTAAAAGATTTTCAGTTCAGCGCATAAATTTTGCAATATATTTTATGAACTCTCTTTTCTTTTGTTTTCGTGGTTTAGAGGCTATATTTATGATATAAATTAGTTCAAATAACTTAGGCTATGAAAATATAGTTTTTAAATTGTATTTCCTTTAACTCAGTTGACTGCAATTTATTTCCGATGAAATTTCGATTTAGGAGCCAAATACAAATCATGTGGACACATGAAGGAGAGGTTGGTGTGTCCACGTGGTTAGCGGATGGTCCAATTACATATTTTTGCAAAAACTTATTTTTATGAGTTTTTTTTTTCGATGCTAAGATCTGGTTAGGACCGAGTTACCTTTCGTAATTACAAGTTTAATTATTTGCTTATATTGGCAATTAGCGGCGAGAAATATTAAACTAGCCTAGGACAGAACGAGGAGAGACAGAATTGAAGATCGCGACAACAGTTTTTTCAAACCCTTTGGTGGATAGATCAGACAGGGCGCTGGCAGTTATAAGGGTAAAGGAGGTGAAGAAGCTAAGGGCCATTCATTCTAAGTGTAATATTTGGTTGAACTAGCTTTTTAGGGGCCTTCAATTAACCGACACAGAAGGTGTCAGAGAATGTCCCACATGGTTGGTACACGATAATTTCTTTTCGTGTTTCGTCATCTATGGGACGACCCCATTACATTAATAAATACTTACTCAGTGGGTCTTCAATGTTCAAAATTCTCTGGAACTTAATGGCAGTAGGGACAGCTTTTTCTGATAGTTCATCCAATGACTGAAAATAAAAAAAAATAGGTTTATTTTCCTTAAAATTTCACCACTGCATATCACTTTTCATAATTTCCGCTCGATGAGCTTAATGGTTGTTGATTCACGTAGAGTTCAAGTGTGAACAAAATCACTGATATTGTGTCCAACCAAAATTTTCTGTACGATCGTCAGCGTTATCGCTCAAAGCTGATTACAGTTTGTCAGCTTTTTTAATTACCTTAAAACCAATTGAATTTAACATGGTAACAACGTCCGTTTTGCGGGGCCCAATGTGGCGCGAGGCAAAATCCGGCTTGTTCGGAAATATTTCCTCCACGGTGGCAAGACATCGCTGGAACTGTTTGTTACTCAGCACTTGTATTTTCAGCCATGGATCGAGAAGTGTTTGTCCAGAGACAACACTCCTACACGATTTAGAAAGTATGGCGCGATGCATTTCAGTTGCACAAAATCGATACTAAATCTTTAAAACAATCAATAGGTTCAAAAACACATATTCGGCAGCATCCACACGAATGATAAAGAATCTACCATGCGTTGATCACTTTACACGTAGTCAATCGCTTCAGCTGAAAAACACTCGCTCCCCTCGACAATTTGCACAGGACTAAACCGATCGCTCGATCTTCAGTCTAGTTTTAACTCCGGGGCTTATCAACAACACACGAAGATGATTCGAATATGAATAGCTTCGACCCAAGGTACCCTATTTGTGATAGGTATGGCTGTATTTTAATTATGAGTTGGTGCCTTATTAGGTACTTTATTTGTTACAGGTATAAGGTTATTATTATTCACACATACTAGCGTACCACAGGACTTGCTGGCCGACACTCGTTTTTTTTTTCATTTTAGCCTGAAAAAATCGTGTACTTACTTACAACAATAACTATTTTAATTTGTCATTCGAAAGTTAATTTTCCCAAGAAGCAAACTTGTTGTTAAACAGTTCTAATAACAACTGTTCGACCAATTTCAGTCAGATAGTCAGTTGATAGAATATCTGTGTAACATTAGCCTGTCCCATTTTGAGGTCATGTCGAGGAATTTCAGGTGCTCACTTCTTAAATGGTAGATTATGATGTTAGGAACAATGTTTTCTTAGACAAGAAAAAATAATAAAATACTTTCTCGCACCCCCTAGTCGATTTACTGAAAAAAGTCACTTTTTTGAACAAATTTTCTAAAATCGCTTGGAATCAATACAAAAACTGTTTCGATCAGGTGTGTATTATCTTCAAACGATAGGTTTTTGTCCATAGATTAAGATGCACTATCAATATTGGACGAAAATTTAAGTTTTGGACTCTCCCAGGCGGATTTGTGTCGAAAAAATCGCATTTTTCGAAACTTTTTCAGAAATGTTCATTTAATTCAGGGTAGCCTATTTTTCCCAGTGAAACCAATACGTGCAGCTTGTAGGAAATTTCATGGCGAACATTTTCTCTCTGAGAAAATGCAATTTCGACACTCCAGAGCCAAGATATTTGAGTTTTAGTGAGGAAAAAGTGCCAATTTTCAAAATTTCTCAGAATTCTGAAGCAAGGCCTACTAATTACACGATGTAGCAAGCACATGTCTCAAAGGTCAGGGTATGCTTTTATAGTAATTTTGGCCGCTGAATCCGAATCTGAAATCAAATTTCGTGCAAACAGTGATGTTTTGGAGCTACACCCTTTGGAATGTTATTTGCGTGTTTAAGAGGCAGTTTTTGTAAATATTGCTCGGTTTGTTCTAGAGTCGTATCGAGGTGCTCCGATTTGGATGAAACTTTCAGCGTTTGTTTGTCTATACATGAGATAAACTCATGCCAAAAATGAGCCCTCTAAGACAAAGGGAAGTGGGGTAAAACGGGCATTGAAGATTGAGGTCCAAAAAACATAAAAAATCTTAAAATTGCTCGTATTTAAGTAAAACTTCATCAATTTCAACTATCTTAGATGCATTTGAATGGTCTTTTGAAGCACTTCAAAATGAGCCATAGACATCCAAGATTGGTTTAACTTTTTCTCATAGCTTTTGCAAATTACTGTTAAAAATTGTTTTTTTTAAACCTCAATATATTTTTGCAACAGCCTCCAACACCCATACTCTTTTAGTTCAAGTTAGGGAATTTCATGGACTATAAGCCTACGGTAATAACTTTTTTGGCCAATCGCAGTTTTTCTCATAGTTTTTCGATTTTTCTATAACAAACATTTTACAATGTTAGTTATTGTCCTGTTGTTTAGTCTCACTTTTGTCATATTCGAAATCCTCGGAAAATTCAAACTCCAAACTGGCATGAGTTCATCTCATGTATAGACAAACAAACGCTGAAAGTTTCATCCAAATCGGAGCACCTTGATACGACAACAAACCGAGCAATATTTACAAAAACTACCTCTTAAACACGCAAATAACATTCCAAAAGGGTGTAGCTCCAAAACATCACTGTTTGCACGAAATTTGATTTCAGATTCGGATTCAGCGGCCAAAATTACTATAAAAGCATACCCTGACCTTTGAGACATATGCTTGCTACATCGTGTAATTAGTAGGCCTTGCTTCAGAATTCTGAGAAATTTTGAAAATTGGCACTTTTTTCCTCACTAAAACTCAAATATCTTGGCTCTGGAGTGTCGAAATTGCATTTTCTCAGAGAGAAAAATGTTCGCCATGAAATTTCCTACAAGCTGCACGTATTGGTTTCACTGGGAAAAATAGGCTACCCTGAATTAAATGAACATTTCTGAAAAAAGTTTCGAAAAAATGCGATTTTTTCGACACAAATCCGCCTGGGAGAGTCCAAAAACTTAAATTTTCGTCCAATATTGATAGTGCATCTTAATCTATGGACAAAAACCTATCGTTTGAAGATAATACACACCTGATCGAAACAGTTTTTGTATTGATTCCAAGCGATTTTAGAAAATTTGTTCAAAAAAGTGACTTTTTTCAGTAAATCGACTAGGGGGTGCGAGAAAGTATTTTATTATTTTTTCTTGTCTAAGAAAACATTGTTCCTAACATCATAATCTACCATTTAAGAAGTGAGCACCTGAAATTCCTCGACATGACCTCAAAATGGGACAGGCTAGTGTAACATGCTTGTTACTTATGTTGAAACATAGATTTTTTTTTTGCGTTTCATAATATCAAATTTGTTATTTCATTCAACTGATATATGCAAGGGAATGATGGAACGAGGGGAACCACAAATTCGCATAAATAATTTCAAGATTGTTCAGGTGTTAACCGAAAAGGTGAACAAAAATTAAGGTAGACGAATAAGGCTCTTTATTGCTTATTTAATTGTCGGTGTACAGGACGCCGCACTGTTTAATCATTTTCTGGCGTGTATTTAATTTTGCAGCCCAAAACCAGTTAGGCCGTTGCAAATATTTTTCAAAGTTGATGCCCCCCCCCCCCTGTTTTCCCGTTTCCCATGGATTTGAACATCGATCTACCGCTTACTAGGTTATTTTTAGAACTTTGCGCCAGTTATTTTTTTCCAAGATATGGCAGTCCGAAAATCTTTAGGGGTTGCTTTGTTCAATTGTTGATGACAAGCAGGACTACGATGACAGGCACCAAGTTCTGCGACTGCGTTCGACGGATAATAATGTTGCAAGCTAAACCCAGAGAGAAAAGCCCGAAGAAAATGCATTTAATTTTTTGGCTCCAATGCATTTGTTGGTAGCAAGCATGGCATGTACCGCGAAGTGGAACCATAAATAAAATGGCAGTATTCCCTCTGGGTTACTCCGTGATAATTTTCAATTCAATTCAATTCGATTCAGGTTTTATTAGCGAATAATCATGATACAATTAGTTCATTTAAGTACATGACAGAGTTTTGGGGTTCCTTAATCTGTGAGTTATTTCATAGTTTATTTGGAAACTCTAATTGCTTTTAAATAAGGATTTAACAATAGATAGAAAAATAATAAAAAACTATCAGTACTTGCTAAGGAAAGGGGATAGTTAGAGAGGAAAGCTTAAAAATAGATCACAGTAAAATATTTATCCATTATAGATATACTTAATCATAAGTTCGCCAAGCGCCATAAATTGCTCTGCCTTGTTACGGCAGGTCTTGAACCGCGTTAGCATCTCCCCCGCGAGAGCAAAAAACTCCGGCAGGATGAAAAGATCCTCGCCAGTTACTTCTTGCTGCGCCGAATTGCCGCCAGCGGCGACGACGCTGTCAAAAGAACGTCCCCATCCAGCAGGAGACGCTAAATTGCTCACTGGGACCGTACGCTGCTCAGCTGCAGGAACGGGTGTGCACGTACTTCGATGAGGAGGGCAGGACGCTGCTGTTTTCTTCTTCCTCTTTTCCTGCTCCTCGAGGTAAGCTTGGCGTGCGCTGTATCCACGGAAATTACTAGTATGATTATCTTCGCAGTTGGCGCACTTGATGCGCGGCTTGGTTTGGGCTGCGTCATCCCCCAAATCCGCCTTTCGTGGCAGTGAACACACCTCAGAAAGGTGTGTGTCACCGCATTTCACGCAACGCGGCTGGAGGTTGCAGCATCGTGAGCCGTGGCCGTACTTCTGGCAACGGTGAAATTGCGCTGCGTCGTTCGGGTGTTTCGAGTAAAACCGCCAGTTTACCCAAAACCCGTCCAATTTTTTAATCCGCCGCAGGTCCTGGATCTTGACGGCGCCGCGATTGAAGTACAACAAGTACAGCGTGTGCGTACCTGTCTCCGTGGTCTTGCGCGAGAGCACCTTTATCTCCCGCGGTTGTACTTTCGCGTTTTGGAGGTATTCCTCCAGTTGCAAAATATCGCGATCCATATACCCGCCGAGGACATTTGCTTTGAGAGTCGCGATCACATCGGCAAAACTTTTTTTGTCGAGCGTGATGACTTGCACTGCAGTTTTTCGAATATTTATTGCCCGCGAGGAGCTCGTCAATATCGTCTACGAGATGGCCCAGACAATAGATAGGCGGCGGCCTTCGTTCTTGTAAACGCGTTTTGTTCTTCTCCTTTACGCTGAACTCAGGAGTGTTGCTGTTGTCGTCGTCGT
This sequence comes from Culex quinquefasciatus, assembly GCF_015732765.1. NCBI lineage: Eukaryota > Metazoa > Arthropoda > Insecta > Diptera > Culicidae > Culex > Culex quinquefasciatus. Next base: position 54,526,472 of record NC_051861.1, read on the forward strand.
CGTCACTGCTTGTTTAAAAGAAGCCATTTTGCATCATTAGTTTGTCCATATAATTTTCCATACAAATTTGGCAGCTGGCCATACAAAAATGATGTATGAAAATTCAAAAATCTGATCTGAATCTGAATTTTTTGATCGATTTGGTGTCTTCGGCAAAGTTGTAGGTATGGATATGGACTATACTGAAAAAAAAATGTTACACGGTAAAAAAAATTGGTGATTTTTTAATTAACTTTTTGTCACTAAAACTTGATTTGCAAAAAAACACTATTTTTATTTATTTTTTTTGATATGTTTTAGAGGACATCAAATCCCAACTTTTCAGAAATTTCCAGGTTGTGCAAAAAATCTTTGAGCGAGTTATGAATTTTTTAATCAAAACTGATTTTTTAAAAAAATCGAAAAATTGGTCGCAAAAATTTTTAACTTCATTTTTTGATGTAAAATCAAATTTGCAATCAAAAAGTACTTTAGTGAAATTTTGATAAAGTGCACCGTTATCAAGTTATATCCATTTTCAGGTGATTTTTTGAAAATAGTCGAAGTTTTTCATTTTTTTAAATTAGTGCACATGTTTGCCCACCCTTGAAAAAAATATTTTTGAAAAGCTGAGAAAATTCTCTATGTTTTGCTTATTCGGACTTAGTTAATAGGACCCTTAGTTGATGAGATATTGCCATGCAAAGGTTTAAAAACAGGAAAATTGATGTTTTCTAAGTCCCACCCAAACAACACACCATTTTCTAATGTCGATATCTCAGCAACTAATGGTCCGATTTTCAATGTTAAATATGAAACATTCGTGAAATTTTCCGATCTTTTCGAAAAAAATATTTTCAAATTTTTTAAACCAAGACTAACATTTTAAAAGGATGTAATATTGAATGTTTGGCCGTTTTGAAATGTTAGTCTTGGTTTAAAAAAAATTAAAATAGTTTTTTCGAAGAGATCGGAAAATTTCACGAATGTTTTATATTTTAACATTGAAAATCGGACCATTAGTTGCTGAGATATCGACACTAGAAAATGGTGTGTTGTTTGGGTGGGACTCAGAAAACATAATTTTTTCTGTTTTTAAACCTTTGCATGGCAATATCTCAGCAACTAAGGGTCCTATCAACAAAGTCCAAATAAGCAAAACATAGAGAATTTTCTCAGCTTTTCAAAAATATTTTTCAAAGGTGGGCAAACATGTGCACTAATTTAAAAAAAAATGAAAAACTTCGACTATTTTTAAAAAATTACCTAAAAATGGATATAACTTGATAACGGTGCACTTTATCAAAATTTCACTAAAGTACTTTTTGATTGCAAATTTGATTTTACATCAAAAAATTAAGTTAAAAATTTTTGCGACCAATTTTTCGATTATATGAAAAAATTAGTTTTGATTAAAAAATTCATAACTCGCTCAAAGATTTTTTGCACAACCTGGAAATTTCTGAAAAGTTGGGATTTGAGGTCCTCTAAAACATATCAAAAATAAAAATAGTGTTTTTTTGCAAATCAAGTTTTAGTGACAAAAAGTTAAATAAAAAATCACCAAAAATTTTTTACCGTGTATCATTTTTTTTCAGTGTAGTCCATATCCATACCTACAACTTTGCCGAAGACACCAAATCGATCAAAAAATTCCTTCAAAAGATACAGATTTTTGAATTTTCATACATCATTTTTGTATGGCCAGCTGCCAAATTTGTATGGAAAATTATATGGACAAACTAATGATGCAAAATGGCTTCTTTGGACATACCGAAGGCACTAAAAAAGTTTCAGCTGGATTAAAAAATACAAAAGTTAAAATTTAAGAAAAAATACCGCTTTCGTGGAGAATTGCTCTGCTGGCTCTAGCGTTACCAGGGTTGTCTACTCCGTGATAAATATCTTAAAAAAAAATGTATTTAATTCAAGATACCGTCGATCTTTAAAAACATTTCATAAAATAACGACTAAGGCTTCGTAAAACGGGTTTTTCGGATGATGTATTTCCAATAAATGTGAACCTTTCATTTTACATACTTATATATTTTAGTTCATTATTTCAATGACTTAACTATACACGTTCCATTGGTAAAACTTAATCAATGACAAACATTCCACGACCTTGCGATGACCACGTCCCGAAATTACGATGTATACCTAACAGAGAAACGAGAGGATTTTGGACATTGAAAATATCTCGACACTTCTGATGGTTTGTAAAGTAAGGTTGGATTATAGGTTTTTTTTCAGTATAGTTCAATTTATACAAAATGCAACAAAGGGATCTTAGCAGGGAAATATGCTGAGAATTGTCCAAAACTCTCTCGCTTTAGTGAGTCTACATGAATCGCTATTGGGTGTTACAAAGTTTGTTTCTTTTTTAGCTATAATATTTATTGAAAATATAAAAAAAACAGTCGAAATTTGTTTTATACATATTTGTAAGTTGTTGAACATTCTAATTCTTAAATGTTTTAACGCAGCTTTGAAATGTTGCAGTTGCCTAAAATTGTGAATCTTAAACTAACTTATTTACAAATTCGCTTATCCACTTAGCAAAGTGGAGATCATAACAATCATATCAATTCAAAGGGAATATAAAAGTAACTGAAGAAACTATGCTCAGTACTGTCTTGCGACTAAGCGTTTAGTTTAATATATTTTTTTAAATATTTTGTAAGGTCGTTGCCAATATTTTCTGAAGTTTGTGTCCCTCGGCTCTGACCAAGGCCGGGGGGGGGGGGGGACACGATTTCAACATTTCGATGAAAAAAGTGTTTTAAAATGAATTTTACACGCGGCCAGGTGCTTTCTAATCATTAGGTTTTAAAATATCGAGGTATAGACGGAAATTTTTTTTCACGAAAAAAAAAACTTTTCGTAGGACTGTACATTGGTACTTCATGAAAATTTAAAATGTTTTCAAAGGAGTTCAATCATGGGGGGGGGGAGGGGGACAACATTTCAACATTTCGATGAAAAAAGTGTTTTAAAATGCATTTTACACGCGGCCAGGTGCTATCAAATCATTAGGTTTTAAAATATCGAGGTAAAGACGGAAATTTTTTTTCACGAAAAAAAAACTTTTCGTAGGACTGTACATTGGTACTTCATGAAAATTTAAAATGTTTTCAAAGGAGTTCACTCATGTAAAAATGACATAAACTTTGAAAAATATTTACAACGGCCTAAGTTATTTACATGTACTGATCATCCTTCTGAGTTTTTTTCAGCGTGAATTGTGTAATCCAATTCCTGTTTGCAATGACATAGTAACTTTTCAGTTTTGATGTAAATTTTGTCAAATATGAATGGTTGTTTATGCTCGTCCAACATTGCAGATTTTAAAATGATGATTGATTTTTGTTTTATTTTAAGGGTGCACAGTAACAAAGAAAGTTGTTGTCTTCTTATTCCAAAATGATCAAACTTACGGACCCAATCCTGCAACAACTTGATTGTAAAAATAGTGAAACTTGAATAACAAATCATATAGATAGTTCCTGTAGTTTTGAAGATACTAAAATGATTGTTACCAAAACTCGTTGTGCAAAAGCTTTGGTTGATGTGTACCGTTAACAGAACTTAACATAATTTTTGTTTGAATTTGTGTTGAGAGTAATTTTGAATTAAATGATCTTTTAAAAAATATATAGATAAATACAATGGGCTTAATAACATTTTTAACTCTATGAACATCAGCTCAACTATTGTTGGATTGCAAAAAAATCGCTTTTTTTGCTTTTCAAGAAAAAAAAAGTTTGTGGTGTGTTTAGCTTGTATTTTGCGATGTAACAAATATTATTGTGTTGCCTCATCCTGACCTTCGTCGTGCCTTTGAGCAGTTTTTTTAAATCATGGTTCAAAGCAAGTGATGAAGCGTTCAAGTCGAGTTTCAGACCCGCTTTTGTTTTTTGGCACAAAAGGCATTTTTTTGTTTTGCGAAGTCCGTTGGATTGCAATAAATGCAAAAGAAAGCCTTTTTGAAATGTCTAGCTAAAATATTGGAAAACACTCAACGAAAACAGGAATCTTGTGTTTATCAAGAGTATTTTTTTTGCAAAAATGTTGAAATAACTAAACTTGTATTCTTTAGACTGTTTATTAAACTGTTTTTTTATGTTATAGTATAAAAAACGTGCCGAATGTATTGAAGTTAAAAGCGTTTACTCCACAGAAAGAGAGATACAATGTATAAAGAAATTGTCCGTACAGCCCTGTAGGGTAGCTTAATCAAATGTAAAAGTACCTTAAATCTTAGTAAAGTTCTAAGATTAATATCAATCGATGCGGAAGAATGTATTTTTTAAGGCCCTCACATTAATTTGACCAACTTTTGAACTCACAAAATTACAAAATTTGTTCTAATCTAATCTAATCATACCCTAACGCAGCCAATCTTTCGAAGGGATCCTGGGCCTTAGGTTAAATGACGCCTAGCACTCTTCTTGTCATTTTTTAACATTTGATGTGCGCCATTGCTTCGGAAAGCATTGAAACATCACAGACGTTAAAGCGGCCAGGCCTACTGCGTAAAGTCTTATCGCAGAGACATGTTTCGGTGAAGTCCCCGTAAAAAAATCCGACAATTCGCATAACTTAGTCGGGTGGTTTCGGCCGATTCGTTGGCCAACGAATCGGCTGACCGGGCAACAGACTTCTTTGTAATCTTTACATAAGCGTCTGGTGGAAAATCGGTTGTCGAAATCGGCCGACGGAATCGGTTATAAAAACAACCGATTTTTTACCGATTTAGTCTGTGAAAAAAAGGAAATCTGACTCAACCCAATTTAGTCGGTCTATTCGTAGGGCAACTAAAAATCTTACTCCTGACGCATCCTCCTGACTAAATCGGCAACTGGTTGGTTGATTTTGATTACCCGATTTCGTAGGGTGTTTCTTCAGGTCGAGAACTGTCAAATTTTATACGGGGGTGAATTGAGTTTTGAGCACGGAGTGTTCGAACAACAGTTCACAACACATTTCTGAATCGACAAGGGAGGAAGAAGCGTGGGGACACACCACCATACGCTCCGAAATTTCTGGTGGTATTCGTTGGGAGCACTATATAGCATATGCTAAGAAGGTTTGGTACTCCGGGACCCTCTGGGATGGGACATTGTATAGGGACGTGGCGTTACATCGTGCTGCCATCTGGTTTGTTTAAGTGCAAGAGTGGAAAAGTGCTGAGTCATCGTCTAAAAATAGACGACGTCCTATATCGCCCAGCAAAATGGAGTCGATAAAGTAGTTGGTTGAGTTGGAGAAAAAGTGAAAAACGTGGTCTAAAAATAGCGACGTCATCCCTTTATGGTTAATCATTTCAAATTTCGGTGTTCTTAACTTTCTCGTTGGAATCAGATGGGCATCGAACTCAGAACCATTCGCTTATAAAGCGAACACCGTAAACAGTCAGCCACGACCGCTCCCTTTCAAAATTACAAAAATATGTTACTAAAAAAGATTAAAAATTAAGAAAAAATCGGTTGTTTTTGTAAGCGATTTCGTCGGCCGATTTCGACAACCGATTTACCACCAGACGCTTATGTAAAGATTACACAGAAGTCTGTTGCCCGGTCGGCCGATTCGTTGGCCAATGAATCGGCCGAAACCACCCGACTAGAACCGACTTAGTTATGCGAATAGTCGGATTTTTTTACGGGGTCGTGATAAACTGCTAATGGGGGCGAAGGACACATAAGACGAATAGGGAACCTCGGGACAATTGTACGTAGAAAATCAGAAATCGGTAGAAAAGTTTCAATCGCTTTTTTCTCAGTTGCACTTTTTTGAACATGTGACAATTATGGGTAAAAACGGCAGTTAGGCTGTTGCAAATATTTTTTAAAGTTTTCTCCAAGTTTTTTTTTTAAACGGGCGAAAAAATAAGCAACAAAACAATTTATTTTTCAAAAATCCTCTAATTTTCAATGAAACTTTTAGTGCAATCAGTTGGAAACAATTGAAAAAAATATTTTTCACAAATACAAATATTTTCCTTAAAACTTAGATGTTTAAAAAACAAATGATTGCAAACCGACTGTATTATTCATTTTCCATGCCTTTTTTAATTCAAATGTTCAAATTCTTGCTGTCATTTTTTTTTATGCTCCCCCTCCCTTGTTTAAGATATGCATAAATGTTTTACTTTTTTTAATAAAATAATTTTGTATATTTGAGTTTAATATTTTGTCAAATCAATGTCAGAGACTTAAAGAGGTTTTCCCGCGTCGAATTTTAGGTACTTTTACAACGTACAAAGTTACCGTACAGGGCTGTACAGACAATTTTTTGATACGCTGCAATACATATTATCTCTGGAGCAACACGAGAAAAGGGCGGATAAGCATTTTGACGACCGGAACTATTTTGAAAATTACGAGACAACAGGTACGTTTTTCACAAAACTCCAAGAAGTCAACAATAGCTAGCCTTCCAACCTACCTTCTAACGCTGCGGGTTTTGTTAAATAATCAAATGTTGACCCGGAATTTTGCAATTGCCTCAACAATCAAGCCTTCGGACACCTAGTTCGAGTAGGAATCTCGTAATCGAGAACGCCAAGGCAATGCTGTAGAGCGAATAATTTGATTTTTTTTACCCGGAATTTGCGAAATAGTTCCAGCTATCAAAAGGCTTATGCGCCCTTTTCAAATGTTGCTCCAGATGCTGACAGATTGATAAATCAAAGCGATGGTCGAGGTCTATTTTCTTCAAATTATAAAACCGTCGTCAGTTTAAAAAAAACACAATTTAGACAAACATTTACTTCTGTAGTTCTATCTCTATAAAACGAATTAAAGAATGAAATTCATAGAGCCAATTAATCTTGAAATCAGATTTCTACATCCTCACAAAACAAGGGATCGAGCAAATTTGTATTTAAGAGCGAGTCAACGAACAAGGCAACGTCGTTTGGACCTCACCATTCTGCCTGAAATTTTCAGGGGTAAATGTTTGTACATATAAAACTAGCATCTGGCCAAAATATGAGCACTCTAGGTCAAGGGAAAGCGGGGCAAGTCGGGACACAAAGTTTGAAGGATAAAAAAGTAAAAAAAATTTAAAACGCTGTAACTTAGGCAAAACTCAATTACATTTTAAAACTCAAAATGCATCTGAAAGGGCTTTACAATTCAACTAAATGCGGGGTTTCTGAATGGAGTTATTGGCATTTTAGTGAAAAAACAACACAATTTTCAAACTCAAATAAAAAAGTGTTTCATCCAGATATCAACTCGATTCGACCTGGAGCTTGTAGGGGACATCTGGGACTACCATCTGAGACTGAGAAAGCTTTGGGTAAGGCAGTTTAACATATAAAATAGGCACTCCTTCTTTTAGTGAATTTTTTGGTTGTAAACAGAAACATGCATAAAAATGTTTATTTTCCTCCATTTTAACCCTTTAAAAAATTGGGCAGATTGGTCAGGTCGATGCGAGATGGGCATGCTTTGCTCGTGGACTCTATCCCTGACAAAGCTTCTTACTCATTCCTCAAAAATCATTTGGAAACTGACATGCCGGTCTACTGATATTGAAATGTTATACATTTTTTGGATGAAAGCTTTTAGTTTTTTTTCAGTGACCATCGTTTTGATTATGGCGATCAGTGTTTTGTAAAAAATAGCTTTTTGTTATTTCATTTGGATGAGATGAGAGGATTATTAAAGGATTCGGTGGAACACTTTTCCACGTTGTTGCAGATATTTTCAATATACTCAACCTACGATTGAAATAAATTGATCGGATCATCAGTCTATTGCCGTGTATTGTATTTAATGTTGTCGCTTTGGTTCAAGTAGAGTTTATTTAAAAGTTGTATTTTTTTTTGAATGAAGATGTAGGGGAGAGTGGGGAGACTTGATCCCCTTTTTTGTATCGCACATAACTCTGTCAATTTCTCACAAAACTTTGAACTTTTTGCATGAATAGAAAGCTTAAACATTCAACTATATTTGGCTGATTAGGGTATTGCATCAGATTAACTTTTCGAATCATGCCAAGCGTTTAAAAAAACTAATTTAAACCGGAATTTTCAAATGCTAGGGGTAACTTGATTCCCCTTCCAACATTTTGAGGAAATGTTAAGCAAAATGTTTCTTATTCATTCAAACTATTAATTTTCTATAAGTTACAGCAATTTCACATAAAACCTGTACGTTTGTGTTCAAAATATAACAAGTTAAAATATTTAAAAACATAAAATATTATATTTTGACCAAAATTGAGCATGTTTGCAAAAGCTGGTAATTTTTGTTTACAAAACTTTTGAAAAATGGTTCAAATTGCAGTAAGTTACGTACAACTATACTAAAGGAAACTATGTACGAAAACCCAGCCCAATTGATTAATCTTGAGGTTGATTCCAGTGACTGTAAAAATGCAGGAATCAAGGCTCCCTAAAAGCACTTTTTTAACAATTGATTGTAAAAATAGTATGACGATAAATTTAACGTCAAATGCGTAAGGGTTTTGGAGTTGATAAATTTATCAAACAATTCATGAATAAAACATTTTTTCAAAATAATTTTGGTGTGTTTTCTGTACATATAAAAAAAAGATCTCTTGGAAGTTTTTGGCAGCACTTTCTAGAAAAATGTGTGTAACTCAATCTAAACATTTTTTTATTTTTTTCTCTGTTTTATACAATAAGTTTTAGTCAAATTCGCACAACTTTCTAAAACAAAGATAATTGTTTTACCCACATGCTGACGAGATACAGGCTCGGGATCAATTGTTCCCGGGGATCAAGTCCCCCCACTCTCCCCTATGCTTTATTATTTTTAAAAATCCATCTCTGGAAAATGCGGCAACACGAGCAAGTAATCTGATCAATTAGAGTTTGGATTGATCAACACAAAAAATCAATCGGGGGAGGTTTAGAGCATCTTAACGATCAATATATGTTGTGTTATGAACTCGTTTCCCAGTATTTAGTTTTTTCCTCTTTCTGGATTTTTTTTTTAGTAAGAGCACAAGCAACTTAAATACAACTCATGTACGGTTCGTAAATATTAAAAAAGTTAGATTTATATCACAGAGGAATCGTTTAGTTTTACACTTTTTCCTGGCTAATAGTTAGACGTTCTTGTTTGGTGATGAACTGAGACTCAAGTTAAGTGTAGCATCCTGCTTGAAATCTAAACTGCGGAATCTGCTGGGTGATGTGGCGAGCGTTGAACTAGAAACAGGAAAGCTGGCCGCAATGGCCGAAATGTTCTTATAATCGAACCGCATTAGGATGTTTTCGCAACTCTTGATGTGTGAAAACTCGACGCCTTCGTGACCCGACGACTGAAGACGCAGTAGGCCGCTGTGGTGCTGGTGTTGGGGAGCAGTGTTTCCATAGCTGCTGGGATTGACCAAAACTTGAGCAGCATGAAAGGGTGGTGAGTTCTCGGCAGATCGGGACGTCCTCCCGGATGCGATTGGCGTCGCAGGTTTCAACGATTCTAGATACGACTTGTTGATGATGGGTGAAGATGGTGACTTGTCAAACTTGATCATCTGTGGTTCCTTCTGAAGAAGGTATCGATCGTGGGAAGTGCTCTTGAACGATGTTGGCCGAATGCTTTCAACAGGTTCAGGACTTTTCTTCGCCGGGGTTACGATTCTTGGCGAAAGCGGAGGTGATGTACTGTAGTATGAGTGGAAAGTGTACGTTTTCGGAGACTCCCTGTCGGCAGAGCGTGCATCCGATGAGTAGTCACTGCTGTGGTCTTTAGTACGAAGAACTAAATTTGTTCTCTCTGTGTGATCTTTTTCCTTTCTATGCCGAGGGGAGTATTCTCTGCTTGGCCTATTGTTCGATGCTGGTCTACAACGATTTTCATGTGGTGAACTTGAGTAGTCGTGTACCATTACCAGCGGTGGATCCGTGCTGCCCTTATCGAATTGCTTTAACGATTTTTCCAAATTATCAATAGTGTCATTGATTCTATTGGAATGAATTTCCGAGTTGTGGTCACAAAAGCCATCAATGGCCTTAATAGAGCTTTCGATCGAGGACAATGTGGCGGATAAGTTTGCATTGGACTGCTTGAGATAGTCAATTGTTTTGATAGTGGTAATGTAGTCGTCACCCAGTTTAAGTTTTCCATCCTCGATACGTTTGATGATTTCATCCGTTTTGGAACATTTTACTTCTGCTGGCATTTTGATTGTTTTCAGAATTTCCGCCTGAGCATGCTTTATAATAACGGCCTCTTCTGCATCTGCGATGGAAATGTCGTCAAGCTTGATACTGTCCGACGATCGGCTGGATAAATCTGGTGATTCCGCTTTGATTTGCAAAAGCTCGTCAATTTCGTGGCGACTTTTTCTCTTCTCTGCGTTACTCTCTGCAGCAGCTTTGAACCGTGCTAACTGTTCGTCTGTCTTTTTGATAATTTCCTCGGTTTTTGATGATATTCGTGGCATATTTTCGGAAGTTTCGTTCGGTATTTGGTTTTCCTCCAATTTTAAATCTATCAAAGATAGTCTTTTTTCTAATTTTTCTAAAATCTGTCTATCATGAGCACGAAATCTCGCCAGTTGTTCTTCGGTTTTCTTAATTAATTCGTCTGTTTTCGATCCAGTTTCGCTAGCTTCAAATTTGAATTTATCTGCCGTGTGCTCGGGTGAATTTTTAATACTTACTCTCGATACTGGAGAGCTTTCTTGTTCTTGTGTGTTTGCCTGTGGTGACGTAGATTTTGATGTTTCAAGTGCGTATTTCCCCACGTAAGCTTCTTTTGCAGGACTCGCTTGTTTTTCCTCGATTGATGCGACTACGGCTTGTTCCTTCTCCTCATTTGGAATGATTATTTCACGGAAATTGTCCTTTCTTACGTAGTAGGTAGGTTCGGGATCTTTGAAACGCGCGAGTTGCTCTTCCGTGCGTTTGATAACGAGATCCGTTTTGGAAATGTTCATTTCCGATTCATCAGCTATTTTGGGAATCTCACAATCAGCTAGAACTGGGTCTATTTCCGTTACGGCTTGCTCCTCTGATTCCTTGCACAAAACAATGTCAGATGTCTCCGTTATCGAAGAAGGTTCGTTATCTAATGCGGTGGTAGCCAAGTTTTCCTCCGATGTCCTGTACGAGTGAGACCATGTTACTCTAGATAAGTTATCAAGGGGGACTACTCTTTGCGTTGTTATGTCTGGTATTGGGTTTTGATTAATTTTCATATCAGCTTCATTCTTTGATTCAGTTTGATCAATCTTGGGTGTTGTATCAGGCGATTCCACTTTAATAGGTTGCTGACTTTTCATCGAAGGTTTTGGTTTATCATTTGAGCTTTCGTAGGAGTGTGACCAAGTTACGGTTGACGAAGCTCCAAACCGCTCATCGTTCTCAACTAGTGAGATCATCGTTCTTGGTGAACATATAGTTTTCGTACTACTTGCTTCTTCATGAGACTCAATTCTGCTATTGTTTATTTTCTCTATTAAATCATTTACTTCTTGTGACAGATTTAAGTTGATCGGTTCATCGACACAAAGCCGATCAACTTTTTTTGCTTCTTCTGTGAGGTCTTCATCAAATCGGTTAGTTTTCCTTATTATACGCCCTAGTATCAGAGAATTTTCCTTTATAATTTCGGACATCTTGTTGCTCTTGTAAACATTTATATCAGCAGATACCAAACCTTCGGATGCGGAACGCTTTGACAAATCTTCTGTAGGAAGATTGTCTTCCTTAATGGGATCGTCCATCGAAAAAGATTTTTCCTTAAGAAATTTAATGCGGCTTGCCAGATATATTTCACTTTCATCACTTTCTTGAGGCGACGGGGTTGGTATATCAGCGATTTGATACTTTTGAGATGTTTTGGTTTGAATGATTGGCGATTTTTCTGAGTGAACAGTTGTTGATGGTTCTGCATTTGGCGGCGGTATCAATGGTGAATCGTGCTGCAAGCTTGTTCGTACCGGTAGCTCTAATATAAACGATGACGACATGGATGAACGATTAGAAACATTCGTGAAGCTATAGTTTTCGAGCTTCGATGTATTGTCACTACGATCAAGTAGACTTTCAGTAGTATTTACTAGTGATTCACTAACTTTTCGTTCCTTGATTACATTCAAATCTAGTTTGTTAGGCCGCTCAGCTGCGTTTATTCGTTCAAAAAGTTGATTTGTTACTCCGTCCTCGTTGACATTGAACAGCGCGTGGTCTTTTGCGTCGGTGATTGGAGCGTCACATGTAACTGTACTGTCACTGGGAATGTTGTTCAAGTAATCCGAATAGTCCATAATTGACGAAGGTGTTCTGAGCGGGCTGATGGTGGACATGCTCACGTAGTGCCCGATATCAGGGATCGGCGATAGCTGGCTGGTACTTGTAATGGCAATCGACAAAGACTTGTCGTCGACAGGACTTGCCAGTTCCAACTGTGATGGTTTAATTTTCACGCTAATCGGCGGCGGTTCTTTGATCTCTACAATCGGACTATCTGCAATTTCTAAAGCATGTTTACTGTCAACAGAGCTGCTTTGCGTGTCCGTATGGCTTTCTTCTGCAATGTCCGGTAGGGTGGCCGACTGGACATGCTGTTGCTGTACGTTTACTAGCACCGGGAATTCAAAGCTCAGAGTGTCCTCGGTTGTCACTACCAGCTGATCGTCATCGGGAACTTCCTTTATACTGTCGGGTGTAAGCCTTCGCTTCATTGGCGATGCTTCTAGCGATGAGGCGCTTAGAAGCTGATTGTCATCGTCGCACAATGATGTGCTGGTACTGGAATCGGCATCGGACTCCTCACTGTAGGATGAAGATTCGCTCGGCCTTTTAGCTCCAATAGACGACGAACCAGTTTCCGAGATGTTGCTGATGGCTGAGGATGCACTTGAAGACTTTATCAGTTTTGGGGATTCTCTGTAAATAAGTTGAAGGTCTTTAGTCTATTCGTATAAACTATTTAACTACCTAAACTACATACGGTTTGGCAATATCCGAGTCATCTTTGATGGTTGGCTTTTTCCCGTCCTTTTGCATCTCCCTCCACTTTAAGCTTCCTCGACGTTGTTTTTCATCCATGTCTTTCCAGTGTAGGGTTTCAGCTGGCTTTGGGGACTTGGGAGCTCCCGATTTGCCCTGTTTGCTCGACTTGGGAGCCCTTATCGGAGGCACAGCACCTTGCGGCGGCCCAAGGCGTTTCCCTTTGTTGCTTAGGATTGCATTTTTACCCACTAACAGTTGATTAACTTGCAGTGAATTGCTCTGTGGATTAGCTGGAGGCTGTCTTGCTACGGCTGCCGTCAGGATGATATGTGCCTGTCGTTGTCGTTCTCTAAGTTTATCGTACTGCTTTTTTAAAAGGGAAATGTCTAGGTTCATTTTTTCTTTTCCATCGCCGGCATTTCGAAGGTTAGTGGGCAATCCTAGCGAGGCTCGTCGCCCAGATCGAAGTCCCCAAGCAGTTGCAGTTACAGCCAAACGTGAATCCTCATCGGACTCTCCTTCCTCGTCCGAGTAGAATATCCTAAAATGGGTTACGCAGGTAAGTAAAGGTAAAAACAAAATGGCATAATGATCACAATTACTTTAAGCTCGATGACTCCTTCAGCTTGGTAATGTTGTGCAAATGTTTCTCGCGCATTTTGTGGAGATCATGAATTGCACCAATATCAACAATTCGCTGAATAAGACTATTACAATCGATGAGGTTTCCATTGACAAGTTCGGCAGACAATGCTCCCATTTTACAATAAAAGTCATCAGCCGTTTTCGTCACCAAAATACGGCTACAACAAAATCAAAAATTAGTTTGGTTTCTTTGAAATTGAGTTATGTGTTAGCCATACCCCTCTAAAAGGCCCCAGATCGCCAATGCCGTACGAAGAAGAACATCACTACCTTCAATTAGTATCAGATCCCATATGCGCAATACAAATGGAATAGGCAGACAAGTGCAGAACAAAGTGAGGAACCATTGCATTGTGAAAACGTTCGTTAAAGGTGGCTCAAATGCTCCCTCCGGTCCTTGTAGCTTTTGGAGGTGGCGGGCTAGCTTGGGAAGTTTTGTTCCTAAAAGTTCCCGAAAAACGGCCATGTCTGTCTGCAGCCCACCTAACGATCCACAAAAATAGCCCCGTGGCAGTAGTCCTTCTATTAACAAAATCATCACTTTGATTGAGTCTGCTTCATTTTTGTCCATTACTTGTAGGATAAGGGCGCCCAGCATGTTAAATCCCTGACAGTATCCAACTTCAGGATTGAATCGTGAATATCCCAGTAAAACCCGTTTCAGCTTTGCTTGATTGATGGTTCCGGATGGTCCGGAGCATAGGCTCGACCCCGTACGATGTAAATCCTGATAAATGAAAAGATTTGATTACAAAAATTAACAGTACCGTTTCAGTACCGTCATCAGGCGTGACATTGGGTTTGGGGTGAGATTGGGTCATACAAATTTCAGCATTTTTGTATGACACAATCTCACCCCCAGACCCAATGTCACCCCTGATGATGGTAGCGAAAACATTACCTTTACAATCTGAATCCCAAGCTCTTCATCGTCTTCGTCCCATTGCTCGCCGAGATATTTTTCACCTTCTTCGTCCCAGTTGATTCCTTTCGTTTGCAGGTATCGGTCCGACAGTGCTAGCCAAAGCTGAATGATTTAGAAAATTGCGTTATGAGTTTCTCACAGGAATACATAATATATAATATTTTGTGGTGATACGAAATTGATTTTTTGGCTTTCAAGGGTTTGTTTTCTAGTGTATACTGTGCTCGAACTGGCTGGACCATGGACTTAATGATGATAACATAAAACGCAAAAGTGTGTTCAAAAATTGTGTTAACCTTAAACCACTTTTTGTGGAAATAGCTAATTCTTTTTAAACTTACAAGTCCGAGGACCAATTTCGGTTTCAACCAATAACGCTCATATGCGCCCAAGATGGCAAGTCCCTTGAACGCCCTGAAAAAGTGTATTTCGTATCACTCTCTACTACACCCAAACTTGTCAGAGGCTCTGCAAATTGATGTCAGAAGATAACGCGCTGCAATTCAATGTGATCACCCACCAAATTTGCAGTTGATCTATTTTTAGCTCAATAAAATGTGCGTATACCGCGATTGGAACCGTGGCACTTTGGTTAATAGTCTGACTCTTTACCTATGTGCTACGAGAACTCGCTGGTAAAGGAGAGGCAGAATGCTGACTGTGTTCTTCGCCGTTGAATACTCTTTTTATATCCCTCTGGTAGTGAAACAGGCTGACTAACATGTGACATGCCGGACTGTAAGGATGGCGAGATGATTTCATCTTCCATTTACAGTAGTGCTGAAAATTAATGTCAGAGGCTTTCTCATCATTGAATTGCAGTGGCGTTTGGTTTAGGTGTACTGCCGTTCTACGCATAATTGTCCCATGTCATTTTTGGACGATTTTGACTTTTTGACATTTTTAAGTTTAGTTTATCGTATACTTAAAAAAACACATAAAATCTAGTACCTTGTTCGGAAATTCATCAAAAACAACACCAAGTCTGTTTGTCCCATCGTTAAACTTCTACGCATAATTGTCCCGCCACATATTTTCTTTCATAGACTTATTAGTTTAACGAAGCATTGTGTCTTGAGGATCATAAATAAGAGTGAAAAACTACTAACTTTGGCGATTATTGACAAATAGGGTGGATAGGAACTCGCGGGACAATTATGCGTAGAAACACAGAAATCGGTCGAAAAATTTCAATCCCGTTTTTCTCAGATGCACTTTTTTGAACATGGGACAATTATGCGTAGAACGGCAGTGTAGGTATGCCAAATCAATAGTCGATACCTTCCGGCGAAACTCGGCCGGCATTCCACCGGGCAATCGAGCGACCATCTTCATAGCATGAAGCCATTGTTTGAAATCGGCGTGAGTATCCGGGATTCCCATCCTTTTCAGATTTTGATCCGAAGTTGACGTTGATGGGGGAGGTGGTGGAGGAGGTGGCGGTGATATGGTGAACGTTGCGTGTTCCGAATCTGCCAATTCGATCGATATTTGTTTATTAAGAATATGTTAGTTGATATTTGGAATCATGCAACAATCAGGGAAGTCAAAAGAGAATAAAAATGGAGGATATCGAATCAAGAAATAAACCAAAACTTTTTTCTTTTTGGAGAGTACTGACGTTAAAAAACGAACTTTTGTTCCTTTTATCAAATTCAATACATTGCAAGAATACGTCTAAAGGTAAAATTTTTTACTGAAATTTTTCATTCACATGTTATATTCGTTGTAAATCAAACAATAAAATAAAATGAATTCATTCAGCCAAATGCTTACTTTGAACTTTTAACAATTCACAAGTGCCTAATTGTAAAAATGGATAATAATAAAACTAATACTATGGTCTATTTACTAAAGTCGCTTGAAGTTTGTCATATATTGCTCATTTCAAGAATAAATAATTTTGGCGTTCAACTAATCTACCTCTTCCAAACACTGTTGTAGATTTTTAAATTTATTAAAAAAAACTATTTCTGAAAAACCAACGAAGGGAAATTAAATTTTCAATTCAGTTTATTTTTTTATAATCATGATTCGTTTCGTTTAGAATAGTCACAGAAAAAACACAATTCTTACATCGATTTTTTAATTTGCTTTTAAGTTAAGTTTTGAGAGTCTTCAAGAGATATTTGTATCAAAATATTGTTTTCTCAATCGTTAAAGATTTGCAAGGGGCCCTTAACCTTTAGCGGTTTGGCTTAATTTGGATAAGATTCCTTATTTCGACTGTACAGTTTAAGTGATTAAAGATATGATCTCAGAAGTATTTTTTCATGCAACCCAATTGTTCGAATTCAGACAAGTTTTTAAATAATCAAAAGGTGCACAGAAAAAAATCAATTCTCGTAATCGTGGAT
Organism: Culex quinquefasciatus; assembly: GCF_015732765.1. Lineage (NCBI taxonomy): Eukaryota > Metazoa > Arthropoda > Insecta > Diptera > Culicidae > Culex > Culex quinquefasciatus. Next base: position 54,543,318 of record NC_051861.1, read on the forward strand.
TAAGTTCACGAATGTGAGAACAACGAAGGAATTTATTCATGAGTATGGTGCATTTACACTATAAACGTGAATATATTCCTTCGTGGTTCTCGCATTCGTGAATTTAATTCACGATTTCGAGAATTGGTTTTTTTCAATGTGATGACAAATCTTGCAAATTTAATTCTATCTAGTAAGATAAATATAACGGGTAACTTTAAAAAGTTCACGGAAGATTTTTTTTATGACATTAAATAATCGTAGATGTTTAGAGAGTTAATCATATGAAACATAAGTTTATGGTATTGCCCTATGCTATGAAACCAATTTATTATAATGTAAGATTTAACAATTGAAAAGTAACACAGCTTAAAGTCATCTTGAAATATCGAACCAACCTAGATAAATTGACGGTTCCTGATTTCCGTTTAAAGCGTTGGTGTTGCCGCCTATTGCTAAGTTTTTGATTGAATTGAACAACGAGCTCATTTCGAAAAGGTTTTTCTCAGATAAAGACAGATGTTGATATAACGGCGAATACCAGAAGTCAGATTTTCGTTTTAAAATGTTATGTTGTAATCGTAAGTGGACTGACAAATCCGACTTGGACACTGCTGAGTTTATTTTTGCGGTACTGATAATACTAAAACCTTCTCCTCTGGGGCACCGTGGCCATTTTCCTTCATAACGCATTACGTTTGATTTTCGCTACAAACGCAATACTTCTTAGTTTTTGTATGAAATAAAATATTGTATGAAGTTAATGCAAGAAATGTTTGCAAATAATTGAATCGATTTTGATGTTTCAAAATAAGTTAATACAGCATTCATTTGTACAATATAGATGAATTTAAACTAGTATGCAAAAAAGAATATAAAAATTTGATTAGTAATATACAAAAATATACAAAAATGCGCGGTTTGAGGCCAGCCACGAACTACGTGAACACTTTGTGAGGTGAGAAATAAAAAGTAATTTAAAAAGTATTATCAAAGAGAGGTGATTAGGGTGGTTTTTCTAAGTTTTAAGGTGGTTTGTGGATAGCCTCTTCTTAGTTTCATAGAAAAATAATAATAAGACAATTTTACCAATGGTACAGTAAGAATTATTTAAGGATCAAATAAGGGCACGAGCAGGTAAGCAAACATAAAATATGACATAAAATAGCTGTTATATGGAAATGGATACTACCGCTCATTTTGATTTTAATTTTACGAATTATGATTGTCTGTGATATTAATGAATGAGTTTTATCTGGAGTTTTTTTTCTGCCAATTGGTCATATATACGGGAGCAGTTTTCGATGACTCGTATCCAAATGTATTTTCATTGATGCCACGGCCATTCTTTTATCATCTGATACACCGAATATTTGTCACCACTGAATAGTCGACAGGATTCATATTTAGTGGACGGATAATGAGATGTGCGATACACTTTTAAGCTTCTTCAGCTTCACTTTTTTTCACTCTTTTTAGCAAAATTTAAACTCTAAACTGACATTCACTTGGAGCTGTTTTTTTTTATTTTTAACTACATGAAATCTTAACACACTTTTCTATTACGCTCCTATACACATATTAAACCATTTTGTACAGGTTCAATAATTTCACTGTAATATAGGTGTTTTCCCCGATATAAGTCATCTTTTTTCATCACAAATTCTACATGCAACGTTTTTTTTTGTATTTCATGCATTTAAACTGGCTTTTGTATTTAATATTGCACAATGCATGGTGAATACTGTTTCCGCATTGTGAAAATGTTGAATTGACAGCTAATTTCCCTTTTCATTCAACTTCGATGTGTGTATCCTCAAACGCTATATGAAAACATCTGTAACACTCCAGACAAAAAGGTGTTCACTTGACCACCAGCCTGTTCAACATTACGGGATCGATAATTGATACTTAAGTTGTAATTTTGTTTTTGCAAACTTATTACTTCTAATTTTGTTCGATTTTCTTTGCATTATCACTTCCAGTAACACTATAGTAAAAGTTCAAATTATCTAAAACTACGCCTTTATTTCTACGAAGCACATTGATTGAATCACCAAAATGAAAATTCACTGAAGGATGCAATGCTCGTCACCTTGCATCGATTTTAATAGCTGGATAGGAACTATATCCGATGGCTCGTTTTGTGCTACTCCTATTTAATCTTTTTGCAATACGATAATTTGCACAACAACCAATAAATTTTTTTGTCTAAAATATGAGGTGATGTTGATACTTGACTAAGAAGCAAAATGTGTCAAAATAAAAATGCCATTTGTTGAAACAATAAAGGTTGATCCTGTACAATTTTTGAGCACATTTTAGTAAATATCAAGAGATCACTACTTCGGTTTATGAGTCCAGCTTTTTCACGTAATATGGCACATTTTACATTCTGTAAATCACAAAAAAATTTAGCACAACATAAACCATAGCTATTTTCTGTATTAAATCGTTCACCTGTATTTGCACTCAGCAATAAGTATTTTCATACCAAGCAATTGAGCATGCGCCACTTTTGATAACATGTATATTACAAAGAAATACCCATGCCAGATACGGCTGTGTTCCAACAGATAGAGCTAGTAAAAAGCACTAGACAAAAATACTTATTATATTTCTTTTCAAATGTTAAAACATTAACATTAATATGTTAAAATTTCATAGAAAATTTTATATTTCAATACAACAAATATCTGCACCAAAATGAATCAGAAAGTGCCGGTTGTTGCCTTCTTGAAGCCACTGAAGGAATTTTTGCTCTAAATCAAATATGTCTCAAAATTCATATAATTTTGTGGAACAATCATTGACGCCCAAGTTCGCGATCATTGATTAATGACGATTTCCATAACTTTACACACGGAGAAAAAAGAGTTCCCAAAATCGTGAACAAGCGTTCATGAAATTCAGAACCACGAACAAAGTGTTCAAATTCCATGGTACGATTTTGAAAAACGTACCATGAAATTTGAACACTTTGTTCGTGGTTCCCAATTTCACGAACGCTTGTTCACGATTTTGAGAACTCTTTTTTCTCCGTGCAAGGAATGGGATAATCGTTACCAAAAGGAATCAGCATGTGTAGGGCAATATGCTAAACAACTTGTTGAAGGAATTTTGTCAAAATATTGAAAGTGACGCAAAATTTATATCTTTGAAGAAAAAATCATGACAATGATGGAAGTCTTCACGTTAACGGCAACAACATAAAAAAGTTCAAAAATTGAATTTACGAGCCATGATTTCAACAAAAAAAAACGAAGTTGACTTTATAGCTGTCGGCCACCATTGCTAGTACCAACCACTAGTGTCTTCCTTTTAACTACAAGGACTTCGCCGCCCTGGGCTCCTAAGTGTTTGAGTACGGCACGGAGCGACGGCGCCGGATACCCATATTTACACAAAGAATTTTTAGAGCGCCCGCCGCGGGATTCGAACCAGCGACCTCTGGATTGTGAGTCCAGTGCGCGGTCCGATTGATCCACACGTGCGGGACATGATTTCAACATTTGAATGAAAAAAGTATTCTAAAACGCACCTGTCCAGTTGGTTTGCAAACATTAGTTTCCAAAATATCTAAGTATTGACAAAAAAAATATTTTTTGCGATAATAAAAGTTTTGTGCTGTACAATGGAATTTAATAAAAATTCAAAATACCGTAAACTGGGGTGACTTTGATAGCCCGGGGTGACTTTGATAGGTTTTTCAAATGCCCGCCAAACTAATATCTAAACATTTTTGAGAATTTTGAGTATGTAGGCGTTAAGGGATAGCTTATTATCGAACATATATGCAAAATTGTGACTGTTACATTGGATGTATCAAAATTAGTGGCCAAATCAAATTTCTATCAATGTCACCCCGGGCTATCAAAGTCACCCCAGTTTATGGTATGTTTAATCCAGCCCAAACATGCTAGATATGGGGCGCGTTTCGATTCCCGCCTTATCCTCCTGGCCTTCTATCGGATGGGGAAGTAAAACGTCGGTCCATTTGCGTAAAAGAGGTTTTGGGTGACTCACCACACATAACCTTTTTTTTTATTCATAACTTATTTTTATTAGGTCCTTTTAGGTGCTACGACCAGGTTAGGACCGAGGATCAGTTTACAATCAAAATATAAAAAAAAAAATAAAAAAAAATCATTACACTCCATACTTGGAGATCATGTAACTGACGAGGGTTACTTGGTCCAAGCGGGTCTTGCAGGTTTTGAATCTGCCGGTGTACTCCGAGAAGATGCCCCACAGCAGAACTGTAGAGCACCTCCCCGGCTTCCTCTTTCGTGGCTCCACTGTCTCAGGAGCTTCCTTGGCTGCTTCTTGCGGGGTGAGGGCGATCCTTCGATGTTCCGTCCGGGACTGCACCCGGCAACGGAGGGAACTCCGCCGGCGTGAACGCCGGAACTGCTGGACTCTGCTTCTCCGCCTTCCTTGCCGGCGGTTTCGGTTTCGACGCCTGCTGGCGCCACCGGATGAAGTCCGCACGCTTAGGGCAGCTAGGCCCACAGTTGTTGCACCTCCCTTTCAGGTGACAGTTCCTGGTTCCATGACCCAGCTGCAAGCAGTTCCTGCACTGGGTCACGTTCGGCCGCTTGTTCCGGTAGGCCTCCCACCGGATGATAGTTTCCGGTTTCAGTTCATCAGGTAAACCACGAAGAACTATCCGATGATTTCGTTCGCTCCGCCGTTCGTGGGTGTAGAATTCCACTTTCTTCCTCTTGAGGAGCTCCTGCAACTTGTCAAAATCTTTGACAGAGAAGCAGGTCACCTTGGTTCCAAATCGGGTTAGTTTGTAAATCGGATTGAAACCAAATTTACAACTTTCCACTATCGCCACGAGCTTGTAAAAATCCGTGGTGTTCTTCACCACCAAAGGTGGTTGCTTTTGTTTACTTGCCGACTGGCCGGGTGCTGGAACACATAATCTTCGGACGCCTAGAAATGAGCAGAAACTTGCAACAGAGACCACAAAAGACCCGGGGGTTGTTAAAGTGGATTGCTTTGCTTTTTTTGCGAAGATAAGATAACAAATTACAGATAACATAATATTCATGCAAAAACAATTTAACAACTAAACACACAAGCTCGAGAAAAAATGGGAATTTCCATACAAATGTCTTCTTTCTCGAGCTTGTTAGTTTAGGAGTTAAAAACTAACATGCACAAATAAAACAATTAATTTAGTAACCTGAAAGGTTACACGACTAAGTTGACTTTAGTAGCAACCACTAGTGTCTTCCATTACTCTTCAAGGACGAAAACCTTAACAATGTTCATGCCATCTGGAACCAGGATCAGCTGTACAACTGTTTTACAATCCTGACTCGATAAACTGAAGGCCTTGGAAAAAAGTTAAAGTAGTTATGTCACAGACATAACCGGAATGGCGTAGACTACGTAAAGTTTTGATATGTGGACATAGAGTTTTCCATAGCTTAATTTTGAAGAATTAGCGGTGCTTGGGTGATTTTCCCCTCAAAATAGATACTTGACGGAAAAAACGGAATCGACGTAACACCTTATCATGTGGCCCTCTTAAACCTTGCGGTTTCGTCAACGGATCCACAGGCGTGTATCGTTCTTTTTGCGACAAGACTCCGCCTCCCGGGTCTCCTAAGTGTGAAGGTATGGCACGGGGAGAGGGCACCGAAAACCTATATTTACACTTAGAATTTTTGCGTCCGCCTCTAGATTCGAACCGGCGACCTCTGGATTGTGAGTCCAGTGCGCGGTCCGATTGATCCACACAGGCAGACAACACTTGACATTCCCGTCCGATTCGAGTTAAGGGAAGGAAGTTATAAGCGTTTGATGGATGACGCAGTAATCCAGGGCCTTCGGCCCGGGTTTTTTGGAATGGCATCCCAGTACCTTCGAGTAAGACGTAGTCTACACTCATAAAAACATTCACGTTGAAGTTACGTGAAAAGCTATGGTTTTTTTTTCCACTAGAATATTCACGTAACTTCTACGAGATGGACTTAGTAGAAATGGAATTTGCTCGGCCAGATCATTTCACGTTATTTCTACGTGTTTAACACGTAAAAGCCAGATGTCTTTTTTCTATAAATCTTACGTGCTTATTCTAGTGAAAGTTATAGGACGGTTTTAGTTTAGGATGGGTTTTTTTTTAAATTAAATTTTTCAAATAAAAATGAAAACAATGATGTTGTTCGGAAATAAAACCTATTTTATTTGTTCACTTATACTTATAACATCTTTCACTATTTACTGGTTTTGGGTCGAAGTTTAGTTAAGACAAATCCCGTTCTTTTTGTTGAATTGCTCCTGGCCCTTCTGGAGATCAATCTGGAACAGCGGGTCTTCGAGGTAGGGCCGAGCATAGCCGGCTCTACTCTTGATGTTAATAGTATTATTTTTGCGGACTTTCTTTTATTCAAACAATGTACACATTCGTCGGTTGTACTTCAACTCTGCTCGTCCAAGGACGAGCTCATCTTTATTAAATATTTTCATGTTGGTAGATCAACTACCTCCTAGTATTATAATTATCTACCCATCGACTTTACTTCATTTTACCTCCTCGATTTAGTCTTTTATTGTGATCCTTGCGTTTACCTGTTGTCGTTCATAAGTTTTATTGTCTTATATCGCCAAACAGAGATGGTAAATATGGAAAAAGGGCGTGTTGTGGTTCAGGCCACAACATCTTCAGCAGAAAATATGAAAACAAGCAGAAAACAAAAAAAAAAACAAGCCAAATAGTACCAAAAACAAACATAAACTAAACAAGATAAATAAAATATATATATAAAAAAAACAAGCAAAATATAAAACAAGAGAAGTAAATTCTTTGTAGAACTGAAGGAGATCACGGGGAAACACGGGAAAAATGAAAATTTTCGAAAAAAAATGTGGGCAGTAGAGAGTGAAGCTAAGAGCAAGATTGTGTCGACGCAGTGGTGAACGCAGAACGCTGTGCCAGTTCGATTTTTCCATCAACTGTCAGTCGAACAATCTGCAGGGGTTGCTTTGTTCAATGGTCGATGACTGGCAGGCTATGATGACAGGCGCAAAATTTTGCATTTGCGTTCAGTCCTGACGGACAATCTTGTTCTTACCTTGAATGATACACAATATCGTCATATACGTAAAAACTAGCTTCATTTCAACCAGCACCATTCAACGGTGCATGTTGTAGTTGCCTAGCAACTATTTATTCAGTGAGTTTGTTTGATCAGTAATCACGTCATGGGCAGAATTACCAGAAATTTTCCTTACTTTAATCCTAGCTGCATAGAAGTCACTACGAGTGCAAACGGTTCGGTTCGATGTGGTGGGAAATGGACAGTGAAAATTTGAAGATTAGCGAACACGGTGTAACCGAAAAGGACATTTCCAGCGAATTTAGTCTACCGAAACGTTTTGAGAGTCCATGTAAGTTTTGTCAAACAGACGTAGAAGCGATGTTTTATCATTTGAACTGATTATTTTTTACAGATCTTTTCAAAGGTTATGGAAATCAAAAAGATGACCTCAATCCCATTTACAGAACCTCTAACTCTGATTATGGTTATTATCCACCTTGTCCACATACTGTGCCACATAAGTAAGATATTTTTAACAGTCAGCAATTATCTTTGGCGTTACTCTCCTGTTATCATTCTACAGGTATTTCCCAAAGTCGCACAAATTTAGCGGCCATCTTTACAAGTGTGGAATGTTCCGGAACTATTCTCTCAACACTTCAATGGATCGACCGTATTGCGACAACTACTAATGTTTAAATACGAATACTTGTACGTTATCTGATTCGTCTATTTGCAATAGTAAATGATAACTGGATCCATAAAATAAAATTATTGTGAGTGAAACCTCAATGATTCAAATGATTCAAAACTTATCTCTTTTAAAAGCAGTTTGTCCTTAATCGAGGGCCATTACAGTGAAAGATGGTCGAATTTGTCAACCTTGCTGATAACGAAGTCTTGAGCAAGGGTCAAGTAAACAATTGACCTACTTCTTCATGATAGCTTCTTGTGTCTCATATACCATTTGACTAAAATATGTATATTAATAAATGTAATAAAAAAGTGAACTTACCTGAACAGCAGCTGCTGTTTTATGCTTTATCACTTATAATCTTCTTAATTTAACCTCAAAGTGTATCACTTTTACGAATACATATCGATGCAGAATCAAAAACGGCTCAAATGTCAGTGTAGTTGGTATAACTCTGGTATTTTCTATTTTTTAAAACAGGATGCTGTAATTTGTTATGGACTCACAATCCAGAGGTTGCTGGTTCGAATCCCGTGGCTGGCGCTCTAAAATCCTTTTGTGAATATGGGTATCCGGCGCCGTCGTCGCTCCGTGCCGTACTCAAAGACTTAGGAGCCCAGGGCGGCGAAGTCCTTGTAGATAAAAAGGAAGACACTAGTGGTTGGTACTAGCCAATAGTGGCCGACAGCCCTAGTAACATTTTAGGTTTTAAGTAGGCCATAAAAGCCTATTTAGGCCGTATGAGGGTTTTCAGAACCATGATAAAACCTGTAAGTTTAAAAATGTTACTAGGGAGCTATAAAATCATCTTCGTTTTTTGGGTTCCAATGCGTCGTCCAATACATCCAATGCATTGCAATGCATTACAATGCTTAGAATGTTACCGGTAGCCATTATGAATATAAGCAAACAAGCCAACATTTCTGGTTTCATATAAGTTTGAGAGGTTGTAGTTGTATCTCATTGAAAAAACAAAATATTATAAAACACATTAAAAAAATACTAAATCTTGTTTAGGCTGTGATTGATACGTCAAATGCTACAAATTTTCAAATCAAATTTACTACTTCAACTTTATGTAAATCCTTTCAAGGACATTGAACATGTTGAAATTGATACTAAAAAAATGCTGCCTTGTACGCCTACACGGTAAAAATAAACGATGTTAGAAGTTTGTTACTAAGAAATCGTCTAATTATGAGAATACCTCACAGTGGCCAAAAAGTTGATACCATGAGTGTGAGTGCTGGAGATTGTGATGGCCGATAGGACATTTAGCAAAGTAATCTGAGATAAACTTATTTTTCTTATATATTTACTACCTATGTTTGCAGAAATATCCCATGTGCATTTTCATTACTTTTGCGTTATTAATGCAGTTTGTTTCAACATCGTCTTGTCGCAAAAATAACGATACACGCCTGTGGATCCATTGACGAAACCGCAAGGTTTAAGAGGGCCACATTATAAGGTGTTACGTCGATTCCGTTTTTTTCAACATCGTGTGACCCTTCAGAAAACCTAAAAATATTCCATCGTCGCTTGTGTGCTGCCTTGTGACGCGTCTGCAGTAAAAAGATAGGACGTGTCACAAAATAGCACACAAGCGACGCAGTACTTTGTTCCAGAAATCTGGAGGAAATCCAATTTTTGGGCGAACAAGTGGCCTTATGTGTGGGATAAACGTTCGTTGCGTTTTTCTCAGCTTGCTGTTTTTGCATATGGGACATTTATGCGAACATGAGCAGTGTAGCATGCTTCGTTTGGAATGCGTTTCCGCCTTTTAGGGCACGTTTCGCCTATGGGATTCGGCCTTGTAAGTATTCGTCCTTTTTGGATTCTGCCTTATGAGATTTCGGCCTTTTGGAAAATTCGGCCTTTTCAATTTCTGCATTTTGAGATTCGACACATAAACCAGCACATGGGAAATGCAGAGTTCTTTCATTTAATAAATAAAACATCACACGGAAAACAAATTGTTTCAACTCGCATATTTATTTACTGTAAGTTGCATTCACTGATTGAGTTGTAATTTACTATGCCGCGCAAACATTACTGGTAAATCTCATTAGTATATGGTTTGTTTCTTTCAAATACCCAAGATTACTTTTAACATATTCTGTTACACATACATAGGTTACTATCAGAGTATTTTATGCTTTATGTTTGTTTTTATTTCATTTTCATACACCTATTATCATTAGCTCAAAAATACTTGCAACATATACCTGGTGAAAATGAAAATATTTTTTATTTATTTTAATGTTCTTTATTTCATCTGGTTGAGTTAATTTAATAAAACATTTCCATTTATCATCGGTTGAGAAAACTTGCTTGCTTTTAATTTCGTTGTTTATTATGATGAGTGTTGCTCATTTGTGTTCCAAATCATCCCAAGCTGAGTGTATTGAAAGTTATACTGTCGGTGGATATTATTTCGCGTGTTAAATCACTTTTGTTCATGAGGAAAAATGGCAAAACCAATTATAGCATCGGTTTTAGTTGTTACAGTTTGTAGTCGGGAAAGTTGCGCCACATAGCATCATCAGTTACTGTTGGTTTTAGGGCATAAGAATTGGAAGTCACTCATAGTTAATATGAGGTAAATCATTGTATTTGATGTTTAAACTAGTTATTACTTTGATTTGACTGTCTTGTTTGAATTGAAGAATTATCTGCATCGTTGAGGGACAGTTTTTAGATGTTGAGCAGGATCTTGAAAACATTTCTCGTAAACCCTTGACAGTCAATTGTGCATCTATTAGCTGAACGGATTTGTTGGTAAACTTAACACAATTGCATCAATTGACAGAAACTTGCTTCCGTCGTTAGCTGATAATGGTTTTACGCTGGTGGTCATATTATGTTTACTTTTTAAATGGGGTTTAAGGGTAAATATTTGCCAATAAATTTCAATAACATGCCGATTGTTGGCTTTAGGTTGTTCAATATGTAAATATCAACTATCTTATTAATATTGTCATCATACGATATTCTTAATGCTGAATTTAATTGAGAATGAATTGATATATATTTTTCTAGCATCGTTATCCATTTAGTATTTGACTTGTTTTTTTTTCTTCTAATTATCAATTCAAACTCCTTAACTATAGTAAGATATTCTAACAACATTTAATCATTAATAGTGTATATGTCTTAATATTTTGTTTGTCAATTTAGCCGATGTAAGCCGATTATTTTGTTTTGTTTTGACAACTTAACATTTATGTTTTGTTTTGTTTTTCATTGCGGTCTGAAGTTTGTACGTAGTACATTTTTTGCTTTTTTTTAAATAGTTTCGTGCAGTTAGCTACTGTTCTGTGCGCGATACATATCGTTACCTTGCTTTCATAGCTGTTTTAATCGAAATTCCAATTTTCTTTGCTTTTTTTAGGATGAGAAACCAAGGAAAAAACAAATTTGCTGTTATCAGTTTTAATTTCTAAACAAGAATTTAATTCTACTCTAGTCAGTCAGCTGTGTTAAATAATGTGTTTTTCAAGACTTACAAACCATTTTTTGGGAAATCTGGATCGATTCTTGTCCAACTTGTTCTGCTTTCTTTCCATTGTAGCTTGAAGAAACGTTTAGTACAGTTTTGGAATGTACATGAGGTTCAACATAACTTTTTGATTTGCAGACTTTTGGTATACACGTGGTGGATTAAATCATTACGAATGATATGCTTAGCTCTAATACCGTACTGGTAGAACCCCTGATATTAAATGCATTGATTACCTAATTCGTTCAGTACTTAATTGTAAAACCAATTTCAACATAGTTTGTATAACAAGGATAAACGGGCAAATAAACAAACCATACTTGTGCAGAGTTTAATCGAATGTTTGTTTTTGGAACAAAAACTTTCATCACCTTTCTGACGGACCTGGGATTTGTTCATTCTTCATCAAACTTTGATGGGTTTTCTATATGAATGTAAAACTATGAAACCAGGAAACATCAGAGGCTAATTTCTGTAGTTTGCTTCTTATAGATCTGTCTACACGATAAAGTATTGGTTTAGCGTTAATATAATAAGATTGATTTTCGGTACATCTAATACTATTTTCAACAACATGTTTAACGTTTACTTTATTTGAATGTGAATGTTTTTTTTTTTGCTCAATGATTTGTGTAGGTTTGGTGACATAAGATTGTTGCACTTTAGTACGTGCAAAGTGGGTTAATAGTGAGTAAGATAGGAAAGATAAATAAGTGTTTTTTTTAATAGAAGCAGTGCACGCACAAATCAACCAGGAGACACAATTTGATTAACATACCCAATAAATTATGGACTAACCTACTACACTGGGTATTGCTACCCGTCCCAAGTCACAGTTTACTTGAGGTCAAATTCGTCTTCATCATATTTGTTGCTCCACGTTTTGCTTCCTGCTGAACTGCTGCTTATGGAGGGAGAGGAAGAAGCAATTTTTGGGGGCTCGTAAGCCTTGGGAGCAGCCCGGAATCGATCAGTTATAGAAGAGGAGTCGGATTTCTCCGAAGAAACTGAGAGGCTCTTGCTGAACACGTTACGTTCTTCCTTTTTGCCAAAAGTGTGGTCCGAATCCGAGACACTGTTGGTAAAGCTGGAACTGTCCCGGTTTCCATACGAATGTCGATTGAACGTTGATGAAGCGGAAGTAGCGGTAGCAGACGGAGGTCCGCTTACGGCACTGGTGCCGAAAATCAGTTCAGCATCGGAAATGGAATCGTTACTTGTCTTAAAATCCAACCCAGTAGTACTGAAACGGGGTTTGTAAAAGTCTGGACCTTTTGCACCAAATATTAACTCTGCATCTGAGGAGGATCGCTTAGTTCGACCGAATTCCTGTTTTTTAGCTTCGCTGGAACCGGAAGCATTGGCTGACGAAACGGTAGCATTGCTGACGACACTACTTGGCTGCGTTCCGAAACGACCAGTTTGTGATTGATCCCTAATACCTTGCTGTATGTTGTAACGATCTTTCACGTTATCGTCTCCCTTATCGCTAGTGATTATGCTAGAAGAAGTGGTATAAGAGGAAGATGCTGCTGATGTTGTGGATGTCAGTGTCCGGCTAGATATTGAAGAAAATCCTTCTGGATTGATGCCATTCTTCAGCGCCCCGGTATCGCTGGAAATTATTGTAGACGTGGACGAAAATGTAACGCCGGTTGTTACTGCTGTTACTTTATCCTTGTCAAATAGGTTGATCCTGTCGTTTGTGGCCACCGAGTCATACGGTGTTCGTTTTGTCTCTTGAGTTGTAGATGGTACCTCTCGGACGTTGGACGTCGTTACCAGCGCAGAGGAATGATTATTTAACGTGGAATTTTTATCAAAAGAAGAAACGCTATCTACTCTACTGGTAGTAGTATAGTTGATGTTATTTACACTGCCACTGGCAGCACCGGTTGATCCGGCAGCAACACCATTGCACAGAGCATCCTTGCTATCCGGTGCTGTCGCCGCAACCGGGTTGGCAGCAGCAGTCATGGGGCGCGCAATTACACTATCGATAGAATTCTCACGGGTGCTCAGGATGCTCCCGGTGGCGCTGCCGGATGTGCTTTCACCTCCACGCTGTGGTTTCTTCTTTTTCGCTAAATCCTACATATCACCAAATATGCCCGCAAACGTTTTGCGCAGATTCTTCATCGTATCCTCGGCTTCGTCAACATTTCCCAGTGCCCCTTGGCCAGGTCCAGGGCCGACTTTGCTGGCATTCGAGCGGGCCGCCGAGGCTGATGAAACACCCGAGATGGAGCTCGATTGAGAAGCTGCGAAAAATAATGAAAGTAAGGTAGAAATGAAGATAAATATTCTGTTATTGAGAGTACTCATGGCTCATGACTGAAGCAAAATATTTTAAATTAAACGTCAACTCGTGTTCCTCAGACGATTTTGCAAAATAATCATCTTTTATCTTATTCGACAAATCTAAATCTTTTGAGATAAAGACATGTTTAAGTTTGCAGTTGCCGAATTTATCTACCACGCGATGGTCATTTGAAAACAGAAGTTATTTGAAAAATTGACGAAATTCGCAAAAGTTTTCGGCAATGCCAAAAAAGAAGGAGTGGTCCAATTTTGCTGAAACTCGGCATTATTGAAAAACTTACAAATATTTTGAAAAATATTTACAGCGGCCTAACTCGATTTATAATATTTTGCTCCATCCCGGCTATTTAGCAGGCGAGAATCAGTTACATGCAAGTAAATCCGTCAAATTTTAAAATGTTGTTAGAGCTTAACATTTATATTTTTCAAACTGATTTAGGCGCATTCAAATATGAGATAGGGGAACTATACCCTTTCTCAGCCTATTTCTATTATCGGCCTATCAGCAATTTGATCATGAATTACAGCTTTCATAAAGTGTTTTTGGCTGTTCCAAAGTAATAAATAGCTCAAATAAGAGTGAGCAAGCAACTCTTCATTGATGATACATCTGAAAATGTTGATTTAATAGCGGAAAAGCGGAAAAGTGATGAGAATTGGTCGAACGGCTTAGAGTGATTAAAATGGGTATATTTCCCCTATATCATGACAGTTTTAAAGGTTCAAAAATCGTGGTCACAATATCAATGACCATATTGGCTCATTTTTGGAGTTTGGGGAAATGATTCGCATGTCATGCTCGATTTTCAAAAACATCTGTTATGCAAACAGTATATATTTTGAGAGTCTGATGGTAGTTGTTTGACACGTGACGTCGCGGTTTTCGTAAAAAAAAAAAACGGCTAAAGAAAATTTTAAGCTTCTTTAGGAGAAAACCGAATTCGACGACACCGAATATATTGTCTCTAAGCTCAAACCAGGTTCAATGAATAGACAATGTTAGAAATGCTTTTTGGAGTGTTCCAGACAATTCTACTTATGCTTGACCAATCCTTCAATAGTCTACTCGAGTAGACGAGAATAATATCTCAATAACATTAGCTTATTATTACGATTATTACAGTCCAGACTCGATTATCCGAAGTCCGGGACTTCGGATAATTGTATCACGAAGAAAAATAATTTTTTTTCTTATTTTTGAAATGTCTTGTTTTGTTTACAATAAATTCGAGTTCTGCGACCACATTTTAGGCAATTTTGAATTGCTAAATGCCTATTAAATAACAAAATGCATTTTTTTCAAATATTTCATCCCTGCCATTTTGGTCGTCATCTTGGATTTAAAAAATTCTAAATGACGTAGTTTAGTGGTCAATCTTAAGCTCGACAATCAAACAATAAGATGTTTTTTTCGTGATTCGATTATCCGAAGTGAATTTTTTTTGTGGGCTTCGGATAAACGAGTCTGGACTGCATTGATTTGATTTCTGAATTCACCACCTCTAGGGTTAGTGAAATTTCACGATTTCGCGGACAGCGTGAAATCCGTGAAATTTGGCTTTTTTCCGTGAAATCCCGTGAAATTTTATGTTTGTGTGAAACTGTAACGATTTTTCTCAAAACGATTTATCAAACTCAAATAGGAAAAAACCTTATGAACTACTGTGAAATTAAACGTGTGAATACCCTTGTTCAATTACTAACATAGGGTTAGTAATTTTTGATGATTTCGTGGACGGCGTGAAATTCGTGAAATTTATCAATTTTCTCAAATCATGTTTGTTTTTCAAAATAACAAAATAATAAATATTTCATCCATACAGATTATATAAGTAAATTTGATTAGTTTTCAATTGAAAAGCTTGATAGCTTGATGATTTTTCAGACCAATATTGAAGGGGAAGGGGGCGACATAAACTTTGAAAAATATTTGCAACGGCCTTACTAAGTTTAGTAATATTTTCATTCGCTCTGATAACAATTTTACTGCTATTTTATTTGAAAGGTATAGTTTCAAAAAAATAAAATAAAAGAATCATGATTTGTTGTAATAAAAAATAAAATGAAAGCTTTGGAATCAACTTTTAAAAATGTAACCGATTTTTTCTGAGTGCTGTTGAATTTTAACGATGTTTGATTATTTGGGTGGATAATTCACGTGAAAGTTTTAAAACCATTACTTTTTTTTGTTTTTGTTTTCATTTTGTTTAAAAATTTTGATTTCGTTACTAATTATATTATTCTTTACTTTTGATTTATAATTTAAATTTTGAAAAGAGAGATGGATAATTCTTTACCAACTCACACGAAATCGGGAAAAGTTGCCCCGACCCCTTTTCGATTTGCGTGAAACTTTGTCCTAAGGGGTAACTTTTGTCCCTGATCACGAATCCGAGGTCCGTTTTTTGACATCTCGTGACGGAGGGGTGGTAGGACCCCTTTTATTTTTTAACATGCGAAAAAAGAGGTGTTTTCAATAATTTGCAGCCTGAAACGTTGATGAGATAGAAATTTGGTGTCAAAGAGACTTTTATGTAAATCTAGAGCCCGATTTGATGGCGTACTCAGAATTCCGAAAAAACGCATTTTTCATCGAAAAAAACACTGAAAAAGTTTTAAAAACTCTGCCGTTTTCCATTACTCGACTATAAAATATGTTCGAACATGCCATTTTAAGGGAAATTTAAATTTGTACCCAGAAGGGTCATTTTTTCATTTAAAACAAAAATTTTCATTTTAAAATTTCGTGTTTTTTTCTAACTTTGCAGGGTTATTTTTTAGAGTGTAATAATTTTCTACAAAGTTGTAGAGCAAACAATTATAAAAAAATTGATTGATTTTCTTTGTTTCGTCGTCCGTGTCTGTCGCGGGTGACGATGAACGGCCATGATCGACAACGACCAACTGATTAAAAAATTGTCACTCGATTATCTTGACATTGGCTGAACCGATTTTGTCCGTTTTAGCGTCATTCAATCCGTCTTGGGTTCACATAAGTCGCTATTAAAAATTATGCGGTTTAGTTAAGTACTTCAAAAATAATGCTAAAAAACGATTTTAACAAAAGGGTGGTTTTTTTGTAGAAAACCCTGGCAAGTTATACATTTGTATAAAGTTATTTAAAAGACCTTTCCAACGCGACCAATTTATTGAATATCTGACAACCCTATCAAAAGTTATAAGCACTTAAGTATTATATATGGGTCATTCCATCTCAACTGTGCACGAAAAAGTACAAATTTGAAAATTACCCTCTCCGATCCTGCTCAAATTTGGCAGAGCTGTTGATACTATCAAAACATGCAAGAATCCCGAATTTCATCCAAATCGGACCACCCCCTCCATTTTTGTACCTCCCCAAAAAATCGACTTTTTGGCGATTTTTGGCCAAACCTCCTAGTTTCAAACGGCGATAGCTCAGGAACCACAAATCTCAGAAGGTCGGTCTTAGACTTAATTTTAAAGGAAATTGGACGTAGAATCCATTTCCGTGATCAAAATGTTGATTAATTTATTTTTTCTACCTGTATTGCGCAATTGAAAACTTTAAACGGCCGTATCTCAAAACACCCCAACTTATTTTTTTTTATTTGACCTCACCATCGTGTTCCCCCGGCCAATTTTACATAAGAATCTCCTATCGACAGAAATGAATATGTTTCGTTCCAGAGATATCGAATTTTAAAGTTTTGTGTTTTCGAGATTACCTGCATCAGCTTCATTCGCCGCATCTGCTAGAAGCACACAGGCGGGCTGATCAATAACTGCTACCTGGCCATTTATTGAAATAATATTTCATCATAAATAATCTTCATCAAATTGAGCAAAAATTAACTGTATAATACTGTAGGAAACTGAAGTTTAATCGCAAATGTTTATCTGCTCAAAAAAATTAATGAAGTGGAGCAGAATAGTGCCATTCAGCAAAAACCCCAAAACCTGCTTTATTATTATTATTATTATAGTTTATTATTGACACTTTACCATAATTCTGATTTATGGTTTAGATTGATCATATTAAATCAATTTTTATATAGTGAGCCAGCTCCATTTCATTAAAATATGATTTTGGTCAAGGTACATTTAATTTAAAAAAATCCTTATACGTGAGGACAGCAGCCGTATTGTGTTCCAAGAATCCAAGAATGATAGATGAAAAAAAAAACACTGTTGTTCGGACGGTGTCGAAATCATCGCAACTAAATTTGGAGAATTAGCCGCTTTGCAGCAGATCAAACTTTGTGATTTTCTTACATTTTTCAGTTTTATAGGCCAGAAATCCTTTTCCTACTCTTTGTGATCGTCCTTCACTAGAGTACAACGTATCAACAAATTTTATTCATTTTAATTCATATTTTTACTCAATAATGTATCGTGCACTTATTTTTCAGTGTTACTAACAAGATTAATTCTCGGGTGAGTTTTTAAAAGCCGTAAGAGCCATTGTGACCTCTGACACTAATTTTCGTTTTTCTAGAAAATGAAACAAAATTTCATTTATTTTAAGTTTGGGGCACTTGAAGGACGTGTAGATGAACAATCTCGAGCATTTTGATATTGGTTTTTCGTAAGTAGGTCGAATACCGATGCAAAAAGGACTTTGTTTAACAATGGCTC
The DNA here is from genome assembly GCF_015732765.1 of Culex quinquefasciatus. Taxonomy (NCBI): domain Eukaryota; kingdom Metazoa; phylum Arthropoda; class Insecta; order Diptera; family Culicidae; genus Culex; species Culex quinquefasciatus. Next base: position 54,561,487 of record NC_051861.1, read on the forward strand.
TTACGGCTTTTTGAAAACTAATCCGAGAATTGCATTTTCCTCTCGCTCCGTCGGAATCCAATTCTGCCCTTTACTGTGTGTCGTCATTGCTCTGCCCAGTGGGTTAACACAGAAATTCACTTCATTATTTTTTTTGAGCAGATAAACATTTGCGATTAAACTTCAGTTTCCTACAGTATTATACAGTTAATTTTTGCTCAATTTGATGAAGATTATTTATGATGAAATATTATTTCAATAAATGGCCAGGTAGTAGTTATTGATCAGCCCGCCTGTGTGCTTCTAGCAGATGCGGCGAATGAAGCTGATGCAGGTAATCTCGAAAACACAAAACTTTAAAATTCGATATCTCTGGAACGAAACATATTCATTTCTGTCGATAGGTGATTCTTATGTAAAATTGGCCGGGGAACACGATGGTGAGGTCAAATAAAAAAAATAAGTTGGGGTGTTTTGAGATACGGCCGTTTAAAGTTTTCGATTGCGCAATACAGGTAGAAAAAATAAATTAATCAACATTTTGATCACGGAAATGGATTCTACGTCCAATTTCCTTTAAAATTAAGTCTAAGACCGACCTTCTGAGATTTGTGGTTCCTGAGCTATCGCCGTTTGAAACTAGGAGGTTTGGCCAAAAATCGCCAAAAAGTCGATTTTTTGGGGAGGTACAAAAATGGAGGGGGTGGTCCGATTTGGATGAAATTCGTGATTCTTGCATGTTTTGATAGTATCAACAGCTCTGCCAAATTTGAGCAGGATCGGAGAGGGTAATTTTCAAATGCTGTTCCGCTTCAGATGGAATGACCCATATGTATTTAAGCCGGATCTCAGATATCATGATGAAAACGTTGTCCGGATCTATCATGCGATCTGTCGTTGGATAGGTAATCAAAAGACCTTTCCAACGCGTTCAAAACATTGAAGATCTGACAACCCTATCAAAAGTTATAAGCACTTAAGTGTTATTTATACACTCAACCCCCGATGGTTGGTCACTTTTTCGTTTGACACTGTTTTAGTTTGTACCCCGTTGGTTGGTTAAAGTCAAACTAAAAAGTGACGAACTGCCACTTTTTACACGGAGCTTACGCACACCATCAAAACAAACATTTCTTAGTATGTGTGAACTCCGCGTAAAAGGGGTGTCAAACTAAAAAGTGACCCCGTTCGTTTGGCAACAGTTTGTGTCAAACCATCGGGGTTTGAGTGTACACTTTTTGGTAGAGCGTCCAATTTCCCGGGGTTACAAAATTCCCGGGAAACGGGAAATTTTCAACAAATTTCCCGGGAAATCCCGGGAATTCCCGGGAAATTTGAAATTTTACGAAAATTATTCTAATCCTGTTTCTGATTAATCTTTTACAACGAAATTGTATAGAACAGCAACTTTAATGGTCAAAATGAGTGAGAGGATCAATAAATGGCTTGACTGCTTGTAAAACATCATGTAACTTTGAGAAAATATATAAACTTTCTAATTTTTAAATATTTTATATCGTCCCAAATAAAAGAAAATATTATTAGAATTTTTGTTGAGAAGGATTTTTTTAAATCAAATTGTTTGGACACTGAAAATCTATGCTCCACAACCATAAAATTGCATTTAAATTTGTCTCAGTGACCATAAAGTTAAAATAAAAAAACCAAAAAATTCAACTTGTGAATATATAAATAATCATTGAATTTACCTTAAAAATCTAATTTCCAGCGCTTTTTCACTTGAAACACTATTTTTCAACTAGAAAATTTGATACGAAGTTGTTTTTTAATGGTTTTTCATGGTTTTATGATATGATTTTAGTAATATGGTATTCAGCCTAATAAATCAATTAGATTAAAATAATTTTGAGTATTGAAAAGTGGTTGAAATTCAACGATATTTTTTCTTATATCACCCTCTTACGCCCTTGGTAGCTCACGTGCTTCATAAATTTATAACTTCAATCTATAATTTCTCGAATACTTGGAAACAAACCTTTTTTAAAAATTTAATTATATCAGTTCAATTTCCATCCAACATGTTCAAGGTAAAAAAAAGTCAAACAAATCTCAATGTTGATCTTGGCCGGAAGATGTACAATGTACATATCTTATTTTCAAATGATATTACAAAATAAACATTAAAAAAGGTTGTCAAAAATAAAATAGTGTATATTCATTCCATAACATCGTAACTTTTGTTGCCCAACATATAAGCAAACAATATTCCTAGTGGTGAATACTTCAGAAATAAATATTATCTGAATTAAAACTTGACATGAAATTTACAGACAAGCTGATTAGTAAAATATTAACAGTAGATGGAAATAAATAAAATGAAATCAGGTTCTCCAATTATTATTTTTTGTATAATTTCAAAACATTGATGCCAAAAAGGTAGGAAAATGTATTCTTCTGCTTGTATTTCGGGAATTCCCGGGAAATTTACGAATTTCCCGGGAAACGGGAAATATTTTTTTCCGGGAAATCCCGGGAATTCCCGGGAATTTTTTTCCCGGGACGGGAAATTGGACGCTCTACTTTTTGGAGGCCAGATCTCAGATATTTTGATGAAAACGTTGTCCAAATATATCATGTGAGCTATTTTTGGATAGGCAATTAAAAGACTTTCCCAACGAGCGTGTCTATTTTGGATAGCATTAACCTCTAAATGTGAGGAAGGCTCCAACTACCTAAGGGTGAATTAAGTAACCTTTTTTTTCGTAAAATCGCGATAACTCGTGATTTTTATAAGCAAACTCCTTATGTTTATATATCATTTTTTTGTTATTGTCTGCTCCACAACTTTGTAGAACATTATTACACTCTAAAAAATAACCCTGCAAAGTTAGAAAAAAACACGAAATTTTAAAATGAAAATTTTTGTTTTAAATGAAAAAATGACCCTTCTGGGTACAAATTTAAATTTCCCTTAAAATGACATGTTCCAACATTTTTTATAGTCGAGTAATGGAAAACGGCAGAGTTTTTAAAAAAAATTCAGTGTTTTTTTCGATGAAAAATAAGTTTTTTCGGGATTGTGAGTACGCCATCAAATCGGGCTCTAGATTTACATAAAAGTCCCTTTGACACCAAATTTCTATCTCATCAACGTTTCAGGCTGCAAATTATTGAAAAACACTAGGAAAAACACCTCTTTTTTCGCATGTTAAAAAATAAAAGGGGTCGTTCCACCCTTCCGTCACGATATATCAAAAAACGGACCTCGGATTCATGTGCAGGGTCAAAAGTTACCCCTTAGGACAAAGTTTCACCTTTTAAAAAATGTTAATTTGCTAAATGTTTCAAAAAAATTCAAATTATTTTATTCATTTTTGTTGGACAAGATGGTTAAATTTTGCTTTGATATGAAATTCAATAAAATGAAGCAAATCAGCGAAAGCTTTTTAACTTTATACAGTGAATCAAATATTTGTCCGTACCCCCCCGTACGGAAAATGTTTGTAATATAAAAGTTCATAAAATACGACCAAAGTACCATGTTTTATACATCAATCGACGCGGCAGAATGTCCTCTTTAAGACACTGTCATTGGATTTGCAAAAAACTTTTTCTAAAAAAATACAAAAATAGTTTAATGAAAATAGTCAAAAAAAGAGGTCAAATAATTGTCCGTACCCCTAATAAAAGTACAAAATCTGATCGATTTAAGTGAATTCATTTATGAAATGTTGTTTCTGTGTCAAATACTAGTACCTCTAGCCAGTTTGTGACAACTTTGAACTTCTGATAACTTTGTTAAGTTAGTTTATATTAAAATTGGTTTAAATTTAGTTTTTTATGTAAAACTTATCAAAACATTAGTTTATAAACAACTATTTTTATAAAATTGCTATTTTATGTTGTAAGAGTCTCTATTGAACAAGTTTTAACAATATTTGTTCGAAATATACATTGTTTTCATCTTTTTTATTGACATTTTTCGACCAAAAATACTTTTCGGAACAATACCGTTAAACAATCCGGATTGTCCCGGAACCGGTTTAACCCCTCGGAGGGAAATTTTGTGGTGGTCAGATAGAGGACAAAAAAACCCACCTCATGCAATTTGAAGCATTCAATTTTGTCCACTTCAGCCCGATTACGAGTCCCTAGACTGAAATTTGAAATTTTCACTTTCCGTGCTGAGAATTTCTGTACCGGCCTGGGTTAGAATGTTTTGCTTAAGGAATTTGAAAATTTCAAATTTCAGACTAGGGACTCGTAATCGGGCTGTAGTGGACGAAATTGGATGCTTCAAATTGCAAGAGGTGGGTTTTTTTGTCCTCTATCTGACCACCACAAAATTTCCCTCCGAGGGGTTAAACCGGTTCCGGGACAATCAGGATTGTTTAACGGTATTGTTCCGAAACAGTATTTTGGTCGAAAAATGTCAATAAAAGATGAAAACAATGTATATTTCGAACAAATATTGTTAAAACTTGTTCAATAGAGACTCTTACAACATAAAATAGCAATTTTATAAAAATAGTTGTTTATAAACTAATGTTTTGATAAGTTTTACATAAAAACTAAATTTAAACCAATTTTCAATATAAACTAACTTAACAAAGTTATCAGAAGTTCAAAGTTGTCACAAACTGGCTAGAGGTACTAGTATTTGACACAGAAACAACATTTCATAAATGAATTCACTTAAATCGATCAGATTTTGTACTTTTATTAGGGGTACGGACAATTATTTGACCTCTTTTTTTGACTATTTTCAGTAAAATATTTTTGTATTTTTTTAGATAAAGTTTTTTGCAAATCCAATGACAGTGTCTTAAAGAGGATATTCTGCCGCGTCGATTGATGTATATAACATGGTACTTTGGTCGTATTTTATGAACTTTTATATCACAAACATTTTCCGTATGGGGGGTACGGACAAATATTTGACTCACTGTAAGTCGAATATTTAAAAAAGCAGGTCAATAAATGAGAATACGCATGCCCTACATTTTATTTCAAAATATATTTAGAGCCCATCCATAAACTAGGGGGAATCTTTTTTGAAAATGATGAGATTTTTTTTTTGAGTCGCGTTCAGAAAGATTTTTTTGTTTATTGAAGAATATATAATGAAGCATGAAAAGTTGCAACCGTTCGGATCCTCACTCGTGAAGGTTACCGCGATTTACGCGATTTGTTTTCCGTTTAATGTAAAAGTTGGGAAGTGTTCGCGTGTCAAGTGTTTTGTCTCCGGTAAACAACCCAGCAAGTGACGTCCACCAAGAACGCAGCCAGCAGAAGCTTCTGAAACCGACCACCAGAGGACCTCGTCGGCAGTGGGCGGTAGAGAGGTGACATTACGGTAGGTTGGAAGGTCATTGGAATTGGAAGGACCGTCAACCGCCAAGGACTCCTCAAGACTCGTCCAATCGCCCGGAAAGAGTCATAGAGTCATAGCGAACAGTTGGACCGCTACAACTCCACTGTTTCGCCAAGTAGTGTCAGTGCACGGCCACGGCCGTGAGTGATACTGCCAGCGGGAACCAGGAGTGTTTGGGACCGCTGAAAAACATCAGGACCCCTCGTGACTCACGTTAAGTGCCAGTTCGGCACCGCCTCGCAACAACCGTGTCGAGGACACCAACCGGGGACTCGCCGCAATCATCGAGTCACCCTCGGAATCCAGTCCGCAGCCGGACGTGGACCTGCGTCGTACCTGCGCCTCATCCGGGTATTCCGGACACCCTCGATGGTGCTCCAAAGGTCGTAGGACGCAACCAACCACGACAGAGGGCAGTACGACAAGAACCGGAACGAGTGGGACCCTTGTACGACCGCAACCGGTCGAGTACGCCGCCAAGACCAAAACCAGGAGGCTGCGCCGTGATACGGCGAGTGCCAAAACAGCCGCGGCTATGCCGCGTAGCGGCGAGTAGCAGCAGCAATCGAAGGAGAGGAAGCGACGTCACCGGAAGCTGAGTCGGAGTTCGGGGCCCCGAGAAGAAGGAAGAGCAGAAAGAAGGTCAGATAGTTGTAAGAAAGTGGAAGGATATAGAAGAAAAGTTCGATCGAAGTTGTGGAGTTTTTACTAGATTCCGAAGCATGCCGACCCTGAGGCTACATGAGGGAGTCTCGGTAGCGCTCGTGAGTCGGTGGTAACCAAACAGTTACAAAGTAGTTTATGTGATTCAAACATAAGATTTTCAGAGTTATTTTAACATTTTCCACGTTCCGCGAAATTTGCGTGAAATTTGCTGTTTTAAAATTGAGGTCCCCGTGAAATTTGCAATGTTCGAGCGTGAAAAATCACTAAGCCAAAATCTCCATGCGAATATCAATGCGAATGATCTGATTTGTTGTTTAAATAACCCTCTTCAATCCAACCTCGCCTTTAGACGAGCTTCGATTTAAAAAAAATCGCCAAAAATCAATTTGTCAACCTATTTTTTAGCTTTGGAGTTAAGAGCTCCTAAAATTTTAGACTTTTTGTGACTTTGCCAATATTTTTAAAAATGTATTTTTTTAGGGGTCAACTTTGGCTGTGTTTTTTACTAACATTTCCTATATATGGGGTAAAAAGAAGTATGAAGTAATTTTTGTAGTGTCCCAGACTATGCCTCTACTCATTTTTTACAATTTAAATGATAATTGAAAAAAATACTGTAAAAACATGAAAAAAATAGATTATCAAAATGTAATGATAGGAGGTTGTAGAATAGGCCAAATACTACCAAAAACAAATATGAACTAAACAAGATAAATGAAAAATAAAATACTAAAAATGAAATAAGAAAAACATACATAGAACAAGAGAAGTAAAGTTTTTCGTAGAACAAAAGTTGCTCAAAAAGACCTCCTGAACACGGGGAAAAATAAAAAAAAATCCGAAAAAAATTAGACAGTAGAGGGATAATAGAGGCCAGTAACAGAAAAAGTTTGATCTTCTGATTCATAACATTTATATTGATTGCGAATGACCAAAAAGGATAAAGCTGCCAGAAATAAATGAGTTGGCAACAACATAGATAATATCTCCGCATTCTCGTGTAATCGAAGCTTAGATATTTTTTGCGAAACTTATTGGTATTCTTTTAAAATAACGATTTAACTTATATTACATGGAGCACGGACTAGCACTTTGGCATGTAACACCATTTTTTTTAAATGTTTTATTAGTTAAAGTTTAATCTCAGAAACCGGCATCAAAAAGACAACATTATATTCGATGGCGGACAACAATAATACCAAAATCTCTCAATTCTCATTCTTGGTTATTACATATTCTGAAAGTACTCCTAATAAACTATCTCTCCATCAAAAATGAGCAAAAGTTACTCCAGTAAAGTCTTTTTAATAATGATTCGAAATAAAGTAACAAAAACAAAATCTCTGGCATCAGCAGTGTCTGTTTTTATTGCCCTGTCAACCTGTCAAATAAAAGACTGCATGAACCTCGTGACGAAAACAAGCATAATGAAAAAGACGCCATGTACATTTGCCGACGAAAAGTGAATTATAACAAAACTTCCCCTCCACTTGCAAAAAGCGCCATGTACATTTGGCGAAGAAAAACGAATCATAACAAAGCTTCCCCTCCAATGACAGGAGGGTGATATAGACGTTGGTGATTCCTAAAGAAGTTGATTTGTTTTTTTTTGAGTATAATGACAGGAATAATGGTTTATTGAATATGGATGATCAATAGGGTGCCCAGAAAAAAAGATCCCCTGCTCCACAAGTGGAAAACGATTAATTGGGTTATTTTAACACTTGTAGCCCCAACGGAGTCAAAAAAAGTTGGAAATGTAACTCCACCGGCTCATACAATCCTTGTAAAAAAGTAGGAAATGCTTTTTTATTATAACTTAAGGTAGACGCATCGGTTTTGGATCGACCTTGTTGGAGGTGATTCTTGACATTCTTCCGGATCGAATGCAATAAGAATCATCCAAAATCGGTTGAATTTTCGCCGAGATACAGCCGGTTGAAGTTGCATTTCCAACTTTTTTGAGAATATTTGGTTGGAAGTAGCGCACCGTGCAAACTAAACCGTGAGAAAATTGTTTTTCCTATGCATTTTTCGTTTTTCCCATACAAACTTCACTTTCGAGTATCAATTTCAATGGGTAAATGTTGACCGATTTTGCTCATATTTGGCCCAGAGTCCTAAAATAGCCCAAGGAACAATATTCAGCTTGTGGAGCGAGATTTTGAGAAAAAGTCCCATATTCTGGCAACGTTTTTCATCGTTTGTTATCATTAGCACATTTCGCTTTTGCTTTTATTTTAATTTTATTTATTTTTTAATGGGAATTGAACAATTATGCTTAACATTCAGATGCGTTTTTCTCAAAAACGCATGGTTTGTACATGTTGCTTTTTGAAATGTTGTCGTTGAAATGTATTTTTCGACGTGCCTTCCTATCAGTGATGACGTAGGGAGTGCAATTTCGAAACTCCCTGTTATACAATCTGGACCTACCTTGCGAATCACGACGTCCTACGCTGTTGAGAGTTGGGGCCTTATCCATCGGTTGCTCGGGCGGTTCTCCCGACTGGCTGCTAATGCTACCATGACGACCAATGGAACCGACGCCCGGCGTTGTGCGTTCCGGAATCGGCGGAGGGCCACCGCCAACCGGTGCCGGCCGGCTTCCGATCGGGACCGGAGGGTTCTCTTCGGTGGGACTACCACCACGTGACGAGATCGATGTACGCGAAGTTGCCTTTGTTAGCATTGACGGGCGGCAAACGTTCTGAGAAAAGGGGGAAGGGTCGTGATTACTTACACTAATGGTTGCTTTTTTGGTTGGCTCTGTACCTGCATGCGTCCTACGACCAGATCGGCAATTTGGCGGCGATCCTCTTCCTGTGTGTCTCCCATTAGAGGGAAGGTGGAGTCGGATGCACTAATTATGAACTCTTTGCCTTCTTTTGATACGATTACGGCTATTCCGCAAACCTCCATGCTTCCGAACAGCTCCGAAACCTTAAATTGAAAAGTGTACGATTATTAATCAGAACGGCGAGGTTTATTTATGCGTCTGTCGACTTTGAAACTATTTCAATTGGCATAAACTTGAAAAATAAATTACTCCATGAAAGTTCTACAACGAGATACACAGAAAAAAAAGTTGAATTTTGGAATATTGAAAATTTGGTAGGTTGAATATTACCTCTTTATTTGTGTAATATTACATACAAAATTTGTAAAAATGTGAACCTGATGAATATTCTTCAAAAACTGATGAAAATTCATCATTTTCTGGGGTAAAATTTATCATTTATTTTGCCACAAACTCTGTCACCATTTCCTGATGAATATTACCACCATCATCAGAAAAATCTGAGTACAACGACAACATTTGTTGAAACAAGTATGTGATAACAAGTTGACCAGAAGTGTTCATGATAAATTTCTCACGATAAAAGTTTGGTCATAATATCCGTTCCAATTTCTTAACGATAGAGTGTACATTTGAAATTCCTTCAGTTTAAGCTAATTCGATACTGTGCTGGATGATCTCATTTCGCTTAAGGAAGAATGAGTGCGTCATTGGTGTAGTCTCAGTTGACGTGTCATCGCCAGATCGTCGAACTCAACGACGGTCTACGACACATATTGTAAGTCGTAAAGAGCACATGAGTTTTGCATATTTCCAGTAGATTCGTATATGTATTAATAGTGTATTATCTAACTCATGGGTCTCATAATAATTTCTGCGTGTTGAGTATTTTTTTAAAATTATTTTCAGAAATTAATTTCATGAACATTGAAATAGAATGTTATCAAGTGAGCTCTAATTTTGAATTCGTTCGAGCCATTGACAAATAAGGAAATAGAATTTCTATACGAGCAATGACTAGTCATCGTCCGGAATTTCTGCCCACCTTGAGGAAAGGACACCCACGCAGGGTTGATATTAGGATGTGAAACACCACCATAAAAGCGAACGAATGAAACGTCTAATTGGTTTCTCATTAAGTTACTTTTAGAAATGCTTTAAAAATGATATATATGCATGACTTGCGTGAAGCAATTAATTCATTAGACCCATAGAGAATTCAATGTTCAAGCTTTTCTTAATCAATAAATTTCAAAACAATTTAAAAAAAAATTAATGATAGCATGATAACAATGGAATCTGGATTCTGAATATTTTACACCTGTCAGAAGATTGAATTACAAATAATCAAGACTCCTTACAATCGATTCGAATGCATAAAAAATCATTTTTAATGTTGTTGAACTCACCTCATCGATCCAAGACTTATATTTTTCTGTCATAGGAATCTGTTCGAGCATTGCTGAACCTTGATTTGTTTTCCAGTTTCCGGAGATGGATTTTCTCCTATATATCAAAGAGGCAACAATTACTTACTAGACTTTTTTGTCTGTGCGATCAATCTACTATACTCACATAAACGCCTTGTAATTCCCGCCGATCTTCTGGATGTGCACGTCGAACTTTGCATCGATGTACGGCTCGAGGCTGCAGTATGAGGTACTCTCGGAGAGTCCGGTTCCGCACAAGAGACCAGCGGCGTCTTGCAGCGCACCCGGGCTGTCCAGCTTGGCCGTTGCTTTTCCACCGTGACAATGGCCGGCCTTCAGCACACACGGGAAACGTTGCCAGGCGAGCTTGAATGGACAGAGGGGAAACGAAGGATAGATTTAGTTTTTTCATTCTTCAACCGCAATAGTTTTGGCGCTTCACGCTTTTAAATATATGAATTGTATATGAGAGTAAACAGAAGACATTTTTCATGCCTCGCAGTTTATAAACTGATGATTATCTCATTGCTGTTGATTTTTACTTTCTTTATTAAGCTTCTGTATCCAATTTTACCCGATTTCCTTGAAAAGTTTTAATCAATGCATCACCAATAACTTTCGGGATACCTCGACCCCTCTTCGATTTGCGTGCAACTTTGTCCTAAGGAGTAACTTTTGTCCCTGATCACGAATCCAAGGTCCGTTTTTTGATATCTCGTGACGGAGGGCGGTACGACTCATTTCATTTTTGAACATGCGAGAAAAATACGTTTTTTCGCTATTTTGAGTACGCCATCAAATTGGGCGTAGAATTTTACACATAAGGGACTTTGACACCAAATTTCTATTTCACCACCGTTTCAGGCTGCAAATGATTGAAAAACACCTCTTTTTTCGCATGTTCAAAAATGAAAGTACCGCTCCTCCGTCACGAGATATCAAAAACAGACCTCGGTTTCATGATTAGGGACAAAAGTTACCCCTTAGGACAAAGTTTCACGCAAATCGAAGTGGGACCGGGTCAAATTTTCCCGATTTCGTGTGAGTTGGAAGAGAATTACCGAAATGGCTACAATTGATCTAAATTTCAATACGTGTTCCTTACCGTACTGAGGAAAGGCTATAAAATCACTCGAAAATGAACTTCTTAATTCAACATCGTAGGCCCACCTTCAGGTATACCCATCGATTCAGAATCAAATTCTGAACAAATGTCTGTGCGTGTGTCTGGACACTGGATGTGAGTCCATGCACCAAAAATTATGCACTCGATTATCTATGGATATGCTGAATCGATTTGGACCGTTTTGGGGTCTCATAAGACCCTAGTTAATATTTTGAAGTTTAGAAAAGTACTTCAAAAGTTATGCTAAAAAACGATTTTAACAAAAGTCCGGAAGATTGTAAAAATTGTGGTTTTTGTAAGAAACTCCGTCATGTTATACATTTTGCCTTCCTCACTGAGGTAAGGCTATAATCCTGCTCTAAAAATGAACATTGTATAAAAACGTCGTTTTTTTTTTTTTTTTTTTTGAATTAAATATACTTTATTGAATCAATCTTATAATAATTACATTTGGTTTACATAATAAGTGGTCAGCTGTGGCTCTTCAGCTTTAGTTTGCTTTTCGTGATTCAAACACTGTTCATTTTTATAACTTGGAAAGTATATGATTTATCATTTTTGTAACACTAGGTACAATGAGGAGGAAAAAAAATGTTAAGAAAACATAACCTAACCTAAAACTAACTTAAACTTACCATAAACTAAACCAATCCTTGAATCAAGGGGTATTCAGATATAGCACATTTTTCCCTGAATTTCAAACATTTTTCTTGAATCTTCTGATCCAACATTTTTACTTCTGCTAATTCATGAACCTCACTTGATCTTGTCCAGCCAGGAACATTCAAAACCATTTTGAGTACCTTGTTTTGGACACGCTGGAGCTTCAATTTATGAGTTCTAGCGCAACACTCCCAAACAGGTACTGCATACTCAATAACGGGGTAAATTATTTGTTTGTAAACTGCTAGCTTATTTTTCAAAGATAGCTTTGATTTTCTGTTAATTAAAGGATACAAACACCTGATGAGAATGCTGCACTTGTTCAATATTTTATCTACATGCTGCCGAAACAATAGTTTCGAGTCAAGTATGAGACCTAAATAGACAACTTCCTTTGACCAGGGTATTGAAACATCATTCATTTTAATCAAAACATCATCCTTTGGGACAAATCGGGCCGATTTGGAAAGTGGAAAAATGATGGTTTGAGTTTTGGCTGCATTTATGCGAATTTTCCAGTCGCCAAAGTATTCGGAAAGAACGTCAAGACCCTTCTGAAGACGGCCAACTAAATATCTGGTTATTTTACCCTTATAAATAACGGCAGTGTCATCAGCAAAAAGTGACAACACACCATTACCAGGAAGAGTAGGCAAATCAGATGTAAAAATATTGTACAGAAGTGGGCCAAGAATACTTCCTTGGGAACCCCAGCATCAATGTTGAATAATCCAGAAGCAATCCCATTCAGAAAAACCTTGAACGATCTCTCCGAAAGATAGTGCTGGATAATTTTGATAAGATACATTGGAAAACCGTATAAATACAGTTTATGTATCAAACCATCATGCCAAACATTGTCAAAAGCCTTCTCAACATCCAACAAAGCCATAGCAGTTGATTTAGACTCAAGCTTGTTCTGCTTGATGATTTTAGTTACTCTCGTAAGCTGATGAGCAGTATTATGTCCCTTTCGGAAGCCAAACTGCTCATTCAAAATTATATTATTATCGTTGGTAAAATCCAAAAGCCTTGAATAGATGACCTTCTCAAAGAGTTTGGACAGACTACTCAAAAGACTAATGGGACGATAACTTGTTGGCGATGTTGGATCTTTTGAGGCTTCAAAATTGGTATGACTTTGCCCAGTTTCCAATTGGTGGGGAAGTAACCAAGTTGCAAACATTTATTGAAAATATTGGCTAGATGTTGAAAGAACTGATCACTCTGTTTTTTCAACACTAGATTAAAATGTTATCAAAGCCTGGAGCTTTCATATTTTTCATTTGTTTAACTGCAACTTTGACTTCCTCACCAGAAACATGGGAATCTGCAGGAAATTCAAAGGTAGAGTCATTGATTGTTGAAATACTATTGGCAACTGATGTTTCTTTACGGCTGGTCATGGAAGCGCCAAGATTATGTGAACTAACAAAATGAAGCCCAAGTGCATTTGCCTTTTCCTCGGATGTAATCAAAGGAGAATCCTCAACAATAAGAGGAGGAATAGGCTTTGGTTTGTTTTTAAGAACTTTTGAAAGTTTCCAAAATGGTTTTGAATAATTCCCAAGCTGGCTTACATGTTTTGAAAATTCTTGATTTCTGATATTGTCAAGTCGGTCTTGTATGATTTTGTTCAAATTGTTCACTGAAATCTTTTGTCATAGTCCCCAGTCCGTTGATATTGTCTCCTATAAACATTCCTAAGTCTAATCAAGTGTTTAGTATCTACGTCAATATCAGTTACCTTAAAATTAACAGGAACCTCCCGAACGTTGGCAGCCTCTGCTTGGTTGATAGCCTGCTGGATCACCTCCAGCGAACGATCAATATCGGCAGAAGTTTCCGGGTGTTGATCATAGTCGATGTTGCTGTCGACCACTTGCTGAAACTGCTGCCAGTCAACGTTGTGGTAATCTTTCCGGGTTGGTTGCCGCTGCGGAGTAACGGAAGCTCCAACCTCCACAACCACCGGATAGTGATCAGAACTCAACTCTTCAAACACCTCAGGATGAGCCACGTTCTCAGCCATATTGGTAATGAAGAAGTCGATGATTGAGTGATTCCCAGACCGAGCCACCCTCGTTGGACGATCCGGACTCACAACGTTGTAGTATCCGTTTTGCAGATCGTTGTGCAGAATCACTCCGTTCCGATTCCTCCTGCTGTTGCCCCAAACTTCATGCTTCGCGTTGAGGTCACCAGCGATGATGTACTTTGCGCTCCGCCGTGTCAGCTTCTGGATATCGCTCTTCAGTTTTGCTGCTGAACCATCTCTGGAATTCACCTGACGTGGGCAGTATGCAGCAATGAAGAGTACTGGGCCAACCGAAGTGGGAATTTCCACCCCAACGGCCTCGATGATGTCCAGCTTGAAGTGTGGCAGCCGGCGTGGCTTGAGATCACGATGAACAGCGACAAGCACACCTCCTCCTCCAGAGGTGGTCCTATCGAGCTGCGTCGCGATCTTGTAGTTTTGCAGATAAACTTTTTCACCGGGCTTCAGATGAGTTTCCGTGATGGCAGCTACGTCGATCTCCTTCTCGCGAAGAAAATCCACCAGCTCTAAGTTCTTCCTCCTAATGGAGCAAGCGTTCCAATTCAGCAGCTTGAGGGACCTACGATCCATACTGGATGACGAACGAGGTCAGCACTTCAATCTGCTGGGTCTTGGTTTTGCATCCACGCAGTGCAGCGGACATCTGTTTGAAAATATTGAGGAGTTCGGTTGAGGTGTAAAGATCATTACCATTTTCCTCAACTGCTGGTTCTTGGGTTGGTCTTGGCTCCTGGCTGAAGCCCGGTGGTGGCGGTCTCGGCTCCTGGCTGGAACCCGGCCGTGGATGATTCATCTCAGCTCTCTTCCTGGGATCCAACGGCAACGGTGCCAAGTTCGGGACCTGGCGTCGCGGTTGAAGAGGTGGAAAATTTTGCTCCACCAGGGCTGGAGGAGTTCTACGACGCTGAGGCTGATTCTTCGTCGATGCTTGCTGCCGAATTTTCACGAACTCAGCTCTCTTGGGGCACTTTCGGTCGGTTGACGAGTGCTCACCGTTGCAGTTGAGGCACTTCACCAGCGAATCTTGGATGCACTGGGATGTGATGTGCGCATCGGTACCACATTTGGCGCAACGACGCTTCAGGTGGCAGTTCTTACCTCCGTGCCCGAAGCCCAGGCAGTTGAAGCATTGTGTGACGTCACGATGCACTGGTCGGTATCGCTCCCACGACACGATAATGTTGAAAACCGCTCGGATTGCCTTCAGCTCAGGAAGCGTCGTCGATCCCTTAGCCAAATGCAGCAGGTAGAGCTGGTCACGGTACTTGATGTCTTTGTTGCGTCGGCTCATTTTGTGCACGGCCAACACATCCAGTTTCAAAACTTTTAGCTCGGCAGCTAATTCCTCCACTGGCATGTCGTACAGACCTCTGACGACGATTTTGTACGGCTTATCCATGGCGACATCATGGGTAAAGTACTCCGCCTCGTTTTCGGTCAAGTAATCCTTGACCAGTTGATAGTGCTGCCTGGATTGCACCAGCACCTTAAATCCGTCCTGACACAGACGAATGTTGCCTTGGACTTTCCCAGACTTGATGAGTTCAACCAGCCCCGCTCGAAAGTCGATCGTTGCTGCTGATTGCCTCACATAAAAAGGAGGCAGTTTCTCCTTTCGCTGTTTCACTTCATTCTCCTTTGCTTCCGCTACCTGGTCCTCGTCAGGCAGTCCAGCGAACTTGTTGTTCTTCAAAAGCTGCTCCTCGTGCGATGAAGAGTTCTCCTCCTCCTCATCCATCGGTACAGTACCGTCGCTCTTTTTCGTCTTTTTGCTGTTCGATGTCACTTCCAAAAGCACCTTCCTTTTGGAAATCCCCGGTTTTTGGCCATCAGTTGAGGCCTCAACCTTCCTTTTGGAAATTCCCACTTTTTTGCCTGCTTGAGCCGCAGGTAGGGCTATATTGCCGGCGTTTTGCGCCGGGACGCGACGAGTCATGTTGATTCAGACAACCTTCACCAACGAATGCTCGGATAACAATGATAAAAACGTCGTAGACCCACCTTCATGTATACATATCGGCTCAGAATCGAAAACTGAACAAATGTCTAGGTGTATGTGTGTGTGTGTGTGTGTGTGTGTGTGTGTGTGTGTGTGTGTGTGTGTGTGTGTGTGTGTGTGTGTGTGTGTGTGTGTGTGTGTGTGTGTGTATGTATGTATGTGACCAACAAACTAGCTCATGTTTCTCGGCACTGGCTAAACCGATTTGAACCGAACCTGTTGCATTCGACTTGGTTTAGGGTCCCATAGATCGAATTTTAAACAGATTGAAGTTTCGATAAGTAGTTCAAAAGTTATGTATAAAAATGTATTTCACATATATCCGGATCTCACTTAAATGTATGTAAACTATGTCTGGGTCCATCATCCGACCCATCATTGGTTAGGTTATCAAAAGACCTTTCCAACGAGTTCAAAACGTTGAAGATCTGGCAACCCTGTCTCGAGATATGGTCACTTAAGTGACATTTATGTACTTTTTTGAAGCTGGATCTCATTTAAATGTATGTAAACTATGTCCGGATCCACCATCCAACCCATCGTTGGTTAGGTTATCAAAAAACCTTTCCAACGAGTTCAAAATATTGATGATCTGACAACCCTGTCTCGAGGTATGGCCACTTAAGTGATATTTATGTGCTTTTATATTCCAGATCTAAAAAATAGATGAATTTTTTGTACAATTCCATCATATCAGCCGTTGTTGGTAATTAGTGAGGAAGGCTCCAACCACATAGGTGGATTAAGTTAGTTTTTAGAAAGGTATTGAAAATACTTTTCCAATGAGCCTAAAAGATCAGAGATCTGACAAACCTATCAAAAGTAATATACACTTTTTAGAGGCCGGATCTTAATAATTTCGATGAAAATGATGTCCGGGTTTACATGCTACCCGTCGTCAGCTACACGGAAAAAAGTCATATCTCGAAATCGTGAATTAAATTCACGAATGCGAGAACCACGAAGGAATATATGCACGTTTAAGGTGCAAATGCACCATACTCATGAATAAATTCCTTCGTGGTTCTCACATTCGTGAACTTAATTCACGATTACTAGAATTGATTTTTTTTCTGTGTAGATAATTGAAAGACCTTTCAAATGAACTTAAAACATCGAATAACCCTATCAAAAGTTATGAGCACTTAAGTGTTATTATTACACCTTATAGAGGCCGGATCTCAGAAATTTTAATTAAAATGATGTCAGGGTCCACTATGCGAGCAGTTGTCAGTCAAATAATTAAAAGGCTTTTCAACATCGAAGATCTGATAACCCTGAATTAGACTAAATGTTATCGCCAGTGTGCAATTTTGTGACAAGTCTGTTGTAAAAAGATAGGACGTGTGACAAGATAGTACACAAGTGACGATGTACTGTATGAATGCGAGGAAGGCTCCAACCACCTACAGGTGGATTAAGTAACGTTTTTAATTTACGTTCAATCAAAATGTTTTAATTTCTCATGAATGCACAATTAAAAAACAAAATCAAAGTTGAAGTTTGTTCAATGTTTAAGCTCTTAAATCAAGCTTAAGAATTCAAAGTACCGTAAACCGGTGTGACATTGTTAGAATTTCAATTTATTTTTCAACTCTTATTCATCTGTTAAGTTTTTTTTTTTGTATCTTCGTAAGTTTGAGTTAATTTCTCGCAACTTTATGGAACATATCATATTTTTTTAATCTGCCTGCTGAGTGTTCCCGAAAATGAAGTTTCCCTACTCTCTCCCCTATTTTCAAATTCGAATACTTTTTATTTAACTAGCATCCATTTAGCAGACATTCTAAGCAGCAAATTCCGAATTTACGATCCGCTTTGTAATGCTATGAAAACCAATTAAGACGCATGGTTCAAAAAATCTCCACAGTTACTTAGCAATTTGTTCTTCTGGAAATGCCTCTTAATATGAAGATATTTTAGAATAATGTCACTGTATCCGCTTTGTAAATGGCCCAACCCCAAACTCAAAATCACGGTTTAGCAGTTAAAACGCACATTGATAAACATTTTCTAGTTGGACAACAGTTTCAGAAACTATACTGTTCTATTTGCTTGCCATAGTCTAGCTTCTATTTCCGGTCCATCACGACGTTCAGTCTAAGAACTTCCCATTTGGCTAATCTCCAAAGAATTCGCCCAGCATTGGTCCGATCGTCCAATTATTATGCAAACCCGCATTAGGACGCGCTAATGAGTTTCCTTCCTTTTCAAAGTGGGGGAAAAACCTTTTCGACGCCCCGACAGCACGTGTTCCAGGAAGGAAAAACATTTCCACTTTATCGCACTGGCGGTGGCGGCGCAGAATGATGAACATAATTCACGTTGCAGATCGCATAACGGCAGCACGTTCATGCTCTTGCTCTTGAACCGTACCGAAAGCGACTTTTGATATTAATAGTGACCGCGAGTGCGTCCAAAGACCGCGTCTCCGTCGTCGTCCATCCTTCATCTAGCAGTATAGTGGCCAGACGTGAGGAAATCGCACGATCAACGCAACAACATCGTCTGCTTCTACTTATATTTATACACACATCGTACGCAGCATCAACAGCAGCCATCCAGCATAAATCAATTCGATGCAGAAGAGCCGGCACCCGGTCGGAACTAGTGGAACCTGCTCTGACAGGATGGATGAATGAACCAGTTGTTTTATTTGTATGCGAATATATCGCGGTCGATAGCGGCGGACCAGTCAGCTCGGTGTCACTCATCTGTATCGTCTAGCGATGATATGATCCACATCGGAAGGAGTTTTCTGGACAGGGCACAGAGGGGCTGCTCAAGTATCACCATGCATGCGTGTTTTAATTAAAATAGTAATGATGGAGACATTCAGGAGGAAACAAGCTGCTGGATGATATCCAGATATTCATGTCAGTAACTATTTTGAAAAGGGCAATAATGCGAAATAAGCTAGAACTATTTGAAAATGTATTATCTTGCGTTTAAAGTGCATATTCGTTCTTTTCATCCGATGCTCCAGAAATGGGAGTGAGGCTTTCAATTTGGAAAGTTTTTCAATATATGACGGCTTTGTTGACTTGTCCCATTTTGTATTTAATCTCTCGATGTTTGGCGTTCATTTCTTAATTGATGATCTGTGTTTGGCTATTGCAGAGGAGCGACCGTGGCTGACTGTTTACGGTGTTCGCTTTGTTGGCGAATAGTTAAGAACATATAAATTTGAAATGATGAAAACGAACGAAAAATCCAAGTCACTCGAGGTGGGTTCGATCCACCGTCCTTTGGATTGGTAAGCAAAAATTCTTACCACTATGCTATGACGACTTGGTGAGCTTGGACTGGAATTAAGAATACTGTTACAGAGAGCGAGTTATGGCGCTATAACCACGGCAAATAGTATCCAGGGCATTTGTGGAAATACAATGTCCCATCCCAGAGGGTCCCGGAGTACCAAACCTTCTTAGCATGGTGCTCCCAACGAATACAACAAAATCTCGGAGCGTATGATGGTGTGTCCCCACGCTTCTTTCTCCCCTGTCGATACAGAATTGTGTTGTTGTTCGAACACTCAGTGCTCAAACTCAAACCAATTACGAATCATCTCTGCGATACGGCTTTACGCAGTAGGCCTGGCCGCTTTAACGCTTGTGATGTTTCAATGCATTCGAATGCAATGGCGTACTACAAATGTTAATAAATGACAAAAAGAGTGCTAGGCGTAATCTAACCTAACCTAACCTTACCTAACCTCCAGGATCCCTTCGAAAGATTGGGTGCGTTAGGGTATTAATAGATTAGATCTGTGTTTGACTTTTGCGGAGTTATAAAAAAAAGGGTGATTCGATACAAAAATTTTAACTCAAATTCCTCGGAACAAGGACGACTTTACTTTTATTTTATAAATGAGTAGAAAATCATATTATTAATTCATCTATTAAAACAAAAACATTATTATAAAAACGGTGGTTTGATGATTTTTTATTATTTTCGAATAAAAATTGGGTTGGGTCGTTTTTTTCGCTATTTCGGAGTGTTTTTCATTCAAATTTCATTCAAAAGGTGGCCCTTAAAAGTGAAACCTCAGGAATGATTTGGCTGCATAATGTCAGGATTAGCAAAAATTTCTCATTTTATTTTGTTGTCCTAGATTTTATATTGATTACATCTTTTTTATCATGCACATTGAAATATTTTGCACTTTTTGTAGTGTGTTGTTTGATTGTTACAAATAATTAATTAAATATTAATTGATAATTAAAATG
The DNA here is from genome assembly GCF_015732765.1 of Culex quinquefasciatus. Classification (NCBI taxonomy): domain Eukaryota; kingdom Metazoa; phylum Arthropoda; class Insecta; order Diptera; family Culicidae; genus Culex; species Culex quinquefasciatus. The sequence goes on from NC_051861.1 coordinate 54,581,773, forward strand.
TCATTGTACTACTAAGCTTGCTGGTTTTCCTATCTGATTAGCATAAGAAAGCACAGAGGCCTCGATTTGTTTTTAAAATAATAATGCAAAATAGAGCGAGTATGTTGCTGAATCCCGTCACGACGACATTGCTTCTTAATCGAGGGGGAGTGGAGCGAGCAACAATCGGAACCCTTCTACGCTCAGCAGTATCGTTCAAATACAAACGTGTAATGACAGTGCACGGTGAAAATTGGTTATTTTCGAGATCGAAATTGAGAGCATTTATAATATTATTAACCATCATTAAAAATCAAATTCTAAAATGTCATGTATAGAAATCAGTGAAAATTTTATTGCAAACAAATCTAATTATTTCATACTGTGCAGCTGTAAGAGCATGTGCTTCAAGAGCGCGCTCCCTCGTGTGTACACGGTGTTTATTTCGAAAATCACTCCCTCTTCATATTCGCGCGAACGCTCAGTTGAGCCAGTAGTAGAGATTCGAACGTCGTTCCGATTGGATGAAAATTTCCGAGAGCTCGGCGCGTGAGTGAATTTAAGCACAGAAGCGAGCCTGGTCGGGGACCCCCTATGGTTTGCCAATTTGAGGTATTATTTTTCGTTCAGAGAGGGTGAGCCAACGAAGAAGGTGTAAGTGTGGGAAAGTGAAATATTTTTAAAACTGCAAACCAGCGTCGTGAGGCGTGAACGGAACCAAGGATTTGCCAGAAGCGGCGGACAAACGGCTTAAACGGCTTGACAGGGGTTCGCGCATCTGTTCGCGTTTTTAGTGCCACAAGTGAGAAAAATCAACAGTTGTTGCGATTTCAGCCAGAAATCCTGACTGAGTGAGTGATTGTTGTCACCGTGAGGGAGACGAAAGCGCTGACGCTGCTGTTTTGCACCGCGAGAAATTGAAGGACGCCGACGCCGACGACTTTTGGAGTGTGTACGCGTGATAAAAGGTACAAAAGCGCCCTCGTGTAGGAAGGTTTAATACCGTTGATGATTGCGCCTTGCGCCGCTCAACGCTACGTAAAGGGTTTATTTTACCGCGGTTGGTCTCAACACTGGCTGCTGATACATTGTGATGAGTACTAATTGTCTTATCTTATAAAAACATTCGATTAGACTAAATGTCTATATCCGAAAATTATTTGGCCTAATTACTAGGAACAAAGTAGTTGAACAATCTTCGATTAAATTCGAGATGAAATAATAGTTTAGTAAAAAAAAACCTTTGTGGTGTTGTTTCTCGAATGTTTGCTCTGTTGCATTTGTAAAATTTCGCTGTTTTTTGATCACTTCAATAATCCTAAAACACGCTTATGTTCGAGCAAATTTAACCGCTTACGCCCATAGCTTTAAATTTTTAATGGTCGAGCGTATGACCCCTTAACTATGCGAAAGTTTGGGTCGCAAAGCTCGAATCAGATGTTTAAAAAAAGAAAAAGAAAAAACGATGTTTTTATCGTGAAGTTCCATACAAACCTTCGGATAATCGAAACTTCGGATAATTGAGGCTTCGGATAATCGAGTCTGGACTGTATAATCTTGATAAAAAATACTTTATTTTAACCTATAAGCACCAGAGCACCACAAGGCAACAACTTTGAGCAACTTTTTTTTGAAAACGCCAAAACTCTTTTTCTTTTTTTTATCTTCAAATTTATTGATTTAGTTGTTTAACAAAGATTCCATTATATATTTCAAACTACGTTTCCTTCTCTTAGAGAAATTAAAAAAATCTTTGCATTTCCCGATTCTTGTATTTTGCTGATAATGGCTAATAGCACACTAAGATGACAAAAAAAAAATGAAAAATTTGGAAAATATGAAAAGATACCCCCTGGCTCGATTTTTTAGTTAATGTGCCAATTTTGACCCTAATAACACATATGTGGAACTTTAGGTTCAAAAACGGGGACAGTACAGGTGCTGCCTCTCGCGGTGGAGAGCTGCAACTTTTCTACCAGTTTTTATGGCAGTTTTGCACCGATGGGTCGTCCATAGTGCGTGTAATAAGAATATTTTGAATTTTATAAAATTATCAAAAGTAGCAAATTATGTACTATTAGTTTTGGATAACAGCGTGTATTTCCATCCAGTACATAATGTTGACTCAACGGCACTTTGGCGTGCAATTTAACTTCATCATTTTTGACTGAACTCTTGTAATAGAACTCGGAAACTTTTGAAGGGCTAAAGATGACTGCCAAAATCACGCTAAAATCGGCCAAAAATAACCCCCCCTTCCTCCTATATCACACTTTGTCACGCTTGTTCCAACGTATGAAACATTTTGTTGATTTTTTGAACAATTTTTGCATGATATATAAAAAGGATTATTTTCAAATTCGGAGTTCATTTGCTAGTTTTAAATTGTTACAGGTTGTATATAGATTTTTATTTATGTTTTGTTGAATGTTGTAATGATAGAAATCAGAATATTTTTCTTAAAGAAAATCTGATCATCTATCATCAAAAACTCTGTTTCTTAAAGCCTTGTGTCGTGTTTGATTTATGAGTGAAGTTTAACAAACATTAAACTTTTTCTAGATATATTCTTAGACAGAATTTCCAGTATTCAAGAAATAGTCTAGCGTGCCGTCACGGTCTTACAGACCCCCTCCCCCTTTTCATACTTTGTCACGCTTGTGACAACCCCCCTCCCTACTATAGCGTGATGTATTTTATGGATGACGCCTTGCCGTGATTGCAAACAAGGTTTCCAGGCGGCAAAATAATTTTAGAGCGACGTTCTGCCAAACCTGGTTATGTTTTTCTTGTACTGATAGCCGATTACAATGGTTGATTTTAATGTGCCTTGGACAATCTGTTACAAGGTATCATTGTCAAGTAGATTCTAATAATTGCCAGCAGATGTAACTAATAAGTAAAGCTGTCGATGTAATAAAATCTCATAATAACACTCATATAGTGCAAAACATATTTTTTTCTAACTTGAGATGTTTTTGATAATGATCTTGATAATGATACTGTAACAATATGTAACCTATGTGTTTTTCTTTTACTACTTACTTATTTAAAACCAAATTTTAATTTTCTAGTAAGTTTCCCTATAATAACATTTTCAAAAGTTACTAAAATGACAACATTCCATTTTTAGTTCAATTTTTAAATTATTTTTTTTTACAAGATTTTGATTGATTTTTACAATGTCATAGAATCGTAAACAGATACCGGCTACATGAAATATGCATTGACCCCTCGTCCGATCAAAACTGGTATACTGAGAAGATGCCTCAAGTAAACAAAATCGCAGCATGCCAAGATTTGAATTTTCATTTTTCTTCTCGCACGCCTTTCGTGTCAGCCGTTTGTTTTTGCAATTTATATACTTTGCATGCTCCAAAATGCCGGAAAAATCTGTGCAGTTAAAAATTGCATTCCTTTGGGAACAGGTATTTGGCTAGTGCTGGTAAAATGTCTTGAATTCTGTGACATCGAACAAAAATAAGGGATGACGTCTTCCTCCAATCACCCATTCGCAATATCAAAATCTGCTCCTTTCCTTTTTATAACCACGATTTTATCAACCCATCAGTGAAATAACGAGGGTGAGCAAGCTTTAACTGTTGAAGAAGAGCATACAAAATGAAGTGTTGACAAAGAAATTGCGCCACTAAAGCAACATAATCTCCACAAGTCGATCATGTTTGGAAACATTGCTTGAATTACGCAGAATTGGTAGATAAAACAAAAACAAGGTCTATCTGTCAATCTGCGAGTGGTATAAGAGATTCAAATTTGACAGTTGTTTATGCTGAGTAGGCTGTGACTAGCTTGGACAAATTTACACTATACCAGCGACAGAGCTGAACAATCGTCCCACTTTTTGGGCTGACAGGATGTATGGAGTTCCAACCATGTGCTAATAAGTTCGCTATTGATCGTTGAAGTTTGTATGGAAAAAATCGCAAAAACGTATGGGAAAATGCAAAAAAAAATCACCAAAAGGTGGCGTTGAATGTGTTGTCAATGGTGAGATTCTATGTAAAATGTTACGAAAAACAACTTTGTCCAATACCGCAAAACGATCCGAGTTAACCCTGACGAGTTATTAGCGATTCAAAGAAGACGTTTTTCGATGAAAAGATTTTTTTAACCTGCTTCAACGATCTATTGCTACCCTTTACCTATTTGGCTCAAAAATTGCGCAGTTACCTATTTTTGCCTAAGGAAACGAGTCAGAAGGGTCAGGAGGTATCCCTGATATCGATTTTTTTTATTGTCACTCTATTGCATACCCATTTTTGTAATAAGGAGAATATTTAAACTGTCGGTTCAAATACAATGCCTTGTTTTGGAATAGATTTAACGTTTTTATACTTTTACTTTGATAAAAATGTGGTTTCCTGTTTTTTTAGAAAGTAATGTTTCAGTTGCCCAAGCGATATTCTGGTGCAACCATGGGCGAGTTCGCCAAAACTCTTCTGGAGACTTTGAAGTTCCAAACTGCACATTTATTGAAAGGTGCATTTGCCATGTACTGAATACACAGAAAAAAATAATGTAGATTTGGAAGCTTTAATTTTGGAAGGTTGAATATTACCTCTTTTATGGTGTAATTTTACCTCAATTTAGACTGAAAAAGTGACATTACACCAGAAAAGTGGTAAAATTACACATTTCCAGAGGTAAAATTACACCTTTTTTCTTGCATAAAAGATGTACCCCTTCCCAGATGTAATATTACCATGATTTTTTTTTCTGTGTAGCTGAATTTACTAACCTTATTAAATACATATATAATACAGGGGCCATTCAAAAACTACGTGGGTATATTTTTGGAAATTCTGAGGGGACGTGCGGTACTAGTAATCTAAAGGTAGTAGGTAGCTCAAATCCCGAACTTATCATTTCAGTTAAAAAAATCAATGTATTACCATTGAACAGAACATGTCTCAAATGTCTGTCCATGACTCTACTCTACTCAGGGTTGCGAATGAGCGAGCGCTCACGGAAGGCTTGCTCGCTCCAGCTGGAGCGTGAGTTTTTATCAGGTAGCTCGTGCTCGCTCACGCTCACCGGAGCGTTTTGCGCTCACGTGAGCTGGTGAGCCAAAGTAGGTAGTTGTTTTTTTTCCTGTTGAAGCATCTGCCTGTTTGAAACGAAGTTTCCAGAACTATCTCAGCACAGGCAGCAAAAACAAACAAGAAAGTGGTCGAACAAACAAAAGTATGCAATGAAGTGGATTTGGTCAGCGAACCGAAATTTACGTTCTATTTAAAATCTAGACATTTTTCGAACAATTAACAAAAAACTTAATTCATAATGTAAACATTCATTGACGTGAAGAGATGCACTATTTGTTCACAAATCAAATCCATATTTGACCATATTGTATTGCTGTTATGTACAAAAAAAAATGACAATTTATGTATGTTTTGATTATTTTGAATAATCTTTTAAACAGTTACAATCGTTCATGTTCAAAAAATCATATATAACTTGTAATTGAATATTTTCAGAGGTTTGGTTGCGGAAATGTTGAATAAAATCCACTTGTTGGAAGAAGAGCCAACCTTTTTGTGGTGAAAAATATTGACAATTTATTTGATTTGAGTCAAAGGGTTATTTCAACCATTAGCAATTTTAGGCTAATATTCAAAAATAGAACTGTTTCAAAATGTTACCCTATTTTCTGAAACTTCTACCAAATAAAGACTAACCTTATAGAAATGATCATCCATTTCTTATCACTGAATCATTTAAAGATTTAATAAACGGAATAACTTTTTTAATAGTAGCTAATTCTGACCCGCAATCTGGAAATGTAGTCAAAACACTGATTAGGTACCGTCAGTGGGGGTGACTATGGGCCAAAAACGATTCACCTCTTGTAATTTCTTAATAACAAAAACAATTTAAATAACATCGAAAATCTTTCAACGTAGATTTGTTCTTAGATAGTTTACTAACATTTTCCCAAAATATGGGAAATTTTGATGAACACTACCTTTAATGCCAATAGTTTGAACTAAAATGATGCTCAAATACAACGATATGGTAAAAACAAGTCATCCAACAGTGTTTCTTGTTCGAAGGAATCGTATTGACAATGTTTGAAGTGGAGATTTTCAAACAATTGGGTAGTTTTGAGCAATCCCAACAAAAATATTAGAAAAATGATTTTTCGAGAGGTCATTTTGGCCAAAAACGTACCTCAATTTTAGACAGCTGCCAAAATAACCGGATTTGTTCTAGGAACGAGATTTTTCAGCGAAGTCATCTTAAGATGTCCCCTACACAACCTTTTAGCAGAATCCAGTTTCATTGAGAAGAATCTGAGGAATGGTAAAATCCGTAAAAAATCAATTTGACCCAATCTCACCCCCCAGACCCAATGTCACCCCCACTGACGGTACATAAAACAGTTTAATGTTATATTTTAATCAACGAAGCATTTAACATTGAATCGAACTTACCAATGCATAAATCCTCTTGAATCAATTCATTGTTTTGTAAGTTTTTCTAATGTTTACAGGCCCTTTTATTTAGGCGTCTATACCCCTCCCCCCTTACCTCTCTGCTACAATAAGGCTTTTAAATTCTAAAATATTTATACATTCAACTGTATGTCTAAAAAATGATTTGACTCTTGCAAATCCAACCTTTTATTTTAAAACAAGGTTGATGAAAATAAGCTATTCCAATTCATATATCATAAAATTTGTTCACAAAATCATATGTCCTCAGCCCTACTGCACCTCAAGCAAAAAATTCATCTAGAATTGAAATAAAAACTTTCTCAAAAACGTTAAATGATTAGCGACACGTCCAAAATAAGCGCTCCGTGAGCGAAATATGAGCGCGAGCGCGAGCGTGGAGCAAACGCGAGCTGAAAAAATCGGAGCAAACGTGAGCGCGGGCAAACGTGAGCTAGCTCGCGCAGCGCTCCTCCTCACGAATGAGCGAAAAGTGAGCGCTCACGAGCGCGTGAGCGCGTGAGGAACGCAACACTGGACTCTACTGTTAAAAATATTCCAGAAGTGTAATTCCGGCATTTACTACGGGACCATCCCACGGCGTGTTTTTCGGGCAACCTTAAGTAGAAAAAATAATCATTGCTACTTTCAAATGTGTCTTATAGGAAATTTTCTCAGCTTTCCAATGCTTTTAAGAGCGAAATGTTTCATCCGGAAATTTCTGAGATATCTCTATTTTAAGCTTTTTGTTTTAAAATCCTTAATCATTTATTGGAAACTTTTAAATAACAGTCCAGGAAACTTGTCAAATGATGTGTTTATATGTCATTTACTCATCAAAATGTGCTAAATAAGACAAGAAACAACTTTGTAGAAGGTTGCAATTCGCTAAACATTAGAATAATTAAGTTTTAACCGGATTTTTGAAGATATGGGATTTATTCAGAAATAAAAATCATAAAAACGTTTTTAAATATGATTTTTACAAGAACAAATGGATTATTACATAACTGTTGTATACAGATAACACCAGTCTGCTCGGATTTAGCTTGTTCAACCGAAACTTTGGCAGGTTTGTGATTGATAGGGTATTCCCTAGATTTTTATGATTAACTATCATATTTCCTTAACCAAACATGAACCAATTGCATGGATTCAAAACATGTTTAATATTCGAAATTGAACGGCAAACTACCGTTGCAAGCTTTAGGAGAAATACTTTTCATTAGTATGAATGATTGTTTTAGTTTTTTGTATTAAATGAATAATAGTTCGAAAAGAAGTTTTTGTTAAAATAATATTTAATATTTGTTCAAACAAAAAAAAAAGCTTGCAACTGTAATATGTAGTTTATTTTCGATTTTAAAACATATTTGTATTTATGCTCCTGGTTAATGTTTGCTTAAGAAAATATAAAAAAATTTCATTAAATTTCAATAACACCATTAACAATCACAAACCTGCCAAAGTTTCAGTTGAGCAAGCTAAATCAGAGAAGACACGTGATATTTGTACACAAAAAAATAACCCAAACCAAAACAAAAAATATGTAATATTTTAATAATTTTTGTAAAAAAATATATTAATACGGTTTTATGATTTTAAGTTCTGAATAAATCCCATATATTCAAAAAATTAGATCAAACAAAATTTTCAAAATGTTAAGCAGTTTGCAACCTTATACAAAGTTGTTTCTTGACTTATTTTGCACATTTTGATGAGTACATGACACATGAAACACATAATTTGATAAGTTTTCTGAACTGTTAGTATTAAGTTTCCAATAAATAATACAGGAATTTAAAACAGAAAACTTAATATACAGATATCTCAGAAATTTCCCGATGAAACATTTCGCTCTTAGAAGCATTGGATAGCTGAGAAAATTTCCTATAAGACACATTTGAAAGTAGCGATGACTATTTTTTCTTGAAAAGGTTGTTCTAGAAAACACGCCGTGTATCCATAAACCACGTGGACACATTAAGGGGGGGGGGGATGGTGATTGTCCACTAGGGTGGTTCATGGATATATGAAAAAGACAAAAGTGTTCTATTTCGTTTGCATCAACCGGAATTTCAAAGTTCTATGACCCCAGAAGCTAGCCTGAAAATTTGAGCTTATTTGGTTAAGGTTTAGTTGCTCCAGTTTTGATCTGAAGTTAGTATGGAACTTGATTCAATTTAATATGGAGAATTGTAACTTTTTACATATTCTTATAGAAAATTTCCCAAAACCCTATCAAATTTTCCTATTCATAGGTTTCTTATAGGTTTTGATCCGGGGAACAACTTTGTAGAACATCGCAAAATGCTAAGAATTGATCCTGGAAAGATACAGGATGTTTTTTAGAGTTTACTTTTTTCGGCAAAATTTCAAAATATGCTAGAAAAATTAATCTGTATCTTTTCGGGATCATTTCCTAGCGCTTTGCGATGTTCTACAAAGTTGTTCCCCGAATCAAAATCTATAAGAAAACTCTTACATGATAAAGTTTTATCGGGTTGAGGAAAACTTTCTAGAAGAAGAGTTAAAAAGCGAAAAATAAATCAATCAAATTTATTGAAATTCCATACTAACTTCAGATCAAAACTGGAGCAACTAAACCATAACCAAATAAGCTAAAATTTTCAGGCTAGCTTTTTGGGTCATAGTACTTCAAAATTCCGGTTGATGCAAACGAAATTGAACACTTTTGTCTTTTTCATATATCCGTGAACCACGCTATTGTCCACGCTCCATACAAAAAAGTTTTTTTGTTGTATGATGGACAATTGTCAAGGTGGTGGGGGGGGGGGGGAGGGGGGGTAGAGATTTCCAAAAAAGTGTCCACGTGGTTTGTGGATGGTCCCTACTCTGCCATAACACCTGGTTTTACAATCTGAGAGTGAGAAAAATATCTGTTTCGTCTTCATCTCTCTCTACTAGTCATCTAAATGTTTTTCCTCTAAATAGGAAGGTAAACTCAAGGATCACAAACCCACCACCCAGCCAGCCAACCGGCCAGCATCTTCCGTGTTTATATGCGTCTGATCGCAGACATATCTCTCTTCTCTAAGGCACGCAAGCACGCACGCGACTATCTCTTCTCTAATTCCGGGGGAAACCCGCGGCCGCTACTGGGAATGTCGGCTTAGCGGCATCGGTGGCGGCGGCGAGCGGAATTCAAAAACAAAACCACCAAAAATATGACTCAATTAATTCTGCGTTTTATTTTTGTTTGTCTTTCGCTGCGCGGAGAGTGATACATTTAAAGTAGCTCGCTTTCATCGGTTAAAAATAACTCCGTGAATGATTCTGCTACTCTTCACACTTATTGTTACATCCACCGCATTCATATTCCGAGCCGCAAACACATCTCACACACAGTCGCGCGCGGCGTTGTTGGATTAGGTTGAGCCACTTTAGTACCGAAGAAGCACTAGTAAGACGTTCTCGTCAAAACAATCGAAAGCAAGACAAGGTGCTCGTCTCATCCTCGCAATGGTTCAATGATTTTGCAAATCAAGGTGCCTGATACTTTGATGTTCTGTCTATGACAAATTTTGTACATCCCACATGATTAAATATTCTGAGCACGTTAAAGCATCGATGATACATTTGCGGATCATTGTTGGTCCATGAAAACTAGAAATTTGTTACGGATCAGTTCGGATCATTTTTTTTTTTTTAATTTGATACCTAGTTTTATCCAAAACTTGGATCGACATAACCTTACACTGAAAGCCCGACCATGGTAGTTTTAAGAAAATTTGCTAAAAATGCTGCTTATTAAATTAACTGTGGCTTTTTGGTGAAAGTAAACGCAAATATGGTAAAATGTACCATGCTTCCAGAAAATTGCATGGTAGCAAATACGAAATCATTATCATTCTCTCCATAATCGAGGGTTAAAATTACCATACCGCTTTCGACATAGTAAAACTGACTGCGTTAATCAGTCAATCCAAGCACGGAATGTTTTTAGCAAAAATACGTCGGTGCGTGTTCTCAATTTAACCCTACAATATGGTAGCAACTACCATGGTTGGGTTTTCAGTGTACGCACTGTAAGAAAACGTCGCTTGTGTGCTATCTTGTGACACGTCCTATCTTTTTACAGCAGACGATTTCACACAAGCGACGAAATATTAAGCTGATTAAGTTTGAAAAAGTGTAATTTTGCCTCCTTTTCTGTGCAATTCCACCTTTTCAACATAAATTTAGGTAAGATTGGTAAATCTATATAAAAAGTCATAGTACTTATACCGTAAACATAACGGCTTTGGATAACGTTATTTATACTAGTTTGAATATTGGTACGCCTTATCTTGAAACAAGCCTTAATGCATTGGAAATTTAAAAACCACAGTACCCTGCCGAAACTATTGTTGGCATATCAGAACTGCAATCGATTAATTAATTGCTTAATAGCAAGTGAGCAAGCAAATTTTCAGCAAACGTTTAAAAAAATAATTTGTTTTAATTGTGGCAAATTGGATGAAATCAGGACCTGCAAAACATATGGGAATTTGTCCTAACAAATAAGGTTTTATTTTCAAATTAAAAAAAATGGTTAACTAACTGTTGGTAAACAATGTTAAAACATCAGCATCCAAAATATTTGGAGACTTTTTCCAGAACACCTTGTGTAATTTAAGATTCATTGGTGTGTAGAACCAAACAAACCAGTTTTAATGGAAACGAACTGAAAACAAACAGGTGATCTCACCCTCTGTCGAATCGATTTGCAGCGTGGATCTAAGAAAACCTTCTAGTTTGAATGAAAACCAACAAAATTCATTCCTGAACACATTGTCGGTATCATCAAACTGTGTACGGATGAATCTCCCTTAGCATCCAATAACGACGCCTATGCCTTGCGGTTGATTCACCTTTATTGGGTATCCACAAAACACGTGGACACTTTTCTTTAATTTAGGATCCGATTCCCCTTCCCTCTTGTACACAATTGTTCATACAAAACAAATTTGTGTTTGTATGGATTGTGGACAATCGCCAACGTCCCTCCCCCAAGTGACCACGCGATTTGTGGGTGGCCCCGTAGAAGAATAGCACAATCCGGAGACTTGTTTGTTGCGACTATCAACAGAAAGATGACTTACGTCATTGCGGTGGAACTTGACGAGATTATTAAATTGGAAATTTGAGTACCGTTTGCCTCATTGCTACACGGAGAGACTCACCAAACAAATGTAGTTATTGATTATGTGATCAGTGAGGTTCATTATTTCATTGGTCGATTCATCTACTATTTTAGCTAAATCAACAAAAGTCAGTCCAAAATAATATATATATTATCTAGCACAATCTTTGCGTGTATAAAATCTCTCCGCTTCTCGAAATGGGTCGCTAATATGTTGCCCTGCGACAATTTTTGCAACAATGCCAGCGGTGTTTGTGCGCGCAAATTGCGCGACTTGAAGATAACAAGATAAGATCACAAGCTAGTGTTGGTAAACCACCTTCGAAGAGTTCTCGTGGGTTGTGAAATTCTTCGAAATGCACGACCACCAGTTAGACTGCAGTGACGGGTGGCGGCAGCGAGATGTATCAGTTTCTCAATGAACCAACACTTTTGCTGGCATGTGGCGACTAAGTAAAATGCATGGAGGCGGCTTGCAGGCAGGCGGAGCTCACTAAATATTCAAGTGGACCCAGCTGATGCAGCAGCAGCACAGCAAAGAGTGACTCTTGTAGTTACTTTCGCGCGTTGTCTATTGAAAAATAGGTTTGAAAGCGAAAACTAACTGTGTTGTCTAGCAGTGCCTACATATTTGATCTCAGCACAATACTTCTACTTTCGATGATGTCCATTTTTGGGATCTGCATGCAAATGATATTTCAACGATTTCATCTTGTGAATTGTGGCAATGGTCATAAGGGTAAGGGAAAATGATTCAAGGCAAAAGTATATATAACCCCATGGTTATATATGTGCGAAGTTGATTTTCAGAGTTGTCGAAAGATTGTTTTTTTTTTTTAAATTTAATGTTCTATGATTTTGTCGTAGGTAGTTCAAATTAGTCTCAACATTAGATTAAGTTCATGTCTGAAAAGATTATATTAAATAAGTTTTTTTTAGATGATATTTTGTATTGCGTTTAATTAATGTACACAGTTTACAGTTTAATTAAACTCTGGCTATGCAGAGGACACTGTTTTCAATTTGAAATATCAAGATTATGAGAGATTAGAGGATAGAAACAATAATAAAAGAACGAAAAATTAAATTGAATTCTGGATTTTTTCTATTAATAAATTTAGAAAGCAAGTAATCTATAGAAGGTTTGTAGGTATAACTAGTTTTTTTTTAAATTGCGAAAAAAAAGCGCATTCTTGTATTTGACCTTGAGTAAACCAAAGCAAACGAAAAATACGTGACACTGAAAAAAATTCAAATGAGTTTTGTTTGTTTGAAAACTCTGAATATTATTCCAAAATTTGGTTGAATTATATGTATGTATAACAAATGGCAACGTACTTCTGAGCTGTGTGACAGGATGCAAATCTTTTGGATTTGTATTTGTCGCAACAATTTACGGAGTGTTATCTTTTTTGAACGGCTCAGAATCAAAGCCAAATTGTGAGGATCTGTAGGGTCATGGAATGAAGCACTTACAGTATGTAAAAAAAGTATTTACACCCCTTGGGCACTATGCACATTTTGTGATGAAACATGTAAAAAATTTAAAGTTTGACAGGAACCTAGTACTACGTTTTGTTCAGAAACTCATGCCAAACATTTTGCTACAAAAAGCTCATGAAAAGATGAATTATATAAAAAGTTATATAACAAATACTATTACGAAAATAAAAAAGGTGCAAAAAAAGTTTGTACACCTTTCGAAAAATTAACATAAATAATGTTATTTGTTGACAAATCACCATAAATCCAGTCTCCCAACTCCAAATAGGCATCCTTGACTGATTAAAAAAATAATTTGGATTGAATATAAAGTTTACTAACTACTTAGTGTAAAAGTTTAAATAACTCTGGAAATTCTATATAAAACTTATCAAAACTTAATTTTGCAAACTTTTAATTCAAATAAATGTCAATATATTACCATAGAATTGCTAAATAAACATTTTGGAGTGGGCATAACACCGTTTTGGGGGTATTTGTATCGATAGAATAGATTTTTCGTTGGAATTTCGTACCAACCCGGAATTACGTCGTCGGAAAATCCGCCGGCATCCGAACCGGTCCACAATTCACAAGTCAACCTATGTGGCATCGGAAAGGGCATAAAATTTCCGATCTTTTGATACCCATACATCCAGGTTTTCTATAAAACCTAATTAAATTTAGATAAGTTTTATATAGAATTTCCAGAGTTATATAAACTTTTATACTAAGTAGTTAGTAAACTTTAAATTCAATCCAAATTATTTTTTTAATCAGTCAAGGATGCCTATTTGGAGTTGCGAGACTGGGTTTATTGTGATTTGTCAACAAATAACATTATTTATGTTAATTTTTCGAAAGGTGTACAAACTTTTTTTGCACCTTTTTTATTTTCGTAATAGTATTTGTTATATAACTTTTTATAAAAATCATCTTTTCATGAGCTTTTTGTAGCAAAATGTTTGGCATGAGTTTCTGAACAAAACGTAGTACTAGGTTCCTGTCAAACTTTAAATTTTTTACATGTTTCATCACAAAATGTGCATAGTGCCCAAGGGGTGTAAATACTTTTTTTACATACTGTATGCCCTACAGTCACTTGCGTGCCTAGATCCTCGAGGAAATTGGGCAACAATATAAGCTTTTAGAAATTTTTGTCGTTTATGTACACCCCTGACCAATTTTAGAACAAATTTCTGAGGATGATGGGGCAAATGTCCCATGTTGCCTCAACCTGTGCACACTAGTACCTACAGTCTAGTCGATTTGGTTTCAAATGTTAAAAATGCTAAATGTCAATAACTCACAGAAGAGTGCTAGGTTGATCAATCCCAGAACATCCTTGCAAAAGTGTTCTATTACAGTTAGACCCCAAAAGGCATGCTTCTCCTCGAATTAAGCAGACTGTGGAGTCGAAGTCGCAGTCAGCTGAACATCTTTGTAAGGAAGTTGTAGTTGAAGTCAGAGTCGGATCTTTTGGAGGGATACAAGTGGAGTCGGAGTCATTTGAAAAGATACCAGACTACGCAGCCCTTAAGACATTAATGTTTAATCTTCCCCTCGAGTAGAGCATGTGAAATCATTTTCGTCAATTTATGTTGATTAGTGTAAACTTTAATCAATAACCCCAAAAAATGAAGGTGTTAAAATGCAGACCGTTGGAGGTAGACACACTTGTTTTAGCTTTTTCGTATCAAATAGCTGCATCATCAACACTGCTGACCAGTGACCGTCATCGGTTTGTTAACTGTGAATTATGACGAAAAAGTTAAAATAATTAACATGATGTAATATGTCATACGCACCATCGATCAACATTCCGATGCAACGTGTAAACTGAGCTGTGATGCTCTCGAGTGATTCCCTGCTCACACGTTACACTTTTGCATCGCCCTCACTCATATATTCACTCATCACATTCCGGATGACTGTTGTTAGCGTGAACCTGCCAACTATCCGACCGCGGGGCAAACCGTCACTTTAGTGGAGCACTTGGACTGCTGCTGTCGTTGATTGTATTAACACCTTCCATCACTTGACTGTGTTGCGTCGTCGTCGCCGTCGTGTGAATCTACGAGAAGTGTCGAGCTTTTTTTGCCTGCAGTCAGCCAACACATTGTTGTGCATCTTGCTCCTTCGTCTGTACGCAATGCAATGTGATGATGATGTGTGGAGTGCGCCAATCTGGCGATTATTAAAATGTTTTCTTTACCACACACTAAATTCTGTATTTCTAGATGTAACAGTAGGGTTGTATGGAAAATAATAAAGTTGTCCAAATGAAGTGAGCAGTTCCTTGTGGGGTCCTAAATAGCACCCCAAAGTTCGAGATGAGTTCGGTTTCAATAAATCGTGAAACACCAATAAACTAAATCAAATCGTTCTCAAACTTTGGTTAGTTCTTCAGAAAACCAAAAGGGATTTTACAAAAATGCTGTGCAGGAAATAATATTGCACCCTAATGTAACAGTCATTTTCATACATCACTTTAAAACAAATTGATTAAAGTCAAGAGTATCCATGACTGACTTGAATTTATGAAAAACCTTACCACAGAAACAAGCTAGCTAGGTCCTGTCTCTTATTAAGTGTCGATGGTTGTTATGATGTTTTCAAAATGTCCTCCTTAATATACATAATATTTTTTACAACTATCAAATATCATCGAAGAATTCAATGTCAAACCCGAAACACCCACAAAGCGTGATTATTTACAAAATTCCAGCTTAGTTTCGTGGAAGAGAAGTTTACACAAACAAATTTGTGTTGAAAGCCAAATTGCACCATAGGACTTTTAGCAAGAATTGGCGCGCTTGTTATGGTGATGGTGGGCACGCTTCCCGGTGAAACGAACCGCTATAACCAGATGGCTTTTCGTGCCTGGTTTCGTGCCGCCAATCAAAATAACTTTGAATATATGTGCCGTTTGGCGTATATGTAATTAACTAGTTTCTCAAGTTTTGATCTTTGCCACGGGTTTCTTATTAGGCCTTTTCATCTGGTACTTATTGATTATAGGCCAATCCGTAGGTGTAAGCATGATGGGCAAACATCGTAAAATCAGCGTTGGCAAATTGTGAAACGTACAATTTTGTTCAATATCAACTATTCTAGCAGTTTACGTTAGCTTTTCTGCTTTTTAATTTATGTTTACTGGTAACAATTTTATCACTGGTTACATTTTTAATCAATACAAACAAATTACAGAACAAATGATCAAGTGCAGAACATTTCTTGAAAAATTCTTAATCTGTCGTCTACTTAACCAGATTGACATTATACATACATCTGCACTCATAACCTTTCAGGATATCTGTTGAGAGGTGTCATTTAAATTGTTATTCCATGTTTAGATTATTGCAGCGTGTTCAGATTATGGAAAAGCCACACTGATGTCATGCAGTAGCGAAATTCTAAGCAACTGTCAGAATATATGCATTTATGCGAAAAGATTGCTGCATGTCATGTTCAGAGAAATCAATCCTTTTTTGGTCATGATTAGAATAAACTATACTGAGAATAAGTGAAAGGGAATTGTATCCACGAACGATCAATGGAGTAACCTAAATTGATCCATGGCTTCAATAATTGAGTTTTACAAAAAAAATCTTCTAAGCTATTTTTTATCATAAAGTTAATTTTTTTAAAAATATCACAGCAAATATTGTGTAATCAAATTTCATAAGAAAATATAAGCTTACCTGGAAAAGCTAGATTACACCGAGCTTTTATAATACCGTTAATTTGCATTTGTTGCATCAATATAAATCAAGGCGGAACTTTACTATCAAGCATTGGACAATTGTTGCTGAATCCATTAAAATTATCCATCAATCGATCGCTAATTGACATTGTTAGTTTTTTGACATCAACCTGATGTCATTGATTATTCTCAGCAAGACGCCATGGGAATCGTTAATGAACGACCTCTCCAGCAGCAGCAATGCTGAGTCGTGACAACTTTGATACTTGTGTCACTTACCTGTTTGAAGCTCAGCGCGTGTTTATATGATAAGTGCGGTTTTTTATTAGCAGCGAAAAATATTTATCAATAATTGAAAAAATATCGCTTAAGTTATCATTAAATTTAAATAATAAATTAATTTCAATTTGCTTTCTTCGATAAGCTTACAAATTCCATGTATTCAGCTAGTCGGATGAAGCCTTCAAAAATCGTGATGATCTAACGATAAGTTTGTTAATTTTCTGCCACTGTAGCTAAGTGAGCTAAATAACAGCCGACATGCTGTCTTCATTAGAAGCGGTTGATATGGAATGTAAACTCATCCAAAGAATGCTTCTATGTTGGTTGTTTTCCATCCATCTGAAGCATGTATAATGCTTTTTTACCAAGAATTATAAACCGTTTTCAATTAAATGTTTAAGATAAAATTTACAGAAATGAACCACCAATGAAAAATGCGCCAATTAGATTGATGTACAGTGAACTTTGGTATTAGTGATTAAATAAAGTCTTAAGATCATTGGATGTTCATCAAGAGAAAAAATCCGAAGGGAGCATGCTCTCGCACACGAAAGATCGGTAAAAAGAATCTAAAAAAACCATCATCTTGATTATTCAGCGGAACATCTCTTTCACTACTACACTTGCACTTGTAACGTTACACGTCGCAAATTGGCCTGTAACATTTTGTAGATAGGCAATGTGTGTAAACAAAGTGAAAAAAATAATTTTGAGTGGTGCTGACAAGGAAATTCACAAAAAATCATCAGCAGATTGATTTTCTGGGAGAATTGAGGGAGTGATTTTCTTTTGCGTGATTTGCCTCCTCTCTCTTTCGCGGGTGAAAAAAGTTCGCAAGCGATTATTCCATCCCTGCACTGGCGTGACAGATATTAACCTTTCTAGTCTCAATAGATCCGTCTATGTCCCTATTAAAAATTATTATATATATTATTAAGTTAAATAAAGAACTTCAAAAGTAATGCTAAAAAACGATTTCAGCTAAAGTCCGGCAGATTGTAAAAAGGGTGGTTTTGCAATGAAACCCCCCATGTTCTATATATTTTTGAGCGGTATTTCCAATGAGTCAAAAAGATTCAAAATCAGTCAAACCCATCAAAATTTCTAAGCACTTAAGTGTTATTTATACACTTTTTAGAGGCCGGATCTCAGATATCTTGATAAAAATAATGGCAGGATCTACGTTGGACCCATACTTACTTTACTTTACTTTATCAGCAACAGGTCTATCGACCCAACGCTGAACAAATCGAAGATTTCCAGGATGCTCGATCTTGGGCCGCTCGTCTCCAGTCGCCCACAATGTTGGCCGCTCTTGCATCTTCGTCGACTGCACACAGCCAACGCGTACGAGGCCTTCCACGAAGCCGACGACCCCGTCCAGGTTCGAAAGCTTCAGATGTCTCGTTAGCTATTCGCACGCTTGATTTTGCTCCGTCGAGCGTTGCACGAATCAGTCTTATAAGCTTCGCCGGAAAGCCGTGTTCTACCATAATCTTCCAAAGTTCGTTTCTTTTGACCGAATCGTACGCCGCCTTGAAGTCGATGAACAAATGGTGTGTTTGCAGGTTGTACTCCCGGAACTTGTCGAGGATTTGTCGCAGAGTGAACATCTGATCCGTCGTTGACCGACCCGCTCGAAAACCGCACTGGTATTCGCCGACAAAGGTCTCGGTCATCGGTCTCAGCTTGCTCCACAGGATGCGGGAGAGTACTTTGTACGCTGCGTTGAGGATTGTGATGCCTCGATAGTTGACACAATCGAGTCTTTGCCCTTTCTTGTAGATTGGGGTGACGAGCCCGTCTAACCAGTCGGTCGGAAGCTGTTCTTCGCACCAAATGCGTAGGATGATTTGGTGCAGAATCTCGGTCATCCGCGTACTCCCGTGCTTGAAAAGTTCGGCCGGAAGTCCGTCCTTTCCCGCGGATTTCCCGTTCTTGAGCTCTTTAACAGCCTTAGTTACTTCCTCCAACGTAGGCGGGTCCACAGCTTTTCCATCTTCCTCAACGTGTATCCTGTCCTCGACGATTCCTTCTCGTGTCTCACCGTTCAACAGCTGCTGGAAGTGCTCCTTCCACCTAGCCGCCACCGCAGTCTTGTCTGTCAACAGGTTGCCTTCCGTGTCGTTGCACATCACATGGGAATGCGTGGTTTTCCTTCTTAGGGGAAGGTGGGGCAAGACGACCATATGGGGCAAGAGGAACAATCGCTCGTACGTACCATATGGATTTTTAGTATGAAAAAAAAATAAGAATTGCTGCCATAACATATTTTATTGGGAAATAAATAAAAAAAAAGTTCTTAAAAACTGATAAACAATTGTTAAAAAAAAATTCCACACAAAATTAAGTGATACTATGAAAATTTACTATTTATCATCTAAGTAATTTTTTTTTTCGTAAAAACGATCAAATTTTTAATAAAATATTATTATTTAACTTAAAAATGAAAGAAACGTTTCAAATACATTCTAATCTGATGTTTCAAAGTGATAGCAGTTCACTTGTTAGCAAATTAACATGTTTTTTCATGCATTGTTCCTCTTGCCCCAACGGGTTGTTCGTCTTGCCCCACTAGTTGAGTAGAACGGACGGAAAATCAAACATTTTAAAATCAATGTTTAACATTGAAAAAAACAGGATTTTTCCAAAATTTGTTCTATCAAAGTCTTAGTCAAGACCTGAAATAAGATGATTATGAAAAAATCCGACAGATGTTTTAACGTTTTAATGGGTTTTAACGAGCATTTCCTTAGCTTGTTACACTTGCCCCACTTTCCCCTACACCGTTTACAGTTCCGTAGTAACAGTTCAATAGGGCGAATCTGCGTTTGTAAACAAGCAGTCTATCCCCCTCTTACTTAACGTGAACTGTCACTTGAGCAAAAGGGATGGACTGCTTGTTTACAAACGCAGATTCGCCCTATTGAACTGTTACTACGGAGTTGCGTAAAAACCTCCGCTTATCGTTCGCGTTGTACTGTGCTTCCGCTTCGGCAAGTACCGTTTCGTCGTACTCCCGTTCTTTTCGGCGGTGGATTCGTTTCTCTGCTCTTCGCAACTCACTGTATCGCTCACAGTTTCGGCGCGTACCCTTAACGAGCAACCGCTTCCTGGCCTCGTTCTTCTCGTCCGTCACTCGCTGGGACTCCGCATCGAACCACCCTTTGGGTTTGCGTCCTCTGGTCGTGCAGATCACTTCGGTAGCCGTTGTGTTGACGATGCTCTGGAGGGCTCCCCATTGCTCGTCCAGGTTACCCGTTGGCGCGTCCTCGTTGATCCGTTCGTCGAGCTTCCGACTGTACTCTGCAGCAACGTCGCTGCTCGCGAGGCGCTGGACGTTCAACCGCGCTATCCTCGCAGTCCGCGGGATCAGCACGTTCGACAGCCTAGCTCGGATCTTGCACGCTACCAGGAAGTGATCAGAGTCGATGTTCGGTCCTCTGGACGATCGGACGTCCATCACGTCCGAGAAGTGTCGACCATCCACCAAAACGTGATCGATTTGTGTGCACGATTCGCCATTCGGGTGTCGCCAAATGTGCTTCCGAATGTTCATGCGCGCAAAGAAGGTGCTACAGATAGCCATTCCACTGGCTGCGGCGAAATTGACCAAACGTAGGCCGTTGTCATTCGTGCGAGGATGAAGGCTCTCCTTGCCGATGACAGGATGGAAGAAGGCTTCCCTTCCGACCTGCGCGTTTGCGTCTCCGATAACTATCTTCACGTCGTGTCTTGGGCACTCTCCATAGGTCTTGTCAAGACGCTCGTAGAAAGCGTCTTTATCGTCATCGGGCTTGTCGTTCGTCGGAGCGTAGATGTTGATCAGGCTGTAGTTGAAGAATTTGCCCTTTATTCTCAACACGCAGATCCGGTCATTCACCACCTTCCACTTGATGACTCGGTTCTTCTGATCCCCAATCACTAAGAAACCGACTCCGTGCATCGCCTTTTCGCCGCCACTGTAGTAGATGTGGTACTTGAAAGAGGTGTTGGCGATGGGGTCCACCGCCGTGAATTCTCGCTCTCCATGACCGGGCCATCGAACTTCCTGGATGGCGGCCACATGCACGTTCAGCTTGTGCAGCTCCCGGGCAAGAAGGCCAGCACGTGCAGGATCTTGGAGAGTTCGAACGTTCCAAGTACCGAGTTTCCAATCGTTGTCCTTTTTACATCGCCTGGTCTGATGCCGATTAATCCGTCCTGAATTTCTTCTTTCGTTTTTCTGAGTTAGTGATTTGCTTCGGTATGCCGCCTAACCAGGGCTGCGAATACCTAGTCTCGGGGTGGGGCTGCCACCTCGCAGCTTCCGGGACCCAGCTGCGGTTTTCTCTCGACACCGTAACGGGGGCTTTTGTCTCGAAGCCTAACGGTACAGTACGTTGGACCCATCGTAAAATAAATAATTAAAAGCCAATGAGTAAAAAAGTTAAAAAATTGTCAACCCTATCAAAAGTTATGAGTGTTATTTATATAATTTTTGGAGGTTTGATCTCAGAAATTTTGATGAACATATTGTTGCGATCCATCGTTGGACGAATTTTCAAACTAAAAAAAATAGATGTTATCTAGAGTCACCACTCTAGATGCTTGCTGCGATCGCAATGCAATCTTCCCCCTTTAATGTCAGCAGTCATGGGTTCAGGGTAACAAATGAGCGAGCGCTCACGGAAGGCGTGAGTTTTTATCAGGTAACTCGTGCTCGCTCGCGCTCACCGGAGCGTTTTGCGCTCACTTGAGCTAGTGAGCTAAAGTAGGTAATTTTTTTCCTGTTGAAGCAGCTGCGCGTTTGTCATGAAGTTTCTAGAACTATCTCAGCATATAAGACAGTGGTCAAACGAACAAAAGTAAGCGATTGATATGATCCGCCCTAGTCCAAGAGCGATCTCACTATTACGCTGACAATGTTGGCACAGCCGAGGTAAACGAATAAAGGCGAGCTGCGCGCTCGGTCACTACCTTTTCGACTAGTAACTAGAAAACATCTCTACTCATTTAATCCAACCGAAACCGTCTTTTCTCATTTACATTAGTGATGAAATAGGCTTGGAAAATTCATTGACGTGTAGAGATACACTGTTTGTTTAAAAATCCTCATTTGACCAATCACATTGTATTGCTTGATACGTACAAACAATTTAATTTATTGACAAATTTAAGTTTTGAGAATCTCAAGATTTTTTTTTAAGTTAATAAACAAAATTTCATTTTTTGATTGTTGGGTGTTTTTGAATACCTTAAATAGGTGGTTTTAACACCAAAAAAAGCAAAACTAAAAAAACTACAAATAAACTTTAAAAGAGTAACAATCATCCCACATATTTAGAACATTTTACCCTATTTTCTAGAATAGAGCAATTCCACCTCAAATCAGGAATTTTTCTGGCCCTTTGTACCCGACCCTCTCCGATTTCAATGAAACTTTTTAAGACATGTTATCCTAGGCCCATATAAGCCATTTTTGTGTATATGGAGCCAATTGTACTCAAACATGATATTTGAGAAATTACGTCCTTATTTTAATATTTTTTTATTTTGTAATTTAAAAATTACTGTATCCCGAAGCCGTTGCATCGTATCAAAAAGTGGTCAAAGACAAACTTATAGGAAATTGGACGGGCTTTCTGAAAAAAAATACACTGAAAGAAAATTACACGCAACTTTCATGAAATTTTTAAATTTTTAAGTTTAAAAATGAAATTTTAAGATGATATCACGATTTTTTTCGTTCAAAATTTTTGAGTAATTAGCCTAAAATGTGACAAAAAGACTTACAAAAATGCAAGATGGTATGTTTCTTCTAAAAAAAAAAAAACAAAAAATCATTTACTAACACTATTTTTTTGAAAAGTAGTCTGAATTTCAAAATTTTCGAAAACCGACAGTGGGAATCGATTTCCCAGATAATTTTACAAGGAATGGACATAGGACAATGGTCAATATGGAGGCTTTTATGTAAATTTGTCTGGGAAATCGATTCCCACTGTCGGTTTTCGAAAATTTTGACGATTAGACCACTTTAAAAAAAACAGTTTTAGTAAATGATTTTTGTATTTTTTAAGGAGAGATATACCATCCTGCATTTTTTGCGAGTCTTTTTGTCACATTTTAGGCTAATTACACAATAATTTTGAACGAAAAAAAATCGTGGCATCACCTTAAAATTTCACCTTTAAGCTTGAAAATTGAAAAATCTCATAGAATTTGCGTGTATTTTTCTTTCTGTGCTTTTTAAGAAAGCTCGTCCAATTTCCTACAAGTTACCACATTTTGATACGATGCAACGGCTTCGAGGTACAGTATTTTTTAAATTACAAAATAAAAAAATATTTAAATAAGGGCGTACCTTCTCAAATGTCATTTTTGAGTACAATTGGCTCCATATACACAAAAATGGCTTATATGGGCCTAGGATAACATGTCTAAAAAGTTTCAAAGAAATCGGAGAGGGTCGGGTACAAAAGTGCCAGAAAAATTTCTGATTTGAGCTGGAATTTCTCAATAAGAAAGAGAAGGACTAACTTTATTAGAAATGATCAGTCGTTGCCAACGATTTATTAAACGGAATAATTTTTCACACACAAAAATCGGGTGGTAATGTAACAGGCATAACCAAAATGACGAAAAACGAATAAAGAAATTACATTTAGATGAATTCTTGATTTTATAACATTATGTGAGGAATCCTAGGTGGTATTTAGGGAATGCATCACCTTGTGGCGCTTGCGAGAGGAGCTCCTCTCGTGGTTTTATATTTCCCGTGGTTTTATAGGGAAGCGGGAAGGCTAGTTCCTGAAGGCGCCTCCTGGTGACGCTTGCGAGAAGAGCTGAGCTCCTCTCGCTTCGGTGGTAGACCACCGACTAAATCTTGCCTTGAGTTGACGCATGGTTTTATAGAGAAGGCGTGTCATCCCGCGCGGCAGTCCAGCCAATCCAACCAGTCCAGCCGTTCAGAAGCAACTAATGAGTGGTTCCAAATCTGCAGCCATTGCCGTTGAATCAGCGGCAAAAAGTTGCAGAGAATCCTGGCTTCAGTCAGCAACCGAGGGAAAACCAATAAGCATCAACGGATGAAGGCAGCAGTGACCTGTTTTCACCACAAGAACTTCTGAACATTTTCATCGAGATGACAACAACACTGCGTGGGTGCAAAACTCGCCAGGAACAAGTAAGAACGCTTGGAGCATTCATCTTAAAATACAGTTCGTAGTTTACTCGTTCTAGTGATTTTGAATAATTCCAAGAATTTTTATTTTAGTTTTAAGTTAGGATTAGTTGTTAAAATATGTTTTTCTTTTTTACCCAAATGTATTCAATTCAATGCAAAAATGTAAAACAATTTCATGTTAATAAATGAATGTGAACAGTTAATAATAAAACTAAAAATACAATAAAGATGTAGAGCATTAAGCCATACCACTTAGCATGTAAAAGTAAAGTAATTATAATAAGATTTTCAATAAAGACATATTTAATTTCAGAATTAAGAGCCCTAAGACGAAGTTCTTCGTCAAAAAGTGAGTTATGGACAATTTAAATTTAAATTGTGATATGAAAAGTTAATTATTAGTAATAGTAATTTTATTTGAAACGAAATCCTGTTAGTTAGACTTTCTACTAGGGTAAGGATGGTATTGTTCTACTTTTTCCAGCATTAATGCCTCGACTAGAGGTGATTTTCAGCGCGGTAAACTACCGATCTTTATGGTTGACCATTTAGAGTGTGGCGGATATGGACACGTTTTATAATATACATGCTAAAGGAAACTATATAATTTGGCATTGAACGTACGTTATGAAAATATAAAAAAAAGAAAATTCAAGCCCATAATTTAAAAAAGGATATCAATTAAAACTTTACAACCACGTGAACACTTTTTTCGGAAATCTCAACCCTCCCCCATCGTGGACCGCAAGTGTTCACGTGGTTTATGGCTTCTGTCAAATATTTGCTAATTCAGTGAATTTATGAAAATATTTTTTTACTCAAGATTCCAAAATTCAAAAATTGTAAAGAGCTCAAATGTCCTTGTTTGATTATTAATTAATGTGTTATAAATAGTTTACAGTTCATTGTAACATAAAACAACACTGTCATTGGACTAAGGCTGCCACAAAAAAAAATCAGCGAAAATATGTCCAGCGCCGCTTTCTAAGATGTTAGCTTACCATTGCCTCGATTGTCGTGCTTGGGAAACACAAACAGTTCTAAAGTTGTGGTTCAAAAGTTTGTCATTATAGCTGACATCATTCTCAAAACATGAGCTGAACAAGCAAAACCAGTTGAGCTCATTATACCAAATATTGATTTCCAAGGAAATAGATTATAATGTTATGATTTATGATGACATACATGCATTAATCATGGTTCTCTTTACATTCGCTACTGAATCAATTTGCTAAAGCTTAAAAATACAAATTTCGTGACTCAAAAAGTATTCGTTTATTTAAACTTATGTTACGTAATACATTAACACCATGCTGACAAAACCCCACTTTCTATCTATTTTTACAGATAAACGCAGCACGATGGCATTCAAGTGGAATTCGAATCCTTACTGTCTGATGTCTCTGACACTTTTGGTGACGTTAGGATTCATGCTGCAGTTGACCCCCACGGAAGCTTGCAGTTGCTTTCCAGAGCACGCCCAATCAGCCTATTGCGAAGCAGATTATGGTTAGTCTAAATAAAAGGTTTCAATTATTTTTCTTAAAGCTTGGATTTTGTCTTTACAGTAATTGTTGCACAAATTGTACGAAAATCCAAATTGAAGAGTAACGGTGTAAACGTGTACAAGATCAACATCAAAAAAGAATACAAGGTGAGTTTCAGGTACTAATCGTAAAAGAGTATAAACTGATGTATTTATGATTTTTAGATGAATCCTCGAGCTCAGAAGTTGCTAAAACATGGGAAACTTATCACCCCTGCCAGTGATTCAATGTGTGGCTTGCAGCTTGAAGTCAACCAGTTGTATGCGATTGCTGCCCAAGATATCCACGTGGGCCTCTGCAGCTTTGTTCGCAAGTACTCCGAAATGACGATCGTGGAGAAAAGAGGTTTAGCCGGTATTTACCGGAAGGGCTGTCCGTGCAAGATAAAGCCATGCTTCTCGGGCAACTGTAACGTCACGCTTGGATCTTGCAACTGGACGCCTTGGGAAACCTGTGAATCGGAGTACGGATCTTGCATACCAGCTCGGGGAACACTTCTGGACGGGTCTCCCGCCAAGTGCCACTGGCGCCGATCTCCAATGTATCAAAAGTGTAAAAATGGCACTCTCGATTAACGTTCCCAAAATGTCAATCTTTTGCGTTGCTGTAATTATTGTTCTATGTGCCCCCATCCTCGACTACTACACGGAGAAAAAAGAGTTCCCAAAATCGTGAACAAGCGTTCATGAAAATGGGAACCTCGAACAAAGTGTTCAAATTTCATGGTACGTTTTTCAAAATCGTACCATGGGATTTGAACACTTTGTTCGAGGTTCCCATTTTCATGAACGCTTGTTCACGATTTTGGGAACTCTTTTTTCTCCGTGTATAATGATTTAGTAGCTTACTATTTTGTATAGTTATCAATTTATGTAAACTAAAAAACAATTATTTATTTTAAATATTTGAAAATACTATTTATTTCACATCCGTGAGTGACTAACTCTTGTAAGTAGCAATGGAAAACTGGATGTTCTGCAACAAAAAAACACGTTGATTTCATAATCTATTCAAACTCGATACATCCACGCAGTCTTTCGTTGTTACTCAGAAGCGTAAAATATTTACAAATCTTTCAAAAGCTATCAATATTAGTACAAATTAATTGTATCATGTAAGTAGTTGCGTATGGCAACATTTGTAATAGTTATAAAATATTTAAGGAGAAAAAAATAAAAGTAAGAAATCGGACAGCGAGAAAATCTTTTTTTTTTTAATTTTCCCATAACACTTTCAGAACTCACTCAACGGTAAGAATATGCGGTACTCACCATTTCTCGAGGATTCGGGAAAAATGTCTGCTCGACAAGTGGGAATGCTTCTCTACCCAAACGACGCTGGAGTTGGAGCAAGTGGGCGAACACCCATGGTTTATCCTGTGTATGAAAATGAAACGATATTCAGAACCTAGTTCACTCTGAGGAATCGAAAATCTGCAGTTTATTTTGCAAAACAATCTCACAGGCCCACTATTGTAGCAGATTGTTAATTGTTAGATGTTAAGATAGCGTCCACGAGCAGGGAATAACATCGTAATTACCAAGCTGGTTGAAGTTTTTAAAGGGTTTGAGCACATGAGCTCTTATAAACCGAGAGTCATTTTTTGAAATTCAAAATTTGTTTGAACTTTTATTTTTAAAGTTTTGTCTTTCTTCAACCTTCTATCTTCGAGGTTCTAGGGTTGGTCTAGTTTCCCTAGACTAGAAGAGAGATTTGCAAAAAACCATGAAAACTCCACCCATATTGGTGTGATCAAAATGACGTCCCTTATAAAGACAGAGTAATGGTCTATCTACAACCACACAATCTTAGCAATTATGTAAGCAAATCTGTTAAATCAACGTTGAGGAATTAGAAAGCAATTTTGTCGTTTTTTATATACTATTTGCCTCGAAATCGAAAACATAGCTGACGTTTTTAGAAACAACACAATGTTTATAAATTTGGGAACTTCAATGTTACGGATTTAGTCGCTACTCTAAGCGTTCAATTGTTTAGGACATACGACCTTTGGACTGTATGTCCTAGCGCCGACCGTCGGAGCCACACGAATAAGCCTGAGTTTGGATTAAACTGCAATATCGAGCTAGCACGTTTGTTATCTATGTTATACTGTCTGTGGTTATACTGTCGCGGAAGGAAACTAACAGCATTTTAAATTTAAAGCAATGGATGCTATAACTTACAAGCGTGTAAGAATAACTAGGTTTGTTTTCAAGCCAAACTGAAAGCAAGCGACGCGGTAATTTAAAAGCCTGAGGCTACCAAGCAAAAGCCAACATTTTATAGCACTTGGACAATTGTTCGGTTGCTTTAGAATTTTAAATCATACACTAGTGACAAAATTTGCTCATCTCAGCGGTGCACTTTGTGGATTTCAAAGCCGGAAATAAGACTCACCTGAAATTGGTACAGCGAATGCAGCGAGTTGATGCTGGGAACTCCACCATATTTCAAACCAAGCAGTGTTGATCGGTAATCCTTGGCACCATCACGCGGTGCTTGACGCACCAGGATAAAGTCCGGCCGGAACGACTTTGGCTGCTTGGAGCTGCCCCTGTTGAATGAAACCAGTGGGCCCGCGTCCGCGTTCGCCGTGAGCGATATTTCACGGAACTCTGCCTGTTCGACTCGGATGTCGTAGTCACCGTGGAGACGCTTTCCACGGAAGTACTTGGACCAGTCGGTGTTCTGGTCGTCCAACACGAGCAGCGTGAAGCACTTGTCCTTGTTAAAGGGTTGCACACGTGCTGCAGTTGAGACGGCCGCGCCTAGTTGGTGGAGAGAGGATCGTTGAGAAACTACGTTCAGAATGCAACCTGGATCAAAACTTACCGATTATGGACGCCCCCTGGTCACGGGCGGCTCCGGTCAGGCTTTGTACGCGCTGCAGCAGGCTTTCCCGCGACTTGGCCGGACTTGACGGTGCACTGGTTCCGCGTTGGGGTCCTTTGCCAAAGCTTAGCGACAGCTCGGGCCCACCCGTTGGTGGGGCAGATCCTGGAACTGGTCCCGGCGACACCGCCGATCCGGCAGTGCCCGGTGCTGGCGGGGGCGGAATGTTGGGCGGACCACCCGGCATTGGTTGCTGCTGTAGGGGAGGCTGAGGTCTTGCTGCTGGCGGTAAATCTTTTGGATCGACATCCTCACACTCGGAAGACAAGTCTCCCGAGCTGAATCTACCAGGTAAAAAATCACTATAGAACAAGATAGGTGGCAACAGAAGGGCAAAACGGGGCGGATAGAAAATGGCGGATCAGTATTATCAGATTACACGTTTGGCATCACACATCGATCATGAGATCACAAAGTGAGTAACACATGAAAGAATATAAGAAACGGGGAAGAAATTAGTACACCTGTAATCGACAAAACCGCGGGTGCTGTTTGTTTTAGAAAACGATTTTTTTCTTACAAAGTCGTGCTTGAAAGAGAGTTATTAGGAAAATTTTGCATTCCAATAAATGTTTGCCAAACAAATTAATCAACTCTTTCACCTCGCACCACTTATATGTGACACAGAAATGATTGATTGGTAGGTTGGTTGATTAGAGAGAAAAATAGTGATGTTTGAAAGACTTTTGATGGTCAAGCTCATTGGAACTGAAACAAACTCATATTGCATGCCGATGGTATGGTACGTGTAATATGTGATAGGATTACAAAGGAGGGAAGGAAGGGGACCAAAGAAAAGGATCGGTGTCGATGTACGGTTCTAGACTTGCTCTGAAGGGGGATTTACCTTGAGCAGATCTAGGCTGTGGGAGGGGCTGGTGGTGGAAGGGATGAGTGTACTTACCGTCGCTTCAAGAAATTAACATTGCTGGTAAAGCTAGTTTTGAAGTTTGCGAAAGACAGTGTGCCGGCTTGAGGATTCTATGAGAGAAAGATAAACACACGAGCACGAAAAGAATGAGAACATTATTGCCCGACGGGTATACTCAACGGAAGGTTCTTAAATGTTACACATACAAACAAGCGTACGTAAAACTATGTGAAGGAAAGCGATCTTAAATTTAGTTTTTTTTTGTCAAACTCAAGCCTAATGAAATTCTGGATTTTAAAATATTGATTTTTTTTTACATTTCATAATAATTCAAAGCATCTCAAAATATAAAATTACGAACATTGCCACTTTGGAACCATTCAAAAACCACGTGGACACTTTTTTGAAAATCTCAACCCCTCCCTCTCCAACCGTAAAGTGTCCACGTGGTTTTTTTTTATCAACTTCATCATCCCGGTACAAGAATTGGAAATCCAGCATGTCGCTAGTGGAAACCCATCCCCTATCTGTCAGTATTCCCAGTGAGAATAATTACTCTTTTAAGGGATCTGACTTTGCCGATCCAGACAGGAATCGAACCCATCATTTTCCGATTACAAAGAAAACCCCGTAACCTCACGGCCACGGAAGTTCGGCATGGATGGTCCCTTTGAGAATTGAGGAAAATCGATTTTAAACATGAAATTATCAAAAAGATCGAACCAGGTTTTGGCTTGATAGATTTTTTCAATGCTTTGAATGATTATGTTGAACATGTTATTGCTGTCAATGCTATTTGAGTTGAGTTCTGAATGAATATTTAAAATTTGTCAGTTCTTAAGCTTTACAGACTTCATTGAATAATATTTTTTCCTAAAAATGATCGTTTTGATTTTCTCCATAGTTTAGAAAAAAAGGGAACTGTCTTTCACACACAAAAAAAAACCTTCAAAATTCATGAAACAGGTACCATTAGTTAGTTATTCATTAGTTACGAAACTGTGTCAACTAGGATAAAATAATTTAATTTTAAGACCGTGCAAGGCATCATTTGCCGGTTGCCCATGTTTGAACTTAAAAAAACATGAAAATCTTGGTTGAGTCGTATAAAAAATCGTACGCTCAGTTTGTATGTTCCCGGGCTAAGTTTAGAGGTGTTGTTTAAGAACCATTACATGCCGTCAGCGGCGATGACTTTGGTTCAAAATACGATACATCTCTCGTAATTTTTAAATACAAAAAAAAAACAATTTAAATGATATTGAATGGCTTTTAACGTAGGATTCTTCTTAGAAAGTTTACCATCATTCTCCCAAATTTTAATGGAATTCGATGAACACTTCCTTTAATGCTTATAGTTTGAAAATTTACCTAATCTTAACCCCTTAGAGGGGATAACTTTGGGTCAGTTAAAACTAAAATGATGATGTATTGACATGCACAAATGTTGAAAGTGGAGATTTTTAAACATCGCAGTATAATTTTCGAACAATTTTATGAAAATTTAAAAAAGGTTGATTTTATGAGAGGTCATATTGTCCAAAAACGTATTTTAACTTTAGACAACTGCCAAAATGACAAGATTTGTTCTTGGAACGAGAATGTTCAACAAAAGTTTCTTGAGATGTCTCCTACACAACCCTTTAAACAGAATTAAGTTTGATGGAGAAGAACCTGAGAAATTGAAAAATCTATAAAAATTACTTTTAATCTCACCTCTACTGACGGCTTTTGCTATAAATACTTGTATACCTTAATAGTAATATGTACATATTTCACGATAGAAAGCTCGAATGGAAATGCAACATAAACCTTCAAGAAGGCGAGCATGAAAGTTACAATGTTTTTCAGTACAAAGCAAAGCAGGTGACGAAACAAAAAAACCATGCTGGGCTCAAGGATAAAAGGAATAAAGCTTTTACTACAAGATAAGTGGAGTCTTGGTTTTGTCTTTTTTTTGTTTCATTTTCAAGTCGTTTTTTCTAACGCGTGAGTTTATCTTTTACATGTTGATGAAAAAAAATAACAATTGTGTTGTGCATTTTGGTTAACATTGGAACCAAAAAAGAAAAAAAAAAGTGTAGCGTTAACTGTAGAAGGAGCCACAAAATCAAAATTTAAGGTTGTTTTAAGTTGAAGCCAGCCACAGTACAAATAATTGACAGTAAAAACACAGATAATGGTGTCAATTTAGTGAAACAAAAAAGAAAGAATGAAATATAGTATGTATCGCTGTAAAATTACCTTTGGCGGGGCGCAGATTCGCCCGCACCCAGCGTCAGATATGGTGCTAATATTGAACGAGAAGGAAGAAAGGAAGCAAACTACACCACGCTCTTGTTGGGTAGCTGTCTTCCTTAGATGGCTTTACTTGTTTGTCAAGGCTCTGTGGCGTTATTCAAACTAGCTTTTGCTCTTAACAAACGAAATACGTCGCCGATATATATTTTGTTTTCAGTTTATGACAAATGATATGGGCTAGCCAATTGCTTATGAACTTAGTTAGGAGGAGATTTCAATCTGAAATTGTTTTTAAACAATGATATAACACGAGAAGAAAACACTAGATGAGGTAACGAAAGGGCAACAAAAACTTGTTTAACTACAACGAAAATTTACTGCTATAATTCACCGTAAATTGGAGTTTTAGTTTTCACCGCGTGACACTTGAATTTTTCACCACCTTTTATCGCTAGTTTGTTTCACTTTAAATACAGTTGTAATCGCACTGATCTGAAAAGAATAGACAATTCCAACATTAGAATAAGGGTTTAAAAATATTCCGCAATTTTATAAGATTTGGTTGATCCTCGATGTCTACGTCCAAAAATGCTGAAATTAACAATTTATATCGACTCTCCTATAGAAAAAGCGTGATTTTGGCGTTTCATATTACCACAAAAAAACACCATGAGTAAAAAACAACAACAGTTCGGCTATCCGGGTTTAACATTTTGTTGAAATTTGCTTCCAAATTGAATCCTCATTGGACATTAATTAATTTAAATTTTGATATTGAGGATTCATTATTTGAAATTCGGCTAATGCTGCGCTTCTTTACAAGGATTTTTTTTAATTTTAATTCAACAATTCAAATTTTTCATGAATCTTTTGTGAATACATTCAAACTTTGCAAACAAAGATTATTGCAGATAAGAAAAATATCAATGATTTCCGAATTATATTAGATGAAATCCGACAGCAGACTCACTGGAACCAACATTGAGGTAAAGAGAGAGCAAAAAATATGTATAAGAAAATGTTCAAACGCCGTACAGTTGCCCCTCAGACGGTTTGGTGACAGCACACCCACTGGATATTCCAGACATAAATGTAGCATGAAGCAAAAATCGATTACAATTTTATCGCTGTGTCAGCTTCACCCTTCGAACGTACTTTCCGCAGTTTCGGTACTTTTTGAAAAAAAATATGGTTAAAAATGCTTTAATTGAATGTTTTGTAAACATCTAAATATTTAAAATATAAATAATGTCTGAACTTCAATGAAGTGGAATAGCTCTCATTTTCTTTTTTACTTTTTAACATAAAACATTCTATTTGGGGAACCTTATTATTACAAAGATGCTAACAGTATCAATATTGGCATTTATCAATTATGAGTTACACAATCTTCACACCCAATGTCTGAATTTTCACGTCACATGAGCATCCTAATGAGCCTCCGTTAAAAAAATGAGTTTCACTGTTTCTAGCATTCTTTACATAATGTTAACACCGCAGATACTCACGTTAATATTAGCTAATCCGTTTAGTGTAATGTCATCCAACGATTTCACAAGTAAACTTGTTAAAATTTGGTTTCAATTCACTGTGAAAAAAATGGCACAGCACTCCGCTCCCAAACTGAACTTGACTAGAATGAAAATCCTTTCTCAATCGCCCGTCCGTGGAAAAGACCAATCTCACGACAGAGCACAACTACGACGACGACGACAGCGTACAGACAGGTCTCACGAATATCGTATTCATCAATGGCCGAAGATTTTGCCGAAAATGGAGCATACAAATTTAATCAAATTTTAGAAACAGAAATCCCTTTTAAAGGAAATCTTCCTAGCAACTAACGATAGTCAAATATTTCTTTTAGTTAAATACTTTCTTAATTCCCCACCCAACAACTTCCATTCACAAATTTTATTGAATTAAAACCTACGCAAGCTTACACTTTGAGTAGTTTTTCCGAGCCACCTTTGAATAATGAAAAGGAACTTTGACTGTGTCTTGCAAATGAGCTTTGAGTAGAGAGAACGTTTAGCGCGCATGACCGTTAAATTTATCGATTATACCACAGATATTGCAACAGACCGTGCACCAAGAGGCACATGCACGAGGAGGTTCAACATTGCATTATTTAAAATAAGTTAAATTTGTAACACACATCCCATTTAATTGTATCATTTTTTGTGAAATCTTTTAAAGGTTAATGCAAATTGAAAAACGGAATCGACGTAACACCTTATAATGTGGCCTTCTTAAACCTTGCGGTTTCATCAACGGATCCACAGGCGTGTATCGTTCTTCTTGCGACAAGACTCCGCCTCCCGGGTCTCCTAAGTGTGAAGGTATGGCACGGGGAGAGGGCACCGGAACCTATATTAACACCTAGAATTTTTGTGTCTACCTCGGGATTCGAACCGGCGACCTCTGGATTGTGAGTCCATTGCGCGGTCGGATTGATCCACAGAGGCAGGCAAATTGAAAGTTTTCTATATTATGTGGTTTGATATGTTCGACATGTTCGAGACATACATTTTCAGAAACACAGTCTAATTCGTTCCACTTGTACAGAATTTCTAAAAAGGTAAACCTGTTTGCATAATAGGTGGGCAAACAAAAGAACGAGCCGAATTGAAGCTAAGCTATTTTAATTTAAAAGATCCCCTCAAAAATTCTTCAATAAACAAAAAAGGAAAGGAAAGGAAAGGAGACGGAACGGGTCACTCGCGGATCCTGAAGGCCTTTGACATTTCACCCCTTGCAACTTCCGTCTCGGACTGCATGGAGGTGAGGCCCAAAATGGATATTTCATATGAGGTGATTGACAGATCGCCAAATGTGGAGTAATGGAGGACCTGCACTTCCAGAGGGAACTATTCGTATCTTTACCGATGGTTCAAAAATGGGCACTTCTACTGGAGCTGGGGTCTTCGGTCCTCAAACTAGGGAAACCATATCTATGGGAAAGTGGTCTACCGTTTTTCAAGTAGAAGTGTATGCCATACACATCTGTGTGAGGACGTGTATTATGAGAAATTAGGGGAATTATACCCTTTCTCAGCCTATTTCTATTATCGGCCTATCAGCACTTTGATCATGAATTACAGCTTTCATTAAGGGGTTTAACTGTTCCAAAGTAATAAATAGCTCAAATAAAAGTGAGCAAGCAACTCTCCATTGTTGATACATCTGAAAATGTTGATTTAATAGCGGAAAACAGCAAAAGTGATGAGAATTGGTCGAACGGCTTAGAGTGATTGAAATGGGTATATTTCCCCTATATACACGCAAAAATTGGTATTTTCTCGGATAGCCTCTAAATGCGATTCCAAACTTGTTTGGGAGTGCGTCGCTTCCCTGAGGGAACTTGTTGCTCGGTATAACAGAGTCATGTTGTTTTGGGTACCTGAGCACTGCGGCATTAAAGGCAACACAATGACTGATAAACTTGCCAGACAAAGCTTATCAAACAACTTCATGGGTCCCGAGCCGTTCCTTGGAATCTACAAAAATGCCGTGAAGCAAGAAATAACTAATTGGGGACAATCGCAAATCGCTTCAATCTGGGGCGAGATGTGTGGATTGAGACGAGCTAAAACTTTTATCACTCCAAGTTCTTCAATTTCCAAGACTTCTTGGCTTCAACCGTAGGGAACTACGAACAGGCCATTATCCTGCCAGATATCACCTGCACAAAATCGGCACTGGCCTAACAACCTCTGTCGTTTTTGTTTAACTGAGTTAGAAAGCTCGGCACATATACACTGCTTCTGCGGACCACTTCTGTATCGAAGGTTGCGGTTCTTTGGATCGCACCCATCCCAAGAAGGTCATACAGTTCATCGACTGTATCGCGCCGAATTGGGATAAACCATGTCTGCAAAATAACCCCTTGTCTTCCAATCCCATGAATACGAGTAATTTGTAGTATGGACAGTACAGAACATCAGAAAAGATCTTCTCAGGTGGTCACAGTGAACTTGACCCAAATGCCTACTGAGCAACAAAAAAAATGAATGATGCATTTATATAATTTAACAAACATAAATAAATTCATTCAATTATGTAAAGAATCTAATTTTATTGATTGCTTTCAGTGAGATTTTTATTTTTGTGTTATGCAATACCGTTGGCAATTAAAAAATGCTTTTTGGTGTGTGTTTGA
Organism: Culex quinquefasciatus; assembly: GCF_015732765.1. Lineage (NCBI taxonomy): Eukaryota > Metazoa > Arthropoda > Insecta > Diptera > Culicidae > Culex > Culex quinquefasciatus. The sequence goes on from NC_051861.1 coordinate 54,617,707, forward strand.
ATGCTCCGAGTTAGGGCGGTTTCAAAAACACTTAATAAAGCTGTTGCAAATATTTTTTAAAGTTTCAATGTTTAAATCGTCAATACGTAGAACAACTGGACTGGGGTATAATGTATTTAAAAACACTTTTTTTCATTCAAAGGTTGAAATTATTGCTTGTTATTCAAATTTTTATACCCCTTCGAGGAAGTTTGGCCAGAGTTGATGGACATAAACTTCAAAAAATATTTGAAACAGTTCTATCCCATTCCCCAGAATCCCATTCCCCAGAATTCCATTTCCCAGAATGCCATTCCCCAGAATGACCCATTCCCCAGAATCCCACTCCCCAGAATTGCCCATTCCCCAGAATGATCCATTCCCCAGAATGACCCTTTCCCCAGAAATTTTTAGAACCTTGGAAAACATGTTATGTTTCCCATTTGGTGTAATGCCATTTAGCATAGCGCTGTTTGGCATAACATAATTTGGCATAATGGCGCATAATGGTCAATTGGCATGATTAATTAAATTTTCAATACTAATTCAATATTAGAATCGCTTTAAAGAAGGCATCATGACTTGTGATAACTTCATACTTTAAGAAGGGGACACTCTCTATACTAGGGATAACTGCTGCAGTTATCACAAGTCAAGGGAGTTTCAACTTTTGCCCGCAGTTAGACACTCAAGAGAGTTATCCCTTTTGTAAAAAGGGAAAATCAAGGGAAAATTCAACTTCAAAGGGAAATTCAACCTCTGGCAACAGTACTGACAGACAAGAGCGTTTTCCCTTCATTAAAGAAGTCAAAATTCAACATTAAAGGAAAAATCAATCTTTTTTCAGCAGTACTGACAGACAAGAACGTTTTCCCTGCTTTAAAGAAAAAAAAAACTCAACTTTAAAGGGAAAATTCAACTTTTGTCAGCAATTATCACAAGTCAAGAGAGTATCCTTTCTTTAAAGAAGGAAACATTCAACTTTTGTCAGCAGTTATCACAATAAAGGCGAAATCCGAAAACTTCACACTTTAAAACTGTTCACTTATTGAAATAAAGTACATTCATAATAAAAATAAAACTTTTCTGGGAATGGGTCATTCTGGGGAATGGATTTCTGGGGAATGGATCATTCTGGGGAATGGATTTCTGGGGAAAGGCATTCTGGGGAATGGGATAGAACCATATGAAACGGTCTAAGCAAAAATTGAAAATTGTCTGTACGTTCATCGCTATAGAAACAATCTGAAAAAACTGAACATGTTATAGATCAAATCGATACAATTTATGTAATGAAGCATTTAAATTATAATGAATTCAAAAAACCGGCGAAATATGTAAACGGCTTTTCCGAAAGTTATTATGGATGGATGGTTTGTTTCAATAATCTATCGTTTAGATGGTAGGTTTATGAGACACGCCAGTCTATATACCGAGGCCGATATTTTGATTCCATGTGAATTTGAGTAATGAGATAACAAAATAAAGAAATAGGTGTCCGCATCGTTCCAAAATAAAATTAGAAGGTGACACGTTCTTCTTTAAAATAACCATCATCATTCGTATTCATTAAAAACCGCATATTTGTTATCCGATTGCTACCTCTAATCTGGGTGTGCTGCTACCAAAGCTAACAATTGGTAACCGAAAGCTCAACGAAATACAACGTGAGATGGAAAAAGCTCAATAATCAGGAAACGTGTGGAAAATCACGGGTGAATTTTGAATAATTGACAAGCGTTAAAAAACACTTCACAGAACTATGAACATACGTGCGTTTGTAATAAATAATTGAAGAATTTTCAAACAGTATGTTTTCAAATTATTATTTTTCTATGTTTTTCATCAATGAATAATTTAAAAATAAATACTGAATTGGTCAAGTTCAATATTGCCATCCTTTCCGGGCCAAAGCACATATATTTCATTATTCTGGCGTTAAAAATGTGAAAAACGTTCCAAAAAGTTGAGCCTGGTTTACTTAATTGTTTTAAACCTGTTTCATATTTTCTAACATTAATTCACGATTCAAGTGAAATCGTGACTACTCACCATTTACACAAAGGTTGCCGCTCGCAACGATACTGAATGTATTGGTGATGCAGTTCAGGTGTTTCAGGTTTAAGTTGCTTCCCCAGCTGCTGCTAAGCTAGGTGCCCAGCAGTCCAGTCAAAGTCGCGGGCAACGTCGGACGCATGAGTAAAGCGTGATCGCGAGAACGCGCGTGTGTGTTTGAGTGTGGGCAGATCAGCGATCAAAGGGAAATACAACAACACGAAAAAGAGTCAAACCAGGTTTAGGTGGCGTAGCAGTGCTTTGTGGAGACAACGCTGGAATTTGTGTGACACTTTGGAAAATGCCTTTTTCTATGTTTTTAGAACGTTGGCGGAAAGCTCGGTGGAAAAGCATTGCTCTCAAAAACAATACTTTTCAATAGTGTCATCTATTCGAAAGGCGGAAAAGTGGAAGATTTGTGCGAAGGTCCGAACGGTGACGGTGGCGAGACGAATAAGCTCAACTCGACTTTGCTCAATAGCAGAGGAAAATGTGCCTTCTTGAAGCGCACAAATTGGCGAACCAAGTCGAACTGGTTTGCCAGTCTGCGATCTGAAGAGGTGTATTGTCGTCATTGTCGTTTCAAGTGTTTCGTGCGTTCCGAGAATGAAGCAGAAGAACGTTCTGAATTGAAATGTGTGGATGGAAGAGGTTAACACTCACTTATAAGGAGAAGTGACATTGGAGGATTACCGAACTTAAACGGGTATCCTTTAAATTTGAACATGAACTGTAAGAGATTAACAACCTTTAATTGAGATGTAATTTAATTTTAGTTTTGAAGATTATGCTGTCTTAAAAAAACAATCCATATCGAGAAACGCTTATAATAGATATTGATTGTTCCATGAACCGCTTCTTGATGTTTTGTTATACTTAAAAAAACACTGGTGGTACCAGGAGAGACCCGTGAACCCCCCCCCCCCCCCTGCTCCCTCCAACGGAATTTGGAGCCTAACATTTCAAAAGGGCACATAACTTTTGTAAACAATAGTGTATCCCTTTCACTCAAATAACAGTTTACATAATGTGTGAAAGGGACACACTCTTGTTTAAAAAAGTTATGTTCCCTAATGAAATGGCAAGCACGATTTTTTTTCTAAATTTGTCCGAGGGGTTATTCACAAACACCGTAATGAAAATACCCTATGGGACAGACATTGTATTTCCACGAAAGCCCTGCACACTATTTGCCGTGGTTATAGCGCCACAACTCGCTCTCTGTAACAGTAATTCCTAATATCAGTCCAAGTTCACCAAGTTGTCATGGGCTAGTGGTTAGCATTTTTGCTTACCAATCCAAAGGACGGGGGTTCGAAACCCGCCTCAAGTGACTTTGATTTTTCGTTCATATTCATCATTTCTAATTTCTGTGTTCTAAACTTTCTCGTTGGGAGCAGATGGGCATCGAACCCAGAACCATTCGCTTACAAAGCGAACACCGTAACCAGTCAGCCACGGCCGCTCGTCACTGGCGGCACGTGCAGCAGTTTTGATGAAAAATTTAAATATCGATGAAAAGATGAGAGGGTATGTAGCCCTACTCCATAAAAAAAGAAATAATCAGAATATCAGAATAAAGACAAACCGAGCCTTACTTCGAATGGAGTAGGTGAATGTTCCAACTTCAAATTGGATGTGCGTAACTCAAACTTTATTGAAAAAAAACAAGCAAACAAACAAACAAACAAAAAAACAAAAAAAAATGAACTTAAAAACGAGCCCTAAGTCTTATTTTGGGCATTCCAAATGTTATAAGAAAACAAAGGATTTGAAAAAAACACCGTTCAATCTTGTGTCCTGCCGCGAGTCGTTTTGGCGGTTATTTGGTAGTATAATTAACTAATTGCATTGCTGGTAACATTTCTCATATTGAAAATATTGGAAATTGTAAGAATAACGAACGTACGAGCGATTGTTCCTCTTGCCCCAATTTCCGTCTTGCCCCATTTTCCTCTACAAATATTTAATCGATGAAAATTGCGTTACTCAAAATTTTCAAGGGATTGACAAACCCTTAAAAGGGTTTAAAATGTAAGAGACGAAGTTGACTTTATAGCTACTATTGCTAGTACCAACCACTAGTGTCTTCCTTTTAACTACAAGGACTTCGTCACACTGGGCTTCTAATACCCATATTTACACTTAGAATTAAACAGATTTGGGATATTTGCTTACGTTTCTTTGATATCACAATACACACTTCACGGCGAGAGCAAAATAGTATAAACCATCGGAGATGTTTACGTTGAAAGTTGTGTTTTACCGGCCTGAATCAATTGTTTAAATAAAAATATTCTATCGCTGAAAATTGCGTTTTTTAAATTTTGGTTACCTTTTTTCCCGCCCGTGTGGCTCAATCGGACCGCGCACTGGACTCTCAATCCAGAGGTTGCTGGTTCGAATCCCACGGCGGGTGCTCTAAAATTCTAAGTGTAAATACGGGTATTAGAAGCCCAGGGTGACGAAGTCCTTGTAGTTAAAAGGAAGACACTAGTGGTTGGTACTAGCAATAGTAGCTATAAAGTCAACTTCGTCTCTTACATTTTAAACCCTTTTAAGGGTTTGTCAATCCCTTGAAAATTTTGAGTAACGCAATTTTCATCGATTAAATATTTGTAGAGGAAAATGGGGCAAGACGGAAATTGGGGCAAGAGGAACAATCGCTCGTACGTTCGTTATTCTTACAATTTCCAATATTTTCAATATGAGAAATTGTTACCAGCAATGCAATTAGTTAATTCTACTACCAAATAACCGCCAAAACGACTCGCGGCAGGACACAAGATTGAACGGTGTGACCAGTGCATCGTGACGTCACACAATGCTTCAACTGCCTGGGCTTCGGGCACGGAGGTAAGAACTGCCACCTGAAGCGTCGTTGCGCCAAATGTGGTACCGATGCGCACATCACATCCCAGTGCATCCAAGATTCGCTGGTGAAGTGCCTCAACTGCAACGGTGAGCACTCGTCAACCGACCGAAAGTGCCCCAAGAGAGCTGAGTTCGTGAAAATTCGGCAGCAAGCATCGACGAAGAATCAGCCTCAGCGTCGTAGAACTCCTCCAGCCCTGGTGGAGCAAAATTTTCCACCTCTTCAACCGCGACGCCAGGTCCCGAACTTGGCACCGTTGCCGTTGGATCCCAGGAAGAGAGCTGAGATGAATCATCCACGGCCGGGTTCCAGCCAGGAGCCGAGACCGCCACCACCGGGCTTCAGCCAGGAGCCAAGACCAACCCAAGAACCAGCAGTTGAGGAAAATGGTAATGATCTTTACACCTCAACCGAACTCCTCAATATTTTCAAACAGATGTCCGCTGCACTGCGTGGATGCAAAACCAAGACCCAGCAGATTGAAGTGCTGACCTCGTTCGTCATCCAGTATGGATCGTAGGTCCCTCAAGCTGCTGAATTGGAACGCTTGCTCCATTAGGAGGAAGAATTTAGAGCTGGTGGATTTTCTTCGCGAGAAGGAGATCGACGTAGCTGCCATCACGGAAACTCATCTGAAGCCCGGTGAAAAAGTTTATCTGCAAAACTACAAGATCGCGACGCAGCTCGACAGGACCACCTCTGGAGGAGGAGGTGTGCTTGTCGCTGTTCATCGTGATCTCAAGCCACGCCGGCTGCCACACTTTAAGCTGGACATCATCGAGGCCGTTGGAGTGGAAATTCCCACTTCGGTTGGCCCAGTACTCTTCATTGCTGCATACTGCCCACGTCAGGTGAATGCCAGAGATGGTTCAGCAGCAAAACTGAAGAGCGATATCCAGAAGCTGACACGGCGGAGCGCAAAGTACATCATCGCTGGTGACCTCAACGCGAAGCATGAAGTTTGGGGCAACAGCAGGAGGAATCGGAACGGAGTGATTCTGCACAACGATCTGCAAAACGGATACTACAACGTTGTGAGTCCAGATCGTCCAACGAGGGTGGCTCGGTCTGGGAATCACTCAATCATCGACTTCTTCATTACCAATATGGCTGAGAACGTGGCTCATCCTGAGGTGTTTGAAGAGTTGAGTTCTGATCACTATCCGGTGGTTGTGGAGGTTGGAGCTTCCGTTACTCCGCAGCGGCAACCAACCCGGAAAGATTACCACAACGTTGACTGGCAGCAGTTTCAGCAAGTGGTCGACAGCAACATCGACTATGATCAACACCCGGAAACTTCTGCCGATATTGATCGTTCGCTGGAGGTGATCCAGCAGGCTATCAACCAAGCAGAGGCTGCCAACGTTCGGGAGGTTCCTGTTAATTTTAAGGTAACTGATATTGACGTAGATACTAAACACTTGATTAGACTTAGGAATGTTTATAGGAGACAATATCAACGGACTGGGGACTATGACAAAAAGATTTCAGTTAACAATTTGAACAAAATCATACAAGACCGACTTGACAATATCAGAAATCAAGAATTTTCAAAACATGTAAGCCAGCTTGGGAATTATTCAAAACCATTTTGGAAACTTTCAAAAGTTCTTAAAAACAAACCAAAGCCTATTCCTCCTCTTATTGTTGAGGATTCTCGTTTGATTACATCCGAGGAAAAGGCAAATGCACTTGGGCTTCATTTTGTTAGTTCTCATAATCTTGGCGCTTCCATGACCAGCCGTAAAGAAACATCAGTTGCCAATAGTATTTCAACAATTAATAACTCTACCTTTGAATTTCCTGCAGATTCCCATGTTTCTGGTGAGGAAGTCAAAGTTGCAGTTAAACAAATGAAAAATATGAAAGCTCCAGGCTTTGATAACATTTTAATCTAGTGTTGAAAAAACAGAGTGATCAGTTCTTTCAACATCTAGCCAATATTTTCAATAAATGTTTGCAACTTGGTTACTTCCCCACCAATTGGAAACTGGGCAAAGTCATACCAATTTTGAAGCCTCAAAAGATCCAACATCGCCAACAAGTTATCGTCCCATTAGTCTTTTGAGTAGTCTGTCCAAACTCTTTGAGAAGGTCATCTATTCAAGGCTTTTGGATTTTACCAACGATAATAATATAATTTTGAACGAGCAGTTTGGCTTCCGAAAGGGCATAATACTGCTCATCAGCTTACGAGAGTAACTAAAATCATCAAGCAGAACAAGCTTGAGTCTAAATCAACTGCTATGGCTTTGTTGGATGTTGAGAAGGCTTTTGACAATGTTTGGCATGATGGTTTGATACATAAACTGTATTTATACGGTTTTCCAATGTATCTTATCAAAATTATCCAGCACTATCTTTCGGAGAGATCGTTCAGGGTTTTTCTGAATGGGATTGCTTCTGGATTATTCAACATTGATGCTGGGGTTCCCCAAGGAAGTATTCTTGGCCCACTTCTGTACAATATTTTTACATCTGATTTGCCTACTCTTCCTGGTAATGGTGTGTTGTCACTTTTTGCTGATGACACTGCCGTTATTTATAAGGGTAAAATAACCAGATATTTAGTTGGCCGTCTTCAGAAGGGTCTTGACGTTCTTTCCGAATACTTTGGCGACTGGAAAATTCGCATAAATGCAGCCAAAACTCAAACCATCATTTTTCCACTTTCCAAATCGGCCAGATTTGCCCCAAAGGATGATGTTTTGATAAAATGAATGATGTTTCGATACCCTGGTCAAAGGAAGTTGTATATTTAGGTCTCATACTTGACTCGAAACTATTGTTTCGGCAGCATGTAGATAAAATATTGAACAAGTGCAGCATTCTCATCAGGTGTTTGTATCCTTTAATTAACAGAAAATCAAAGCTATCTTTGAAAAATAAGCTAGCAGTTTACAAACAAATAATTTACCCCGTTATTGAGTATGCAGTACCTGTTTGGGAGTGTTGCGCTAGAACTCATAAATTGAAGCTCCAGCGTGTCCAAAACAAGGTACTCAAAATGGTTTTGAATGTTCCTGGCTGGACAAGATCAAGTGAGGTTCATGAATTAGCAGAAGTAAAAATGTTGGATCAGAAGATTCAAGAAAAATGTTTGAAATTCAGGGAAAAATGTGCTATATCTGAATACCCCTTGATTCAAGGATTGGTTTAGTTTATGGTAAGATAAAGTTAGTTTTAGGTTAGGTTATGTTTTCTTAAATTTTTTTTTCCTCATTGTACCTAGTGTTACAAAAATGATAAATCATATACCTTTAAAGTTAAGAAAATGAACAGTGTTAAAATCACGAAAAGCAAACTAAAGCTGAAGAACCGCAGCTGACCACTTATAATGTAAACCAAATGTAATTATTATAAGAAAGATTCAATAAAGTATATTTAATTCAAAAAAAAAAAAAAAGATTGAACGGTGTTTTTTTCAAATCCTTTGTTTTCTTATAACATTTGGAATGCCCAAAATAAGACTTAGGGCTCGTTTTTAAGTTCATTTTTTTCAAAATGCATTTTTTTCTTGATCAGTAGTGTACCTACCAAAGATGCACCTATTATAAAGTATAATTTATTATTTGTTGAGAACATTTAAAAAATCTGATTCAGGTGTACCATATGGATTTAAGAGGCAGTATTTGTAGATTCTGCTCGGTTTGTTCTAGAGGTCGTATCGAGTTGCTCCGATTTGGATGAAACTTTCAGCGTTTGTTTGTCTATGCATGAGATGAACTCATGCCAAATATGAGCCCTCTACGACAAAGGGAAGTGGGGTAAAACGGGCATTGAAGTTTGAGGTCCAAAACACATGAAAAATCTTAAAATTGCTCGCATTTCCGTAAAACTTCATCAATTCTAACTCTCTTAGATGCATTCGAAAGGTCTTTTGAAGCCCTTTAAAATATGCTATAGACATCCAGGATTGGTTTGACTTTTTCTCATAGCTTTTGCAAATTACTGTTAAAAATTGATTTTTTTGAAACCTTAATAACTTTTGGCAACAGCCTCCAACACTCATACTCCCATAGGTCAAAAGTTAGGGAATTTCATGGACTATAAGCCTACGGTATTAACTTTTTGGCCAATCGCAGTTTTTCTCATAGTTTTTCGATTTTTCTAGAACAAACATTTTACAACGTTAGTTTTTGCTCTGTAGGCCTCCATAGCGGCACTTTTTGGTCTGAATTTTGACATATTCGGAATCTTCAGAAAATTTTACATTAGATTGAGGTGTTAGAATTTTGAATTTGATTGGAAAAAATGCCATTTAGAATTAATTAAAATATTATTTAGAATTTTGTCGGATTAGGGGTAAACAAGTTTTCGCCTACTTGATACAGCATTTGACGTATTGATCATAGGGTAAATAAGATATATTTCTTTTTTCAAAAATGTTTTATTTAATTATTTTTTAAATCAAAATTACAACTCCAATACTTCTAACTTACGTGAAATTGACCGAGGATTCCGAATATGACAAAATTGAGACCAAAAAGTGCCGTCTTCTTGGCATACAGGGCAAAAACTAACGTTGTAAAAAGTTTGTCATAGAAAAATCGAAAAACTATGAGAAAAACTGCGATTGGCCAAAAAGTTAATACCGTAGGCTTATAGTCCATGAAATTCCCTAACTTTTGACCTATGAGAGTATGGGTGTTGGAGGCTGTTGCCAAAAGTTATTAAGGTTTTAAAAAAATCCATATTTAACAGTAATTTGCAAAAGCTATGAGAAAAAGTCAAACCAATCTTGGATGTCTATAGCACATTTTGAAGGGCTTCAAAAGACCTTTCGAATGCATCTAAGAGAGTTGGAATTGATGAAGTTTTACGGAAATGCGAGCAATTTTAAGATTTTTCATGTGTTTTGGACCTCAAACTTCAATGCCCGTTTTACCCCACTTCCCTTTGTCGTAGAGGGCTCATATTTGGCATGAGTTCATCTCATGCATAGACAAACAAACGCTGAAAGTTTCATCCAAATCGGAGCACCTCGATACGACCTGTTTCACATCGGTGAAAAACTCGCTCTTAAAGTATGAAAAAATACGAATCGCTGCAACAACATAGGGGAAATATACTCATTTTAATCACTCTAAGTCGTTCGACCAATTCTCATCACTTTTGCCGTTTTCCGCTATTAAATCAACATTTTCAGATGTATCAACAATGGAGAGTTGCTTGCTCACTTTTAGCTATTTGTTACTTTGTAACTGTCAAAAACACTTTATGAAAGCTGTAATTCATGATCAAAGTGCTGATAGGCCGATAATAAAAATAGGCTGAAAAAGGGTATAGTTCCCCTATTTAGTTGGGAAATAAATCCATAAAAGTACTTAAAAACTGATAAAAATTTACTTTTTATCATCAGAGAAATTTATTTTTATCGTAAAAACGATCAAAATATTAGTAAAATATTATTATTTCATCTAAAGAATAATGTAACGTTCCAAATACATTCTTTTCTGATTTGTTTTAGTGATAACAGTTCAATTGTTAGCAAATTATCATGTTGTTTTATGCATTCTTCCTTTTACCCCAATGGGTTGTTCGTCTTGCCCCACTAGCTGCGTGGAGCGTACGGAAAATTAGTAATTTAAAAAAACATTTTTAAGAGTGCAAAACAGGATTTTTTAGAAACTTGTTCTATCAAAGTCATGGTCAAGACCTGGAACAAGTTGATTATTTACGATTTATTTACGTTTTAATGGGTTTTAACGAGTATTTCCTTAGCTTGTTACACTTGCCCCACCTTCCCCTATTTAAACAGATTCTGGTTGTTACAAGTGCGCAGCGTGGCTGAAGCAAAATATTATAACCCGAGATACCCCATAGGAGACTTGTACGTAAAAAGCTGTGGTATAGGCTTTAACCACAGCTTTTTAAGTACAAGTTTCCGATCGGGTATCTCGGGTTATAAAATAAAAACACTATGGGGTATTTCCATAGAAGCGAGCGGCCAAAAATATTTTTTTACTTTTTTGTGACTTTTTAGTCTTGTTTGTACTTATTATAATAAAAACAAATGAAAATTGATATTTAAAAAAAAATAAAGTTAAATTTTCGAGTTTTTCATATATTTGAGCGCACATGCATTAAAGTGGTAAATTTTAGTATTCTTGCTCTGTCTATTTGATGCACGGAATGGCGGTTTATGCTATGTTATAGTTTCTGGTTTACTTTAAACCCCTCTTTCCTTCCTCTTGAGTTAAAATCCACCTCTCTTTGAAGACTCTCTCTTTTTACTCCAAGGAACCTTCCACCCCAGTGTTTGAACTGACGACCTTTAGATTGCGAGTCCAACCGCCGCCAGCGATTCCACCGGAGTAGGCTTGGTTTGGTGTGTTGTTTGTACTTATGGCATGGAGACGACTCCTACACCTGGAATGACTTAACGGCCTAACAACCAAGGCCGGGACCAACATTTTACTTCCTCATCCGATGGAAGGTTGAAGCAGATGGTAATCGAACCCAGAATCATCCGCATACAAAGCGGACAGCGTAACCATTCGGCCACGCACTGCCCCTGCACAGTATAACTAAGAAAATTTAAAAAAATGTCAAAAAACATATTTTTTCCTTCCATTTTCAACTTTGAAGGTCTGTTATTCAGTGAATTTTGAACTTACAACCTTCAAACTCCGAATTTTTCTTAGTTAGAATGTTTATTTCCGAAAAAAATATAATTAGAGTGTGTCGGTTTTTTGATTTATGGCCGCCTGATACCCCATAGTGCACTTGTAACAAAGACCGATTTCTCATCAAAATGATTGTACTATTTAGTCCTACAAATTGTTGGAAAATGCGACAAAAATCTTATTTTTCTCAACTTTCAAATCACATCAAATCAAATTATACGCTCTACAGCATTGCCTTGGCGTTCTCGATTGCGAGATTCCTACTCGAAACTAGGTGTCCGAAGGCTTGATTGTTGAGGCAATTGCAAACCTCTTTTTACACCTCAGCTTCCATCCACCCCGGGATTCGAACTGACGACCGTTGGATTGTGAATCCAACTGTCTACCAGCGACTCCACCGAGACAGGACCCAGGGAGACGGCTCCTACACCTGGACTGAGCTAACGATCTTACCTCTGGATTAGACCGGGGCCAACATTTACTTCCCTGTCCGACGGAAGGCGTGATCAGGCAAATCTCGTCTAGAAAAATTCCACCGGGACCTTCTGGGATCGGGTGTGAGGCAACCACGCTTACCCTTACACCACGGGTCCCGGCTTCTCAACTTTATTTTGCTATAAATTTTTAAACATTTTTAAGGTAATATCATCTTTTGTTTTTCAAAATAAACTGTTAAGGGCGGTTACATGATTGATAAATGCTGTTTTTATTGAAGCAGATTTTAGTGATTTTCCTGATCAAAAACCTAATTAATCAAATTTAAATTGGCTCAGGCGTAAGACTTATAACAATTGTTAAAATTTCAATTCAAGTCAGCATACAATTTTGATTCATTTAAAAACCACTTTGTCTGTGAAAAGCCCATTCCAACAGCCTAACTAAAATTTGGAGGGTCACATGTTTGCATCAGCCTCAAAATCCTTTGAAAAAAAATTATGAACAAATGTAGTCGAGCTTTTATGTTTTGTTGCCAGTATATTTAATCTTTTAGAATCGACGGAGAAGATTGAACAATAGTTAGAATAACGCACGTTGCCAAAGAAAAGGCACAGTTGTTTTCAGCAAATGCCACTTTAATTTACAATAAAAAAATTAGAGGGAAGTGATTTTGTTACACTTTTTAAGAGGACAATGTAAATTCTGCACGGTATTCCCAAAAAAGGTTCTCTGGATAATGGTTTGTTTTTTATGGAATATTAATAGACTGGGTCACGCCCTGAGCAAGCGTTGTGACCATTGACATAATTTAACGATCATGAATAAACCACGTGGATCATTTTTTTTCTAAATGGCAAAATGTATACACACTTAATTAAGCGTCATTATAAAACTTGACATGTTCGTTCAACAGATCATTGCCAATCAAGTGATGATAATTCATGATACATTACCTGTAATTATTATTTACACACACGTTCAAAAACAATTTTACCTAACTGTAATGCATAACATATTGCGAATTTACAGCAACACGGTTGACGATTTTCGGCTCAGTTTGGTTGAATGATTCGCCGAAGAAAAGTGCTGCAACAACCCGTCAAGCACTGCTGTGGGCATCGAGCGGGAAAGCGTCTCCATAAATGGCGAAACTGCGAGCCACGAGCGAACCCCACATGCCTTCGTGCACCAACAACAAACGCGTGTGTCTGTGTGTGTGCTTTAATTTATACCATATGACGTAACGTGTCATCCGGGTGGCCTGCTTTGGTTGACTGTCTAGCGTGGAGGAATGAGCATAGTTTCACACGACTAATCGAATGCGTACTGGGTACCTACAGGGTTACTGGTAATTACTGCACTGACAATTGATTAATTGGGTACCTTACTTTAAATCCGTTTTAGCTATTTGTATTTTTTTTCATTTCGAAGCAAGTACAATATTTGTTATATTGTCGATTTTCGAAAAGGTTGATTTTTCAAAGTTCAGTCACCTAATAAAACATGGTCAAAATTTTTGTGAAACTTACCAAAAACCAATTGAACCTAGCTCACCGCTCATCAAGCGCTATCAAAATCCATATTGAAACTGAAAGTGAAACCATTTTTAGCATGGACGGCTATATAACGACCACGGTGCTAATTAACCCAACCCCCGCATCATCGGAAGAAGACGATCCGCGAGGTAACCACAATCATACAAAAGCGCGCACTTCTTGCAGATTTTTTGCGCACCAAAGCATAACGACAATAATGAATATTGGTGGTGGAAACATGCATGCGCTGAAATTATCGTGAAGTTGGAGTTGTTGTTCACTGGCTTTGGTCAGCCAGCAACAACTCGTTTGATGCAACTATTTCAGATCCATCCTCAGTGAAAGCATTGTTTGAAGTGAGGGTAATGAACAAGAAGTAGAACACGTGTTCTTGAGCAGGCAATTTGTTGTACACGTTGTTATGATTCTAGACGGCGGCAACGATGGTCTGGGATTTGTGCTACATTCAGAACAAGAAACCGCGGTTTTAGAACTGAACTGAATTCGTCTAGGATTTTGATCAATTAAATTTTAATATAAAAGTATATGATATAATACAATTTGCATAGCATTTTTATTACATTCTGTTCGAATTCGAACAAAAATGTTGTTTTATCAATATTATTTAAAACAGATTCAGAACTGTGCATCCATTAGACTAAATATCTACACAGAAAAAAATATGTAAATTTACACAGCACGTAAATACTGTTTCATATGTAAACTCACTCAATGTAATGTTGAAATATGATGTAAAGAGTAAAAAGTCATGGAAATTACTCTAATGTAAATCTAAATCTAATGTAAATCATGAATCTAATGGAAACGTTGAGCATGGAAACTTAAATCTGATGAATTTCTACCCGTGTTCGGCTTCCTGTAAATTCCTATTCAATGTAAATCATATATCCAATGTATTTCTGCCAAACGTTGACTTCAAAACTACCCGAACTAAAAATAGTCATATTTAGTTCTCTTTCTATCGCTCTCATACTTCGCTGGCCCACTGCCTGAGCCTCGCCCTGAACAAGTTGATGCTTTAGCCGCTCGTTTATAAAATGCGAAGATGGCTCAGTCGGCAGCGGGTAGCAGCAGTAACACCGAACATTCTACCCGTCGTCCGTTCGATTCCAGTCCAGCGTTATTCCACTTGGCCGTCGACGAGAAAGCGTCCCCTACCTGTGAAATAACTTTTTTAAATCCGAATTTCCTTTTGCTGCCCGCTTCACTCATTTTAAAATAGAACATAGGCCACACCCTTTTCCTACTGCAATCCAAGTCGAGCTTCTCATTCCCATTGGCCAATCAGAATTAGTTGATTTGAACTAATGTAAATTCAAAACTAATGTAAATTCCAAAACTAATGTAAATTTTCAAAACTAATGTAAATTTCCAATGAATATAATGTAAATTTCCAATGAACCTAATGTAAATATACATCATTTATCATGATACCTTTTGGTACATGATAAACAATGTAAATTTACAGAAATATTTTTTTCTGTGTAGAGTTATTTAAAGGTTCTATAAAAAATATTTGTTTGCTTTATTTGTGTTTTTGAATACCCCTGACTCAAGCGGTTTAAAAAACCACCCAAAAAGCAAAAAATTGAAATTTTGTTTAAAAATATATATATATTTATCCATTTGACTATATTACCATTTACAATCAAACTATGATTAGCTCCAAACAATTTCAGAGAAAAGCTTTTAGTTTAGTGTAATAATGCACAATTCAATCTGCTATATATAGCAGATAATATAGTAATGGCAGTATAGTAATAACAGTGAGTTAAGTCCGCTGCCCGGTTTCAAACCAGACTTTAGTAACTGCGACTACGTACGAGTGTCTGAAGCGCTCAACTCCGTCGACTGGGATACTCTTCTACGCGACCAAGACACAAACGGTTCGAATGCGACGTTTTACGATGTTGTTTACAACCTCATACAGCAATTTGTGCCAATGAGGCGAATTTCTTGTACTCGCACTGGAAAGCTTCTTTGCTGGACTGCCGACCTTCGACATAGTCGGAACATACTGCGGAAAGCTCGGAAAAGGTTATTTCGAGCTAATACGCCCGAAAATAACGCAATTGTGGAAACATTGGAGCCGAGTACGAAGCACTGCAAGATTTGCGGTACCGAGAGTATCTGAGCCGGGTTGAAGCAGACGTTGAGGACAATCCATCATCTTTCTCGAGCTACATAAAAGGAAGAAAACGTTCCAGTGTACATCCCACGAAGATCTCGCACAACGGCCGTTCTGCGGATAATCCAGTTGACGCAGCAAACTTCTTCGCTAACTTCTTCAGCAGTGTTTATGATACCGTGACGCCTACTGCTACTTCCACTTACCTAGACACACTCCGGACGTTTGACATCGATCTTTGAACGCCGTCGATCCTGCGAAGGGTGCCGGGCCCGATCGACTTCCGCCTGCGTTCATCAAGGAGCTCTCCAGTTCATTCGCCAGACCTATCAGCACTATCTTCAACCGCTCCCTGTCCGAAGGCGTTTTTCCCGACAAATGGAAGCTGGCAGCAATAGAGGGATGGCGTCGCTATTTTTAGACCAGGTTTTCCACTTTTTCTCATCGAAACCGACTACTTTATCGACTTCATTTTGCTGGGCGAGATAGGACGCCGTCTATTTTTAGACTATGACTCAGCACTTTTCCACTCTTGCACGTAAAAAAACCAGATGGCAGCACGATGTAACTCCCGTTCATAAATCAGCCATCCTGCCCTGCCTGCCCAAGGTCTTCGAAGTGCTCATACACAAGGGGATGTACTCGGCCGCCCAAGAAATTGTGTCTACTTTCTAGCATGGTTTCGTAAAAAAACGGTCAACGGTTACAAACCTGATGGCGTACGTCAGCGCGCTGAATGCTAACCTGGAAAAACGAAAGCAGACCGACACGATCTACTTTGACTTTTCCAAGGCTGTAACAAAACTTAATCGTTTGGGTTTTCCTAGCTGGCTGACTATGTGGCTCTCGTCGTATTTATGTTGAAGACAAGGTTCCGTGTGTCCCGGTGCTGTTGTCTCCAGGAGGTTTTCCATCACATCCGGTGTGCCGCAAGGGAACCATCTAGGGCCGCTAATATTTATCCTGTTTGTTAATGACATCTGTCAACGTCTCCAGTCCCAGAAGCTGTTATATGCGGATGATTTGAAGGTTTTTCGTGAGGTCGATTCCGTCATCGACTGCGTCGCCCTCCAACAGGACATCGAAACCATCCGCGATTGGTGCGATCTCAACGGGATGAAAGTGAACCCCGCCAAATGCAAATGCATAAGTTTAACCAGGTCAGCTGTTCCAACCGTGTTCGCGGGACCTCGGCCTGCTGATTGACAGTAAACTAAACTTCTCGGAACACGTCGCCGCTACTACAGCCAAAGCATTTGAGATGCTGGGGTTTCTTCGACGCAACACTGCTGACTTCGAGAATATCCACGCCCTCAAAACTCTCTTCGTCAGCTTGGTCAGAAGCACCCTGGAGTATGCAGTGCAGGTATGGGCACCTCACCATGCTAATCAACGGGACCGCTTTACTCTGTACGCCCTGCGCCGTCTACCCTGGAGAAACGGTGTATGGCAAAACAAGCTACAGTGACAGGTGTGCTCTGCTCAGCATGGAGTCTCTCGAACAGCGACGGACTTTCCATCAACGGATGTTTGTTTTCGATCTTCTGACTGGCCGCATCGATTGCTCCCAGCTGCGAGAAGAAATCAACGTGCTTAGGTCAGTACGAGTGTTGAGGAACCAGCCCCTACTTAGGATTCCCATCTACCATACGCTCTATGGTTACAACCGACCCATCGACCGTTGCTGTCCCATCTTCAACACCGTTTCGAACGAGTTTGAACCTGGCATGGCTAGAGAACGTTTGAAATGTAAAATTCGTACCCTTCAACTGTGACTATTTTTATGTATTCCTGTTGTCATATCTTGGCAACACTGCGCGCCAGGATTGGCGTCACCTGTTCTGCACCACCCTGGTCGTGCGCGCTGACAGCTGAGCTGCCGCGCAACCAACAACAACATCCGTCATTCCACCACCAACATCAGAAGGAACAACATCATGCCAAGTGTTCGTGCTACATATTAACTAGTGGAATAAAGAGTTTAGTTAAGTAACTAGTGCCGTGTTCCTTCTCTCTGCGTCCCGCCTGTCCCTCCTCCCAACCGCATTCATAACAGTTGGCGACGAGGAAGTGGATTTTTCCGGAAATTGCGGATTTCTGCCGGAAGTTGGAGCTAACCTCATTTTCGAGGTTTCTCTGATGCCGAACCAAGACGCGGAACATGCGCCGCCTGCTGCGTTCCCATACGAACCATTCGAACCAGCCACAACATGCGATCGGCTGGATTGCCGTCCGGAAAATACGTTCCGGCATTTCAACGTTGCGGTGGAGCCCAAGCGGGACAACATCCGACACTCGAGAAAGTTCAAGCTCGGAACATCGAGTCATAAAAGCGAGCGACGGGAAGGCGAGTTCCCGGTACAGGAGCGAAGGCGCGAATCAAACTGTGTCAACGTGGAGCTGCTGCAAAACGAAGGAAGGATACGTGCGTGTGCGCTGCAAGACGAGGGCATCAAATCGGAGGGAAGCCGTGCAATTCGCCGAGGTAATCTTTCCGGCTACGAGCGGACACGGGTCAGTACGATTCGGTGGTCAAGAGACGACGATTGATGTGAATTCTGATGGCGATCATTTCACATGGCCCTGGTTCGTCGTCGATTCGAAGAGGTACTTGCGTGCGGTCAGCAGGACCAATCTGCGGAGGGGCACCTGCGCCTACTCCAACTGCTCTAGGAGCAACTTACGCTGGATCTTCCCAGCAACTGCGAAGCGGCATCTACGCCACCTTCAACTGCTCTAGGAGCAACTTCCGCTGGACGTTCCCAGCATTCTGCGGAGTGGCAGCTGCGCCATCTCCAAACGCTCGAGGAGCAATCTGCGCTGGACTTGCCCAGCAATTTGCGAAGTTAACCTTCAACCGCTCACGGAGCGAACCTGCGCTGGACGTGCCCAGCAACTGCGAAGGATATACGAAACCCTTCAAGGGCTCGTGGAGCAACTTCTGCCGGACGTGCCCGGTAATTCTTTCTGCGGAGAGGCAGCTGCGCCAACCAATCTCCAACCGCTCGTGGAGCGAACCTGCGCTGGATGTGCCCAGCAACTTCGCACTGCTCAAGGAGCAACAACCGCTGGACGTGCCCAGCACCTGCTACTGCTCGGAGAACAACTTCCGCCGGACTGCCCGGCACCTTCAAGAATTCGGATACGAACTTACACCGGACGTTCCCGGTACCTGCGGTCGTACTACCGACGTCATCCTACGGAAGCTTCTACCGGATGAGCGGAACCAGAAGTTCACCACAACGGAGGAGAGCTGTCATATCTTGGCAACACTGCGCGCCAGGATTGGCGTCACCTGTTCTGCACCACCCTGGTCGTGCGCGCTGACAGCTGAGCTGCCGCGCAACCAACAACAACATCCGTCATTCCACCATCAACAACAAGAAGAGCAACAACGTGCAAACTATTCTCTGTACTTAAAACCTAGATTAATAAATGTATTAATAGTTAGTTGCTTGTTAATCTTTGCTGCCATCCGTCCCGCCTTGCCTCCGCTACCCTCGGATACAACACCTGTGTTTGAACATGTTTAATTTTATGTTAGTTTAAGTTATTCAGTCTGTGCGACCTCAGTCGAAGACAGTGCCCATAAACAATCGAAAATAAACAAAAGTGGTCAGCAAAGAATGTGGCGTAGTTTTGCGATAGTATTTTCTCCCTTAGGGAAATCTGCGGCTGCATATTATATTCCATTCAACCTGTAACACAATACGCAGGTACCCTTTGGAGGAATACCGTAAGGTCATTTGTAATTCAAAACCGCAAACCGTGGATGCAAACGTTACAAGCTTCTCCCTTTTCATTTGAACCACGCGATGCGGCATCATTTGTACTGATATTCAACTTCTCGCTGTGAGTAGACAAGTTAACTGATTGAACTGTGAATTGAAAGAGAAAGAGGATATCGTTAACTGGCGCTGTTGTTTTGAATTATACCCTAAATCCCAACCATTCATAGTATGAAATGTTACGTTTATGGATGGAGCCTAAAGGTTCAAGTTTCAAACATCAACCTAGGCTTAACAAGTAAATTCTATAGATCCATCTATGACAAAAACAAATTCAACAACGTGTGCATGTGAGCAATATCAATCCACAAGTAAATAAAAAGCTACCTTGAGCAGTTAAATCTTTTATTTTTTTATTCTTTCTATTATTGCCTTTTTTGACTTTTCGAACCATGTATGCCATTTTTGATCATCCTGAAAATAATATTCTTTTTGACCATTGATTTACTTTTTCTCAGTGATGATAATTATTTATTTTTAGTTAACAGAAATCCACCAAATTCTTTTTATTTTTTTTTTTAAAGTCATTGCATTGAACCCAACTTGTTTTTTTAACTTCAGTTTAAAGATCACTCGATCGTTTTTCCAATTTGAAAACAGGTTTTATCCTCGTCCGTTTCTAAAAATAATCATTTCTGAAAGCTGAGCAAATTCTTTGACTTTTGGTTGCTGAACCTTGCAAAGAATAAATATAAGGAAAATTGCCACTCAATTATCCCTTATTTTCATATCGATTACATCCAACAAATTATTGATTCTGTTTGCAATGTTCAAAATAAAACCAATGTGATTTTTTTTCATCTCATTGAACAAAAATATTTTAAGAAAATTTGCAAAAATGACAAATATTTCAAAGTGTTATGATATTGAGCCATGTTGAAAATGTTAGTCGTGATTTTAAAAATAATTTTAAAATAAAATCAACAATTTGAGATAATTTAACAATGTTTTTTTTGCTAAAAAAGTACTAATCCAGCTACGTGTAAAAGGCCTGGGTGTAAAATAAAAATTGCATTATTTTATGCAATTTTATGTGATTTTACACCCTGAAATATGTAGCCCATCAGTATGGGAAACCTAAAACGAAACTATTGGCACTACGCCCCCCGGGGCATGGCCTTCCTCTAACGTGGGATTTCTGCTCCAGCGCCTCTGACGAGACAGGAGAAACCGGGACCGACGTTTTACTTCACCATCCGATAGAAGCTATGGGAAACCTACTTGACCGAAATGTCAAGCTCATATATGCGATTATCCTTCCCAGTCAAATCAATCCGAAATTCTGAAACGGAATCTAATTAGAATCGTATACAAATTCCGTTTCAAACGCAACAACCGGTTCCGAGTTCGAATCGGTTGTTGTGTTTGAAACGGAATTTGTATACGATTCTAATTAGATTCCGTTTCAGAATTTCGGATTGATTTGACTGGGTTACAGCTTTACTTCGGTATGATGGCCGAGTGGGCTAAGGCGCCAGTTTTTACTGTTGGTGCTGGGTTTGAATCGCGTCGGTTACAACTTTTTTTATGTTTGCAAAAAATGTACATGCAGTGTGTAATATTAAGTGTTTATTTTGACGAAGGTGATGTGCATGCTGTTGCATGCGATTTTACCATCGGATTTTTTGCTGTGTAAAGAAAATGAGAGCTAAGTGGGTAGCGTTTTTAAAAATATGTCAAGCCAAATTTCATTAGAAGTTTTTATCTTCAGAACTTTCACTTAGCACTGTTGTCAAAAGAACTTTTTATTGAAACCAATTATGCAAAAATGACTATCTATCAATAAATCGAAAAAATGTTTAGGTAATTTTTAAAAGAAATTGAAGAAAAAACCACAATTGAATGGTTCAAAAAAAATCGAAACAATTACTATTCTGTCCATGTCTACATATATGTCCGATTAGGTTGTAGTATCAACATCGATTTTCCAGCACAGTAATTGTTTTTTGCTCGAAAATCACGTCTTAGACCCGTTTTAAACACGCTGTATTTTTGTTAGGGGCAAACTAGCACACATACTCTCTTCGGGAAAGTTGTAGAGCACCTTCCAAAGCATCCGAATAAGGGAAATATACCCTTTCTAATCAAACACCTATCTTCGTCATATGAAGAGTTTGGTGCTCGATTCAAGCTCCAAAAATACTATTTAGGCAATACACTTACCAGCAACAGCACCGCCTCTACTTACG
This sequence comes from Culex quinquefasciatus, assembly GCF_015732765.1. Lineage (NCBI taxonomy): Eukaryota > Metazoa > Arthropoda > Insecta > Diptera > Culicidae > Culex > Culex quinquefasciatus. The sequence goes on from NC_051861.1 coordinate 54,639,344, forward strand.
CCTTACTGGCTATAATAGCACTTTTGATCATAATTTCTGTTTTGCGGGACCATTTATCATTATTTTGGCGACACACACATCCACACGCAAGATGAGAGGTTAACTGCTTAACGAAAGTCGCCATCAACATCTTTTCACTTGCGCTAACGATTTCAAAGCTTAAGATAAAAAATTGCTTCCAACTACCGGCAACATGTTCTTTTGCACATTAGTTAGTCACTCACGTTTCGACGTTTCAATTTTGACGACCCATTCCAATCGAAGGCTGAAGAAAACCGAGCGAGAAGTGAAGGCAAATAAAGAACAAAGTGTAATAACGCTTGAGGATGTTTTACTTGAAGAGGAACTTACACTTGGCTGCCGACGACTCCGATGTTAGAAACTAATGCTGCTGATCCCGGACTGCTGGACTGCTGGACTGCTGGCCGCTGAAGATGCTCGTCCCTACACGAGGATGAGCTTGGTTTTTTTTTTAACTACAACAGTTTAAGTGAGCCAGTGATGCCAGGAAATTTTCTCTATAAATACTACTTTTTGTGAGTGTGCGCTCAAAATTTCATCAATTTTGGCAGCACTAAGCAGACCCAAAAGAGCGCTGGAAGAAAAAAAGAAAAGCAGCAACATTCAATATTACACCCTTTTGAAATGTTAGTCTTGATTTAAAATTTTGAAAATATTGTTTTCGGAAAGATCTGAAAATTTCACGAATGTTTTATATTTTAACATTGTAAATCGGACAATTAGTTGCTGAGATATCGACATTAGAAAATGGTGGGTTGTTTGGGTGAGACTTGGAAAACATCCATTTTTCTGTTTTTAAACCTTTTCATGGCTATATCTTAGCAACTATGGGTCGTATTAACAAAGTTCAAAAAAGCAAAATGTAGAGATTTTCTCAGCTTTTTTTGCGACCAATATTTCGATTTTTTGAAAAAATCTGTATTGATTCAAAAAATCATAACTCGGTCAAAGATTTTTTGCCCATTCTGGAAATTTCTGAAAAGTTGGCATTTGATGTCCTCTAAAACTTTTAAAAAATAGTGTTTTTTTTGCAAATCAAGTTTAGGGACAAAACGTGAAATACAAAATAACCAAAAAAAACATTTTACCGTGTATCATTTTTTTTCAGTGTAGTCCTTATCCATACCTACAACTTAGCCGAAGATACCAAATCGATCAAAAAATTCCTTCATTTTTGAATTTTCACATATCATTTTTGTATAGACAGCTGCCAAATTTGCATGGAAAATTATATGAACGAACTAATGATGCAAAATGGCTTCTTTGGGCATACCCAAGGCACCAAAAAAGTTTCAGCCGGATCAAAAAATACAAAAAATAATTGAATGACCGTAATCTTAGAGAATTGCTCAGAACTAAGCTGAAAATAGGAAAATTGGCGTGGCCCAATGCACTCGACTAATTAGAATGCATTTGGGTTTTTTTTAAATGCTTGTAAAAGGAATAGCATAACTTTTAATAAAAGTGAAAATAAACATAAATTTTCACAAAAAGTTGCTCTACTCGTTGGTGTACTTGGTTTTAGTGAATTTTAAGGATAACTCCAGATTATCCAGTATTATTCAAACACGACCGCTTTTTAGGCTTAAAATGGGTATATTTCCCCTTTGTATCCGGTTTTAGTACAGCGCGAAACGTGATTTTTATTAAAAAACCAAAACCCAAAAAAATACTTTTCGTTCTGTTCCCAAACGTTGGGGAGTTGTTTAGGACCCCAAAAGAAGCTGCAAAATTGCTGTGCTCACTAAATTCGGACAATTTTATTTTTTTTCCATTCAACCATATTACACCATAATGTCCCATATCGATTTTCATCACACTTTGTTAAAACTTGTGATAAAAAACTTCTTTGCTCATTTCCGATTAAGATAAGCATTACTTGATTTCAGAATAATACGCTTTTTAGACGCAGTAATTCAGCGTCAAAGCGATGATATGTCAACATTAGGTGTCCGATGGAATTACGTACTATTTTTCTACGACCAGCACGATTAGCAGAATTTATCTTTTGTTTGCAAACTGTCTTAGTTATTTGATACTTACACACCTTAAATGGTGCAACTGCCGAAGGTTAATTTAAAATTTGAACTAAATTTTGACATGGAAGCTCTAACGCTCGACTAGGCTACCCCTCAGACGCTCCATGTGGGCCACCATCAGTTACGATGCGTTTAATGGTTTTATAATCGAGCTGTGACCAGCGAATCGCATTTTCACCAACAACTAATTATAATCCTATCGAGTTCTGTTTTTGGTTTTTCTTTTTTTTTTCGTTTTTGTTGTTGTGGTCCAGCAACAACAAAAACGAAAAAAAGAAAAACCAAAAACAGAACTACGTGCCACCAACCAGTTTAGTTCAAGGTTGGTTAGCTCATCCATGCAGGTCACATCAGGGGTTGATACTTTCGGCGTACGTGTTTGAGCGGTTTGAGCAAAGTGTTTCCCGCGCATGGACCGTTGAAGTCTCTTGCACTAGTGAGTGAAGAAAATGGCTGCTGGGAAAAGTTCATTTCAAAGTGAAATGAAAGAGATATAGCACGAATTTTGAGATACGATTCACAGCACAATTTGGAAAATTTTATCATTTAAAAAAAAATAAAAGAGTTTGTTTATGCAAAGTTCTGGTCAATTTTAGCTTTCACTCGTAAATTTCTAAAGTTCATCACAATTTTCCTCCCCAAGTATAGATATTAAGTAGAAAGTTTACTCTAGTTTTATCCCAAGCACAGCCATGCTTGAGACAGCTAAATTGTTACTTTTCACGCTTTTCCACCTCGCCGTCACCGCCATCGTCCAGCGCCAAAGTTCAGAGACTCGCGTCAGCAGAAAACTCTTCGTGCAACCCCGGTAGATGATGGCGCCGACTGTAAACAAGAACTTCACAACTTACCCTCACAAAAATTGCTTATTGTGCAGCCCAACACCACGCGGAACCTAGCATTAAAATTAAAATATTTACCATTTCTGGGTGAAGTGAGCTGCGCTCACAGCAGAAGTTTTATGGGGGCATTCGACTTTTTTCTTTTTGCCGAAAGGTGGTCGGCGAATGCTGACCACCCCCAAAAAAGAGCATCCAACGGCGGTAAACGATGGTGGTACAACCACCGAAAAAACACGAAAATTATGGTCGTTGATGCGTGAGAAAAAGAAGGCCTGCCAGACATTCATAACAAACACAGCAAATATCTTAACCCTTTGAAGACTACCAAAAATTTGTTAAAGATGAAAAGAAAAAAAAAATTTAAAGCCAAAATTTTGAATTGGTTTTTTTTGGAAACTAAATTGAAAAACCGAACATTTTTGTTTACGACAAAGTTGCTATCAGTTGTTCACGCTCGTTCTCATTGACCGTCACGGATCGCCGAACAAACGGAATGTGGCCTGGAAGCGTTATCCTGGAGTAGTCATGCTTAAAGATTCGATCACCATTAGCCCCGCACAAATCACTCAAGTATCCGCCCACTCACCGAGAGCTCGTTGAGCCGAGTAATGAACTGGATGTTCTGTGTCATTCTTTTTCAGCAGTGTCACTTCCGCAATATGGCTGGAATTTCAACAACTTAGCTCTAGAAGTGAGTAAGAAGTAATTCGTGATACAGGAAAAAATATCGCAAATCGAGTGAATGAATGAAGATTATCAGCGGTGTCGAGGAAAAAAAACACATTGCAGTGCGCCCAGAAAGAGAAATTTAATTAGTGTGAAGGCAGAAAAGGGAGTGTGAAACTGGATTAAAGAGTAGTCCGCTATTGTATCATCATCAACGGTGGCGGCACTCTGGGCCAAACCTAATTGAAGTGAAGATGGGAAACCTGAACCATGATAGGGCAAACCCGAAGCAGAAAGTGTGGCCAAACGCAAGCTTGGTTTGGGCACTTTTTGCTACCTTTCTTCTCCTGGGAACGATAAACGAGGTGAGTGTGATCGATCAACTCGTTGAACGGAGTTGGAGTACGTCATCAAATTTAACGATGAAAATATCTTCTACATCACAATGAAGTCCGCTTTGTTTCTATAGAAAATAAGTCAATTAATCTGGAAGTATCTTTCTATTGATGTACTTATTAAATAACACTGATTTTTAGGCTCCCTATTTGCAAACCACTTCGACAGAAAGGCAACAGTAATCTTTTGAGATTAAAATAATAAACAGCGCAAGACACGAATGCCATCAATCAAATCCAATTTTATCTACTAAATTATTCTTTGGTGACTTGGGAATGGATCTAAAGATAATAAATGGGTAATTCTCCGCCAACTCACACAGCAGTTGTCCCGACCCCTCTTCGATTTGCGTGAAACTTTGTCCTAAGGGGTAACTTTTGTCCCTGATCACGATTCCGAGGTCCGTTTTTTGATATCTCGTGACGGAGGGCGGTACTTTCATTTTTGAACATGCGAAAAAAGAGGTGTTTTCGATAATTTGCAGTCTGAAACGGTGATGAGATAGAAATTTGGTGTCAAAAGGACTTTTATGTAAAATTAGACGCCCGATTTGATGGCGTACTCAGAATTCGGAAAAAAACGTATTTTTAATAAAAAAACACTAAAAAAGTTTTAAAAACTCTGCCATTTTCCGTTACTCGACTGTACATTTTTTTGGAACATGTCATTTTAAGGGAAATTTAATGTAATTTCGAATCTACATTGACCCAGAAGGATCATTTTTTCATTTAGAACAAATTTTTTCATTTTAAATTTCGTGTTTTTTTTTAACATTGCAGGGTTATTTTTTAGAGTATAACCATGTTCTACAAAGATGTAAAGCAGACAATTACAAAAATTTTGATATACAAACATAAAGGGGTTTGCTTATAAACATCACCAGTTATTGCGATTTTACGAAAAAAAAGTTTTGAAAATGTTGGTCGTCGTTGATCATGACCGTTCATGATCACCCGCGACAGACACGGACGACGAAACAAAGAGAAACGCAAAAAGTAACTTTTTCAAAACTTGTTTTTTTCGTAAAATCGCGATAACTCGTAATGTTTATAAGCAAACCCCTTATGTTTATATGTCAATTTTTTTGTAATTGTCTGCTATACAACTTTGTAGAACATTATTACACTCTTAAAAATAACCCTGCAAAGTAATAAAAAACACGAGATCTTAAATTAAAAATTTTGTTCAAAATGAGAAAATTACCCTTCTGGGTCAATCAATGTAGATTCGAAAAGTATATTAAATTTCCCTTCAAATGACATGTTACAAATTGTTTTACAGTCGAGAAACAGAAAATGGAAGAGTTTTGAAAACTTTTTTAGTGTTTTTTTCGATGAAAAATACGTTCTGAGTATGCCTTCAAATCGGGCGTTTAATTTTACATAAAAGTCCCTTTGTCACCAAATTTCTATCTCATCACCGTTTCAGGCTGCAAATTATTGAAAACACCTCTTTTTTCGCATGTCCAAAAATGGCAGGAGTCGTACCGCCCCTCCGTCACGAGATATCAAAAAACAGTCCTAGGATTCGTGATCAAGGACAAAAGGACCCCTTACTCCTTAGGACAAAGTTTCACGCAAATCGAAGAGGGGTCGGGGCAACTTTTCCCGATTTCGACCCAAATAAAAAATATTTTACTGAAGATTTACAGTTTAGGGCATAAATTTAATATTATTAGTTATAACAGTTAGCGGCTTCGGCTGCCGATCCCTAAGATGCTATGGGGCGCGGGTTCGATTTCCGCCTTATCCTCCTGGCCTTCTGTCGGATGGGGAAGTAAAACGTCGGTCCATTTGCGTAAAAGACGTTTTGGGTGACTCACCACACATAACCTTCGGACGCCTAGAAATGAGCAGAAACTTGCAACAGAGCCCACTAAAGACCCGGGGGTCGTTAAAGTGGATTGCTTTGCTTGTTAAAACATAATTGAAATTTACTGTTTTAGCACTGTAAGTCAAGCCTATCCAACCTTTTTGGCACAATTTTCACTTTATTTACACCTAAAACAACAATTTTCCATTTTTTATGATTTCATTGATGGAATCGGTTCTCAGCTGACCAGTGAACAAAATATTTGTTGCAAGTTGAAAAAAATATTTTTGAATTTTACGTCAAAATTCAGTCCGGCCTGCAGGCTGGACCAGTTTTTACTCAAAAATTACATAAAATCTACATACAAAAACCTTTGTCAAAACAATGTTCACTGGACATTTGAGAATCGATTCCATCAAATAAACCGTGAAAAAATGGGCTATCGTTTTTTGACGATCAAAATTGGAAAATTGAACCAAAAAAGTTGGGCTTGATTTTTCCAGACCTGTTTTCCTTGTTTCCTTAGTAATTCCCATGTAAACTTTAACCATATGCGCTGATAAGGGGCTAGAAAGCCCCTATAGGCATGCCCTACAAGGTGAAAAACGTACCCACCCTAATAACCATGCGATGCTATGCCGATTTGGAAGATGAAAGCAAAAAATTAGGTTTACAACGAGCTACACAAAACATTTTATGGAATCCGGAACAAAACATCACTTGAAAAGGCTTAAAAGTGAAGAAAGTATTTGTCATCTATGCGTTTTATAATACAGTGCCACCCAGTTTTTGGCAACACGACTCTTCGACAGATTTCCTCTCGCCAAAAATATCTGATTAATGAGACTAACTTCAAAAAATCAAATCAAATTATTCACTCTACAGCATTGCCTGGGCGTTCTCGATTGCGAGGTTCCTACTCGAAACTAGGTGTCCGAAGGCTTGATTGTAGAGGCAATTGTAAACCTCTTACACATTAGCTTCCATCCACCCCGGAATTCAAACTGACGACTTTTGGATTGTTAGTCCAACTGCCTGCCAGCGACTCCACCTAGACAGGATCCAAGGAGACGACTCCTACACCTGAACTGACCTGGTCAACATTGACTTCCCCGTCCGACGGAAGGCGTGATCAGACAAATCTCGTCCCGAAAAATGCCACCGAGACCTTGAGGGATCGAACCCAGGCCGACTCGGGCGAGACTAACTTCATTTTTCTTCATAACTGTTGACGGTGTACTAACTAAAAAGAAGAGAACCGTTGAAGTTCGGAGTTCTAAGAGAAAACAAACATAATTGATTTGGCTGTAGATATATGTTGTTAATAGATTGAAACCGGAAATAGGTATTTTTCCTGGATGTATCACAAATTAGATTGAGTTCAACATTATTTTTTTTTTCAATCAAAGAAAGCAAAAGCCACTATTGTTCGCCTTTTCGGGCATTGCTGAAAATTTAATTAAGTTTCGAACTAAAACAAGAAAAAACAACAAGTAGAAAACTAAAACAAGTTGAGACAAATTTCAAAGCACAACCTGCTGCCTGGATTTCCCCTGTTTGCTATTCATAAACAATACACGCACATCTTGCCATTGACATTGTGGCCGTGAAAATGCTTTCCTGTTTGGGCGTCGCAGTAATAAAACCACAACGTGATTTTTTTACCACTCACTCACTCAGTCGATGGCGGGCGGATATGCCAGAAGCTCTTTTGAGTCGGCGGCCGGCGCGGAGATCTCGTTGTTCTCCAAATAGACACCCATCCATATCTAGGCTTATTCAGCAATTCCATTTGAAAAGAGCCTAAACCAAAAAAAAGTTCTCCGATCGGGCTCAAAATTTTTCTGGGGGTTCCTTGGCCAAAATAATTAGACCCGTATTTTTTTGTTTGGCCATTAGGGTGGCCTACATCGTGCTAGGGTGGTTCAAAAAATGGCAATTTTCGTCATTTTCGCAAAAACCACTTTTTCTAAAAATCATATCTCCGCGCCATTTCATCCGATTTTAGCTGTCTTAGACGCAAAGAAAGGTGATGAGTTTGGCTATTTGGGAAAAATAGTAAAGTTCCAAAAATCTAGCTTAACTATTGAAAAAGTCGTATGAAAACTTAAAATGGCGTTTTGACCGTGTCTGGACCAAAGAGCCTATGTCTGAAAATATTTTTATCGGATTCCTCGGAAAATTTCACATAACATATCAAAAATTGGCGATGTCGAACCGTACGTTTTGGAGATACGATTTTTGAAAATAAAAACTGCGTTTTCGACGCGCCACGCGCAAAAACGGGAAAATGACGAAATCGGCAAAAATCAACTTTTTCACTAAAACTGCGATAACTTTAAAATTTCAGCGATGACCTATACATGTCTGGGTACCAAAATTTTCGTAATTGAGAGACGCAACTTTTGGTACCATAACATCGATAGGTCATCGCTGAAATTTTAAAGTTATCGCAGTTTTAGTGGAAAAAGTTGATTTTTTGCCGATTTCGTCATTTTCCGTTTTTGCGCGTGGCGCGTCGAAAACGCAGTTTTTTTCAAAAATCATATCTCGAAACGTACGGTTCGACATCGCCAATTTTTGATATGTTATGTGAAATTTTCCGAGGAATCCGATAAAAATATTTTCAGACATAGGCTCTTTGGTCCAGACACGGTCAAAACGCCATTTTAAGTTTTCATACGACTTTTCAATAGTTAAGCTAGATTTTGGAACTTTACTATTTTTCCCAAATAGCCAAACTCATCACCTTTCTTTGCGTCTAAGACAGCTAAAATCGGATGAAATGGCGCGGAGATATGATTTTAGAAAAAGTGGTTTTTGCGAAAATGACGAAAATTGCCATTTTTGAACCACCTAGCACGATGTAGGCCACCCTAATGGCCAAACAAAAAAATACGGGTCTAATTATTTTGGCCAAGGAACCCCCAGAAAAATTTTGAGCCCGATCGGAGAACTTTTTTTTTGGTTTAGGCTCTTTTCAAATGGAATTGCTGTATTACTACCCACTTGGAAAACTAATGTGCATCACCTGTACCGGTGTATAGGAGCCGGCCAATGAAAGAGGCATACTTACACGTTCATTGCAAACCATCAACAGAGAAACGTTCAGATGATCAGCTAGATCAGTTAGGTAATCTGTTCGATGGTAGTACAAACGAATCTGTTTGATAGAACAAGTTTTGTTTGTCCATTCAGACATAGAGACAAATCTGCTAATTTGGCAAAGATTACAATCCATTCTAAATTTGATCTTTTCCCAGCCTCATAAAACTTCATTAATGTTGCCGACCCGAAATCGTAACCCGGTCAAGTTACATAAGGACGGACGAGCGGTCAAAATTGGCACTCTTCGCACTCCCCGGGGCTATTGATTCGTAACCAAAAAGCCCGCAGGTGATCAAAATACAGCCCTCAATGGTTCGAAGGGGGCACTTCGTTGTCTTCTTCCTCGGAGTAACAGTTGACTTGAGTCTCTTGAAGATGTGATGCTGCGTGATCACAGCAAAAGTTTGCATTTCATCAAATGAGCACATGCGATGCCATTATAAAGCAATGACAAAAAGAAGTTGTGTTTACTTCACGATTTGGCCCTTCAAAAATGACTCACAGTCAATGAAGTGTGAATGACTGACTATTCGTTCTTCGAAAGAAATATTTATTCAACACAAGTTGTAGTTATCGTACCCGCAAAACACTCTCTGATGCTGAAAAAATGGCGACGGCCTCAACTCACCTTGAGCGATGACGTAATGCGAACGTCGTCTTCTATACAGACGGGTTTGCTGGCAGAGAGCAAACAGCAGCGATCGAATCATGCGTTGGACGACGACGGCGAGCTCTCCGGACAGCATTCCGACAACGTGGGATTCAACTGCTGTGTGTACATATCTGCATAAGGTATGATTTCAGAAAAGAATCGACCCTGGCTTGACTTGACTTGCCTTCGCTGCAGGCATGAGGGCTGTGATCAGATCGACTTTTGAGAAATGCAGCGAATTTGTTCGGCGTTAAAAAGTTGAAACCACATGGTTTGGAGGGTATGTTCAAACATACTGGCAATTTGAGATTATAGGAGGCATTGTCCACTAGAGTGGATCATTGCGGTGAAAAATCGTTTTTTCAGCACATCAATTTATCAGTTCCTTTCAGGATCCTAAACAAATCCCTAAAAGTTGGATACGATTGATTAAGTCTTAACTTTGCGCAAAACGATTAAATTTTGTATGGGAATTTGTGTGGGGAAAACTGATTTTTAAGATTTCGGTATTTAAAAAATCCACGTTTCATGCTATATTAGAACCTTTAAAGGAGATTTGAAACTTTCCCAAAAAGCGTATGTTGCTACTTGCTCCTAAAAATTGAAAAACATAGTGTGTTTAAATCCTATAATATTGCAAAATAATAATAATTTGATATACATAATTTTTCAGTTTTTTACCTTCGTCTTGCTACATTTTAAGTCCTCCCAAAAAAATTTGACTTCGATTCACAATGGAGGGTAGCGACTTGTGAGATAAACGGAAGCTTTCCAATGATTTCTCGCCAACGCTGTACTCCACGAGTATACTAATGAGCAAAAATTTACTACGCAAAAAGAAAATAAGCTGCGCACGCTACAGCCATGCTCTGCTATTGTGGCAGATATGAGAGCACGGCTAATTAATTCCAATAAAGCCAACAATGACAATCACAGTTTTCCACCAGTTTTCACTCTTTTGTTCTACGTTTGACTAGTGGTGGTGATGTTTTTTTAAGCTTCAAGCGGCAAACAAACCCGGTGCATTAAGCTAGATTTAAGCGAAATGAAAAGTTCACACGATGTGGGCCAGAGAGTGAAATTTTAGGCTCTGGAATGTGTGTTCTCGACTTCTGCTGTAGTAGTTTCGAAATTTGAATTTTACACACATTTTTGGTTGATGAGCTCAAGATGAGTGAATAACTAACAGAAAAAAAACAGAGATTTGTTTAAGCATGTCACTGTTACATATCAATTTCAATGGCGTCAAGTTTAATTTATTTTTTATTCATCTGGTATTAGGATATTTAAGAAATTTGCATAGCTCAAAAACCGTTATTTCCTCAACGAAAACATCTTCGTCATTCACTCTGATGCACTTCCTGTTGCGCTCTACTCAGTAACAAGCGTGATCAACTCGGAAAGAATTTATGCATTCTCCGTGTTACTGACTATAACCAGTTGAACAGTTAAACTTGCAAGTTAACCTTGTTTCAGCAGTGACGGTTGCATTTTTTAGATAGCTCAACAGTGCAATTGCACCCACAGTTAGTTGATCATCTGAGCATCATACACTTTCCGCCTATTTAAGGCTTTTATGTGTACCGAAGCGCATACAAACAGCTGGATGATGCTTTCTTTCAAGTTCCACGAATGCCGCCACGAACCGAATGTTCCCGGTTTCCATCAGGAAGACTGAAACGATCTAAAACCCCCCGCAAATAATGGAGAACAATTTATCTTCGCTCCTGCGCTATACAACTTGAATGGCTGGCGCAAACATCAATCTTGCTCGCGAAATAATTAGGCATGCTATATAGCTATAATGCTGCAATGCACTGCATCAGATCGACACTAGTTCACAGTCTAATTAGACGATGATGGTGGTTCTTGCCATTCGTGGTGTGATTATTCACCTAAGTTTGCTTAGAAAATCACTTAAAATCAGTTTTAATATAAAAATGCCTATGTTTCTCTGGAATATGGAATTGCTACTTTGGTGTTACAATGGGGAAATGCAATTTTAGGTACAGCAAAATAAAAAGCTCCAATTCTGCTGTTCAGCTTGTTGGTTCAACACAGTTATTAAACAGTGAAAATGCAACGTTATGCTCAAATGATGGCTTATCATTCTTTAATGGTCTGTGTCCAATCACTTGGGCGAAATATGGTACCTACCTTGTGTATACGGTTGTACTGAATTGGCTCTTGCATAACAATCAGCCAGTATAGAGTGTGGCCTGCAGCGGTTCCCTTCGATATCGCATTCACATCTCTTCAAGCATCCCAGCTGCAGCCCGTTGACTGACTAGTCTATACAAGTACCATAGAGTTGAGCCCACGGCCGATTTTCGATGGTCGTGCACATGCACATTTCACGGTACCCAAGTTGTCGCCGTTGTTCCCAATTATGCCACGGTCTGTTTTCTCACGTAGCACGTGGCACAAAATAGCACAACGGTAACGCTGCACAATTTTCTGAGCCTCGACTGGATGCGGACACATTATTTTTTTCGCTTCTGGGGGGAACATGTGCCCTATTATGTGCCACGCACAGCCATGAATTTATGATTTATACCTGGGGTCTCCGAGGTGTTTCATCAAAAGAACATCGCACAGAACAGCAGGGGAGCAGGGGAGCATGGGCTGCACTCCAGGTGCGGTGATCTTTGAAACGTTCGATCATAAACCCTTGCCGAGGGTGGCAGCAGTTGACCAGCTAATGTAACGAGTACAACCTATCTGGTATGCATCCGTGCATGCAACGGAAAATTGCAGGACACAATCAGACACATTTTTAACTTTTATCCTACACTTCCATCTTAAGCATAAGCAATTAACGAATCTATTAACCGGTATAGACTAAAACTACCTACAAGATACCTATCCGCGATATTAAAAAAAAGTCACACAAAAGGTCTCTTTAAGTTATTTCACTTTGCAGATTTTTATTACTTCAATGTTATTTATCGTCAAGGTTAGTGTCAACAAACAAATGAGTGCTATATTGCCCATGTTCACATAACTATCCCATATGCAAAAAGAGCAAGCTAAGAAAAAACGCAAGGCAAGTTTGTTTCCTACATATGGCTTCGTGTTAAATTTTCACGCAAAGATCCCGGTTTTGTAGAAACAAGTACTGAATATTTTGAATATTTTTAAGCTTTTCAGAAGTACACAATACACTACAAAAATTGAAAAAAAATACTGCGCATGCTCAACTCGAGGGAAAGCATAAACTTTGGAGTCCCCAGAAACACGTGCACTTTGAATTTTTCAAAAATATTTAGACAGGGCCGAATGGTTTTTCTTCAAAGTTTGTATGGAGCATTAGGGCGGTTCGTCGCTGTTGCATACGATCCAAAAATTGCATGCAATATGTAGGAGAAGCACAAAATCCCCTCGAGTTTGGCCTGCGCAAGGGCGGGCCAAGTGCCCGAACTGTGGTGAAAACCACACAGCGAATTTTCGTGGCAGTGCCGCGCGGAAAAAGTACATCGAGGATCAAGACAAGAAGAAGAAAGCGCCAGCGTCCCGCCAACCTCCAAAGACTTCGAGCACGAACGCTGCAGCAGCTGGCGGCGGAGCGGTTCCATCGACCAACCCAGCGTTCCCTCCCGGTTGGAGAGGTTCGCACGCTAGGGTAGCCGCTTCTGGGAGCGGTACTTCACCGGGACAAGCAAACGTTACCGGAGATGACCGGAGATGCAGAACAATTCCAAGCTCTGAGTGAGCTTACGATGAAGTATATCTACAACGGATAAGCTGCCTTGTGCAGCGAAGTTTTTTCGACGGCAACAGATAAAACAAACCGTGATCTAGTTTTAAGCTTTTCTATTTTTATCCTTTTCCTTAGCAAATTTCGAAGGTTTTTTTTTAAATAATTTTTCCTTCTCTTGGCAAATCCATTGTTAGAATATCCAATTACATCAAAATGAACTGTAGTACAAATCATAGTTGAAAGGTACTCCAAAACTCTATTAGGTTATAAGAATTACGAAATTGTGAATTAATTATTTACTAATAAAAATAAATTGAATTGAATTGAATAATTTAGCTCGCGATTTGTTTACTTTTACATTCTAATACATCATCTAAAATTTCCAGGTATGTTTTTTTTTCGTAAAATCGATCACAAGGTTATTTTGTCAAGATTTTAGGCGTTAGGCATTTTATATGGTATCATATGTATTTTATTCATTGAGATTTAGTTAAATCTAACTTCATAAATACATATGATCAAACAAGTGTAAAATAAACATCAAGATTAATTTGTTCTTGATTGATGATTGGAAAAAAGTCAGATAGTTAGATTTCGAAGGCAAACGAAACGATTAATGACTGAGTAAAAAAAAATCTTTTAAACGTGTGTTATTTTTATGCTCTTTATATGTAATACAATTTCCATCCTTGGCTATGAGATAAGCAACGAAGAAGCGCTAGTAATTATCCTCAATTGCGATCATCTTCTTCAACTTCATCCATGTGGAGGCAGATTGGTGATGTTTTATATGTTTTATGTTTTATATGAGGGAAAAGCCCGTTTGAGTGGAACGCCTACCGATGGGTCCTTCTCAAATAGGCACAAAACCTCTTATTTTTTATTATCAACAGATTTTACAATCCAAATGACATAGAGGATATATACAATCAAACTTAAGCTAACAAACTAAACTAGCACAATGTAAAAAATAAATAAATAAATAAATAAATAAATAAAACTAACTAAAAATAAACCGGTCTAAACCTTTGTCAAAACACATATGCTTCCCTGAGAAAATTAAAAATATCATGCTTCAGACGGGGACGAGACAAATGGAAATCGAAAAAAGGGTAACAACGTTCAAAAACCCTGCACATACTAGAAACAGGTTCATTGTGAGACAATATTATTATGTCATTAAAATATGTAACAGGACCGACGGGTGCTTGTTTGCAAACCAGCCACGGCAGTCTGTAATGGGCAGTGCTGTTAATATGTTTTTAATTGACTTTTTTTGCTTCTCAAGAACTTGATGCCACATTCTGGATGAGTCGCATATTTGTCTTCAGAGATTATCAATTTTGTAGCAATGTGTGTGTTTCATTTTAAAACAAAGCTTACGTTTGTTAATTAGATTCTTCTAAGATACATATAATCCTACAACTCCACTAATTTAACAATAACAAATTTTGTTTTCATTATTTTATTTTATAGGTTGCCACCCAGGAATCTGAATTTGCACCACACGTCACTGCGACCTGTAAATCGGGCACGATGAACATCCGAATCCAATTCAACGGTGCTTACAGCGGCGTTGTGCACGCCCGGGACTTCCGGACACCGGCGTGTATGGCGCTCGGGAACGGGTCGGCGGTGCTCGGACTCAGCCTCAACCTGCTGGCCAAGAAGGGTAGCAACGAAAACTGCGGAATTCTAGTCAGCAACGTAAACGGGGGTGAAGTAAGTGCGATTCATTCGTTGTTCAAAGTAGCTTAGTAATAGAGGGATCGAAGTGAATACAAAATACAAACTCCAAGACTTCCTCATTCGCAAAGCTGAAATTATTCAGAGTGACAAAATCTTTTCTAACAACGCAAAAACACTGTTCAAAGGTATTAATTCTGCTCACTGGAAACTTCCAGCTAAATGTATATATGCTATCCACATGAGGCCTATCAAAGCAATGACTTCGATTTGCGCATATGGACCAGCACAATTCAAATTTGAGCAGCACAAACAAACAGCCACCCGCAAACGGCGACATGCTTTTGCACTAAAACTAGGGCAGGCTCACTCCGTTAACCGGTTTGGCGGAATGCATTTTAATAGAAAGGCGTGCTCGGGAAAAGCACGTTGCATTTTACCACCGACCACCGCCGGGCCACGCCGCCGGTTATCCAATCGTTTCTGTTCGCTTTTCCTGGAACCATGCACGGCATGGCAAGGTAAACTAATTTTCCTTTTGCCTATCATGGTTATTAAGCTATCCATATATCAATTTATTTGAAGCTCGTTGAGATTGATAATTCACGATATCGCTCATCTGTGTGAGAATTAAGGTTGAAAAGTAAGCGATTGATTATGCAAAAAGGTTAGAAAAAAAATCGTTTCTTAACTATGTTTGCCAACTCTTAAGCAATCGATATGAAATAAAAAAAATCAACATAATCGTACACAAAAATTGTACGAAATAGAAAACATGCAACAATCCCGAAATCAACAGAAATGTTTTGTCATCTTGGTGAAAACTTCGAAAAACCTGTTTTTGATTAGAATCACTAATCGTGATTGCTTGATCTGACACATTGAAAAAAATATATATATAAAAATATTGAACTATTTTAACAACCTCAACAACAACCTTGATCTCACTATCTGGACAACTCACCAATTACTTTGGATTTTTTTACATCAACTATCTTACTCTAATGGACTTTTCTGCTAGTTCCTGAGGTTTAAAATTATTAAGTTAAAAAAGTTGAATAGCCTTTATAATTATCATTCTTTCACATATGCATTTAATACGTATCATATTTTAAGTAATTGAGATATAACACGACCAAACGATCGTTGATAGCTTCTATAGGTGAAAACTTGTCTCCATCCCAATGGAGTACAATCGGCTTGTTTTCCATTCATCCAATTCCATTGATTGCACTTGCGGAGGTCATCCGGTCTGAGGTACGAATATTTTCCACCCACATATTTTACCCGATGAATGAATGAATGTCGTACTCTTTTTTTGTAGGTCACGTGCCCAGATTTTGCCATTATTTGTAATCCATTATCATAAATTGCATTGTGTGTCGAGTGCTAAAGTTGATGCATTATGCAATTCAGTGCATGACAATGCCCACATGTGATGGTGGCTGTTTCAATAAATATAGAATATAGAAAAACCAAGTTAGTTGGGAGGAAAAGAGTACATAAATAAAATGTCGTATAATAGATATTGACTATCAAGCAGTATTATGTTTAAACATGTTCATCTGTGGTGTGCTAAGGATCGTTAAAAAAAACTTTTTAAAAAATCGATAGTCACAGTGTGTCCACAAATGCTTCAAATAAAAAACACGATTTTTTTTATCTTGAAAAGGATTTATTCGGTAACCTATGGTACGGTCAGACTTAGCGGAATTGCCTGGAGGACACTTAAGGTGAAGCCGTTGATCATTTTCGAAAAAAATGATCATCACTATAAAATATTTTGTATTAAATTCAATTTAACAAATTTCAGCACCAAAAGGAATCAGCATGTGCCGGTTGTTGCCTTCTTGAAGCCATTGAAAGAATTTTTGGTCTAAATCAAATGTGTTTCAAAATTTATATAATTTTGTGGACCAATCATTGACGTCCTAGTTGGCAATCATTGACTCATGACGATTTCCATAACTTTGCAAGGAATGGGATAATCGTTACCAAAAGGAATCAGCATGTGTAAGGCACTATTCTAAACAATTTGTTGAAGGAATTTTGTCAAAATATTGGAAGCGACGCAAAATTTATATCTTTGAACGAAAAATCATGACAATGATGGAAGTCTTCACGTCGGTTAATTTAACTTGTTTCGATCTCAACATAGAGAAGGTGTCTATTCTATTGTTAAGGGGTCACCTTCAAGAGTTTTGATCAACATTGAATGTGCTTGCCGCCAAACTTCCGCATTCACGCGTTCTACCACCTTGGTTCTGCACATAACAGCAAATTCAGTCCTTTCGGCAGTAGCGGTAGTGTACTTTTTACACAGTTTGTAAGGATGTTTGTAAGGAAGCCCAATAAACGCGAATCCCGATTGGTTTAAGGGACTGAAAATTGCGCTTGCCAATATCTCACGATACGTTCAATTTTGATAGTTTTTTTTTTAAATAACTCTTCTTTCTACTTTTAGCGGTCTGAGGAGCGTTCCGTTCAGCTTGCCGTAAGAGTGCACAAAACGCTCGAGCTAGCCGACGATAAGTTCTACGTCATAACGTGCGGTAAAGCTGCCTTTGCCAGGTAATGAAACTGGAACGGCAGATCTTCGACCACTCGTACATACCCTTTCCATTTATCGTTTTTTTTTATCAGAGACGACAATTCACCGGTAGCGCTCAAATTCTTCGACGGTGATCGTCGCATCCAGGAAACGGTTTACGGCCGGCAATACACCGTCAAGGCGGAAATAACCCACCCAAATGGAACGCAAGGCATCCGTGTGAAGAACTGCTTCGCCTTCAACAAGGACACCAAAAAAACCGAGCTCATCGATGATCGAGGGTTAGTAACTATAGTTGTTGATGGGAGCACCGTCACTGGAATTGATTTCCATTTATTGTTTGCGATTATTGTTTTTTTTCTCTCTTGTGCAGGTGTCCTATCATGGATAGTGGAAAGTTTATCATGACTCGGTTCAAAACTGCTGCCAACGGAACGACTGCCACCGCTACGCTGAATGCCATGTTCCGAATCTCTGGAGGTAAATGTTGACAATTAATTATCCCCAATTTTGCTCCTGAACAGTTATTTAACTATCAAGAAAAACGGATATACACATTTTGAATATTTTACACGACTTAATAAGGGTAGATGTTCGGATATTTTTTATTGGTTTCGGATAGAACAAACACAGAACAACACAAATCGAGCATCGTTTTGCAAATTTCAAGTGCTCTAACAACTGCTGTCTCTATTCAGATTGTAGTCCCGATTCGCAAGATGACGGTTTTCAGTTATCGATCACTAACCGCATCTAATAGCAAGCATTTGTAATTATTTATTAAATCTCAGAATTCTAAATGCAGGAAATTGATACCTAAAAGTATCCAATGGCACTGACCTTGTTGCGTGCTCTTCGGTTGACATCCAGGTAAGGAACATCCTGGAAAGAGCGCAACAAGGCCTGCAAAATGTTTCCAACCCAGCGTAGACTCACTCAATTCGTGTCGTATGACTGACTCGTAAAATCCTCTCTAAACACTATTTTGACTATTTTTAAACAATTGAATGGTTCTAGACTGTGCAAAACACTTAAAACAACCATAACTTATATTTAAATAACATTTCCACGCATAAATATGTACAAACTTTTTGTGTAAAAACTTGTTTCTTTATGTGTGTGCGTGTAACGTCGAATGAGCGTTGATCGACTACTGCCTCGCATAGAGCTATCTAAGCCCGATCTCACGCACACTAGCTTACCATTTGTTTTTGCTGGCGGGTACAAATTTTAACCTAAAAACCCTTCGTGTACAAACACGCAATACATGCGCACGTAGATAACTCTATTGCAGCTGCTCAGTGAGCTAGGGCACTCACGACTGAGTCGGGTTTGTTTATGTCACGGTTTTGCGGTTCTGTAAATTTATCTGAAAAATTCGTGTATGCGTCGTCTATTTTCGCGTCATGACCCCTGACATTTTCAGCACTGAGCGCAACTAACTACATCCGTAGTTCTGTTAGATCATTCGAATTATCTAGATCAGAACAGTACACTGCCCATGTTCGCATAAATGTCCCATATGCAGAAAACAGCATGCTAAGAAAAACGTATTTAAAGTTTTTTTAAAATATTTTTTTAATTTTTTTTTTATGTTTGTCTCACACATAAGGCTACGTGTTAAGTATTCACGAAATAACTACACAGCAAAAAATCCGATGGTAAAATCGCATGCAAAAGCATGCACATCACCTTCGTCAAAATAAACACTTGATATTACACACTGCATGTACAATTTTTGCAAACACAAAAAAAAAGTTGCAACCGACGGGATTCAAACCCAGCACCAACAGTAAAAACTGGCGCCTTAGCCCACTCGGCCATCAGACCGATGAAAAGCTGTTAGGATAAACGCATATATGAGCTTGACATTTCGGTCAAGTAGGTTTTCCATACTGATGGGCTACATATTTCAGGGTGTAAAATCACATAAAATTGCATAAAATAATGCAATTTTAATTTTACACTCATCAGGCCTTTTACACGCAGCTGGATTAGTACTTTTTTAGCTGTGTTGATTTTGGTAGATTTCCTCCTGAATCCTAGAACAAAGTACTCTCTCAACGAACACACTCGCTAACCTGCCTCTGTGTCACTGGAATTCACTCACTACACACCCACTGGCTACAAATGTTTGAAATAATCGTGTTGGCAAAAACGGGATGGCACTGTAACAAACATTTGAATTTGAGATGTGTCATTTCTATATATGTATTCCAAAAATGTAAATAAAGCCAGGCCTACTACATTAAATTAACCGCAGAGTTGATTCGTAGAACTAGGTTGTGTGACTTCCATCAATTACATTTTTCCTTATTTTTTCAGACTCGGAAGTGCACTTCCAGTGCGACGTCGTGCAGTGCAACGGGCTCTGTCCCGACATCGACGAGCGGGTATGTTCCGAAGAGCCAAAACCAGGCCAATCGCTGGGCTCGCCAAGCGAACCAATGCTGCTGGCGGCCACCACCGTGTTTGTTCTGAACCCGGTCGATGCAAAACGTGAGTTAATTTTATAATTTATTTCGAAAAAGGGTTTGAATTTTTACTTTATTTCTTTTTGTGCAGCGTTTGGAGCCCTCTGCGAAGACAGTGGCATTCGGCCTCACTGGCTGCTCTGGCTGACGATAGCATTGGCCGTTCTGTTCCTCATAATGCTGCTGATGAATATATTCCTCTGTACAGCAATGAGCTGCAGCTGTGCTAGAACGGAGGTAATTTTTTCAGCGAATTTACAAAACCATCAAAGTTTTTTGAACCATGCCTTCCCTTTCAGATAATTGAAAAGGAACCTTCGATTATTGAGGAGTACGATCCGTACCGAAGCTGGCACGGTTCCCAGTACGGATCGCGATACTCGTTACACGGACGAGACGGCGGCCAGAACAAGGGATACACCAGCGGGGGCAGCACGATACACTCGAACCGCTCCCTGCCGATAGATTCGGATCACTACGCGATTGTGCACAGCCGACCCGGTTCGCGGCATTCCGGTCTGCACGGTCATCGCCCTCGGGGCCCACCGAGCAATATGTAAAAACGCCCTTCCATCATTTCCCCTCCACCCCAAGACAGTTTGTATGAACCGTATTGAGAATACCGTCTGGATCGACGCGATCCATTTCTTCCCTATTCTTGTCAAGTCAGTGTTAACCAATACGTGGGATCTTCTCCTAACAAACCCTTCATGAACAATTTGAAGAAATTCTACGTCTATCTCGAAAGCAAAGCTTCCATCTCTATTGTAAATAATTGAAGTTGGTGATCGTGTTTTCACTCTCTAATTAAATTGGATACATCGCTAACGAAAATTTTAACGTACATACAGAACAGAAAACAAAAAAAAAGTAAAACAGCAAATTCGGAACGAAAGATTTCAACTCATATTTTATTGCGAATAAAGAAAACAACGCATAAGCAATAATTGTAACAAAAAAATACAACAACTCAAAAGCAAGTTGATATAACGAACTCTCCTAAAAGCACTTCAATTTCGTGTTTGCCATCTCTGATGATAGTTTGAGTACTGATGAGACATACCAGGACCAGGACCAGTTGAAGAAAACGTCTCCACCGGTTGTCTGAAAAAATAGAAAAATAATATTACTGAAGAATTAAATCATCAAAACAAAAAAAAACCACACACAGATCAGCAGAAAGAGGCGGAATGCCTTTTAGTTTAAGTTTTACTGTGTACATTAATATTAAAGAAAGAGAAGATAATATGTAACAACTAGATTTAACAGCACAACTTTATTATTTCAATCCGAAAGTACCATTCAAAACTAACAACTGCGGCTGTGCTATTTCATCAAACGCGGGTACGACGGCAACCTGCCTGGATACCTTCTGAAGCACCTGGTTCACGGACAACACCAACGCAAAGAGCATCATGAATGCCGGCGTTACCCTATGGAACAATAGGGTATATCTAATATGGTTGTATGGCAAAAGCAAAAAATAAAATTGTTCAAATTTAGTGGGTTCAGCTCTTTTTCAGATCCTTTTAGGGCCTAAACAACTTTCCAAAGATTGGTATGTTAACGATTAATTAAGCCCCCACTTTGCGCAAAGCGATTCCATTTTCTATGGGATTTTGTACGGGAAAAACATTTATTTTATTATGATATTTATAAAATCTACGCTTAACGCTGTAACAAACCGAACTCGTATTCGGTAGGGACCCTAAATATTGAGACAGGTAGAAGCTCGGGTAGAAGTGAACTTGAACTATCCATGTTTGAGCTATCCAAACGAGCATTTACCTCTACGCCCAACCCAATAAATTATTTGGTTGAGCACTCACTGAGCGAAAAATTCGAAGAAAAAAAAACGTGACAGAGTAAAAAATAAAGTTAAAAAAATATATGTTCAGACATTTGCACAATCGGGTCCTACAATGAAGCCTAAATTGCTAATATCATTGTTCACAACGATAAAGTTAATTTTTCTGAGAACAATGACCCTTTGTACAACCGCAAAGAATTAAAAATGGATTTTTTTAAAATTAGCTTCGCGGCCCTTCTTGACAGAAAAGGTTTTTTTTTCTTAACATATTTTTATTAGGTCCTTTTAGGTGCTGTGACCAGGTTGGGACCGAGGATCAGTAAAACAATATATTATAACAAAAAAAAATAACTCCTTAAATTCCATACTTGAAGATCATGTAACTGACGAGAGTTACTTGGTCCAAGCGGGTCTTGCAGGTCTTGAACCTGCCGATGTACTCGGAGAAAATCCCCCACAGCTCAGCCGAACTGTAGAGTACCTCCCCGGCTTCCTTCTCCGTGGCTCCACCGCCTCGGGGGCCACCTTGGCTGCTTCCTGCGGGTCGAGGGCGATCCTTAAATTTTCCGTCCGGAACTGCGCCCGGCAGCGGAGGGAACTCCGCCGGCGTGAACGCCGGAACTGCTGGACTCTGCATCTCCGCCTTACTTGCCGGCGGTTTTGGTTTCGACGCCTGCTGTCGCCGCTGGATGAAATCCGCACGCTTGGGGCAGCTGCGGTCCGTGGCTTCGTGGGCACCAGAGCAGTTGGCACACCGCTTTGGCTGGGCTTCCTGGACTTCGCACTCGTCCGTCTTGTGGGGACCCCCACAGTTGTTACACCTCCCCTTGAGGTTCCATGACCCAGCTGCAAGCAGTTCCTGCACTGGGTCACGTTCGGCCGCTTGTTCCGGTAGGCCTCCCACCGGATGTGAAATCTTCTCAAGCGCTTGATTTCACTCAGCTGCTTGAGGCTGGTGTACCCCTTGGGGAACGTAACAATGTACGGGGTTTTCTCTGACGAGGCGAACTCTCCCTTTCTCTTGATGTCGTGCACCTCCACAGCATCCAGGTTTTGCGATTCCCTGAGGTTCTTCTTGACGAATTCAGGTGAAGCCAACGAAAGTCCTCGGACGACGACGCGGAGTTGCCGCTCGCTTCGTTTCTCGTGGGTGTAGGACTCCACTTTGTTCGAAATCAAGTGGGCCCGCGCCGTCTCAAAACGCTCCACGGAGGAACACAGCAATTTGATCCCAAACGAAGTCAGCTTGTAACTTGGCTTGGTTGTGCACGGCGACATTACAGTCCTCAGCTTGGCGTAGCTCGTATTCTTTACCACCAGAGGTGGTGGTTTCTTGGCCGCTGGAACCACTGGAACCGGTGGGATGCTTCCTTTCCCGACTGGGATACCATTGTTGTTATTCCCCGCCAGCGGGCTGAACTTGTTGTTGTTGAGAAGATTCTCCTCTGGGCCATCCCCGACAACGGCTCCGTTGCTGGTCTTCCTCCGCTTCCTCGTTCCATTTACCTAACGAAACTCGTCCCCGTCGGAGGATTCTTCCACCTCCATCCGTAAGCACTGTGCCGCGCCACGAAAACAGCAGAAAAAACAACCGCTGTCTCCGGCTGTCAGACGTAAACTGTGTGACAGAAAAGGTTCTACTTGACAGCTCGTTCTAAGGGGACCGTAGTTAATCCATCGAAAAAATGTTGTCATGTCAATTTATTTTTTGCCTTTAAATAAAAAAAAGTGATCAGAAATGGTTTTTAATCAAGTTTTTTATCCTTGTACATAAACATTTACGTATAGCTTTAGGACCCTATTGTAAAAAAAGGTAAAACAGTTCAATTCAAGCGATGAAAAGAGTAATAACTAAGGCTACCAACTGTACAGGTTTTTTCCTTACCATGCGGATTTCCGACCCTCTTCGCGGATTTGTAACAGGGCGGAATTTTTGTAGGGAATTTTTCGCATAATACGGATTTGTACGGAATTTTAACAACTTTTTAAACATTGAATTCCTTTTTTTTATTTGGTCAAAGCTTTTGTTAACTAGACACTTTTATTTTGAGAGTGAGTTTGATTTAAAAAGGGAGAGTTTTCCGGGTTTCCTCAATTCAAACTTGATTATCAATAAGTCTAGATTTTTTTAAAGGTCCTATAAACTATTGTGTTTCATATGTTGATAGGACCTTTTAAAAAAATCTCGAATTGTTCTTTTAGAAATTCCTTGCTAAATATATTTATCCATTGAAAGATCCAAAGGACATCTAAAACTTATGAAAACCTTTGAACATTTGAATTAACAAATCTAGAGTTTTGCCTTCCTCACCTCACTGAGGCAAGGCTATAAAATCACTCAAAAATTGAACTTTTTAAATACGCCTCCAAGTTGTACCTTTACGTATACATATCGGCTTAGAATCAAATTCTGAACAAATGTCTGTGCGTGTGGATGGACGTAGATTTTTTTTCTCATTCACTTTTCTCGGAACTGGCTCGACCGATTTTGTCCGGATCTATGTTTTTGGATTCGTCTTCAGGTTCTTTAAGTCTTTTTTTTTTTAATTTCATCCGGTTTGGTGCAGTACTTTAAAAGTTACGTTCGAAAAACTGTTTTGGTTGATACAAAAAAGGGTCATTATTTAAATAATTTGAAAGCTCCGGCGGATAGCTGTCGGAACTTTCCACTCAGTGCACGCACACAAACACTACAGTGCTTTCAAATGGTTCATTCAATTTATCATAGATGGTAGCACTCAGATGTATAGTATCTTTACTAAGTAAGCGTTTGCCAAAGCTTCCGTAGTGTGTGGTTGCAAGGCTTTTAGGAGGAAGGCAGCAACCACCACCTGGATTAAGTAACGTTTTTTTTAAAGGTCCTATAAACTGTTGTGTTTCACATGTTATAAGACCTTTTCAATAAAAAAAAGTTGGAAATGTGGTCGTGAAAAAACTGAGAACGATATTTACCTTAAAGCAAACTTGACATTTCGTAAACTTTTAAACTAAAAAAAATAGGAACATAATATTTTGATTCAAATCACGGTTTATTTTATGAATACTTTTAAACGTGCAAGTCATAAGCACTCTGATAGCATTTTGTGAAATTTGTTAGCTGTAAAAACGACACAGTTTCTCAAATTTCTCAAATTTATTTAATTTCATTTATATAAATAATTCCTTGACAGTTTTTGTTGTACCATGCTGTCATATCGTACGGATTTTTGCTCAGCAAGAGTTGGTAACCTTAGCTAATAACAAAGAGGGTTCGCTTCTCAACAGATCTGGAGTTTTTTTTTGAAAAGGACCAATAAACCAAATTTCCAGTTTTTGCTTTTTGGGTGTTTTTAGAACCGCCTTGAGTCAGGGGTATTCAAAAACACCCAAAAAGCAAAAACTGAAAATTTGGTTTATTGGTCCTTTTCAAAAAAAACTCCAGAGATGTTCTTTTGAAAATGACTGCGCAGGTGCTCCTAGACTCATACAAAGTAAATAAAAAGTATTAAATTATCTAGTAAATCATCAAAAAAAAAGTGAATACAAAATTGCAGACTCAAACCAGAAAAAAAATAATCTGGAAAAAAATACACATACACAGAGTTTTGAAGTCTTGGTGCAAACAGAATACCACATGGCTTACAAAGTATAGCCGATTCAGAGAAAAATGTCCGCATTCTGCTAAGAAATCAAGGGTTGGCTTGAGACATTTGTCTATGTAATGGCAATAGTAAACGGTTAGTCACTTTTACGAAAATTTTACGTAAATACATAACGTTGGAATTTTGAGCTTCCGGATCTGTTAACATGAATCGCAAGAACACCTTGCATGCTCAAATAGTGGCTTAAGAGCAAAAGAGTCGCACCAAAATTTGACGCTTTGTCAAAAGTTTCTACACTGAAATAAATCTTAATAGATAAAGTTCAATACTCGCTACATACACAATCCATACACACCTCAGTATCAGAAGTGATCAGCCCTTAGATCCAAACAGACACGAGTTTGCCTTTACGCAAAACTTGACAGTATTGGCAAGCTAAAAAATAGGTTGCCAGTCTCTCTATTTCGGCCCTCCATAGCTTTGGATAATCAGTGATAAAACTGCATTTGTTCAGCCCTGATTCAAGGACAAAACCCCTCTCACTTCTTTTACGGACTTTGCGAGTGACCTAACTTCTGAAGATCGAAAATATTTTCTGAAGCATTCGATTCGGAGCAGCATGTTCACATTACGGGAGCTTTGCATAATTGTAGGGTTGTCCTGCTTTCAGTTTGGAGGGCAAGACTATAACAGACTCTTGGTGAACCGAAAGGATCCGGATTATCGGGTTGGTGTTTTGGGGTGGCATAGCGTTGGTTTGGGGTTTTACCGTCGTCTTCCCTTTAAGGCGCGATCTCCATTTTCCAGGCAAGGCCGGATTGACAGCAGGAAAAGTTGTCTCTCTCGTTGGGATTTAGGGCACTTCCTGCCTGTATGCCGCTTTTTTGCTTTAATTGCCCGCAGGCCAGTGCGCGAAATTTCATTGACAGTAAGACGTAACCGGAAAGCTACATGGCATTCACACCTACTGGGCCGACTCGAAAGACCGCGTCGGTCGGAACACAAAACGACTTAAACAAGGTCCGGATGTGAAGAATTGTAGCTTCTCACACTGAGCCTTTTTTGACTTGTACTTTAGGCAGTCTTTCTTTTAGCTTTTGATACCACTTAACACTTTTTTCACCAGTTCTCCTTCTCACCTCCAATCTGTAACAATCTTGTTGGCGCTGCCTTCTGATCTGACTACCAAAGAAGCCAAGCCATAGAAGCTAGCCAAAAGAATCATCCCAATCGGTTGAGCTACAGCTTTAAAACCGGAGTGAGAGTGGAAGTTACAGTTCCAACTTATTTGCAGATTTGGGCGTTCGTGAAAGTTAGACATGAATTTGGTGTTCCAGTGTTAATTACCTAGCTTAGAGGTAGCGACGTGCTTGAACAGCATTCCATAATTCAGCAACACTCGTAATGTTCTTTGGGCGTTAAAGCATTCAGCGAAGTCTGTAATTGAAGAAGGCAATCTCGATTGTTGCGTCAACTAAGCACACATATATATTTCCAGAACATGGATTTTCTCATAATCAATTCAACCATTTCTCATATAAGCAGACAGGTTTACTTACTCGTTTTCTTAGCAATTATTAAGCATTTTGTTCTTTTTTCATGATCATAAATAACAAATAAATAAACACCGTGCTTGAAGAAAGTTAACGCTCAAGCAAGCATCAGCAATTAGAACACCACCTCAAATTCATTAAAACTTGCATTTCTTTTCGAAGTACGTATGAAATACTAGTTGTTGCCTTCCCGCGCAGTTCCGCGTCATTATTTGCCCTTCTTGACGCTACATTCATAGTTCAGCTTTCTCGGTGTCATAAATTGCTCCAGGATTTCGTCGGTCACGTCCTTCCGCTTGACCTGGTGGTCGGCCACGATCGGCTGCAGCGTTTCGATTGCAATCTTTTTAATTTCACCACTCAGCAGCTCTCCCTTGCTGTACGAAACGCGGATTTTCTCCAGCTCTTCGTCATCATCCAGGAAGAAACGCAACAGCTGGAAGCTAACGTCGATCTCGGTATTGCCCCCGAACTGACGATGCTCCTCGAGGGTCGGCTTGCCACCGGAAAATGCATGCTTGTTGATCTTGTTCTTGATCTGTTTCGGGGTGTCCGTTAGAAATACTGCCGAGTTGGCATCACTGGCAGACATTTTCGTTTTCGCGCCCTGCAGGGCCGGAAAGAAACTCGAATGGATGAGCGCCGGCTTGGGGAATCCCAACCGGGGTGAGACGTCTCTCGTCATTCTAAAGTACGGATCTTGATCGATCGCACAAGGAATCAGCACCGGTAGTTTGTCACTCCCAAAGATAAACGGGAACGTCGTGGAAAAGGCAGGCGCCGCTTGGGCCGCTGGAAAGCCAATCTTTCCAATTACGTCCGAATCACCAAAGCCGAATATTCCCTTCACCTGGTTGAAGGTAACGCACTTCTGGATGCGAATGATGTTCTGATAGAAGGCCGCACAACGGCCCATGTAATCCAGATTAGCGAAGATGAACGTTTTGTTCACGTCAAACCCGATAGCGATGATGTCCTTGGCGTTCTCCCGTGCCATCTTCATCGACTGCTCCACGGTTAGGTCCTTCCATAGCGTTTTTTCATCATCGGTCAGCTGAATCACGAGCGGCACATCGAACGCCTCCTGGAGCCATCTGAAAGAGGAAGCAGAAGTTTCATCATCATTTCTCTAATTATGCCCTCAATTGATAGCTAGACAATGTTCCCAAAACTGATAAGCATTCTGATATGACTCACTTGGTCACGATAAACGGCACCAAATGGCCCAAATGCATTGAGTCTGACGACGGACCGCGGCCCGTGTAGAGATAGAACTTTTTTCCAGCCTCGACCATGTTCAGCAGCGTGTGCAGATCCCGATGAGAGAAAAAGATGCCCCTCCGGATAAGCGGGTGAACCGGTTTTCCTGCCACTTTCTCCAACCTTTCCACCAGTGCATCGTCGATCCGTGAAGAGCCAAACCGTTCTGCAATAAAGGAACATAAACCGGAATTAATTTCGCTTTCACACACCACTGTTACCACCCCCACAGCAAAAAGGTCAACAACTTACTGATCAATTTGTCATAGTCCACTCCGCTGTCGGATGTGCTGGTTACGGTCCACGGATCCACGACGTCGTCTTCCGGGGCCCCGTTGCTGTCCTCGACGGACAGTTTCTCAACTGATGGTTCCTGCTGATCTCCCATAGCTTCGCGGAACAAAAACACAAAGTGCCACACGTGCAACGCCGAGGTGGACAAAAAGTGGTCCTTTCACCGCGCTGGCTGAGTTTATATCGCAAATAACACTGCTGCAATTTTCACTTGTACTCGCACGCCGCCGTGTCGTATGAAAAATAGGAAAAATACAACCAACTCACAACTCCGGTGACAGTGGATGTCAACACTGCACCGTTAATCGGATATAAAGAGAACGTTTTTATATTTAGACGAATCCTGTTTGAAATAGAGTTACTGCGCGTATTCCCGAAAAAGACACGCGGCATACCAGCCTCGAAACGACGCGCCGCACTTTCAGCAAATGCACGCTGTCAAATCCCATAATGTGCGTTTTGTTTTTGTTGATCTTCTTCTTCGAATTGCATGGCATTGTTGCCGGGAATGTTTTTTATTGCACCAAAAGTGCAGAAAATCGCTGGCAACAGTGTCTGCGGCACATTCTGAAATGCCGCGCGGCGTGTACTTTCGAGAGAAACGGACAATATCTACGTGCGCATGTATTGCGTGTTTGTACACGAAGGGTTTTTAGGTTAAAATTTGTACCCGACAGCAAAAACAAATGGTAAGCTAGTGTGCGTGAGATGAGGCTTAGATAGCTCTATAGAGTTATCTAAGTCCGAGCTCACGTCCCATTTGTTTTGCTGGTGGGTACAAAATTTAACCTCAATCTTTTTCGTGTACGTACACGCAATACATGCGCACGTAGATAACTCTATAGAGATCTCCAAGGTTTCTCTCACGCACACCATCATTCTGTGTTAGTATTTGTATTTGAAGTATTGTTTTGGTTTTGAACGATTGTGATTGGCTGAATTCCAAGCGGCAGCAGCTTCCAATCGACCGAAACTGCCCTACACACGTTAGTGTCACGTATCGAGAACGCACTGAAATATAAAGAATCTGCACTTTGTGCTTTTCTTGATATTCAGGGCGCTTTCGATAACACTTCGTACACAGCCATCAATGAAGCGCTCCGGTCGAGGAACGTCGATGGAACAACTGCGAGCTGGATTCATGCTATGCTTACGAGCAGAGAGATTTCAGCATCGCTAGGAGACACATCTATCACAATAACGGCAGCCAAAGGCTGTCCGCAAGGGGGAGTACTATCTCCTTTGCTTTGGCTGCTGGTGGTAGATAGTCTTCTAAGAAAACTTACACTACTCGGCTACGAAGTCATTGGATATGCTGACGACGTAGTCTTAATCATCCGGGGGAAGTACGACGGAACGTTATCGGACCGTCTACAGTCAGCTCTAAACTTCACCATGTCGTGGTGTGAGCAGGAAGGGCTGACGATAAACCCCAACAAAACCGTGATAATCCCGTTTACTAACAGGAGGAAACACGACCTTAGGCCGCCTACCTTGAAAGGAACCCAACTGACCTTCAGTTCCGAGGTCAAATATCTAGGAGTAATCCTTGACAAAAAGCTGAACTGGAATGCACATCTGGACTATGCGGTAAAGAAGGCAACTACTGCTATCTGGGCGTGCAACA
The DNA here is from genome assembly GCF_015732765.1 of Culex quinquefasciatus. NCBI lineage: Eukaryota > Metazoa > Arthropoda > Insecta > Diptera > Culicidae > Culex > Culex quinquefasciatus. Next base: position 54,669,416 of record NC_051861.1, read on the forward strand.
AAATGCTCGGCAAAACCTGGGGCCTTAAACCAAAACTTGCATTCTGGTCTTACACCACCATCGCTCGACCTAGGGTAGCCTATGCGTCGACCGTTTGGTGGCCGAAGACTGAACAGAAGACATGTCAGTCGAAGCTGACCAAGCTCCAACGACTGGCATGTCTCTCTGTAACGAGTGCAATGAAAACAACCCCCAAGGCGGCCATGGAAGCCATGCTATGCATTCTGCCTTTACATTTACATGTGAAGCAGGAGGCAGCGCTTGGCGCTCTACGACTACAACGGTGTAACAACTGGGTGGAAGGAGATGGAACGGGTCACTCGCGGATCGTGAAGGCTTGTGACATTTCCCCCCTTGCAACTTCAGTCTCGGACTGCATGGAGGCGAGGCCCAACATGGACATTCCATATGAGGTGATTGAAACAAATCGCCAAATGTGGAGTAATGGAGGACCTACACTTCCAGAAGGAACTATTCGTTTCTTTACGGATGGTTCAAAAATGGGCACTTCTACTGGAGCTGGAGTCTTCGGTCCTCGAACCAGGAAAACCATATCTATGGGAAAGTGGCCTACCGTTTTTCAAGCAGAAGTGTATGCCATACACATCTGTGCGAGGACGTGTATGATGAGAAATTATAGACACGCAAAAATCGGTATTTTCTCGGATAGCCAAGCTGCACTATTGGCATTAAAATCCTCTAAATGCGAATCCAAACTTGTTTGGGAGTGCGTCGCTTCCCTCAGGGAACTTGCTTCTCGGCATAACAGAGTGATGCTGTTTTGGGTCCCAGGGCACTGCGGCATTGAAGGCAACGAAATGGCTGATGAACTTGCCAGACAAGGCTCATCAAACATCTTCGTGGGTCCCGAGCCGTTCCTTGGAATCTCAAAAGTGCCGTGAAGCAAGAAATAACTAATTGGGGACAATCGCAAATCGCTTCAATCTGGGGCGAGATGCGAGGATTTGACAAGCTAAAACTTTTATCACTCCAAGTCCTTCAATTGCCAGGAAACTTCTTGGCTTAAACCGTAGGGAACTACGAATACTCGCAGGGCTTCTAACAGGACATTGTCCTGCCAGATATCACCTGCACAAAATCGGCAGGTGGCCTAACAACCTCTGTCGTTTTTGTTTAACTGAGCTGGAAAGCTCAGCACATTTACTCTGCTTCTGCGGAGCACTTGTGTCTCGAAGGCTGCGGTTCCTTGGATCGCACCTTCTTACGCCGTACGATGTATGGCACCACACCCATCCCAAGAAGGTCATACAGTTCATCGACTGTATTGCGCCGAATTGGGATAAACCATGTCTGCAAAATAACCCCTCGTCTTCCGATCCAATGGATACGAGTAATTTGTAGTATGGACAGTAACCAGGGTACATCACAAAAGATAGCCTTCTCAGGTGGTCGCAGTGAACTTAACCCAATGCCCATTGGGCAACAAAAAAAAAGCAGCTGATTTTGTTTACACTTTTTTTACGCAGACATAGGCAAATCGAGTAGATCAATCGTCTGTAAAAACCAGCTGTTTACCACGTGCTCGTGGTATAACAAAGGACACAGCTGATTTTGACAGACGAATCATTCTACTCGATTTGCCTATGTCTGCGTGTAAATTTTGTTACAAACTAACACACTCTCGCGTGTGGATATCTCTATGCCACTCAAAAAAATATTCACGTTGGAGTTACGTGAAAACCTATGTGGTTTTTTCCACTACAGCTTTCACGAAGTAGCCCTAGTAGAAACAGGATTTGATTGACTAGATTAGTTCACGTTGATTCTACGTATTTCACACGTAAAAGCTAAATGAATCATTCGATGATTCACACTCAAACCCCGGTGGTTTGACACCAACTGTTGTCAAACAAACGGGGTCACTTTTTAGTTTGACACCCCTTTTACACGGAGTTCACACACACTACCAAACGTTTGTTTTGATAGTGTGCGTGAGCGCCATGTAAGTGACAGCTCGTCACCTTTTAGTTTGACTTTGACAACCAACGGGGTACAAACTAAAAAAGTGTCAAACGGAAAAGTGACCAACCACCGGGGGTTGAGTGTATACATGTTTCCTTTGGTAAACGTTATATGAATTTTGTAGTAATAGAATTTGGTTTTTGCTTCATTTTATTTCATTTTGACAAAGAACTTTGTCCTAAGGGCACTGTCTACGGGTGTCAATCCAAAATTTCGCGAAGCGAAAGTGTAACGATTTTCTGTCGTTTTTCAAATGCTTATATCTTCCCCCCATTCAAACAATCTTTATGTTTTACATACCAAACGAAAGGGGAAGTCTTAAAGTACAAGTTGACTACCTCACAAAGTTGATAAAACTTTGTTAAAGTACTTAAAAGTTAAGATGAAAATAAAAAACTAACTTAATCCACCTATGTGGTTGGAGCCTTCCTCACTCATTACCAACAATGGCTGATTTGATGGGGTTGTACACAAATTTCATCTATTTTTTAGATCCGGAATAAAAAAGTACATAAATATCACTTAAGTGACCATATCTCGAGACAGGGTTGCCAGATCTTCAATGTTTTTGACTCGTTGGAAAGGTCTTTTGATAACCTAACCAACGATGGGTCGGATGGTGGATCCGGACATAGTTTACATGCATTTAAGTGAGATCCGGCATCCAAAAAGTACATAAATATCACTTAAATGGCCATATCTCGAGACAGGGTTTTTTTCTGTCTGAGTAATCTACCACTGAAACCTGATTATAGGTCTATTGTAGGATAAAAGATCTTCAATGTTTTGGACTCGTTGGAAAGGTCTTTTGATAACCTAACCAACGATGGGTCGGATGGTGGATCCGGACATAGTTTACATACATTTAAGTGAGATCCGGCTACTAAAAAGTACATAAATATCACTTAAAAGGCCATATCTCAAGACAGGGTTGCCAGATCTTCAATGTTTTGGACTCGTTGGAAAGGTCTTTTGATAACCTATCCAACGATGGGTCGGATGGTGGATCCGGACATAGTTTACATACATTTAAGTGAGATCCGGCTTCCAAAAAGAGTGGTGCGGTGCCTGTGTGGACGCTCAGTCCTGTTTTTTCGGGTTATTTTCCGTCTCTTTTGTGTCGCTGTTCGAGTGCATGGGGTGATTGGTCATTATAATTAAATAATGGCATCAGTAGTGCGGTGCCTGTGTGGACGCTCAGTCCTGTTTTTTCGGGTTATTTTTCGTCTCTTTTGTGTCGCTGTTCGAGTGCATGGGGTGATTGGTCATTATAATTAAATAATGGCATCAGTGGTGCGGTGCCTGTGTGGACGCGCAGTCCTGTTTTTTCGTGCTATTTTCCGTCTCTTTTGTGTCGCTGTTCGAGTGCATGGGGTGATTGGTCATTATAATTAAATAATGGCATCAGTAGTGCGGTGCCTGTGTGGACGCTCAGTCCTGTTTTTCGTGCTATTTTCCGTCTCTTTTGTGTCGCTGTTCGAGTGCATGGGGTGATTGGATTTCTTCTTCTTCTTTTTCATTTATTTTTTGTTCGCGCGTTCGTTGGCCGATGAATTTTATTTTTGTTCTCTTTATATAGTTTTCGATAGAAACGATCCGATTTTTGTTTTTTGAGACAAGCAAGTCGTATTGCTGGATTAAGTCCTTTCCATATCATCGAGGATCGGAAGGCACGTCGACGGATATGTTTTAAGGCTTATGATATAAAATAATTTTAATGAATGAAGCCCTTCCTACATCACCGTTGATCGGAAGGCACGCCGACGGAGAATTTCTGGAGAATCGCGGTCGAATTCCCCGTGTTCTTACCACTGGTCGTGGCCGGCGTCGGTATTGATCAGCACGATAGGGACCTTTGAAAATTGCGAAGGGGTGATGATTGGTTCCTACTTTTCATCTGTGGTCCACGGAGCAATGTTTGGGGGTCCTGGTCAATAACGAAGTAGCAGCTACGGGTAGACACCAATGCTATGCTATGCTTCCTTTCGCGTGCGTGTGAAGGTGCGGCTGTCTCTGGCTGTCCCGATGACAGTTAGCCAGTTCGATTTGCGATGCCTTTTCGTTGGGTCGCAAAATTTTTTGCGTCCGTTTTCGGTGTGCTACAACAACAAAACCTTATCATACCATTTCAGTTCGATAAACATTGTAACTCGTCGTTCGCAACGTTAACCAGTACCTCACTAAACATCAATCATTTAAAACTCGTTAAATCATCTCAAGTTAAAAATTGCACTGTTCAATCCTTCATTCATTAATTTCATATGATTTTGGTTCTATCTTTCCACAGCCGGCTGTCTAAGACTAAACCATTTCATTTAAAATTTAACAACAGATAAACGGGAAATGTCTCATCCGCAGCATCCGATTGCTTGCCTTGAGAATAAAACAAAATACCGTTAAACAAACACTATGATTTTGGGTCGCATCATCATCTTCTATGATGAATCCTGACCAAACACCCTATCCTACTAACAAGTTTTCAGGTTCCTGGCGCTCGTGGGGTGTAAGCACAGAGTAAATCAGCTGCCCTAGTAGCAACCTGCGCTAACTAACATTCTCGTCCCTTAAAATCGAGGTCTACAAACTGACATGGCGGGCGCCGTTGGTGGCCAATGACTGTTACCTATTCGCAACTGATCTAGCTTTAGCAATCATGGTGTTTTATCTTTTCAGCGCATTCATACATGCTGTTGATAAGGGAAACATTACTAGATCGTCGAAGCCTATAATCAGTAGTGCTGAAAGGATATTACGGTTCTGTTCAGCAACGGAGGGGCAACCATGGGTGATCTCTCATGCTCATGCTCATTTAAGTGAGATCCGGCTTCCAAAAAGTACATAAATATCACTTAAAAGGCCATATCTCAAGACAGGGTTGCCAGATCTTCAATGTTTTGGACTCGTTGGAAAGGTCTTTTGATAACCTATCCAACGATGGGTCGGATGGTGGATCCGGACATAGTTTACATACATTTAAGTGAGATCCGGCTTCCAAAAAGTACATAAATATCACTTAAAAGGCCATATCTCAAGACAGGGTTGCCAGATCTTCAATGTTTTGGACTCGTTGGAAAGGTATTTTGATAACCTATCCAACGATGGATCGGATGGTGGATCCGGACATAGTTTACATACATTTAAGTGAGATCCGGCTTCCAAAAAGTACATAAATATCACTTAAAAGGCCATATCTCAAGACAGGGTTGCCAGATCTTCAATGTTTTGGACTCGTTGGAAAGGTCTTTTGATAACCTATCCAACGATGGGTCGGATGGTGGATCCGGACATAGTTTACATACATTTAAGTGAGATCCGGCTTCCAAAAAGTACATAAATATCATTTAAAGGCCATATCTCAAGACAGGGTTGCCAGATCTTCAATGTTTTGGACTCGTTGGAAAGGTCTTTTGATAACCTATCCAACGATGGATCGGATGGTGGATCCGGACATAGTTTACATACATTTAAGTGAGATCCGGCTACTAAAAAGTACATAAATATCACTTAAATGGCCATATCTCGAGACAGGGTTGCCAGATCTTCAATGTTTTGGACTCGTTGGAAAGTTCTTTTGATAACCTATCCAACGATGGGTCGGATAGTGGATCCGGACATAGTTTACATACATTTAAGTGAGATCCGGCTTCCAAAAAGTACATAAACATCACTTAAGTGACCATATCTCGAGACAGGGTTGCCAGATCTTCAATGTTTTGGACTCGTTAGAAAGGTCTTTTGATAACCTAACCAACGATGGGTCGGATGGTGGATCCGGACATAGTTTACATACATTTAAGTGAGATCCGGCTTCCAAAAAGTGCATAAATATCACTTAAGTGGACATATCTCGAGACAGGGTAGCCAGATCTTCAATGTTTTGGACTCGTTGGAAAGGTCTTTTGATAACCTATCCAACGATGGGTCGGATGGTGGATCCGGACATAGTTTACATACATTTAAGTGAGATCCGGATATATGTGAAAACACATTTTTATACATAACTTTTGAACTACTTATCGAAACTTCAATCTGTATAAAACTCGATCTATGGGACCCTAAACCAAGTCGAATGCAACAGGTTCGGGTCAAATCGGTTCAGCCAGTGCTGAGAAACATGAGCTAGTTTGTTGGTCACATACATACATACACACACACATACACACAGACATTTGTTCAGTTTTTGATTCTGAGTCGATATGTATACATGAAGGTGGGTCTACGACGTTTTTATACAAAGTTCATTTTTAGAGCAGGATTATAGCCTTACCTCAGTGAGGAAGGCAAAATGAATGCAAGAAAAATCCCGGCTGCTGATTGGCTGAAAGCACGTAGCAAATGTTGCTTCCTCTCCTGCTTTCGCAAAACTCTCACGCGAGAGCTTGGTACCACTGTTGCCACATTTCATGCGAACTATATAAGCTAGCACTTAGCCTCAGAAAATTTCAGTGCCTATCGCGGTTTCGTCAAAGACGGATCCACGGTGGTAATTTTATTGCTCACACACACACGCACACATTGAACGACACAGTATGTGCACCAAATTGGGAGGAATTCTGTTCTAATGAAGATTGTTAGGAAGGTGACCGGAAAACTAGAATGATTTGGGGCAATGGGGTTGGGACCACATTGGTAGAACATTGGCCACACCCGGAGTGGCCATGGCCCTGGGGAAGGTTCTTCCGGGGGGACATTTACCGAACCATACGACTTGGGGCAATATGGGTATCAAAATTCATGGTTTTTGAAACTGATAATGAAAATGGCCATTTCGACCGGATTGGCCACACCCGGAGTGGCCAGTGCCCTGGGAAAGGTTCTACCGGGGGGACATTAATCGAACCAGAGAGTAATCGAACCATACTACTTAGGGCAATATGGGTATCAAAATTCATGGTTTTTGAAACTGGTAATGGAAATGGCCATTTTGACCGGATTGGCCACACCCGGAGCGGCCATAGCCCTGGGGAAGGTTCTTCCAGTTTCAAAAACCAATATGAATTTTGATACCCATATTGCCCCAAGTTGTCAAAAAAAAAAAAATCAAAATCAAATCAAATTATTCGCTCTACAGCTTTGCCATGGCGTTCTCGATTACGAGATTCCTACTCAAAACTAAGTGTTCAAAGGCTTGATTGTTGAGGCAATTGCAAACCTCTTTCTACACCTAAATTTCCATCCACCCCGGGATTCGAACTGACGACCTTTGGATTGGGAGTCCAACTGCCTGCCAGCGACTCCACCGAGGCAGGACCCAGGGAGACGACTCCTACACCTGGACTGAGCTAACGACCTAACCTTTTTAGGTTAGTCCGGGGCCAACATTTACTTCCCGTCCGACGGAAGGCGTGATCAGACAAATCTCGTCTCGAAAAATGCCACCGGGACCGTCTGGGATCGAACCCAGGCCGATTGGGTGAGAGGCAATCACGCTTACCCCTACACCACGGTCCCGGCTTAAGTTGTATGGTTCGATTAATGTCTCCCGATAGAATCTTTTCCAGGGCACTGGCCACTCTGGGTGTGGCCAATCCGGTCAAAATGGCCATTTCCATTACCAGTTTCAAAAAACATGAATTTTGATACCCATATTGCCCCAAGTCGTATGGTTCGATTAATGTCCTCCCGGAAGAACCTTCCCCAGGGCCATGGCCACTCCGGGTGTGGCCAATGTTCTACCAATGTGGTCCCAACCCCATTGCCCCAAATTATTCTGGTTTTCCGGTGACCTTCCTAACAATCTTCATTAGAACAGAATCCTCCCAATTTGGTGCACATACTGTGTCGTTCAATGTGTGCGTGTGTGTGTGAGCAATAAAATTACCACCGTGGATCCGTCTTTGACGAAACCGCGATAGGCACTGAAATTTTCTGAGGCTAAGTGCTAGCTTATATAGTTCGCATGAAATGTGGGAACATGGTGCAAAATTTGCTTCCTCTCCTGCTTTCGCGAAACTCTCACGCGAGAGTTTGGCACCACTGTTGCCACATTTCATGCGAACTATATAAGCTAGCACTTAGCCTCAGAAAATTTCAGCGCCTATCGAGGTTTCGTCAAAGACGGATCCACGGTGGTAATTTTATTGCTCACACACACACACTCACACATTGAAAGACACAGTATGTGCATCAAATAGTGGCCAGTGCCCTAGGGAAGGTTCTACCGGGAGGACATTAATCGAATCATACGACTTGGGGCAATATGGGTATCAAAATTCATGGTTTTTGAAACTGGTAATTAAAATGGCCATTTTGACCGGATTGGCCACACCCGGAGTGGCCAGTGTCCAAGGGAAGGTTCTACCGGGAGGACATTAATCGAACTATCCGACTTGGGGCAATATGGGTATCAAAATTCATGGTTTTTGATACTGGACATGAAAATAACCATTTTGATTGTGGTGACCACAACCTAGAGTGGCCGGTTCCGTGGTATTTTCCGAACCATACTTGTTTTGGCAATATTTTCGTGTTTTGGCAATTTATTTCCACAGATGTGCCAAAGATTGGAAACATTTAATTAGAATAAATTATTCAGGATTAAATAAATAGGCAATGATTTAAAAATAAAATGTAATAGAATAATTTTTTAGGAGTTTTGTACAAAGTTCTTTGTCATATTGGTCATGTAGAACATAACCACCTGCACCTTTTTCGAATGGAAATGAGAATGATGTCAGTAAAATGTGCCTAAACTTGTTTTATTTATCTATAAGTGACAATGATTGGAAGTATTTCACCATCAGTAACATAATTAAAAAAATGCCGGTTTCCAGAAATTTCGATGAGACTTTTTCACCAGGTCGGAGCTACCTCTGGAAGATGTGCTTGACCAAATGACCGTAGTCTCATCCTCAAAGAGCTCCGAGTTGTCCAGTCCGATTGCCTCCTACTCGATGGAGTCGCACTTGGCCGTCATTTTGTACCAGGACGTTTGGGTTCAGTTAGCTGATGCTGCTGGCCTGCATGCACACGAGAACCCGCTTCAAGGCCGAACGAACTCAGCAAAGTGCGATTTTCAGTTACAGTGTATAGAGTTCTGGAGTTTTTTTTTTTTTGAAAAGGTCCAATAAACCAAATTTTCAGTTTTTGCTTTTTGGGTGTTTTTTAATACCCCTGACTCAAGGCGGTTTCAAAAATACCCAAAAAACAAAAACTGGAAATTTGGTTTATTGGACCTTTTCAAAAAAAAACTCCAGAGTTATTTATCTACACTGAGGAAAAAGAATGTAAGATTTTGATAAGCCTTCATCTTATGTGCTGCCTGATTTGAGTATCCACTAGCCTCTCGTGATTTTCATAGACAATCTTATGACCGTCACTATAAATTCATATTGCTTTAACCTCGGCTTTAACTAAACTTTACTTATGTATTTGGTCCACTGTTGATAGACTATGGACTTCATAAGAAATTCTTATGGAACTCATCTGTAATTTTTCAATGGTTTTCGCGTAAGATGCTAGTGTGAAATTTTTTGACATTTCAAGATGGTCTCCAAATAGCCCCGTAATTCATTACGGTAACTACTTCACAAAGCTGCCGCCGCCGCTATAAGTTTCTGATCGGACGAACAAATTTTCTTATTTACTGCAACCTCCAAGACTCAGGTGAGTTCTGTGGCGGGTGTTTCGTGGTTTTTGGTTCGAAGTTGAATATTTTGTTTTGGTATTTTAGGTAACATCAATGGCTGTTGTGGCAGTGCGTGGTCGAATGGTTACGCTGTCCGCTTTGTAAGCGGATGATTCTGGGTTCGATTCCCATCTGCTGCAACCTTCCATCGGATGAGGAAGTAAAATGTCGGTCCCGGCCTTGGTTGTTAGGCCGTTTAGGTGTAGGAGTCGTCTCCATGCCACAAGTACAAACAACACACCAAACCAAGCCTACTCCGGTGGAATCGCTGGCGGCGGTTGGACTCGCAATCCGAAGGTCGTCAGTTCAAACACTGGGGTGGAAGGTTCCTTGGAGTAGAAAGAGGTTTGGGTGCTCTCCCCATTCAAGCCTTCGGACTCCTAGGTTCGAGCAGAAACTTGCAATAGAGACCACAAAAGACCCGGGGGTCGTTAATGTGGATGGTTTGATTTTTTTTCAATGACTGTTGATTCCACCGACGGCCCTCCTCAGCATCCTCCAGAAGGATCCGGAGAATAGCATCGGTGAGGACAGTTCCGAGCAGCGGTCGAAGGGGTTTAAGTTTGATTGACGCGGTCATGCCGAAGGTGTTGGCCATCCGGCAGAATATGCCGAATCACCAGCAAAAGACGATTAAACCGGAGGCAGCGGAAACCAACGGGACGACGAGCAGCGGAGGAACAGTGGGACGACCACGAATAAGAACGAAAAATGAAATGAAGTTTTGGTTATATTACGATAATACGAAAATATACACGTTTAAAATTTAAATAAACTTTTGTTTTCATTCAATTAAAAATAAGAAAAAAAGAGTATAAAAAACAATGTATTTTAATATGATCTTCATGAGCATTGCCATATAATCTGTACACAACAGGGATGCCACATTTGAAGATTTTCGAGCACAGGCTCAATGCTCAAACGTATTGTTTTGCCATGTTATTCAATGATTTTTAATTAAATGAATTACTCACGAAAAACATAACAATGTTTTGCTTCTTCTGCCAAAAACAGATTTGTAAAATATTATTTTGCCATCAAGTTAAACTCATTAGCGTTTTTGTGATGTGCCCGAAAATCTTCAAAATCTGGCATGCCTGGTACACAATTCCATCTATGAATGTCATAAGATAATTCAATGGAAATCTTAATTGACGGCTTTGTCAAATTTTTCCTCCCAGCCATAAGAAAATCTTATGACATCCGAATAAAATCCTGATGTCGAAAGGTCATTATGGATTTTGTTAGTACTTTTTTTCTGAGTGTAGTAGCCAGAACCGCATATGTAAAACAGTGGTGTCACGGTTCGCTCACTCGAATCGTGGTTCAAACGATACGTCATGACGCTCAAGTGTGGTTCGCTCATGATTGCGAACCAAGCACGAGCGAACCACGATCCGAACGCCTGCCGTGGTTCGCATGAACCCTTGCTCTCTCATCGCGAAGGAGAGTGAGAGGGACCATCAATGAGCGGTTCGCAAGAAGAGCTAAAAAACAGCACTCAGAGAAAAACATTTCATGGTTTTGGCAACAGAAGGCTGCGGATGGCGGTTTAAGTCAGTGGGATGTCCTGGGTCTTCCAATGACGCCCTGGATTTATTATCGTAACAAACAAGAGGGCTGCGGTTTATGACTGCAGGTCATACCCGCATAGCTCCAGTGACATGGTGTCGATCCAAATCCCAAAATAAAATTCCCTGACTTTTCCCTGACCTCTCCAGACCACCAATTTTTTTATTTTATATTTTTTACTAACATATTGTTTGGAGCGTTTTTATGGTTTCATGCATTTTCCTTTTTGAATATTGCAAATTTAAGATATTGAAAAAATTCAATGACTTTTTTATTTTATTTTTTTAACGATGGATTCTGCAAAAACTAAAAAACTTTTTTTTTATTTTGTCAATCATTTTATTTCTAATCGAACATCCTAAATGAGCAACCATAAAATTGTCCTATGTTTTTTTTTATCTGGTGATGCCATTTTAACATATGAAACACAATAGCTTACAGGACGTTAAAAAAACTCTAGAAATAATTAATAATTACAATTGTTGCATGTTTAAAATTGCGATGAGTTAGTTTCACTTCATTTCCTAAAGAAAACTTAAAGTTAAAAGTTTTCAAAATAAAACAATTGAAAATTTGAATTAAAGTAAGAAGTCATGTTTAATTTAAAAATTGTTGCCTTTTGCGGAATTTTCAAACGAATATAAGAATTTAAGAATTTAAGAATTTAAGAATTTAAGAATTTAAGAATTTAAGAATTTATGAATTTAAGAATTTAAGAATTTAAGAATTTAAGAATTTAAGAATTTAAGAATTTAAGAATTTAAGAATTTAAGAATTTAAACTTAAGAATTTAAGAATTTAAGAATTTAAGAATTTAAGAACTTAAGAATTTAAGAATTTAAGAATTTAAGAATTTAAGAATTTAGAATTTAAGAATTTAAGAATTTAAGAATTTAAGAATTTAAGAATTTAAGAATTTAAGAATTTAAGAATTTAAGAATTTAAGAATTTAAGAATTTAAGAATTTAAGAATTTAAGAATTTAAGAATTTAAGAATTTAAGAATTTAAGAATTTAAGAATTTAAGAATTTAAGAATTTAAGAATTTAAGAATTAAGAATTTAAGAATTAAGAATTTAAGAATTTAAGAATTTAAGAATTTAAGAATTTAAGAATCCCAAGAATTTAAGAATCCAAGAACTAAGAACTTTAAGAATCAAGAATTTAAGAATTTAAGAATTTAAGAATTCCAAGAATTTAAGAATTTAAGAATTTAAGAATTTAAGAATCCAAGAATCAAGAATTTAAGAATCCCAAGAATTTAAGAACTCAAGAATTTTAAGAATTTAAGAATTTAAGAATCAAGAATTTAAGAATTTAAGAATCCCAAGAATTTAAGAATTTAAGAATTTAAGAATTTAAGAATTTAAGAACCCAAGAATTTAAGAATTTAAGAATCCCAAGAACTTAAGAACTTTAAGAACTTAAGAACTCCAAGAATTTAAGAACCCAAGAACTTAAGAATTTAAGAAAACCAAGAATCCTAAGAACTCAAGAATTCAAGAATCCAAGAATTTAGAATTTAAGAATTTAAGAATTTAAGAATTTAAGAATTTAAGAATTTAAGAATTTAAGAATTAAGAATTAAGAATTTAAGAATTTAAGAATTTAAGAATTTAAGAATTAAGAATTTAAGAATTAAGAATTTAAGAATTTAAGAATTTAAGAATTTAAGAACTTAAGAATTTAAGAATTTAAGAATTTAAGAATTTAAGAATTTAAGAATTCTAAGAATTTAAGAATTTAAGAATTTAAGAATTTAAGAATTTAAGAACTCCAAGAATCCAAGAATTTAAGAATTCAAGAATCAAGAATTCAAGAACTTAAGAATTTAAGAATTAAGAATTTAAGAACTTTAAGAACTCAAGAATCCAAGAATTAACCAAGAATCCCAAGAATCCAAGAACTTTAAGAATCCCAAGAACTTAAGAACTTAAGAACTCAAGAATTTAAGAATCCCAAGAACTCCAAGAATTTAAGAATTTAAGAATCAAGAATTTAAGAATTTAAGAATTTAAGAATTTAAGAATTTAAGAATTTAAGAAGAATTTAAGAATTTAAGAATTTAAGAATTTAAGAATTTAAGAACCTAAGAATTTAAGAATTTAAGAATTTAAGAATTTAAGAACTCAAGAATTTAAGAATTTAAGAATTTAAGAATTTAAGAATTTAAGAACTTAAGAATTTAAGAACTTAAGAATTCCAAGAACCTAAGAATCCCAAGAATCCTTTAAGAATCCCAAGAATCAAGAACCTAAGAATCCTAAGAATCCAAGAACTCCAAGAATCAAGAACTCAAGAACCCAAGAACTCAAGAACCTAAGAATCCTAAGAATTCAAGAATCCCAAGAACTTAAGAACCCAAGAATCCTAAGAATTCAAGAATCCCAAGAACTTAAGAATCAAGAATCTCAAGAATTCAAGAACTCAAGAATTTAAGAATCCCAAGAATTCAAGAATTCAAGAACCTAAGAACTCAAGAACCAAGAATCCCAAGAATTCAAGAACCCAAGAATTCAAGAACCTCAAGAACTCAAGAACTCAAGAATCCCAAGAACTCAAGAACTCAAGAACTCAAGAATTCAAGAATCCAAGAACTTAAGAACTCCAAGAATTTAAGAACCTAAGAATTTAAGAATTTAAGAACTTAAGAATTCAAGAACTTAAGAACTTAAGAACTTAAGAATTTAAGAATTTAAGAACTTAAGAACTCCAAGAATTCAAGAATTTAAGAACTCAAGAACTCAAGAACTCAAGAACCTAAGAACTCCAAGAATTTAAGAACTTTAAGAATTTAAGAATTCAAGAACTTAAGAATCCAAGAATCCAAGAATTTAAGAATCTAAGAATCCTAAGAATTTAAGAATCCTAAGAATCCTAAGAATTTAAGAATTTAAGAATTTAAGAATTTAAGAATAAGAATTAAGAATTTAAGAATTTAAGAATTTAAGAATTTAAGAATTTAAGAATTTAAGAATTAAGAATTTAAGAATTTAAGAATTTAAGAATTTAAGAATTTAAGAATCCCAAGAATTAAGAACTTAAGAATTTAAGAATTTAAGAATTTAAGAATTTAAGAATTTAAGAATTTAAGAACTCAAGAATTTAAGAATTAAGAATCAAGAACTTAAGAATTTAAGAATTTAAGAACTCAAGAACTCAAGAATTTAAGAACTCAAGAACTCAAGAACTTTAAGAATCCCAAGAATTTAAGAACTCCAAGAATCCAAGAACTTTAAGAATCCTAAGAACTCAAGAACTCCAAGAACTTAAGAATTTAAGAACTTAAGAACCTAAGAATTTAAGAATCAAGAATTTAAGAATTTAAGAATTTAAGAATCCCAAGAATTTAAGAATTTAAGAATTTAAGAATTTAAGAATTTAAGAATTTAAGAACTTAAGAATTTAAGAATTTAAGAATTTAAGAATTTAAGAATTTAAGAACTTAAGAATTTAAGAATTTAAGAATTTAAGAATTAATAAGAATTTAAGAATTTAAGAATTTAAGAACTTAAGAATTTAAGAATTTAAGAATTTAAGAATTTAAGAACTTAAGAACCCAAGAACTAAGAACCCAAGAATCCCAAGAATTAAGAATCCAAGAATTTAAGAATCCTAAGAACTCAAGAATTCAAGAACTCAAGAACTTAAGAACTCAAGAACTAAGAATTTAAGAATCCCAAGAATTAAGAATCAAGAATTCAAGAATCTAAGAATTTAAGAACTTAAGAATTTAAGAATCCAAGAACTAAGAATTTAAGAATTCAAGAACCCAAGAATCCAAGAATCCTAAGAATTCCAAGAATCCCAAGAATCAAGAATCCCAAGAACTTAAGAATCCCAAGAATCCCAAGAATTTAAGAACTTAAGAACTCAAGAACTTAAGAACTAAGAATCCAAGAACCCAAGAACCTAAGAACTCAAGAATCCCAAGAACTCAAGAATTCAAGAACTAAGAATCAAGAATTTAAGAATTCAAGAACTCAAGAATTTAAGAATTTAAGAACTCAAGAACCCAAGAATTTAAGAATTTAAGAATTTAAGAATTTAAGAATTTAAGAACTTAAGAATTTAAGAATTTAAGAATCCAAGAATTTAAGAATTTAAGAATTTAAGAATTTAAGAATTTAAGAACTTAAGAACTTAAGAATTTAAGAATTTAAGAATTTAAGAATTTAAGAATTTAAGAACTTAAGAATTTAAGAATTTAAGAATTTAAGAATTTAAGAATTTAAGAATCTAAGAACCCAAGAACTTAAGAACTCAAGAACCCAAGAACCCAAGAACCCAAGAATCCAAGAATTCAAGAATCCAAGAACCCAAGAACCCAAGAACTCAAGAACTCAAGAACTCAAGAACTCAAGAACTCAAGAACCTCAAGAACCTAAGAACCCAAGAACCCAAGAACTCAAGAATTAAGAATTTAAGAACTCAAGAATCCAAGAATCCAAGAATTCAAGAATTTAAGAATTTAAGAATTTAAGAATTTAAGAATTTAAGAATTTAAGAATTTAAGAATTTAAGAATTTAAGAATTTAAGAATTTAAGAATTTAAGAATTTAAGAATCCCAAGAATCCAAGAATCTAAGAACCTAAGAATCCCAAGAATCCCAAGAACTCAAGAATCCAAGAACCCAAGAATCCCAAGAACCCAAGAACCTAAGAATCCAAGAACTTAAGAACTTAAGAACCCAAGAATCCCAAGAACCCAAGAATCCCAAGAACCTAAGAATCCCAAGAATCCCAAGAATCCCAAGAATCAAGAACTCAAGAACCCAAGAACTCAAGAATTAAGAATTTAAGAATTCAAGAATTAAGAATTTAAGAATCCAAGAACTTTAAGAACCCAAGAATTCCAAGAATTCAAGAACCAAGAACCTAAGAACTCAAGAACCAAGAATCTAAGAATTTAAGAATTTAAGAATTTAAGAATTTAAGAATTTAAGAATTTAAGAACCCAAGAATTAAGAATTTAAGAATTTAAGAATTTAAGAATTAAGAATTTAAGAATTTAAGAACTTAAGAATTTAAGAACTCTAAGAATCCCAAGAATTTAAGAATTCAAGAATCAAGAACTTAAGAATTTAAGAATTTAAGAACTTAAGAACTTAAGAATTCAAGAATCCAAGAACTCAAGAATCCTAAGAACTCCAAGAATCCAAGAATCCCAAGAACCCAAGAACTCCAAGAATCTAAGAACTCCAAGAACTCCAAGAATCCCAAGAATTTAAGAATCCCAAGAATTTAAGAATTTAGAATCCAAGAACTTAAGAATTTAAGAACTCAAGAACTCAAGAACTTAAGAATTAAGAATTTAAGAATTAATTTAAGAATTTAAGAACTTAAGAACCTAAGAACTCAAGAACTTAAGAATTAAGAATTTAAGAACCTAAGAACTCAAGAATTTAAGAACTCAAGAACTTTAAGAACTCAAGAATTTAAGAACTCAAGAACTCCAAGAATTTAAGAATTTAAGAACTAAGAACTCAAGAACTCAAGAATTTAAGAACCTAAGAATCCAAGAACTCAAGAACTCAAGAACCCAAAACTCAAGAATCCCAAGAATCCTAAGAACTCAAGAATCTAAGAATTTAAGAACTTAAGAATCCCAAGAATCCAAGAATCCCAAGAATCAAGAATTTAAGAATTTAGAATTAAGAACCCAAGAACTCAAGAATTTAAGAACTCAAGAATCCAAGAATTTAAGAATCCAAGAATTTAAGAATTAAGAATTTAAGAATTTAAGAATTTAAGAATTTAAGAATTTAAGAATTAAGAATTTAAGAATTTAAGAATTAAGAATTTAAGAATTTAAGAATAAGAATTTAAGAATTTAAGAATTTAAGAATTTAAGAATTTAAGAATTTAAGAATTTAAGAATTTAAGATTTAAGAATTTAAGAATTTAAGAATTTAAGAATTTAAGAATTAAGAATTTAAGAACTTAAGAACTCAAGAATTTAAGAATTTAAGAATTTAAGAATTTAAGAATTTAGAATTTAAGAATTTAAGAATTTAAGAATTAAGAATTTAAGAATTTAAGAATTTAAGAATTTAAGAATTTAGAATTTAAGAATTTAAGAATTTAAGAATCCAAGAATTTAAGAATTTAAGATTTAAGAATTTAAGAATTTAAGAATTTAAGAATTTAAGAATTTAAGAATTTAAGAATTTAAGAATTTAAGAATTAAGAATTTAAGAATCCCAAGAATTTAAGAATTTAAGAATTTAAGAATTTAAGAATTTAAGAACTCAAGAACTTAAGAATTTAAGAATTTAGAATTTAAGAATTTAAGAATTTAAGAATTTAAGAATTTAAGAACTTAAGAATTTAAGAATTTAAGAATTTAAGAATTTAAGAATTTAAGAATTTAAGAATTTAAGAATTTAAGAATTTAAGAATTCAAGAATTTAAGAACTAAGAATTTAAGAATTTAAGAATTTAAGAATTTAAGAATTTAAGAATTCAAGAATCCAAGAATTTAAGAATTTAGAACTTAAGAATTTAAGAACTCAAGAATTTAAGAATTTAAGAATTTAAGAATTTAAGAATTTAAGAATTTAAGAATTTAAGAATTTAAGAATTTAAGAATTTAAGAATTTAAGAATTTAAGAATTTAAGAATTTAAGAATTTAAGAATTTAAGAATTTAAGAATTTAAGAATTTAAGAATTTAAGAATTTAAGAACTAAACTTAAGAATTCAAGAATTTAAGAATTTAAGAATCCAAGAATTTAAGAACTTAAGAATTTAAGAATTTAAGAATTTAAGAATTTAAGAATTTAAGAATTTAAGAATTTAAGAATTTAAGAATTTAAGAATTTAAGAATTTAAGAATTTAAGAACTTAAGAACTTAAGAATTTAAGAATTTAAGAATTTAAGAATTTAAGAATTTAAGAATTTAAGAATTTAAGAATTTAAGAATTTAAGAATTTAAGAATTTAAGAATTTAAGAATTTAAGAATTTAAGAATTTAAGAATTTAAGAATTTAAGAATTTAAAATTTAAGAATTTAAGAATTTAAGAATTTAAGAATTTAAGAATTAAGAATTTAAGAATTTAAGAATTTAAGAATTTAAGAATTTAAGAATTTAAGAATTTAAGAATTTAAGAATTTAAGAATTTAAGAATTTAAGAATTTAAGAATTTAAGAATTTAAGAATTTAATTTAAGAATTTAAGAATTTAAGAATTTAAGAATTAAGAATTTAAGAATTTAAGAATTTAAGAATTTAAGAATTTAAGAATTTAAGAATTTAAGAATTTAAGAATTAAGAATTTAAGAATTTAAGAATTTAAGAATTTAATTTAAGAATTTAAGAATTTAAGAATTTAAGAATTTAAGAATTTAAGAATTTAAGAATTTAAGAATTTAAGAATTTAAGAATTTAAGAATTTAAGAATTTAAGAATTTAAGAATTTAAGAATTTAAGAATTTAAGAATTTAAGAATTTAAGAATTTAAGAATTTAAGAATTTAAGAATTTAAGAATTTAAGAATTTAAGAATTTAAGAATTTAAGAATTTAAGAATTTAAGAATTTAAGAATTTAAGAATTTAAGAATTTAAGAATTTAAGAATTTAAGAATTTAAGAATTTAAGAATTTAAGAATTTAAGAATTTAAGAATTTAAGAATTTAAGAATTTAAGAATTTAAGAATTTAAGAATTTAAGAATTTAAGAATTTAAGAATTTAAGAATTTAAGAATTTAAGAATTAAGAATTTAAGAATTTAAGAATTTAAGAATTTAAGAATTTAAGAATTTAAGAATTTAAGAATTTAAGAATTTAAGAATTTAAGAATTTAAGAATTTAAGAATTTAAGAATTTAAGAATTTAAGAATTTAAGAATTTAAGAATTTAAGAATTTAAGAATTTAAGAATTTAAGAATTTAAGAATTTAAGAATTTAAGAATTTAAGAATTTAAGAATTTAAGAATTTAAGAATTTAAGAATTTAAGAATTTAAGAATTTAAGAATTTAAGAATTTAAGAATTTAAGAATTTAAGAATTTAAGAATTTAAGAATTTAAGAATTTAAGAATTTAAGAATTTAAGAATTTAAGAATTTAAGAATTTAAGAATTTAAGAATTTAAGAATTTAAGAATTTAAGAATTTAAGAATTTAAGAATTTAAGAATTTAAGAATTTAAGAATTTAAGAATTTAAGAATTTAAGAATTTAAGAATTTAAGAATTTAAGAATTTAAGAATTTAAATTTAAGAATTTAAGAATTTAAGAATTTAAGAATTTAAGAATTTAAGAATTTAAGAATTTAAGAATTTAAGAATTTAAGAATTTAAGAATTTAAGAATTTAAGAATTTAAGAATTTAAGAATTTAAGAATTTAAGAATTTAAGAATTTAAGAATTTAAGAATTTAAGAATTTAAGAATTTAAGAATTTAAGAATTTAAGAATTTAAGAATTTAAGAATTTAAGAATTTAAGAATTTAAGAATTTAAGAATTTAAGAATTTAAGAATTTAAGAATTTAAGAATTTAAGAATTTAAGAATTTAAGAATTTAAGAATTTAAGAATTTAAGAATTTAAGAATTTAAGAATTTAAGAATTTAAGAATTTAAGAATTTAAGAATTTAAGAAAGAATTTAAGAATTTAAGAATTTAAGAATTTAAGAATTTAAGAATTTAAGAATTTAAGAATTTAAGAATTTAAGAATTTAAGAATTTAAGAATTTAAGAATTTAAGAATTTAAGAATTTAAGAATTTAAGAATTTAAGAATTTAAGAATTTAAGAATTTAAGAATTTAAGAATTTAAGAATTTAAGAATTTAAGAATTTAAGAATTTAAGAATTTAAGAATTTAAGAATTTAAGAATTTAAGAATTTAAGAATTTAAGAATTTAAGAATTTAAGAATTTAAGAATTTAAGAATTTAAGAATTTAAGAATTTAAGAATTTAGAATTTTAGAATTTAAGAATTTTAGAATTTTAGAATTTTAGAATTTTAGAATTTTAGAATTTTAGAATTTTAGAATTTTAGAATTTTAGAATTTTAGAATTTTAGAATTTTAGAATTTTAGAATTTTAGAATTTTAGAATTTTAGAATTTTAGAATTTTAGAATTTTAAGATTTTAGAATTTTAGAATTTTAGAATTTTAGAATTTTAGAATTTTAGAATTTTAGAATTTTAGAATTTTAGAATTTTAGAATTTTAGAATTTTAGAATTTTAGAATTTTAGAATTTTAGAATTTTAGAATTTTAGAATTTTAGAATTTTAGAATTTTAGAATTTTAGAATTTTAGAATTTTAGAATTTTAGAATTTTAGAATTTTAGAATTTTGAAATTTTAGAATTTTAGAATTTTAGAATTTTAGAATTTTAGAATTTAAAAATATTTTTTTTTGTTCTCTTGATTGTTTTTATTTTTTATTTTTAAATATTGATATCTTTGATTTTTGTTTTCATTGTTTTTAATTTTTGAATCAAAAATTTCAAATCTTTCAATTTTTTTTTATATGAATTTATTTTTTTTTTTGGTTTTTTAATACTGAGCAATCTACGGAATCGGTCTTTTTTCTTCAATTTAATTTTTGTATTTTTTAATCCGACTGAAACTTTTTTGGTGCCTTCGGTATGCCCAAAGAAGCCATTTTGCATCATTAGTTTGTCCATATAATTTTCCATACAAATTTGGCAGCTGTCCATACAAAAATGATCCATGAAAATTCAAAAATCTATATTTTTTGAAGGAATTTTTTGATCGATTGGTGTCTTCGGCAAAGTTGTAGGTATGGATATGGACTTCACTGGAAAAAAAGAATACACGGTAAAAAAATTTGTGTTTTTTCTTTATTTAACTTTTTATCGCTAAAACTAGTGTTTTTTGGCAAATCAAGTTTTAGTGATAAAAAGTTAATTTTTTTTACCGTGTATTATTTTTTCCAGTGGGTGGGTCTCGTGGCGCAGGGGTAGCGGCTTCGGCTGCCGATCCCGATGATGCTATGAGACGCGGGTTCGATTCCCGCCTTATCCACTGAGCTTCTATCGGATGGTGAAGTAAAACGTCGGTCCCGGTTTCTCCTGTCTCGTCAGAGGCGCTGGAGCAGAAATCCCACGTTAGAGGAAGGCCATGCCCCGGGAGGCGTAGTGCCAATAGTTTCGTTTTTTCGTTTTTTATTTTTTCCAGTGTAGTCCGTATCCATACCTACAACTTTGCCGAAGACACCAAATCGATCAAAAAATTCCTTCAAAAGATACAGATTTTTAATTTTCATGGATAATTTTTGTATGGACAGCTGCGAAATTTGTATGGAAAATTATATGGACAGACTAATGATGCAAAATGTTTCTTTGGGCATACCGAAGGCACCAAAAAAGTTTCAGTCGGATTAAAAAACACAAAAAAAATCGAATGACCGAAATCTGGAAGAACTGCTCATTATTTTTCCTAATTTTATTTCCTAATTTTTGAATAATCCAATTTTGATTGTTGGAGCTGTTTTTGAATGTTTGGATTTTTTATTTTTCTTCAAGAATGTTCAAATTAAAAAAATATTTCTACTGGTTGAATCCCATCTAAAATTCAAGGCGGAGAAGCTTCTGTTACGTCCAATCAGGCTCATATTTGGGATAGAAGCACGTACTGTGGAACATGCCCAATTATAATTTTACATCCAAATGTCTGTATCTTCAGGAAAAGTTTGAAATATGGTTAAGATTCACAAGATTAAAATAAAAAAAAAAACAATAAATAAGGATTAAAAACATTACTCAAAACTTTAAAGAAATTAAATATTCATAGTCGGTATGTTTAAAAATGAGTTGAGTGTAACAACCCTGTTTTTCCACAAACTTTTGTTTTATTTCTTTAATTCTTGAATTTAATTCTTCAATTTTTAGTTCCATTTCACCATCACTATTTTGATTACATTTTAGATTACTTAAAATTAGACTACTTTGGATCATTTTTGAATCATAGTTCAGTTTAATTTTGAGAATAATAAAAAAAAAGATAACGAATACTAAAGTGAAATTTTGGAAAAAAATTCTAGCCTTACAATTTTTTTAGAATTTTAGAATAAGAATTTAAAAAATTAAGAAACAATTCCAAAACATCAGAATTTCAGATTTTTTAAATTATTCAATTTTTCTGACAAAATGTATGATTTTCTCCATGGTCCCTGGACTTCTGCGTTCTTTCCGGACTGAACAATATAAAAAATTAAATATTATCAATGTTGCAAAGTTCTAGGGCGAATTTTCAAAAAGAAATGAAATTTTGTAGTAATATTTTTAAGATCATCGAAATTCCCTGACCCACCTTAAAATTCCCTGACTTTCCCTGACTTTTCCAGGTCAAATAAAATTCCCTGACAATTCCAGGTTTTCCCTGACTTTTCCAGAAATCGACACCATGAGTGAGTATGGTAGACTTTTTTTTATATTATGTTGTTTTGTCCCCTGGGTCAACAGAGGACTCCCTTGTTCTTTGGGGACCATCCACAAACGTGAACACTTCTTTGTAAATCTCAAACCCCCCCCCCCCCCTCATCGTGGACAATTTCCATTCAAATTAAATCTTTTTTCTATGGAACGTGGTTAATCGCCATAGCCCCCCCCCCCCCCTCTCACCCTAAGGTGTCCACGTAGTTTATGGATGGTCCCTTGATAACTTTATCGTTAACAAATTTGAACAATTTTGTGGGAGTGAAGAATAAAAACAAATAAGTTTTTCTATCAGTGCCTACATTCTCCGTTGGCGAACCGTTCGCTGAACGCTCTCTTTACTCCGTTCAGAGCGGAGCGGCAAGCGAGCAGAGAAATGATGATCGAAATTTTGGTTCGCGAACCGTTCAAACCCGCCGCTCTGAGCGTTCGATAAGCGCTCACCCGATAGGTTCGTCGATTGAGTGGCTATGATACGCTCAAAAGGGAACCGTGACACCACTGATGTAAAATAATCTTGCCACGCATAATAGTAATTAATTAAATAAATAGAAATTTTCTTTTGGAAACAAAGCAAACAAAATTGCCACTTTCTGAATGTCATGCAAAATTCCCTGCTTTTTCAAGGTACACTGATAATCAACATTACACACTGTTCAGTTCACTTTTACACACTTGTATGGGATTTTTCAGTTCAAGTATGATTACACGAAAGTGTGTAATCATCATACTTGAATTGAAAAATCCCATACAAGCAGGGTTACCAGGTCTGAAGAGAAAAAAATCTGGCAAAAAAAACTGGGAAAATCTGTCAAGCCACTTTTCTCAAAGTAATAAGCAATTTTGTGTTCAAAAACAGTGTATTTACACTTTTTATACATTATAGCTTCACAAAATAAACAAAACACGTCAATAAAACAATGTATGGAAGAAATAGAAAATATTTTTTTTTCAAATTGGCTCGCAAAAAATCTGGAAATGCCAGATTTATCTGGCAACCTGGCACCGTTGCATACAAGTGTGTAAAAGTGAACTGAAAAAAGTGTAATGCTGTTTACCAGTGTACTCAAATGTGGGTCTTGGGGAGCGTTCTTTTATTACGTAACGCGAAAAATCGGACTTTTAGACCCCCTCCCCCGCCCCCTCGTAACAAAATTTCCATACAAATTTCAGGGTGACCACTCAAATCCCATTTTCAAATTCCCGACTTTTTCCCGACTTTTTTCCAGACTTTTCCAGAATGCTCAAATAATACGCATTTTTTATCTAAAGAATGATTTCAAACAAAAAACTTTCTAAAAGAAAAGTCAATATTAGCCACAAAAAAAAAATAATGAATTTAAAAATAATCCAAATAAAGGCATTTTTTATAAATACACAAACTAAACAACAAATTAAAAAAACTTCAAAAATGGAATATAATTATTATGATACAGAGTAGAAACACAAACAATTAGTCTTTAAAAAAACGAAAGTTCAACAATACTTATAACTTCCTTGTAATTTTTTTAAATTAGCAAAAGTATAGTTTTTGATGCTTCGTTTCATCTGGAAATAACAAAAGGTCAAAGATAACTGAACTTAAAATTTCGTTACTTTTTTTTTTAAACTTCACCATCATTTTAAATCAAAGAATGATAAAAACATAATTGCTGGTATGTCAAGAAATTTATAAAAAAATGTTTTTGCCAAGTTCCTTTTTTTAATTTAGTAATTTTTGATATATTTTTTTCAATTTTACTTTATATAGTGGTATTTACAGTATTTAACTGTTTTATTTTTTCAATGAACATTCAGTTTGATATGATTTTATGTTTTACCACTTATTTTAAGCAAATTGTTTGAAGAGACAATTTTTTTAACGGTTTCGCAATAACTCTAACTTTCCTGGATTATTTTTTTTTTACAATTTCAAAATTTTGTACAATTTCAAAAAAATGTTTTCAAAACGTAAAAAAAGTTTTTAAATTTTGGATTTTATTTGATATTTAAATTTTCCGATAACTGAAAATCAAGCTTTTTGTGTTACTCAATGAATTTAGTTAAACAATTAAAAATACGTGTGTGTGTGTGTGTGTGTGTGTGTGTGTGTGTGTGTGTGTGTGTGTGTGTGTGTGTGTGTGTGGCAATCCAATACCCGCTGGCCGGCAGCGAAATTATGGGAAAGTATAATTTGTATGAGTCTTGGGTTATGCTAAGGCTACCAACTCTTGCTGAGCAAAAATCCGTATACTTTACCGACATGACACCATGGTACAAAAAAAAGGCAAGGAATTATTTAGATAAATTTGATATTTTACAAAAAGAAATATTTTTGTTAAACGTTTAAAAGTTTACGAAATATCAAGTTTACTTTTACGAATAATATTGTTGTCAGTGTTTTCACGAAAACATGTCTAGAGCTTTCATTGGAAATGTCCTTTAACCCTCTAACGCCCATGGTTACTCCAGAGCACCACTAATTTTTGTCTTCAAAACTAAATTTCTCTGCAACCAACCAATTTTTCAACCTGGTTCAACCTACATTAGTTTATATAGAATGTTAACTTATAATAATTAAAATTTCATCCAATTCGGTCGATCCAGTTACGAGTAATGGAGAAAAACGTAAAAAATCTAGATTTCGCTCTGGGCGGGAAGGGGTTAAATACAAGCACAACACAAGGTTTTCACAAGCTTTAGTAAGCCTTTTGATCTTTTATTTGATAAATATGTTTTGTAAGGAATTTGAAAAGAACAATAATTATTATTGACAATCAAATTTGAACTGAGGAAAACCCGGAAAATTATGTAAGTTATCTCTTTAAAATCAAACTGACAGTTAAATAAAAATGTCTTATTAGCAAAAGCTTTGAACCAATCAAAAAAGCAATGCTCGGATTAGTTTTCAAAAAGCCGTAAGAGCCAATGGTAAACAAAGCCTTTTTTGCATCGGTATCCGACCTACTTACGAAAAACAAATTTCAAAAATGCTTGAGATTGTTCATCTATACGTCTCTCAAGTGCCCCAAACTAAAAATTAACGAAATTTTGTTACAATTGGGAGAAAAACGATTATTAGTGTCCGAGGTCACGGTGGCTCTTACGGCTTCTTGAAAACTCACCCGAGAATGATTTTTTTTAAAGTTGTTACGTAAAAATCCATATTATGCGAAAAATTCCGTACAAAAAATCCGGCCTGTTTAAAATCCGCGGAGAGGGTCGAAAATCCGTACGGTAAGGAAAAAATCCGTACAGTTGGTAGCCTTAGGTTATGCTGATACATGTTATCTCAGTCCCGGGTATTAGGTGGTGACAGCCCTCGCGCTGCTTCCAATGACCGGTTTCAGAATGACAGAGCTCCTTGCGGTCCAATTTCGAGGTCATTGGGCATTGTCTGGCCCCGCCCAAACATAAACCAAGAACCAGAAGAGTCCTCGACCTATCTTTAGACTTCCAATCCCATAAGGCAAAAATGAGATCAGCGCGTATTTAGTGGTTGTTGATAAGCAGGCCCGTGTGGATCAATCGGACCGCGCACTGGACTCACAATCCAGAGGTCACCGGTTCGAATCCCGCGGCGGGCGCTCTAAAATTCTTTGTGTAAATATGGGTATTCGGCGCCGTCGCTCCGTGCCATACTTTCATACACTTAGGAGCCCAGAGCGGCGAAGTCCTTGTAGATAAAAGGAAGACACTAGCGGTTGGTACTAGCAATGGTGGCCGACAGCTATAAAGTCAACTTCGTTTTTTGATAAGCAGGCAGAATTTTACAGTTTCAGTTTGGATAGATCTCACCAAGTTTCTGGAATCCCAGTAGCCTTTCTTGCTTCTAAACATCCGGACGTTGCCAGCTACTTTTAGTCGTACGGATCCGGACGGCCAGCTGCGTGTCGATCCGACACATATCCTGGCGAGTGTATTCTGGAAAGTTTGCCTTGGCAGCTGTGGACACGATCTTGCGGTGTGTCATCTTCAACAACCAAATTTCAGTAATACAAAAATCACTACGATTATTAACAAAAACAAAGCTGTGCAGTGAGTGGAGCATGTCGCACACTCTATTATAAAAAGTTTTCTTCATGTAACTTTTACACAACACAATTTTTCTAACTTTTCCTCGAATTCTTCATTTCCAGGAACGAGTTGAGTTTCACCATAATTTCACTATTTCGAACTAAAATGGCTTAGCACAACTTTCTTTTCATTGAGGTACAAAAACTCAAAATAAAGAATACACACAACAGCCAAGCTTCAAAAACAGCAGCCATTTTTTAGATTTTGCTTTTTGCCTTCAAAATTTTTTTAAACCGATCAAAACAAATAAAACAAAATTTTCTTCCTCACTTTAGTCATCTTCGCATCAAAGCAAACGCTAAAACTGCTTTCTCTTTCTTGCCAACACACCGATGCTCATCAGACTGATCAGACTGGACAAATCTAGCAAAACAATGTCAAAGGGCCGTTGTGGGGTTGTAAACAAAGAGTGTATCCCTTTCATGCCAGATGTAAATTTAATATCTCGCTCTAGCTCTAGCTTTCAGGTATCTACAATGCTCTCTTCCGCACCCATTTTTTATGCTGCCAGGCTGTTTGTTCTCATCGCAGCAACCCATAAACATAGCGTCACCGGCAAGCTAGCAGCACACACCAAAAGAGAACAGCATAAATTTTCTCTCGAATTCCCCTCCCTCTCCCACAACCAAGCGGTCGCACTAATACTATCGCGTGCTTCCCAGTACGATGAACCAACACCAATACTGGCACACGTCTTCTGTTTCTGCTGCCACTTCAAAATCAAGCTGTCATCTTGGAGACGCATGGAAAACAAATTTATTTCACGAATTTCTCCCAGTATTCTTGGGAAATCCACTAAACTCCAACTTTTTCACAAGGAAAATGAACACACGCGACGATTTAAACACTTTTTGCCATATTAACATTTACATTTCACAATTAAAAACGCATTTTGAATTCGCGAACCGTTTAGGCCAACCTACCACGCCAACAGTAGAGGCTCTCCCCTTAGTTAAACAATTAAAAATATTTACCAAAAAAACCATTGCCAAAGTCAAGTTGGAATCTGTTTTCAAATATTCAATTATGTGACAAAATGAAATAGAATCATAACTCTAAGCTGGCCAGGCTCTATTTTTATATTAGTTTATCATTAACTCAACCTCTTGTTTGATAAACAAAAATTAATAGAGATCATATTATTCATGAAAAATATTAGGAAGATCTGTGTCAAAGACTCCAATATTAATTAAGATTTTAAAAGTTTTAAACAGCATTTCCATACTCAAATATATTGAAATTGTGAAAAGAACCTTAAATTTTAAGTAAGTTACTAAAGTAGAATTGAGCGAATTCAATTTGAAAATTGCACAAAATATTACAAAATTATTCAAGAGTTAAAAAATAATTTTCAAGCAAGTATGCTTAGAATTGGGTCCTTAAATGAAACTTAGTTTGCTGATATTATTGTTTACAGCGATAAAGCTTATTTTTCTGAGTACAATGACCCTTTGTACGACCACAAAGAGTTTAAAATGGATTTTTTAATCAATTTTGAAAAATTAACCTCGCGGTCCTTCTTGACAGAAAAGTTCCTACTTGACAGCTCGTTCCAAGGGGACCATAGTTGATCCATCGAAAAAATGTTGTCTTGTCAAAAAAAAATTGCATTAAAATGAAAAAAAGTGATCAGAAATTGTTTTTAATCGTGTTTTTTATCGTTGTACATAAAAATTGACATAGAGATATCCAAGCGCGAGACTGTGTTAGTTTGTAACAAAATTTACACGCAGACATAGGCAAATCGAGTAGAATGATTCGTCTGTCAAAATCAGCTGTGTCCTTTGTTATACCACGAGCACGTGGTAAACAGCTGGTTTTTACAGACGATTGATCTACTCGATTTGCTTATGTCTGCGTAAAAAAAGTGTAAACAAAATCAGCTGCTTGGAATTCAGCCAATCACAATCGTTCAAAACCAAAACAATACTTCAAATACAAATACTAACACAGAATGATGGTGTGCGTTAGAGAAACCGTGGAGATCTCTATAGGGCTTTAGTACCCAATTCCCGACTTTTCCCGACTTTTTGACAAAAAATCATAAATTCCCGACTTTTTCTCGATTTTTGGCGGATTTTGGCGAATTCCCGACTTTTTCCTGACTTTCCCGATTTCCCGACTTGAGTGGCCACCCTGTAAATTTTAAAAAAATTGTATGCCCCACCTCCCTTCCCCCCTACTGCGTTACGTAATAAAATAACGCTCCCTTGTTTCCTTTAAACGTCTATACTTCGAGTAAAAACATTTGAACCAAACATTTTTACGAGTGTCGTCTGTCACTGTCAAAAAGACGTCAAAGCGAAAAAAACGCAAGCCAAAAAGAAGAAACCAAACATTGTCGAAAAAAGGAGAGCACCGCAGCGGGGTTCGCTTAATTTTCTTCCAGTTTAAAAACTCTCGGTTCGCCTAAAAAGTGGCCCCTCTGAAATCGCGTGACTGAAATTGTGTGAGCCGATAGCTGCGAGACGTTGTAACGCAACCCCCGGGAGGGAGAATCTAGTTTTGCTCTTCCACAGTCGCCGCCACCGCAGAAGTAGCAACACGATGGCTACCGACATTATTAAAGGGTAAATTGGTGCTCCGGGGGAGGAAGGTGGGTCCATTTAATACTGTGCGTTTGTTTTAGGTACTCTCATTTGCAGCAGGAACTAAACCGTGCCCGGGATAATCTGAAGGGGCTCAATGAAAACATCCGGAAAATAATCGGACGCGATCCTTCCACGACGGAGCAGTACACCGGAGGAAACAGGTTGGTGGACACTGGGAAGGGGGATTGCGTGTGGTTGGAACGATGATTGATGATAGTTTAATACTTTTCAGTAGCTTCGGGACGTACTCCCGGAACGAGCCTAAAAAGCGTGGCTTTGAATCGACAAGAAGACCAGGCGATCAGCAGGACCGGAGATTTTCGGACGGTGGAGGAGCTCCGAATGCTGCGAAACGACGCGCCGTAGGGGAAACCATATCGGTGTTTAGTCGGCTTTCGGGGCCACCGAGTCGCGATGCGGAGTACGAGAAACCTAGGATCCATTCACGAGTTATCAAGGAACAACCCACCCGGCAGGAGATTGTGGCCGCCCAGGGCAGCGACGAGAAATCGCGGGCCCGTAATCGACGAATCTTCGGTTCTCTGCTGGGAACACTACAGAAATTTACCCAAGAAGAGTCCAAACTCAAGTCCAAGGAGGAGAAGAAAGCTCAGATTGAGAAAAAACTGGAAGAGCAGCAAAAAGTCGAGCGGGAAAACATGCGCAAGGAGAAGCAGTGCCTGTTTACTGACCGGAAGCGGCAACAGCTGGAAATTCGTGCCATCGAGACGAAAATGAACAAGATGAAGGATCTGGAGGCTTGGGAAGAGACCAAAAAGCCGCTGGCAAACTTTATCAAAACCAAAACCAGTCCCCATATTTACTTCCTGCCGAAGAAGATGGACACAAAGATGGAGAAGAAACTCAAGGAAAGCCAGGAGGAACACAAGAGTAAGTAAAGAGGAATTTTAGAGGTGGATCACGGCTCACTTTTTTCCTACAACTGTTTCAGAAATGATGGACACCAAGCGGCAGGAGGTGCTGGAAAGTATCGCCAGCGTGGAAGCCCGCTTCAAGGCAGACATCCGCAACCTGGAGGAAAATGCGAACCGAAACAAGTCGGAAACTGGTGTGGTCGTGGCCAACCCACCAAGCTCCAAGCACGACCGTATAGCTGTCGATGAGGAGGAGGACGATGACCACGACGATCACCAGCTGGAAGGGCCGGCGCTGCCGTCGACCGGTTTCAAAATTACCATCCAGAACCATGACGTGGCTCAGGGTGAGAGGCAGATTCAAAGCTAAACAATTTCTTATAATTCTAAACGATCGATCTTCTCCTCTCTACATCCAACAGTAAAATCCGAAGGATCCCCCAAAGTTGTGCGCCTGGTCGATGGTCCTATCCCGGCAAACCCAAAGTCGGGACTCGGGACTTCCGGTGACGGGGACGGCCGCGTGGTCGGATCCGATAGTGCTTCCTCCTCTTCCTACCTGAACCAGGGAGAAAATTTTCAAATCACGTTCAAAACAGATCGCGACGGTGACTCCGAGTGATCGGGAATCAAGTGCAACAAGCTACTGCAAGGTACAACAACATCAACAACACCAACAAATTAAATGATTGACCCTGCGACGAGGAGAAGCAAAAATCAAGTCTCAAACAGTACCCCAGTACAACACGATGCAGCAAACAATAGTCCCTTGCACTTGCTGATGCGGTTTTTTTTTAATTTAATTTTTTTTTGTGGAAAAAAATAATGTTTGAAACTCCGATTTACTGTATCGATGTACTCAACTAAACAATTTAGTTCATTTCAACAAAAGTAATATTGCATTCAAATAAAGAAGACTAGTAATAATTTATTGTGTTTTGAATTGTGTTAAGTTGCACCCGATTTTGTCCTAACGTCACAATTATATATACAATTTTCTTCACCACGTGTCGAAAGTAGAAAATGCTTAAGAGGCAGTATTGGTAAATTCTGCTCGGTTTGTTCTAGAAGTCGTATCGAGGTGCTCCGATTTGGATGAAACTTTCAGCGTTTGTTTGACTATACATGAGATGAACTCATGCCAAATATGAGCCCTCTACGACAAAGGGTAGTGGGGTAAAACGGGCTTTGAAGTTTGAGGTCCAAAAAACCTAAAAAATCTTAAAATTGCTCGCATTTCCGTAAAACTTCATCAATTCCAACTTTCGTGGATGCATTTGAAAGGTCTTTTGAAGCACTTCAAAATGGACCATAGACATCCAGGATCAGCTTGACTTTTTCTCATAGCTTTTGCAAATTACTGTTAAAAATTGGTTTTTTTAAACCTTAATATCTTTTTGCAACAGACTCCAACACCCATACTTCCATAGGTCAAAAGATAGGTAATTTCATGGACTATAAGCCTACGGTAATAACTTTTTGGCCAATCGCAGTCTTTCTCATAGTTTTTCGATTTTTCTACAACAAACATTTTACAACGTTAGTTTTTGCCCTGTAGGCCTCCATAGCGGCACTTTATGGTCTCAATTTTGTCATATTTAGAATCCTCGGAAAATTTCACGTTAGTTAGAAGTATTGGAGTTGTAAATTTGATTGGAAACTACTCTACCATGGTTCTACTTGACAGCTTGTTACAAGGGGACCATAGTTGATCCATCGAAAAAATGTTGTTTTGTCAATATCATTACAATTAAAAAAGTGGTTTTATATTGTGTTTTTTACCGTTGTACATAAAAATTTACATAGGGCTTTAGGACCCTAATAGATTTTGATTTTGCACTTTGCAAACATCTTAGTTTGTAAAACTCTCGACTTTTTGCCTTTCTTACTAAAGAAAGGTATAGGTTTTACTTTAAGCCAGGACGTCATTTTCATCTTCGTAAATATGTCGATTCAGCATGAATTTTAAGCGGAAAAATCGTCAAAAATCACACTGCATCGATTTTCGACGCTCTATCGATTCACCTTGACAGAACTCGTCTATCTCGAATCCTCGAATTTTAAGAAAATAAATTCCGTGGAGGTCGAGTGATGTTCGTATGTGGTAAAATTTTGCAAAATTTTGTGTCGCGCCGTTCTCAGCTCCCATAAATCCGATTTCGATTCTTCTGAATGCAGATGAAAGCTAGTGTGCTGAACCTGGGCGAGTTGCCGCGCAAATTTCGAAATATCCATCTGTTTTCGGATGCGGCCAGACTTTTCATCAAAATACACAGTTTTCAAATGAAAATATGGTCAAATTTTTTCATTTTCATATCTTTTATTTATCTCAAAAATTGCATTTTTCGAGCCCTACAACCTCCCAAATTTTCATCCAGATTCATAATATGGTTCTGGATTTAGAGCCGTTTGATTGAACTACCATAAGAAAAAAAATCCCTAAAAAAAGGTAAAAGCCCACCTGGTGACCTTCGCCAACATTTTTCATTTCTGATTTTATTCAAAATTTCTTGCTACATTCATAGTACAGACCATGAGTGAGCATCTGAAACAAATTCGACATCGATCGGCAATCCCGATCAATTTTTAGAACGATTTACTTTTTGCCTTTCTTACTAAAGAAAGGTATAGGTTTTACTTTAAGCCAGGACGTCATTTCCATCTTCGTAAATATGTCGATTCAGCATGAATTTTAAGCGGAAAAATCGTCAAAAAATCACACTGCATCGATTTTTGACGCTTCGTCGCCAAGTCGACAAGTTGTCAAGTTGAGCTTCGAATACTGGCGCATATATTTGCTGGCTCGACTTATACTCGTTTGTAGTAGCTTGTCTACCGATGTTTTCTACAACATGTAAGATATCGTAGCTTTTCGGTTTCTTTTGCCCTGTCTGTCTTTACATATCTGTCCAATGTTTATTTAAAAACTTTTGTGACATAGGACATTCATCCGGCTACAATCAATTTGTTTCCCGTGCGCTCCTAAAAACGCCTAAATGTAGACTTCATTTGTCGTAAGTTTATCTAACAGGGTTCATTGGATTCCAATAGGAGCTTTCCAAGCTTTCATCGTTTATATTAATATCGTTTTCAATGTTTTCAATGCTGGCGACGCCAATGGCTTTCTACCTAAGGTTCTCGCGATTGAGTGTGTAGTGGTGCGGTTGTTGAAAATAGCTATCTCTGACTCTGTCACTTTCTTAGAAGCTTCTTAGGCTAGCTTCCCTGCACCGTGCGGCACACGCGGTTCACCGAAGCTAAAAAACCAAAACCGCGGTGTGCATTGTCACTGGCGCATGGGAAGCTTGCTATGATCGCGTTTGTCATAAACGCTTGTTTGATTACAAAAGTACAAGCATATTGTACGATTGAATTAATTCTTTTGGTGAAAATTGCGTTTTTTATTTCTTTTGGAAATCATATCATTTATAATACTTTGCTTTCATCATAAGACTTTCTTTTGTGCAAAGTCTTTTAAACAAAGTCGATGTTATGAATTGAAAAAAGTTCTACCATTGTTATATTCTTTAGTAAGAAAGGCTCTATCTCACCCCAGGTGGGATTAAATCGGGTTTTTGACTAGGTCCTATATGTCAATCTCCATCGGAGTAAGCGGGATACACTCAATGTTTACATTTGCTTATAGGACCTAATAAAAAAAGTCTGAAACTGTTGATTGAAACTTGCTTGCTAGCTTTATATTGAGCTACAGTCATCCCTCATATTCGGAACAGTTTACAGATCGGCCAATGTTCAAAAAATCATAGCAAATCGATAATTAAACTTAATGATTCGCGTTTACCTTCATTTGAAAGCTTTTCATGCGATCTTTCGAATGCTGTATCGAACAACTGCAAATTTTAACTTTTATATAATTTTTTTGAAGAAAACCTTTGACCCTTGAAATCCACAAATTCGGAACACTTTTTTCTTACGGATGTAAACAAACTTTGGATCTCTCCAGGAGTCCATATTTGTAACAAAATAATGACTTCACACACTACAACCAGTGAAACTCAAGCTTAGTGATGTTTTATCCATGGTCTGATAACTTTTTTGTGAAAATATCAGTTAAGTTCAGGTGTTTCACAATTGTGGGAGACACAATAACATCCCACAATCATGGAACAGGCAATTTGGAGGCAGTGTTTTGCTGCTCAAGATAAAATAGTCTTGAAATGAAGTTTTTTGTTCAAAAAGTACTACTTTAACTAGTGAAATAGCAAGAAAATATCCAAATAAAGGTCCTAAAAATAGTAGGGTCGAGAGAAAAGCTGCATTCGGCATGCTATTGACAAATTATCACAAAAGTGTTCCGAATGCGTGGGTGTTCCGAATATGTGGGATGACTGTATACATCATCACCCGATTTAAGTTGAAAACGCTTTTTATGAGCTGTAATTGAACGTCATAATGTTGATATGTCAACATTAGAGGCACGATGGAGTTAGATGCTGTTCCCCATAGGGACGTGGCGTTGCATCGTGCTGTTAAGTGCAACAGTGGAAAAGTGCTGAGTCATCGTCTAAAAATAGACGGCGTCCTATCTCGCCCAGCAAAAAGAAGTCGATAAAGTAGTTGGTTTCAATGGAGAAAAGGTGGAAAACGTGGTCTAAAAGTACCAGAGTCTCGGCCCGAAACTTCAAACACGAACAAAAGCAGCGAACCGAAGATTGGCAATGACGTTTTGGAAATTTGACAGTTTGGAACGCATGAATTACCCCATTATCGGTTTCCCACATGGGTGATGTGGAAATTGTTGCACATGGTTAAAGTTGGGAATTTTGCAACTTATTTTAATTTATGCTAAATTTCAAAATTTAAACACGAATCTACAGCGAATCGATGTGAAAACTAAAGATACATTAAAGGCACGATGATTTGATGTGCAATCTTAATCAGAATCGCGATAAAAGAGGTTTAAATTGAAAAATAATAATAAAACAAATTCTGGTCTGGAATTTAACGAAATTTTGTCTGTTTTGGAAGACTTAATGTTATTGCACAAAGGTTATAGATTTTTTTTTACAAAAAAGTAAATTTTTCGGTTCGTCCACAAACAATCCCATGTTTGTAAACAAACGACGCCATATTGCCAATGTTGTTCGGTAGCTCATATCAGGCCATCGCCGGGGCCCTGAAAAAAACATACATTTCGACATGTCTAAACCGGAACTACGAAAAAATCTGTACAATAGAAATAATATCTAGTATGTAAGAAAATTGTAAGTAGTCTACATAAGCTTGATGAATAAACAATTATCTTAAAAATAGCGACGCCATCCCCCTATATCAGAGGCGACGCGTGGCCAAAATTTTTACCTGTTCAAAACATCTTTTCAGAAATTTTTGAGTTTAAGTTTAATATTATTAAAAAATAGATTTTATACATATTAGAGAAAAAATCAATGATGTTTGGCAATGTTATTGTGATAATTGTTGATCACCTAATCGCCTAACTTTTTTCAAATTACAGTAATGATCATTCTTTTGGTAATAAGTAAAAAATTTAAATGGTTTTTACATTGTATTGTTTTCTAAAATAAGCTAGTTTGGCAAATAAAAAAATCAAAACAAACTTGAGGCGTAATCCAACCACAAGTTTTTCCTGGTAGACTGACTTCTCTTATGTTCGATTAGATTTGATTAGAGCTACATTTATTCATTATTCGCACTAACCAAACATTCCGGATATTGACCATTATAATCTCGAAACCGGGAACCATGGTATAGGGGTAAGCGTGGTTGCCTCTCACCCAGTCGGCCTGGGTTTAATCCCAGAAGTTCCCGGTGGCATTTTTCGAGACGAGATTTGTCTGATCACGCCTTCCGTCGGACGGGAAGTAAATGTTGGCCCCGGACTAACCTAAAAAGGTTAGGTCGTTAGCTCAATCCAGGTGGAGGAGTCGTCTCCCTGGGTCCTGTCCTGGTGGAGTCGCTGGTAGGCAGTTGGACTAAACAATCCAAAGGTCGTCAGTTCGAATCCCGGGGTGGATGGAAGCTAAGGTGTAAAAAGAGGTTTGCAATTGCCAATTGCCTGAGATATTTATTACTTTATTTCAGTTAAAAACGTTTTTTGGAAGCAACATGGCATTCTCCTATTAATAACAATTAAAAAAGTTTTACAAAAATCTTTGAGCGGACAGGCAAGCTCGCCTTGGAATCGTTAAACAGCCAAGAGCATTCGTTCCACCATAAAGCGCTCAATGAAAATCTAACGCGCACTGAAAGTTCTCCCAAGCAACCGCCAACCTGTTCGGATTTCTCCATGCACGGGTTCCCATAGAAGGCATCCAAAAAATACACTGAAAACACTCCCATTTGTACACGCTGGACGGTATGAATGTGGTAGTTCAGGGTGTGCATGAAAGCTTTTGGACAGTCGACATGAAAGCGCGCGAGCCGAGGCGCGAGCGTTAAAGCCATTTTTAAGTCAAATTATTCAACAAAATTGTCTTTTTTAATTTTTAAATATGGTGTCCATCCTTATTCGATTCCCATCTGCTCTCAACGAGAAAGTTAAGTACACAGAATTTGAAGTGATGAATATGAACGAAAAATCAAAGTCGCTCGAGGCGGGGTTCGATCCCCCGTCCTTTGGGTTAGTAAGCAAAAATGCTAACCACTAGGCCATGACAACTTGTTAAGCTTGTAATGGAATTAGGAATACTGTTACAGAGAGCGAGTTGTGGCGCTATAACCACGGCAAATAGTGTCCAGGGCATTCGTGGAAATACAATGTCCCATCCCAGAGGGTCCCGGAGTACCAAACCTTCTTAGCATGGTGCTCCCAACGAATACAACCAAATCTCGGAGCGTATGGTGGTGTGTCCCCACGCTTCCTCCCCTGTCGATTCAGAATTGTGTTGTTGTTCGAACACTCAGTGCTCAAACTCAACACAATTATCATTTTTTTTGAAAAGTGTTACTTTTCGAAACAAGTGCTGAAAAGTTCAACTTTTCAGCACCCATTCGAGTGCTGAAGAGTAGAACTTTTCAGCATTTATTTTGAAAAGTGTTGCTATTCGATTCTGTTATTTTTGGTACAGAAAAGTAGGCTATTTCGTCGTTCAAGAATGACAGGAAAAGTAAGTAGTTTCACGACGGAATTGCAAAATAGTAGTTTATGCAATAAGTTGCAAAAAGAAGATTTTTTCAGCACAAGTCGTACAGAAGGTCCCAGTGGCATTTTTCGAGACGAGATTTGTCTAATCACGCCTTCCGTCGGATGGGGAAGTAAATGTTGGCCCCGGTCTAACCTAGAGGTTAGGTTGTTAACTCAGTCCAGGTGTAGGAGTCGTCTCCCTGGGTCCTGTCTCGGTAGAGAGCGTCGAGAGTCGCTGGTAGGCAGTTGGGCTCACAATCCAAAGGTCATCAGTTCGAATCCTGGGGTGGATGAAAGCTAAGGTATAAAAAGAGGTTTGCAATTGCTTCAACAATCGAACCTTCGGACACTAAGTTTCGAGTAGGAATCATGCAAGCGAGAAAGCCGCCGAGCTCCCGTGGTGTAGTGGTACGGGTATCGCTTTGTAAGCGGAAGGTCGATGGCTTAAAACCCATCTGGCGAGGCAAAAGGGGTAGGTGACGGTCGAGAGGGGGATATCTCGGCTGCTGCGGGAATTGACATTGACAAGTCCCAAACCTCCCCAAAACCCATGCCATCCAATCTCTCGGACGAGCTGTTGGCGACTGAGTCTGAGCGTTGAAGAACTCTGCAACAATACACAGAGAAGAGCATCAAATGCTACTTTCGACTCGGTCACATGCTCTCAGGCAAAATTCGAGCTGAAGATTGGGCTATTATATGATCGGTAACGATCTCTAGATGGGTCAAAAATAAACGAGATTTCCCCTCAATCTCGCTCATCTCCACGTCCTCGGATCGGTCTCTCGTGCTCGTGTGGCATGGCATTTGGAGGATTGGTCTGGGGAATGAGAGGGGGCAACTGCTCGAATAATTCGTCAAATACACTGAAAATACGCCACACGTTTTGTTCAAGTGCCCAAACACTTGAATGATTGAATAAAGCCACATCATAGATTTAATTGGTTTTTGTTTCAACATCAATCCAAACCACTATCAAATGCAAGTGTTTGGGCGATTGACTTTTTGGCATTCGGGTGGCTCAAGTTTTTCAAGTGTTTTGCTCATGAATTTGCACCACTGTCTTGACTTTTTAAATTGATCTTAAGATCTACCCAAAACAGGCACTATTCAAAGTCAACGTGATTTTCCACTTGAGTTTAATGTGTTTCACTAGGTCTATTCCCGTACTGCAGAATTCTGCAATTCTGCACGAAATCGGCAGCAAAGCGTTCCCGTACTTTTCTGCAACAAAAGTAACTTTTTTCCCAGGCAGAACTTCTGCAATGAGAGAGACAGAAGTTGCAGCAAAACCGTTCCCGTACTTTTCTGCAAGCTCTCTCTTCTCTTTCTTGTTGAAAAGTGACTGCAAGTTGGTGTGATGGATGTTGAGTACACGCTTACATAAAGTTTGCAATTTGGGTGAAATCAAGCATTTTATTATTAGTTGTAATATTTTTTTTTGTTTTATTATTACTAAATTGAATTAGTCTTTTGAAGAGACGTTTGCATATTTTGAATTGATGGATTTTTTGGGTAGTTAGTTTTTTTTATGTCTGGTTTTATTAAAAACGATTTTTTTTTTTGTGTTAACGATTTCATGCTTAGTACATTAATGTAAATGATATAGCGATATTTTTTAGTGTTAAAATGATAACTTTCTGAATTGACTAAGTATGTGTGTTTAAATAATAGGTAAATTTAATTGCCAAATAATAAATTGTACCTGTATTCTTATTTGAACCAAAAAATGTGATGTAATTTAGTCGAATTCTTAAATTTTAGGAAGTTTAAATTCTAAAATTCGGAAATTCTTAAATGCGCCATCTTGAATCACAAAAAGTACATTTTTTGGAGTCGTTATAAAATCAGGTTTAGAGGTTTTAGAGATTGAACATTTTGACGAGTTCTTCGGAAAATAGAGTACGAACTGTTTCCCTTTTTTTAATATTTTCGAAGGTTTTTTTTTAAATATTTTTTCCTTCTGTTAGCAAATCCATTGTTAGAATATCCAATTACATCAAAATGAACTATAGTACAAATCATAGTTGAAAGGTACTCCAAAACTCTATTAGGTTATAAGAATTGCGAAATTGTGAATTGATTATTTACTAATAAAAACTAATTGAATTGAATTGATTTTTTTTTATATTTGAGTTTTCATTTTTTTTATGTACAGCATTTTAAAATTTTACTTATTTTTGTTTTTTTTAGTTTCTTTATTTTTTTTATTTTTTTTAACTGTAACTTTTGAATTTTTGGTGTTCTGAACTTCAAACTTTTGATTCATTTATTTCGAATTTAAAATTTTTTGAATTTTTAAGTTTAGAAACTTTTAAGTTAGAAACCTTTATTTTTTTATTTCGAATTTTGAAAATTAAGATTTTTTTGAAATTTTCAATGTTTAATTTTTAATTATTTGATTTTTCAAGCTTTGAATTTCTGATTTATTGTTTTTTTTTTGAAATAAATATTTGCATTTTTAAATTTCTATAATATCTGATTTATTTTTTTCAAGTCCCTCAATTTGAAAATAGTTTTTTTATATTTTTAATCACGAATTTCTTAATTTTCAGATTTATAAATTTATGAGTTTCAAAGTTGTAGAGTTTGTGATTCATTTTTTTTTTTGTCAATTTCGCTGCGCCACCGTTGTTCTTCTATGTGAAATCCAATCATAATTTATTTATGTTATCTTTCAAACATTTTGCTATTAAAACATGTATTTATGGTCTATATAAATATACCTTCTATATTAAACCTTTTTCTTTTTTTTAATTATGTTGTTTAAACGTACCTGCCATTCTCATTCCTTAAATTTTTTACCTAATGTAAAGTTTTGAGTTGTTTCTAATATAAAATGTCTACCTAAGCATTATTAATTTTAAGTTTAATAAATGGTACATGCTTGATTTTTTAGATAAAATATTGATTTGCATAAAAAATAAGTCCCCGTTCTAGAGGTAAACTTCTTTCAATTACAATTTTTTTCAATCCTTTTTTTTAATTGTTTTGAAATAATTAAAAAAAAACTTCAATACCCAATTTGATTAAATCCACTCAACTGTGTACAATATTGCAGAAAAAGTACTGGAACGCGCTACCCAGGCAAAAGTTTTGCGGCTTCTCTCCTTGCAGAACTTCTGCAAAAGAGAGAGATGAAGAGAGCGAGCTGAAAAGTACGGGAACGTGCTGCAAAAAAGTGACTTATGCTGGCTGCAGAATTCTGCAGAAGCTGCAGAAATTCTGCAATTCTGCAAGTACGGGAATAGACCTACTGATTCATTTTAGCGCGACTTTTATCGAAGGCTAGAAGCGAGGCTAGAACCAGTAGCACAAAAAACTCTCCCGTTTTCAACTGGCCGGCCGGCGCAGTGGTAGCGTGCACGACTAGTAAGCGAGAACTTGTATATCGCTTGAACGTTTTATTTTTCAACACCATTCAAGTGTTTTGCTATTGAAATTATTTCATGGTCAATCACCGAAATTTCAAGTGTTTTGCGATTGATATTTGAGTGCTCTGTACAGCAGGGCCAGATCATGTGCGAAACACTTCGATGCGCCTTGGGACTTTTGCTCAGTGTACGGAAGACGATCGTTCGGCAGGCTGTGTATAGCAGCAAAACAGAAAACCTGAGAACAGATCATACTACAATAGATACGCAAGTGTCACAGTGGTCCGTGTCTGTTCACAGTAAAGAAAGCGAGAAAGCCAAAAATACGGTAGAGAGAATAATTAGATTTTTTTGATTTTTCGTTTAAATAAAAAAAATGTTGAAAATTATTACTTCTCCAAACAAGTGCTCAACTTTTCAGCATTTCTGGAGTTTTTTCTTTTTTTTTTGACATGGTCCAATAAACCAAATTTTCAGTTTTTGCTTTTTGGGTGTTTTTTAATACCCCTGGCTCAAGGCGGTTTCAAAAATACCCAAAACCCAAAAACTGGAAATTTGGTTTATTGGACCTTTTCAAAAAAAACTCCAGATTTGTTTTTTTGTTACTTTTCGATTCTGTTATTTTTGGCAGAGAAAAGTAGGCTGTTTCGTCGTTTAAAAATGACAGAAAAAGTAAGTAGTTTCACGACGGAATCGCAAAAAAAAAATCGAGTTTCAAAATCACGACTTACATTTCAAAAGAGTATTATGTATAGAATTGATAGCTGGTATTTAAAAAATCTGAAAATAGAATA
This sequence comes from Culex quinquefasciatus, assembly GCF_015732765.1. NCBI lineage: Eukaryota > Metazoa > Arthropoda > Insecta > Diptera > Culicidae > Culex > Culex quinquefasciatus. The sequence goes on from NC_051861.1 coordinate 54,710,799, forward strand.
TAAAAGTCTAGAAACTTTTACACAATTTAACTTTTTAACATAAAAAAATCTGATCAATAGTTTTTTGAGGGTCAATTGGGAACTTATAAAAACTATTTTTTGGTCATTTTCATTCTTTGCAAGGCCATCCCAATCACCAAATATTCTATCAGAGCCCAGCCAATATCCTGTTAGAACAGTGAAACATTTCTGCTAGAATGCTGTAAGAATATCAAGCTCTGTGAGAACTCTGCTAGAACCTTGCTAGATCACCGTGACTGGGATGTCTCAACAACCAAAAGGCGGATCAAAAATGTCAAATTGCAAATCAAATTGTAGAGAATTTTCTCGAGTATTTTTTCAACAAGGATGGACACTATTCTTGAAATTTCGAAAAATACAATTTTGTTAAATAATTCAATTTAAAAATGGCTAAACTGCCGTTCTACTTTTGGACGATTCTGACTTTTTAACATTTTTAAGTTTAGTTTGGCATATACTTTTCGAAAAACCCATAAAATCTAGTACTTTTTTCGGAAATTCATCAAAAACAACACCAAGTCTGTTTGTCCCATCGTTACAATTCTACGCATAATTGTCCAACCGAGTATTTTTTTTTTTTACTCGGAATCAATAGTTTCACGAAGCATTGTGTCTTGTTTATCTGTTGTATAGCAATAGGATTACAAATAAGAGTGATAAACTGCAAACTGGGCCGTGCATGGACACATAGGGACAATTATGCGTAGAAACACAGAAATCGGTCGAAAAATTTCAATCGCGTTTTTCTCAGTTGCACTTTTTTGAACATGGGACAGTTATGCGTAGAACGGCAGTAAAGTACATAAATAAGTGGGGCACTTTTTTCGATACCTTAAAAAAACACTAAATATTATTTTCAAAAATCCTTGGCCAAACACAAAACTAATGATTTTCTAAAGGATCTGTGATAAGCTACGGGGATATAGAAACAACACATCTGTGTAATGTTAGGATAATTAGAGGATCAATCAATTTCTTTTTACAGCACAATAAAAAAAATGCTGACAAACAAATAAAATTAAAGCTAAACACAGAGAACTTACGCTTGCGGTGGCGGACCGGTCATCATCGGCGGTCGGTATCCCAAAGCCATGGGATGGTGGTGGGGCGGCATCCCCAGGGGCATCATCATCGGGGGACGCATGGCCAACAGCGGAGGCTGCTGCTGCATGCCGGGAATCATGGGTGGACGCGTAGGAATGCCCATGTTCGGCGGTGGAATAGCCACGTTCGGCGGCTTCGGCGGACCGACTGTGAACGGGTTCTGTTGGATCTTTCCGGCCTTGTATGCCGCGGTGGTTGCATCAATCAGGTGCTGAGCTTGCGTTTCCATCCACTTTTGATAGTAGAATTTTACCTAAAATGATTGGATCAGTCAGGTTAAACAAACAATGATTGTAAATTATGTTGAAAGCTAAACTTTACATTGTCCTTGTGCTTTCGGCCGGTGCAATGGGTTTTACGCACGCTGGGTGAGTCATGAGTCAGGTAAGTATCGCAATAGTCGCAGTAGTATTTCGGCATTTTTGTTCGCTTTGGTTATAAATTTCAAGATAAAACAATCAGTTCAATCTGAATAACTCGAGAAATTTCATGAGCGTCCGCTTTTAACTGTATACAAACTTCAACTGATTCCGCTACTACACCCTTACCAAAAATCATGATTTTTTGAGTTCCAAATCCCACTTTTCATACGAATTTTTCAGTTCAACCCATATAACCATTTTTATGGTTGTAGTACCTGAACTCAAAAAATCGTATGAAAAGTGGGATTTGGAACTCAAAAAATCATGATTTTTGGTAAGGGTGTACCACAAATGACAGTTGGAATTGTCATTTCATGCCTCTCTGGTTGTACACACTTACCAAAAATCATGATTTTTTGAGTTCCAAATCCCACTTTTCACACGAATTTTTCAGTTCAACCCATATAACCATTTTTATGGTTGTAGTACCTGAACTCAAAAAATCGTATGAAAAGTGGGATTTGGAACTCAAAAAATCATGATTTTTGGTAAGGGTGTATTTATCTTGTTATTTAGGGACCATCCACAAACCACGTGGACACTTTTTTGGAATTCTTAACCCCCGCGTGGACACACCGTAACTGAAAATCGCACTTTGCTGAGTTCGTTTTCGCACCTCCCCATACGATTTTTTCAGTTCAACTACGATTACACTTTTTTGTGTTATCGCAGTCGAACTGAAAAAATCGTATGAAAAAGTGAGAGTTATCTAAGGCCGATCTCACGCACATTAGCACACCGTTTGTTTTGCTGGCTGGTACAAAATTTAACCTCCATCTTTTTCGTGTACGTACACGCAATACATGCGCACGTAGATAACTCTATAGTCCATACAAACCCCCACCCAATGTCCACGTGGTTTATGGATGGTTCTTATGTAGTTTTCAAATATGTATCACAGAATAATGTATGTAACGAGCAATGTAAACTATGAAAACCTTTTGTTCGTATACATAAATGTTACATGTTCTTTTCCATTTAATACAATTCAAATGCAATGAACAATTTTATTTAATTAAAGCAAAAATTACACGCAAAATCCACATAACACAGATCTGTGTAAAATTTGACACAGATTGCCCAAAACCGGGAATACACAGAATCCGTGGAGAAGCCTTGTACAAAGATCTGTCTGTCTGTCAAATCAGTGTAATTTTTATTAAACAAACTGTGTAAAATTTTACACAGATCTGTGTAGGATTTTACACAGATCTGGGTAAAATTTTACACAGAATCTGGGTAGAATATAAAAAATATTTTTGATTCTGAAGATGATTTTGAATATATATTTTAAAATTATAAGGTAAAATAAAGCATTTTTTTAGCTCAAGTCTGAGATTTTAAACATAATAAACATTTGCCGGGAACCGTGGTGTAGGGTGTCGGAGATAAGCCTAGTAGAATTGCTAATAATTGTAAATCCGCTTCATATTGTCTGTGATTAGTTAAATGAACTGTTAATGTTCTGAATTATTCAGTAAAGAAGTTGAACAGAACAATTAGATTATTTGATGTCTAATTATCTGTGAAATGATGAAGAGAATTCGAGCGACCACCATTCACACACACCACGACACGAGCGTGTTGATGGTGAGCGTTACACAAATTCGAGAATGTTGTTGGTTCGGCTCAACGAATTGCTCGTGCGCAGTGATATGAGAGAGGGAGAAACTCTCCAAAACGAAGAGAGATTTCCGGAGAGGGTTCGGTGCTGTGAACCTTTGCCCAGCACAGCGTTCTAGAGAGCGATCAGTCTATTTGCGAGCTTTGAAGAACGAAGTACGCTTTTCGTATTAGGATTTTGAAATGGCAGAGAAAATGGCGTCGCCTCCAAGAAGAGTTACGACATAGGGGTAAGCGTGGTTGCCTCTCACCAAGTCGGCCTGGGTTTGATCCCAGAAGGTCCTGGTCAAGTCCTGGTGGCATTTTTCGAGACGAGATTTGTCTGATCACGCCTTTCGTCGGTTAATCCAAAGGTCGTCAGTTTGAATCCCGGGGTGGATGGAAGCTAAGGTGTAAAAAGAGCTTTGCAATTGCCTCAACAATCAAGCCTTCGGACACTTTGTTTCGAGTAGGAATCTCGCAATCGAGAACGACATCCGTTTGCTCATGTTGTCTCCGGAACTCCTCCGAAGAGAAATGCTACCAAATTGGAATAAAAATCATGAGGGGTTAGCATAAAGGTAAGCTATTTTTCATGAGATGCATTACCTGAAAAGTTGAAAATCCAATCTAACACCGATTCTTATTGGAACCGATGGCCGAAATGATCGCCATCTTAAGTTTTTTGGTTTTTACCCAGATTTGAAACGAAAGCTGATCGAAAATCTGTGTAATTTTTTACACAGTCTGTGTTATAAAACTACACAGTTTTGACAGCTAGAACATGTTGTACAATCTGTGTAATTTTTTTTACACAGATCTGTGTTATGTGGATTTTGCGTGCACTGGTAAACAGCATTGCACTCAAAGTAAAAAGTATCCTTTTTTTCAAGTTCACCCGTCGTCACCCTTTAAAAGGGTATCGAAAATGTACTGAAATTGACATACACGCAAAATCCAGATAACACAGATCTGTGTTAAAAAATTACACAGGTTGTGGAACAGTGCCAGCTTTCAAAAGTGGGTAATTTTTTAACACAGATCTGTGTAAAAAGTTACACAGATTTTCGATCAGCCTTCCTTTCAAATCTGGGTGAAAAAGATAAGATGGCGTTTTCCTGCAACATTGACGAAACTTGGTAAGATATTTTCTCTTCTGGTTGTTTAAATTGTAATATTGTTAAAATGGTTTCCTATTTCAGACTTTTTTGACGAAATGACCAGTTGTTGCATCGTAATTGAAGTGGAATTGGCCCCATGGCATAGAAATGTAAGTTTTATTAGTTGGCAATGTGGCCATCAATTGGGTACTAAAGCCCTATAAGGCTTTCTAGTCAGAAATTTACCAATACATTCAAAGTATGTTTACATGACAGCTGGACGTTTGTTTGCATCAGGTTTCCTATCTCTTTCTAGCAAAAATTTTTTGTCAGACGACTTCTAGCTGGTTTTTTTTGACTGACTGCCCGATATGTCAGCCAACATACTTCGCAGGGCTGTGACAGCTACAGCTCGATCTTTGTTTGCATCAGGACACTGTGACGAGGAGTTCGTCATTTTTGAGTTAAATTATATTTTTTTCACTGGGACTAGAAAGCCTTATGTCAATTTTTATGTACAACGGTAAAAAACACGATTAAAAACCATTTCTGATCACTATTTTTAATTTTAATGCAAAATTTTTTTTTGACAAGACAACATTTTTTCGATGGATCAACTATGGTCCTCTTGGAACGAGCTGTCAAGTAGGAGCTTTTCTGTCAAGAAGGACCGCGAGGTTAATTTTTCAAAATTTATTTAAAAATCCATTTTAAACTCATTGTGGTCGTACAAAGGGTCATTGTACTCAGAAAAATAAGCTTTATCGCTGTAAACAAAAATATCACCAATCTATGCTTCATTTTAGAACCCAATTCTAACCTTACTTTGTTTGCTGTATTTTAGGATTACTCGAAAAGATATAATGCTCCCGTTGATCGTCTTGCATGCTTGCCGATTCCGCCTGAATTTGCCACCTCGGAACATCTCCGGACTGGAAAAACTGGTGCTTCAAGGTCAGCGGCATTATCTCCCGTGGAAGCTGCTATACGACAGGAGGACATTTACCAGATCGATTTTGTGACGGTGAAGCACTTTTTTAAAATAGATTTTAGCCATATATTTAGTTAATGAAATGTATTAGAGAAACTTGAAATAATAAATCATGGCAACATGTTCCTTTTTCTTTCCATTTTAATATAAATTCCTAGTTTAAAAGAAGAAATGAATGCAATTTTGTACCCCGAATCTGTGTAAAATATTACCCAGATCTGTGTAAAATTATACACAGATTGTCGACTACAAAATTACACAGGTTTGACAGACAACGGTTGTACACAGATCTGTGTACAAGGCTTCTACACAGATTCTGTGTATTCCAGGTTTTGGGCGATCTGTGTCAAATTTTACACAGATCTGTGTTATTTGGATTTTGCGTGTACCCTTATGAAAGGGTGACGCCGGGTGAATTTTAAAAAAGGATAGAAAGTATCCTTTTTGAGGATTGAAAGTACCCTTTTGAGGGATACTTCTGACTTTGAGTGTACACTTTTTTCAGTTCACTTTTACACACTTGTATGGGATTTTTCAGTTCAAGTATGATTACACACTTTCGTGTAATCATACTTGAACTGAAAAATCCCATACAAGTGTGTAAAAGTGAACTGAACAGTGTGTAATGTTGATTATCAGTGTGTATTCAACAAATAAATCGAGCCAAACATTTCATTAGGGCACAAAACCAAAAACCGCGATTCGAGAAAATCGCTTGTAAAAAGTGAACAACTTGTTTCAATTCCTATTTAAAAACGTTACTTAATCCACCTTTGGGTGGTTGGTGCCTTCCTCTCATATATAGAGTGATTACAATCCCCTAAAGAGTCAACATGGTTTTTGGATCTCCCCTAACGTGATCGCAGCACCTAAGAGGTCCTAATAAAAATAAGAGACGAGTAAAAAAAATAGACTTCCTACAGACTTTTTGTCAAGATTATACAGACACCGCCTTTCAGGAAAATGGCATCCCTCTACAAGGCTTTTACGTGGCGATCAGACGGGACCATTTGAGGTTATGTAAATTCAGACCATTTTTTAAACTGCTTGTAATTTTAGATAGGTAAGTCAGATCTTGAAAATTCTTAATCCACAAGAAAGATATTCTCATATGCTTTCTAAAAATATATATCATGTGAGGTTTTCATGAAAAAAAAACACCCTTTTTACCATAATTTTAATTTAATATTAAACAGTTTTTTTAACATTACTTTTTAAATACATGATAAAACTGAATGAATTTAAATAGCAACTTAGGGGACGCTAAGACGGATCGATTAAAACCGTTCCGGCCAAAATCGGTACAGCCTGGGACGAGATATTCCAGTGACATTGATTCGGTACACATGTCTACATACAGCCAAACACTCAGACATTTGCTCAGCTCACGGCTCAGCTAGTGATTCTGAGTCGATATGTACAAATGAAGGTAGGGCTAGGAGGTCTAATTAAAAAGTTCATTTTTCGAGTGATTTTATAGCCTTTCCTCAGTAAGGTGAGGAAGGCAAAAAGAAGCTTGACTGATGGTATTTTTACTGATGATACGATAAAACACATCATTATCCTCAACTCTGCTTTAATGCTTCTCAATTTATGTTGATTTTCGCAATAAAACTCATAATTTTAAAAAAATCTCGCTATTGGGCCCTTTTAACTTTCCAACTGTTGTTCATAATGGGCCCTTTCTTAATGCAATTTCGAAAAGAACTGAAAGGGCACTAAAGCGCTGTCACCGGATTGTTGTTTTGAATGATGTTTACGGGCCCTTTTGTTTAGTTAGAAATAATGAGGAATTCAGTAGAAATTTTGATTATTGGTGAAGTTTTGTGATTGAATAGTGTAGATAAGGTATGTGAAACATAAAAATTCTTCAAAATTGTACTGTACAGCAGCCGCGGGACCGTAACAAATATTGTATTTCGACGAAGTTTTTTTCTGTAGAAATCCTTGGTGAAACGTAAATCAAACTTTCTTTTGAAGTGAATTAGTGTTAAGAATGTATGAAAAGTTCACTTTATAACACAAAAAGTTCCTCAAGTACGAGAACCTAACGAAAAATAAATGGGCACATTTGAACTTTTTTTTTTTTTGGTTTGCAGTGAACATGGTTATGTGCCCTTTTGTGTTTTTGATTTTTTCAATAGGAAATTGTTTGTTATCAATCTGATTCTTGGAGGGCATGTAGGGAGTGTACTAATGAATGGAATACACTCAACCCCCGGTGATTGGTCACTTTTTCGTTTGACACTTTTTTAGTTTGTACCCCGTTGGTTGGTCAAAGTCAAACTAAAAAGTGACGAACTGTCACTTTTTACACGGCGCTCACGCACACTATCAAAACAAACGTTTGGTAGTGTGTGTGAACTCCGTGTAAAAGGGGTGTCAAACTAAAAAGTGACCCCGTTCGTTTGACAACAGTTGGTGTCAAACCATCGGGGTTTGAGTGTAGTGGAAAAATCCCGAATGTTTATGTTTTGGTTTTGTGCCCTAATGAAATGTTTGGCTCGAAATAATGCTCTTTGGGGTACGTGTTTAAAGTGCACGCACGGACACTCACATTATTTTCACTGGGGTCTCAAATGTCTTTTGATGGTATCAGTTGAAAACAAAAAACATCAGTATGAAGGCAGCATAAATTGTAGCATCGCAAAAACCTGAACAGAATAAATTTACAATACCTGTTTTGTAAAGTTTAAGAACTACAACAAGTTTTGTAAGTTTCAATAGTTATTGAAAAAGGTCGTCGGTAAGTGAGGTGTTTGAACAAGTTTGATATGTTGTAACCTGTTCGCGAGTAAGCTGAAAATGTTAGCTAACGTTTTGTTTCGTAAGTATTTTTTTTTTCTGTATTTCTGTTAAGTTTCTGTTTTTTTACAAAGTAAAATGATAGACGTCAGAAATCACGATTATTCGCGATAGTTGTTTCGCAAAAACATGATTTTGTTTTTGTAAACAACCCAGGCACTTGACTAACTTACCAACTATCTTAGACACGAACCATTTCACTATATTTAAGAAGTCATATTTTTAGCACCGGGTGCCCGGTTTATTTTTAAGTTCGCGCTAAAAACTTTGGAAAAAGCCGCGAAAATCACATTCACTTGAAACCTCCCTTCGAAAACAACCTCGCGTTTTCATTTCTCCGGACTCCGTCGTGGCCATCCCGTGACTTACCCTTGACAAAAGTGCCTTCTGCACTCGATCGTGTGTTTAAAGTTTAATGATTGTGTGATTATTTAGGTTTTTGTGTTATAATTTTGTAGGTGTTTTAAAAAATGCAATGTTTTTATTCCAAGTTTAAGAGTAAATTTTAATTTTAGGACGTGGCTTTTTGAACATGGCGTCTGCATCTGAAAAACTGGGCATGCGAGGAAACAAGCCGTTCACAGTTTTCATCGAGGGTAACATCGGTAGCGGGAAAACGACCTTCCTGAACCACTTTCAAAAGTTCAAGGACCGCGTTTGCCTGCTGACGGAGCCGGTGGAAAAATGGCGCGATTGTGGCGGTGTGAACCTGCTCGACCTGATGTACAAGGAGCCTAACCGTTGGGCTATGCCCTTCCAGACCTACGTGACCTTAACGATGCTGAACGCCCACCAGCTTCAAACTGATAAGAGTATCAAACTTATGGAAAGATCGATGTTCAGTGCAAGGTAAATAATTACTGGAGCAACATTTGAAAAGGGCGGTACGACATTGCTATCGACAAATGCCATACTTCCCATTTAAAAAAAATGTAATGAAAGGCCACTCTAGAACCGATTAACGATATGTGAAAAACGCCATCATCCGACATATTAAACCTATAGTGCAAGGGTGGTTCATGAGGTGATTTTTGTGTGAGGTAATAGATTCGTTCATGAAAATTCGTGTATGATACAATTGTCTTCAGTAAATTTCTGAGTCTACAGTGTAAACGTATGAAATGTACACATGGAGTTGACGTTGTGTGGAACTACGCATGGTTTATAATTAGAGTAAAACTAAAAGGAGCAAACTGGTCAGTATTAAATCTGAAGTTCCTGAGTGATATCTGAAATGTTGAGCCACGCGGGTTCCAAATCTAGACTAGGAGATTGTTGACCATCAGGAACGATGTTATGATAAACTTTTTAAACGACGTTCAAATGGTTTGCGGGTGTTGAAAATGAAGCTTTCCAAATTCCATTGATTGGTAAACGGAAATAAAACCTCACCACTCTGTGTTTAATCTAAGGCCCAAAAGATTACATCAATGCTGTTTTTTTTATGACTCTGAAGCTGACCAAGGAAATATAGACCGTGGCACGACGGGCAGGACCGGGGAACGGCGAGAAGTACTGCGAGTTACTGAAACGTTGTCAATCTATGGTGCAATCGTTTCCATTTTGATCAGTCTTAATTAATTTGTAATTTGTTGATTTATTGGGTACGATAACTTGTTAGTTAACACTTTTGATCAGGTCAAGGAAGACACTATAGGAAATAGGAAAATTACAGAGGAAATAAACTTGACAAATAACTGTAACTCTAAGGCTCACAAAATTGTGAGGGCATTCAATATTCCCTACTGATTGTAGATTGCAGATCAAGTATAGACTAATGTCAGTAAATTCGTTATAATACAGAATCAGTTTTATTTACAAGACATGTTGCAATAAACGCTATCGAAAATATAAGTTCGAAATCGTTGGAGGCATTTTTAGTGGGAAAGCAGTAGTTCTTTCGGTACATTTCAGTTACACAATTTGTTTCAATTATTATTGTTTGCAGATATTGTTTCGTGGAAAACATGTTGGCCAGTGGAAGTTTACATCAAGGGATGTATAATATTTTACAAGAATGGTACGAGTTTATTCATGCAAACATTCATATCCAGGCTGATTTGATAGGTAAGTAACAAAACATTGTTGAACACTTCTTTATTAAAAGCGTTGAATTGTATCCACAGTTTACCTGAGAACGAGTCCGGAAGTGGTGTACGAAAGGATGATGAAGCGTGCCCGCTCGGAGGAGAGTTGTGTGCCGCTCAAGTATCTTCAAGAACTGCACGAGCTTCACGAAAATTGGCTCATCCACGGAAGCTTCCCCCGAGCAGCGCCGGTAAAAATCAAATTCTTCTGACTCCTTCTCTCAGGATTCAAACATGTAATATTACAGGTTTTGGTGCTGGATGCCGATCTGGACCTGAACAACATTAGTTCCGAATACAAACGATCGGAAACGAGCATCCTGAAGCCGATCCTGATAGAAAACACCAACCAACATCCCATCCTTGCGTCGCCCAGTAAACGAACGAGAACGGAGATGTAGACGATGATTTGACAATATCGTATTTAGAACTTATATTTTTTGAATATAAATAGATAGATTTTATGTTTAAGGAATAATAACATTTGTATGCATCACAAAGTAACCATTTAGCATAATAATACAGAATTAAAAAAAAACGTGCTCTACTTTAATTAACGAGCCAAAGAAGCAAAAATTAATAAAGTTATTGCAAACGCAACTAACTCACTTATAATAATAGCCACAACGAAGCTGACGTGGACGCCACTGATGGGACAATTACAAAGACTTCTAACTTAACATCACCTTAAAATTAATGCAATATTTTCACAATTCATCAAATTATCTTCAAACGGACATCCTGGTGGCGGTTACGTCACTTCGCACAACATACAGCCACAGTACACCCAGTACGGAACCCAGTATGATCAGCTTTCTAAAATGATATCTCCAAATTACACAAAGTTACACAGCCGTGTCATGGCGCGATGCTTTGACGCGATACCGGTGACACACAATCCATATCTCCAGTGGTAAAGTTAAGTCCTAGGTTAAGGAACGTACTTTAATTCTTTTTTGTACTACCTAATGTTTGTTTGTGCGGTTAGTTTGTAGTTTGTAACCTCCGAATAATATTTCCACATTTAATTTATCATATTGATTTCGTTTCGCGACTAGGAAATATTACCTATCTATAGCTTTGTGCAATATGAGGGAAAAGTCAGTGAAATCGCTGCCGATCTTGCACATGGCGTCATAACCGGATTCAGTTTGTTTGATATGTTTTGCAGAGGATCAGGAAAAAGACTTCTGGAGCATCATTTTAAAAGGGCGCATAAGCATTTTGACAGCTGGAACTTTTTTTTTGCAAATTCCGAGACAATAGGTAACTTTTTAACAAAACTACTTCGAATTATGTGAAAAAAAAAACCTAAAGCCAAAGAACTTGCTAATTTTGTTATCCTATCGTGATGCTTATGCGTCATTTTCTCGCGTTGCTCCAAAATTTACTTTATAATATATTCATTCCGGTGAAAATAAAACTTTTTCGTTAAAATAACTTAGAACATAAGCACAGTTTTAAAGGGATGGATACTTAAAAAAATTGCTGATCACTGTAGTATGTTAAATGTAATAAAAATGCAAAAACAAAATTTAAAATTTTCGTGTTTTCATTCATTACACTTAAGGAGCCATTACACTACCGCAAACAAACAAATACGCACTTTTCCGTGTTTGACAGTTTCCCAAACTCGCAAACAAGGCGAAATGTATGCAGGCTGACGTTTATACAAACAAATCTAGGCAAACAAACAAAGGAGGCAAACAAACAAAGGAGGCAAACTGTCAAAAAGTGCGAGTTTGTTTGTTTGCCGTAGTGTAACAGCTCCTTTATCTAAATTGGAGTTTATGCAACACGCAACACGGTGCAAAAATAAGATTATTCCTGTACATTTAGCCAACGAGGTTCTGTAGTGTTGGGTAAACACGACGAGTGCTGGAGAAATTAAATTTTGCACCGAGTTCCATACTTTTTTTGCAATTCCGAAAACACCCTTTGAATAGGTTTCTAAGAGGAGGAATCGTGTTTGTTGTCTATATGTATAGTAGGGTGAAAATGAAAAAAAAAATAGACATCAGGGATACCCTCTGACTCGATTCCTTAGGCTTACTTTTAAGTATCTGTGCCAATTTTGAGCCAAATTGGTCTCGCCCAAAATTGCCCAAGTGTGAGATTTTTATAGGAAATTTAATTCTCTACAGCTTTGTCGAAGGATGCAAGAAGATCCGAGTTCACCTGCTGCCAAAATCCTGAAGAGATGTTTTCCCCCATACATTTTCGCATTTTTTCCCATATAAGGCTAGTATGGAGATCGGAAGGAAAGGGGTCAAGAAACAGCTTCACGAACAGCAAAACAAAGGAAAGGGAGCGCTTTCTTGGGGCTTTTCTTCACCCTATCTGGCTTGCCTTCGCTGCCGCTGCTGGCCATTTGAAATTTTTTTTGACCGGTTTCTTCCGAGGTGCATACACCGCTATAAACTTCAACGATAAAATGCGACCCTTAAACCTTAATCAATTTGGCTCAAAATTGGCACAGTTACTTATTATTGACTAAAGAATCAAGCCAGGGGGTATCTCTAGAGATTTTCCAAAATTTTATTTTTTTTTCGAGTCACCCTAGTGTCGGCTGTTCCAACATAGCCCAAGTTAAGGCCCAAGTAACCAACCAGCACTTAAACCCGGTCACTGTTTGGCCCTTAATGCGCTTTCACAGCTGCGAGTAAAAGCTAAACAGTTTTTACTTCAGCACTAACAGCTACTATAGTGCTGAATAGTGGCCGCTTTTGGACTTAACTCAGCTGGCTAAGTGCTGGCCTCGACTGTTTCTGTCCACCCCTGCGGTAAACGTAAAAAAAGCGAGAGCAAAAGTGTACACCCTTACCAAAAATCATGATTTTTTGAGTTCCAAATCCCACTTTTCATACGATTTTTTGAGTTCAGGTACTACAACCATAAAAATGGTTATATGGGTTGAACTGAAAAATTCGTATGAAAAGTGGGATTTGGAACTCAAAAAATCATGATTTTTGGTAAGGGTGTATCAATCTCACTCACTCTGCCCCGTCTTACCCTACACACTTTCAGTTCTAATTTTGGTTTGCCCACAGCTGCTTTACCGATTAAGTTATTTTTGTAATGTTGGTTTGCTGCTTATTCCAGAAGTGATGAAGTTGATGTCGCCGTTGTGGTGGTTGTTCCTGAGCCCTTGTCCTCACGGCTATACGAGGAGTCGTTCTCTGCTGTGATTACAAGGATTCATGTACACTCAACCCCCGGTGGTTGGTCACTTTTTCGTTTGACACTTTTTTAGTTTGTACCCCGTTGGTTGGTCAAAGTCAAACTAAAAAGTGACGAACTGTCACTTTTTACACGGCGCTCACGCACACTATCAAAACAAGCGTTTGGTAGTGTATGTGAACTCCATGTAAAAAGGGTGTCAAACTAAAAAATGACCCCGTTCGTTTGACAACAGTTGGTGTCAAACCAACGGGGTTTGAGTGTACTTCATATATGTCCATTGGACATATACTTCTTTTTATTAGAATTTCTTGACATCACATAAATGCTTATAAAACTAATGTCTCCATTTTAAATAAAAGTGAATTTACTTTATTTTTCACATTTATTTGCCAAGCACGTCACACGAAAACCAAAACAACTCCCTCCCGGTTTAGGGTAGCAACCTAGCTCCACAGAGAACAGAGAACAAAAACCATCGAAAAACGTGTGTAAAAATTCAAACCAAGATACGTTGAAAAGAGCTAGGTGTGCATCATCCGCCTAGATAGCGCCACTTCAAAAATCATTATGACCTACAGCAGCAAAACGTTGGACCATCCATTCACTGCACAAAACATTCCGAACGAACGACATCAGACCAATGTCTGACTGTCCTTCATCGTAGGGGTACGATTTTACGCGCGAAAGAAAATAACAAAATCAGCTGTGAAGGTAAACATAACGAAATCAGAGTTAACATGTGGAAAGGTACTATTTTAAGCTATCGTAAAGCGGATTACGCACTTCGGTCAAGAAAAAAATCAAATGGACAGCAGCGGCAGCGCAAGCAAGTCAGAGAAGGTGAAGAAAAGCCCCAAGAAATTGCTCCCTCTCCTTTGTTCTGCTGTTCGTAAAGCTGTTTCTTGACCCCTTTCCTTCCGATCTGCATACTAGCCTTAACAAGTTTTTGCTATGTTTTTTTTTTTAAATTAATGCATTTTTGCATTATTTTCAGTCAATTGAAATCGTACTCAAGTGAATTTAGTTTATAAACGAGGAAAATATTATTTTTTTTAGGAAATTATTGAGCCATTCTACATTGTTAAGTCAAGTAATCTCAGCTGCGACGGTGGCGCCGCCAAGCGTATCCTTTACACCCTAATTTCTTTGATGCAAGATTGTATGCAACACATTTTGTTAGTGCTGCAGTGTTTACACACAAGTTCGAGCCAAGATGTACATCTGTTCTCTGTGAATCCACGTTCTTAAAACTAAAATTACGACGTCTGAAAATCTCGTAAACTTCCTGCACTCAATTTTTTTAAAGCAGGCAATTTCGTCGTTCGAGAATGACAGGGAAAATAGGGGAAATATACCCTTGAGCAACTCTCTACGAAATCGGCCGATTTCGACCATTTTTATTTTTTGTATTTTTTGATTTGACTCAAACTTTGTGGGGGCCTTCCCTATGACCAAATAAGCTATTTTGTGTCATTGGTTCACCCATACAAGTGTCCATACAATTTTGGCTGCTGTCCATACAAAAATGGTATGTAAATATTCAAACAGCTGTAACTTTTGAGTGAATTTTCTGATCAATTCGGTGTCTTCGGCAAAGTTGTAGGTATTGTTGAGGACAATTGAGAAAAAAATAGGTACACGGAAATAAAAATTTGCAGATTTTTTTATCAACTTTTTTTTCACTAAAACTCAATTTCCCAAATACGTATTTTTTGATATGTTTTAGGGGACTAAAATCCGCAACTTTTGAGCTATCGAGAAACATGGTCAAAAAATCTGCCGCCAAGTTATGAATTTTTGAAAAATAGTGATTTTTGTAAAAAAATCCAAATTTCATGCAAAAACAAATTTGAAGTTATTTTTTAATGCAAAATTGAATTTGCAATCGAAAACTACTCTGCAATTTTTTTGATAAAGGGCTTCGTTTTCAAGATATAGCCACCGAAAGTTTGATTTTAGCAAAATGTTTACAGTTTTTTGATTTTTAAAAATAGTGAACATGAACGACCATTTCTAAAAATATTTTTTTTGAAAAGTTCAGAAAATTTGCTATAAAATTGTCTAAGAGACATTGAAGATTGGACCTCGGGTTGCTGAGATACAGCCGCTTTAAGAAAAGAAACACGAAAATTGAAGTTTTCTAAGTCTCACCAAATCAACCCACCATTTTCTAATGACGATATCTCAGCAACTAATGGTCCGATTTTCAATGTTAAAATATGAAACATTCGTGAAATTTTCCGATTTTTTCGAAAAAATATTTTGAAAAAAAAATAAATCAAGACTGACATTTTAAATGGGCGTTATATTCATTGTTTGGCCCTTTTAAAATGTTAGTCTTGATTTATTTATTTTCAAAATATTTTTTTCGAAAAGATCGGAAAATTTTACGAATGTTTCATGTATTAACATTGAAAATCGGACCATTAGTTGCTGAGATATCGACATTAGAAAATGATGGGTTGTTTTGGTGAGACTTAGAAAACTTCAATTTTCGTGTTTCTTTTTCTTAAAGCGGCTGTATCTCAGCAACCCGAGGTCCAATCTTCAATGTCTCTTAGATAATTTTATAGCAAATTTTCTGAACTTTTCAAAAAAAATATTTTTAGAAATCGTCGCTCGCGTCGGTCGCTCATGATCACTATTTTTAAAAATCAAAAAACTGCACATATTTTGCTAAAATCAAACTTTCGGTGGCTATATCTTAAAAACGAAGCCCTTTATCAAAAAAATTGTAAAGTACTTTTCGATTGCAAATTCAATTTTGCATTCAAAAATAACTTCAAATTTGTTTTTGCTTGAAATTTGGATTTTTTTTTACAAAAATCACTATTTTTCAAAAATTCATAACTTGGCGGCAGATTTTTTGACCATGTTTCTCGGTAGCTCAAAAGTTGCGGATTTTAGTCCCCTAAAACATATCAAAAAATCTCGAAAATCAAAAAATACGTATATTGGGAAATTGAGTTTTAGTGAAAAAAAAGTTGATAAAAAAATCTGCAAATTTTTTTTCCGTGTACCTATTTTTTTCTCAATTGTCCTCAACAATACCTACAACTTTGCCGAAGACACCAAATTGATCAGAAAATTCACTCAAAAGTTACAGCTGTTTGAATATTTACATACCATTTTTGTATGGACAGCAGCCAAAATTGTATGGAGACTTGTATGGGTGAACCAATGACACAAAATAGCTTATTTGGTCATAGGGAAGGCCCCCACAAAGTTTGAGCCAAATCAAAAAATACAAATAAAATCCATTTCCGGTTTTGGTAGAGAATTGCTCCATTTCTAATCAAACACCTGTCTTCGTCATATGAAGAGTTTGATGCTCGATTAAAGCTTCAAAAATACTATTTAGGCTATAAACATATCAGCTACAGCACCACCTCAAGTAAGCACGCTAATTTAGGCCATTTAATGGCCAAAAGATCAATTTTAATGTACTTTTGATCATAATTTGCGACCATTTCTCGTAATTTTGGTGGCACACGTCCACACGCATTAACTGCTTAATGAAAGTCGCCATCAATATATTTTCACTTGCGCTAACGTTTTCAAAGCGCTTAAGATATAAAATTGCTTCAACTACCGGCAACATGTTCACAGAAAAAAATCATGGTAATATTACATCTGGGAATGGAAAAGGTGTAATTTTACCTCTGAAATGTAATTTTACCACTTTTCTGGTGTAATGTCACTTTTCATTCTAAATTGAGGTAAAATAACATCAAAAGTGGTAATATTCAACCTTCCAAAATTACAGCTTCCAAATTTACATTATTTTTTCTGTGTTCTTTTGCACATTAGTTAGTCACTCACTTGAAAAATATTCCCGAAACATGTAAATAATTAGCAACCGCCATCAAAAAAACGAACGCGC
Organism: Culex quinquefasciatus; assembly: GCF_015732765.1. Lineage (NCBI taxonomy): Eukaryota > Metazoa > Arthropoda > Insecta > Diptera > Culicidae > Culex > Culex quinquefasciatus. The sequence continues at coordinate 54,727,997 of NC_051861.1, forward strand.
CAAGTCTTTTGACGTTTGACTGTTAACGACCCATTCCAATCGAAAGCTGAAGAAAACCGAGCGAGAAGCGAAGGCAAACAAAGTGTCACCAAAACCACCAGCAGCGTCTGTTGGAGTGAGCCACACAGGAAAAAAATCATGGTAATATTACATCTGGGAAGAAGTACATCTTTTATGTCAGAAAAAAGGTGTAATTTTACCTCTGAAATGTGTAAATTTTCCACTTTTCTGGTGTAATGTCACTTTTCCAGTCTAAATTGAGGTAAAATTACATCATAAAAGAGGTAATATTCAACCTTCCAAAATTACAGCTTCCAAATTTACATTATTTTTTTCTGTGCAGTGATTCCAGGAAATTTTTCTCTATAAATACTATTTTTCGTGAGTGTTCGCCAAGGCGTTCGCTTAAAATTTCATCAATTTTGGCAGCACTAAGCAGTCCCAAAAGAGCACTGAAAAAAAGAACTAAGCTGAAAATGAAAATCGGTGTGGCCCAATGCACTCGACTGATTAGAATGCATTTGGGATTTTTAAATGCTTGTACATGGAATAGCATAACTTTTAATAAAAGTGAAAATAAACAGAAATGTTCACAAAAAAGTTGGTGGACTTGGTTTTAGTAAATTTCAAGGAACACTCCAGATTATCCAGCATTCAAACACGACCGCTTATTAGACTTAAAATGGGTATATAATATAAATAAATTAAATTTGAAATTTCTTTCAACCATCCAGACGAGAGCATCTTCTATCCAGATTTTTAAGCGAAGATGGCGTTTCGAATGGTGTACTCCCGAAATATCAAAATCGCACAGTGGTACCAACATTAGAAAACAAGTTTGGCTGTCATGCCATGGCACACTTTTTTGTAATGTTGGTACCACTGTGCGATTTTGATATTTCGGGAGTACACCATTCGAAACGCCATCTTCGCTTAAAAATCTGGATAGAAGATGCTCTCGTCTGGATGGTTGAAAGAAATTTCAAATTTAATTTATTTATATTATATACCCATTTTAAGTCTAATAAGCGGTCGTGTTTGAATGCTGGATAATCTGGAGTGTTCCTTGAAATTTACTAAAACCAAGTCCACCAACGAGTAGAGCAACTTTTTGTGAACATTTCTGTTTATTTTCACTTTTATTAAAAGTTATGCTATTCCATGTACAAGCATTTAAAAAAAATCCCAAATGCATTCTAATCAGTCGAGTGCATTGGGCCACACCGATTTTCCTATTTTCAGCTTAGTTCTTTTTTTCAGTGCTCTTTTGGGACTGCTTAGTGCTGCCAAAATTGATGAAATTTTAAGCGAACGCCTTGGCGAACACTCACGAAAAATAGTATTTATAGAGAAAAATTTCCTGGAATCACTGCACAGAAAAAAATAATGTAAATTTGGAAGCTGTAATTTTGGAAGGTTGAATATTACCTCTTTTATGATGTAATTTTACCTCAATTTAGACTGGAAAAGTGACATTACACCAGAAAAGTGGAAAATTTACACATTTCCAGAGGTAAAATTACACCTTTTTTCTGACATAAAAGATGTACTTCTTCCCAGATGTAATATTACCATGATTTTTTTCCTGTGTGGCTCACTCCAACAGACGCTGCTGGTGGTTTTGGTGACACTTTGTTTGCCTTCGCTTCTCGCTCGGTTTTCTTCAGCTTTCGATTGGAATGGGTCGTTAACAGTCAAACGTCAAAAGACTTGGCGCGTTCGTTTTTTTGATGGCGGTTGCTAATTATTTACATGTTTCGGGAATATTTTTCAAGTGAGTGACTAACTAATGTGCAAAAGAACACAGAAAAAAATAATGTAAATTTGGAAGCTGTAATTTTGGAAGGTTGAATATTACCACTTTTTTGATGTTATTTTACCTCAATTTAGAATGAAAAAGTGACATTACACCAGAAAAGTGGTAAAATTACACATTTCCAGAGGTAAAATTACACCTTTTCCATTCCCAGATGTAATATTACCATGATTTTTTTTTCTGTGAACATGTTGCCGGTAGTTGGAAGCAATTTTATATCTTAAGCGCTTTGAAAACGTTAGCGCAAGTGAAAATATATTGATGGCGACTTTCATTAAGCAGTTAATGCGTGTGGACGTGTGTGCCACCAAAATTACGAGAAATGGTCCCGCAAAAAATTATGATCAAAAGTACATTAAAATTGATCTTTTTGGCCATTAAATGGCCTAAATTAGCGTGCTTACTTGAGGTGGTGCTGTAGCTGATATGTTTATAGCCTAAATAGTATTTTTGAAGCTTTAATCGAGCATCAAACTCTTCATATGACGAAGACAGGTGTTTGATTAGAAATGGAGCAATTCTCTACCAAAACCGGAAATGGATTTTATTTGTATTTTTTGATTTGGCTCAAACTTTGTGGGGGCCTTCCCTATGACCAAATAAGCTATTTTGTGTCATTGGTTCACCCATACAAGTCTCCATACAATTTTGGCTGCTGTCCATACAAAATGGTATGTAAATATTCAAACAGCTGTAACTTTTGAGTGAATTTTCTGATCAATTTGGTGTCTTCGGCAAAGTTGTAGGTATTGTTGAGGACAATTGAGAAAAAATAGGTACACGGAAAAAAATTTGCAGATTTTTTATCAACTTTTTTCACTAAAACTCAATTTCCCAATATACGTATTTTTGATTTTCGAGATTTTTGATATGTTTTAGGGACTAAAATCCGCAACTTTTGAGCTACCGAGAAACATGGTCAAAATCTGCCGCCAAGTTATGAATTTTGAAAAATAGTGATTTTTGTAAAAAAATCCAAATTTCAAGCAAAAACAAATTTGAAGTTTTTTGAATGCAAAATTGAATTTGCAATCGAAAAGTACTTTACAATTTTTTGATAAAGGGCTTCGTTTTTAAGATATAGCCACCGAAAGTTTGATTTTAGCAAAATATGTGCAGTTTTTGATTTTTAAAAATAGTGATCATGAGCGACCGACGCGAGCGACGATTTCTAAAATATTTTTTGAAAAGTTCAGAAAATTTGCTATAAAATTATCTAAGAGACATTGAAGATTGGAGGTTGCTGAGATACAGCCGCTTTAAGAAAGAAACACGAAAATTGAAGTTTTCTAAGTCTCACCAAAACAACCCATCATTTTCTAATGTCGATATCTCAGCAACTAATGGTCCGATTTTCAATGTTAATACATGAAACATTCGTAAAATTTTCCGATCTTTTCGAAAAAAATATTTTGAAAATAAATAAATCAAGACTAACATTTTAAAAGGGCCAAACAATGAATATAACGCCCATTTAAAATGTCAGTCTTGATTTATTTTTTTTTCAAAATATTTTTTCGAAAAAATCGGAAAATTTCACGAATGTTTCATATTTTAACATTGAAAATCGGACCATTAGTTGCTGAGATATCGTCATTAGAAAATGGTGGGTTGATTTGGTGAGACTTAGAAAACTTCAATTTTCGTGTTTCTTTTTCTTAAAGCGGCTGTATCTCAGCAACCCGAGGTCCAATCTTCAATGTCTCTTAGACAATTTTATAGCAAATTTTCTGAACTTTTCAAAAAAAATATTTTTAGAAATGGTCGTTCATGTTCACTATTTTTAAAAATCAAAAAACTGTAAACATTTTGCTAAAATCAAACTTTCGGTGGCTATATCTTGAAAACGAAGCCCTTTATCAAAAAAATTGCAGAGTAGTTTTCGATTGCAAATTCAATTTTGCATTAAAAAATAACTTCAAATTTGTTTTTGCATGAAATTTGGATTTTTTTACAAAAATCACTATTTTTCAAAAATTCATAACTTGGCGGCAGATTTTTTGACCATGTTTCTCGATAGCTCAAAAGTTGCGGATTTTAGTCCCTAAAACATATCAAAAATACGTATTTGGGAAATTGAGTTTTAGTGAAAAAAAAGTTGATAAAAAAATCTGCAAATTTTTATTTCCGTGTACCTATTTTTTTCTCAATTGTCCTCAACAATACCTACAACTTTGCCGAAGACACCGAATTGATCAGAAAATTCACTCAAAAGTTACAGCTGTTTGAATATTTACATACCATTTTTGTATGGACAGCAGCCAAAATTGTATGGACACTTGTATGGGTGAACCAATGACACAAAATAGCTTATTTGGTCATAGGGAAGGCCCCCACAAAGTTTGAGTCAAATCAAAAAATACAAAAAATAAAAATGGTCGAAATCGGCCGATTTCGTAGAGAGTTGCTCAAGGGTATATTTCCCCTATTTTCCCTGTCATTCTCGAACGACGAAATTGCCTGCTTTAAAAAAATTGAGTGCAGGAAGTTTACGAGATTTTCAGACGTCGTAATTTTAGTTTTAAGAACGTGGATTCACAGAGAACAGATGTACATCTTGGCTCGAACTTGTGTGTAAACACTGCAGCACTAACAAAATGTGTTGCATACAATCTTGCATCAAAGAAATTAGGGTGTAAAGGATACGCTTGGCGGCGCCACCGTCGCAGCTGAGATTACTTGACTTAACAATGTAGAATGGCTCAATAATTTCCTAAAAAAAATAATATTTTCCTCGTTTATAAACTAAATTCACTTGAGTACGATTTCAATTGACTGAAAATAATGCAAAAATGCATTAATTTAAAAAAAAAAACATAGCAAAAACTTGTTAAGGCTAGTATGCAGATCGGAAGGAAAGGGGTCAAGAAACAGCTTTACGAACAGCAGAACAAAGGAGAGGGAGCAATTTCTTGGGGCTTTTCTTCACCTTCTCTGACTTGCTTGCGCTGCCGCTGCTGTCCATTTGATTTTTTTCTTGACCGAAGTGCGTAATCCGCTTTACGATAGCTTAAAATAGTACCTTTCCACATGTTAACTCTGATTTCGTTATGTTTACCTTCACAGCTGATTTTGTTATTTTCTTTCGCGCGTAAAATCGTACCCCTACGATGAAGGACAGTCAGACATTGGTCTGATGTCGTTCGTTCGGAATGTTTTGTGCAGTGAATGGATGGTCCAACGTTTTGCTGCTGTAGGTCATAATGATTTTTGAAGTGGCGCTATCTAGGCGGATGATGCACACCCTAGCTCTTTTCAACGTATCTTGGTTTGAATTTTTACACACGTTTTTCGATGGTTTTTGTTCTCTGTTCTCTGTGGAGCTAGGTTGCTACCCTAAACCGGGAGGGAGTTGTTTTGGTTTTCGTGTGACGTGCTTGGCAAATAAATGTGAAAAATAAAGTAAATTCACTTTTATTTAAAATGGAGACATTAGTTTTATAAGCATTTATGTGATGTCAAGAAATTCTAATAAAAAGAAGTATATGTCCAATGGACAAAAAAATTAAATTTGAAATTTCTTTCAACCATCCAGACGAGAGCATCTTCTATCCAGATTTTTAAGCGAAGATGGCGTTTCGAATGGTGTACTCCCGAAATATCAAAATCGCACAGTGGTACCAACATTAGAAAACAAGTTTGGCTGTCATGTCATGGCACACTTTTTTGTAATGTTGGTACCACTGTGCGATTTTGATATTTCGGGAGTACACACCATTCGAAACGCCATCTTCGCTTAAAAATCTGGATATACAGTATGTAAAAAAAGTATTTACACCCCTTGGGCACTATGCACATTTTGTGATGAACCATGTAAAAAATTTAAAGTTTGACAGGAACCTAGTACTACGTTTTGTTCAGAAACTCATGCCAAACATTTTGCTACAAACAGCTCATGAAAAGATGATTTCTATAAAAGTTATATAACAAATACTATTACGAAAATAAAAGGTGCAAAAAGTTTGTACACCTTTCGAAAAATTAACATAAATAATGTTATTTGTTGACAAATCACCATAAATCCAGTCTCTCAACTCCAAATAGGCATCCTTGACTGATTAAAAAATAATTTGGATTGAATATAAAGTTTACTAACTACTTAGTATAAAAGTTTATATAACTCTGGAAATTCTATATAAAACTTATCTAAACTTAATTTTGCAAACTTTTAATTCAACTAAATGTCAATATATTACCATAGAATTGCTTAATAAACATTTTGGAGTGGGTATAACACCGTTTTGGGGGTATTTGTATCGATAGAATAGATTTTTCGTTGGAATTTCGTACCAACCCGGAATTACGTCGTCGGAAAATCCGCCGGCATCCGAACTGGTCCACAATTCTTAAGTCAACCTATGTGGCATCGGAAAGGGCATAAAATTTCCTATCTTTTGATACCCATACATCTAGGTTTTCTATAAAATCCACGTTTTTAAATACCTGGGCAAAAAGTAAGTTTGATCCACGAGAACAAAAATTACGAAATTCCATACATTTTTGGCAGATTGCTCAAACAAAACCATAACAACGTTTTTACCTAGGTATTTAAAATCGTGGGTTTTATAGAAAACCTAGATGTATGGGTATCAAAAGATCGGAAATTTTATGCCCTTTCCGATGCCACATAGGTTGACTTAAGAATTGTGGACCGGTTCGGATGCCGGCGGATTTTCCGACGACGTAATTCCGGGTTGGTACGAAATTCCAACGAAAATCTATTCTATCGATACAAATACCCCAAAACGGTGTTATACCCACTCCAAAATGTTTATTTAGCAATTCTATGGTAATTTATTGACATTTAGTTGAATTAAAAGTTTGCAAAATTAAGTTTAGATAAGTTTTATATAGAATTTCCAGAGTTATATAAACTTTTATACTAAGTAGTTAGTAAACTTTATATTCAATCCAAATTATTTTTTTAATCAGTCAAGGATGCCTATTTGAAGTTGGGAGACTGGATTTATGGTGATTTGTCAACAAATAACATTATTTATGTTAATTTTTCGAAAGGTGTACAAACTTTTTTTGCACCTTTTTTAGTTTCGTAATAGTATTTGTTATATAACTTTCTATAGAAATCATCTTTTCATGAGTTTTTTGTAGCAAAATGTCTGGCATGAGTTTCTGAACAAAACGTAGTACTAGGTTTCTGTCAACATTAAATTGTTTAGATGTTTCATCACAATATGTGCATAGTGCCCAAGGGGTGTAAATACTTTTTTTACATACTGTATATAAAAAATTTCGATGGTTCGAACGCGAATCAGTTGAACTCGGAACGTCGGACCGAGGCGATTTTTGTTGCAATAGGTTATAACCTATAGTGTAAGCCCAAAGAAGATTTATATGCTAAAAATTGCCAGTTTGGCCACTCTGGGACCGATTCCGGAGCATCTGCAGATTGTATGGGAAAATTTACGTAAAATAAAATTTTGATCACAGGAGGCTGAACAAGTAAAAAAACTAAAACGTCAAGGAACAAAAAAGTCAAGAAGAAGTTTGCCGGGTAAGGCTTGTTTAACATAAAAACTTTCTATAAACTCCCTGCTATACTAGTTTTCACTTCAGACGATCTCTACCAAACATACTTCATATTACCTGGTCGCTTTGTGTTTGTCGCAAGCGGTATTTATTCTACAAAGAGTTTTTATTTTTTATTTCGGTATCTACACACAGAAAAATATTTTGTAGTATCAGCCTGTACGAGGTTTGATTCAACAAAATTTTTGTTGAATATAATCAACGCCGATTTTGCGTTGAAACAAACCTTGATTTTCTCAAATCCACAAAAATCTTTTGTTGTTTTGAAAAAATTGCTTTGACGTTTAGCGTTGATTCAACAAAAATCTTGATATGCCTTATTTTTCTGCGTGTATTGAAGATAGAGCTTTAGTTTCTCCGAGAGGGATATTCATTTTTGGTAGTTGAGCAACTTTGTCGAAAACAAAAATAGTCTATACCTTGTATGTATTTATCTTAGAAAAATAAATAGTTTTTTCTTGTTTTGCACAACTAAAATCAATCAAATTGTAATGACGTCTAAGAGAATAGTATAGAACCTTTTGGTACCAGTGTATATACTTTTCTGAGGTGGTACAGTAAGACGTAACGTAAAATACCTCAGAATTAAAAGGGTGTGGGCAGTTTCTCACAGTTTACGAAATAAAAGTCGCTGATGCTGATGCAGATTTTTCAATACATTTTATTCTTTAAAGTTCTGCTCATGATTACTACTCTACACGTCCACATATTATGTTTGATTCGTTAGGTTTGCTGAATTGTTGCCGTTCTCTCGGGTATCGATATTCTGTCTGCACTGTTGAGGGTTCGCCCTTCCGCGCGCTACACCGACTAGTTCCGGGGAAGAACCGGAGTTGATCTCTGAGCTGAATGGGTTGAATTGTGTGAGTCGAAAGAAAAGGCGTCTCGTTCACGGTGGTATTTTGTGGGGGGAAACCCATTGTTTTAAAAAACACAGCGTATTTTAAAAAATTGCTTTTTGCGTGGATAATTTGAAGTGCCTAAGGTGATCACAATATCAAATTTGACACTTTTTTGGGGGTTTTCGTAAAGGGAGGGGTTATAAACATCGTTTGTTACCTACGTATAAAGTACTTGGTACTGAGTCTCTCATTCACGATACTGTTCATGAAAGTAAAGTGTTATAATTTAATTAAAGACCGTCTTAAAATAACTAGAACAACTAATAAAGACTATAAAGAGAATTTCGGATAAAATCATGATGGCAAACCAAAGTTAAACTGATAGTTGTGTATTTGTGAATAAATGTGATTAATAATACGTCGCGGTAAAATGTGCTTACAGCTAACAAAAACTAAACTAGGAATAATGGAAAATAATAAGTACAAAAATATTTGTAAAATAAATAAAACGCATAACTTATTAAAATGCTTAGTGTTATCTAAAACTAAACCTGTATCAAAACTATAAAATGAGATTACTATTCCTCTTCCAGTCTCTTGTTCAATAGGGTTGGATAGCAAAGCGATCAATATCAAAAGGACGTTAACTATGTCAAGTCTTATAAAGAAATTCGTATGGTTAGTGGGAATGGGTTCGGTTAAGCTCCAGTGGCCAAGCGAGATAAACACATTCCGGCGGAGGATCGTAGTAGGAGCGAGATTTGAGGATTCGAGGCTGCAGACGATGCTAGTCGCGATCGGGCGATCTCCTTCAAAACATTCGCATTGTTGTTGATTTTGCTGCTGGCGTTTTCGGCTATTGTAGATTCTAACTGAGGGGATCACGATGTAGAGTGGAACGATGACTACGTACACGACGAACAATACAATTTTGGGTTGGCGTTGCAGCTCTTCACGGGTACAACTTTGTATAACTGTAGCTATTGTAGTGGCTGTGAACAGCATCAGCAGCAGGGTCCATTTTAGTTACGGACAAATCGGTTTCTTTGGCTTTTTAAGCTCGGTCTCTTCATCGCCACCGCGACGCGAAACTTCTGTGTAACGTTCTCCCTTGAGCGATACAATTTTATTATCCCGGTAGCGAATCAACTTTTTTGGCTCGACCTTTGGAGCCACCGGCTTGTACTCACGATGATCCTCCTTGTCGACGTATGAATATCTAAAACAAAAGGCTCAATCATTGTCAGCTGATCGAACTTGAGACACCAAACTGACCTAGAAATGATCCTATTCTTAAGCTCAGTCTCGTCGATTTGCGGAAGCGCCTTGTTGGGCTGCACATTGCTCGGATTCCCCTTCAGGCTTTGACCAGCTTCTTGGCGATGAAGCAAAATCTGGGTCGCGCGATCAATGTCTCCGTTGGCAATCAGAATACAATGCTTAACCTGTGGAAGATCAAAATTACAGCATACTGACAATTCCACCATGTCTATTTGACCAAAACCAAACCCACCTCAATGAGCGAGCTTTCCGGGAACATTTCCTGTAGTACCTCGCACTCCTCGGCGAACAGATCACAATTGGAGCTATCGGTCGAACCGGCATCGCTCGTTTCGGACAGATGCTGGACGCGCTTGGGCGCGTTTCCACCGCCGCCTCCGTTCGCGGCATGATCGCTCTCCGAGAGCGAAGATTGACGCCCGCGTAGCTTCTCCTCGGGCAGAATATCGGCAAGGCTAAGCGAGCTGCAAAAGCAATAAATCCTTAGTTTTGATGAATATGAGTCGCATAACAAGATAAACTTACTTCAGTGAAAGGTTTGGCCCATCTCCAGAACCGCCACCACCGGTTTCTTTGTGCTTGGCCGACAGCTGACTCTCGAGCTGGAATATCCACGAGCAGACGGTGGCTGGCTCGATGTTGGCAAAGTCGTCGAAGTACGCCGACATCATCTCGATGAAGCCTGTTGGGGAAAACAAACATTTAGTGTTTCAGTGTTTCAAGCCAAACAGTCTAAAATCTGGAAAAACTGGTGACTTCGATGCTCGAAAAAATATTTTTGTTGACACGACAAAGACCCACGATCGTCAAATTCAGCAATTGAATTCACGCATCAAGTGCGCCAATTGTGGTGACAATCGCATCGGAAACTATTGCGAATGTATCGCGCGCCTGTCCTAACTCGAGTTGCAGAAGAAGAGAAAGGAGAAAGCAGAAAACCCCCCCTAATATACGAGTGCAACCATTCCTGCCTCAGATGGTTAGATGTCACCAGCGAAGATTAGGTACTTATCACTGTCAAAGTTATGGGAACAAGGCAGACCATTTCATGAAAATCAATGGCACCGGAATTTGGCACTCGATTATCTCGGCACTGGCCGGACCGATTTTGACCGTTTTGGTCTCATTCCATACGTCTTGGGGTCCGCTTATTAATTTCTTGTCGCTCCATACCCTCAGTGATGTGATGGGAGCAAGGGCGTCTATGCGAAGTTTCCCTACACCCAGACATGCATTGGCACTTCAGATTTGCACTTATCTCAAGTTCTACGCACACTGCGCATTGCACAGTGCTAGTGCTATTTTTTAGCACACCGGAATGACGTAGACTACGTAAAGTTTTGAGATGTGGACATAGAGTTTTCCATATCTTAATTTTGAAGAATTAGCTAGATACTTGAAATACATTAACGGAATAAGATCGTAAATGGGAGATGAACCCCCCGACAAACCAGAACTTACACACTCCAGTCAACTCAATCGGACCGCAACTGCCATGTAACCATACTTTGAATGTGTTGGTAAATCTTTGACTAGAAAGCCTTATTTAAATAATGGAAACATCGAATGGAGGAGAGAAGAACGAAAAACGTTTTTTTCGCGAACCGAATGAAAGTTTGGTAGCATAATGTGGTGGAGAGAGAGAAAGTTCAGAAAGCTGTGCAATCCGTCACCCCCGAAGACCAACACTAGTTCCTGAAAGGCATTTCACCGACTCATCACGGGTGGGACGAGAGACGGGGAGTGAGGCAACTCCGAAGAGTTGGGAAGTCTTCACCCCCTTCCTGATTTTTTCACAACCACGGCTTGACCCACGAGAGGCAACTGTTCGGTGAGACGGCAGCAGGCGCGTGCCTCATCCTGTTGCTGCCTCGTCCCGGGTGGGACGAGGGACGCCCCTACCACGAAAGATCCAAACGGTCTGGCCATTGGGGGCGAGAGCAGCCTCAGAAAGCTGTGCATTCCGTCGCCCCCGAAGACCAAAATTTGTTCCTGAAATTGAAATTGAAATAAGCTCGCTGCCTCGTCCCGGGTGGAACGAGGGATGAGGGCAACTCTTTCAACAGTTTGGAATTGGATACGACGTAATTCTTGTTGGATGTCTTGATTGTTTCATAACCACGGCTTGACCCACGAGAGGCTTTTCGGCGGAAGGCAGCAGGCGCGCGCCTCATCTTGTTGATGCCTCGTCTCGGGTGGGACGAGGGACGGGGAGTGAGGCAACTCCGAACCACGGCAACCACGAAAGATCCAAACTTTCCGGCCATCGAGAGGCAACTGGCTGACGGTGACGACGAGAAGGCGATGCGCACTTCTTTTCCAGTTCTGGTCCCTCTCTCCTGCTGCTGCTGCTCTGGACTGAGCTTTCCTGCTGCTGTTGCTGCTGCGGCCGGTCCGACGTCTGAGACGTGAATGATAGAATGGGCTCTGGCGCGCGTTCTTATATAGCATTTCGGCCCGCTACTTCCCCTCCTTTTTCGCGACCGACACTCGGTCGCGTTGCTCGGATGATTTTCCCCTCAAAATAGGTACTTGACATTCCCGTCCGTGAGTGGGAAGCGCTCATTTTGCTTGCAAAATCTCTGCATTTTGAAAACATTTTAAAACATTGAATTGTTTCAATAGTTAAACTATTTTGCCAACAATGAAAGTTTTATAGCAAATTGCTGAATAATTTTCAAATCGAATGGAACATAAATCGTGTCGATTCGATTAGAGGGAAGGAAGATATAAGCGTTTGACGGATGACGCAGTATTCCAGGGCCTTCGGCCCGGGTTTTTTGAAATGGCACCCCAGTACCTTCGACAAAGACGTAAGTCTACGTCAAAAATGCGTTTTTATTACACCAAAATGAAAAAAAAGTTTACCTTGCAGAGAATAGAACCACTTCCAAGTCTTGAACGCAAGCACTGTACACAGCAAAAAATCCGATGGTAAAATCGCATGCAAAAGCATGCACATCACCTTCGTCAAAATAAACACTTAATATTACACACTGCATGTACAATTTTTGCAAACACAAAAAAAAGTTGCAACCGACGGGATTCAAACCCAGCACCAACAGTAAGGACTGGCGCCTTAGCCCACTCGGCCATCAGACCGATGTAAAGCTGTTAGGATAAACGCATATATGAGCTTGACATTTCGGTTAAGTAGGTTTCCCATACTGATGGGCTACATATTTCAGGATGTAATATTACACAGAATTTCATAAAATAATGCAAAGTTTATTTTACACCCAGGTCTTTTACACGCAGCTGGATTACTACTTTTTTAGCTGTGAGTGTTATTTTTAAAAAGCGGAGCTTTTTAGTTTTTTTTACAAAACACAGAGATTTTTTTCAAAATTTCTGAAGGAACAGCATTGTCTGAAAAAACTGATTCAAATAATAAAAAATGTTACTTAATCCACCTTTAGGTAGTTAGTTGCTGCCTTCCTGATATTACACTGTAATTCAGTCAAAAAAGCATCATTTCTTTTGATAGGGTTGTCAGATCTTCAACCTTTTGAGCTCGTTGGAACGATCTTTTGATTACTCATATAACGATGGGTCGCATGATAGATCTGGACAACGTTTTCATTAAAATAATTGAGATCCGGCTTCAAAAAGTGTATAAATAACGCTTAAGTGCTTATAACTTTTGATAGGACTGTCAGATCAATCTTGTGGGGTCCTAGAAAAGGTCTTTCAATTACCTTTCTAAAAATTAATAACATGACGGGGTTTCTAACAAAAACCACCCTTTTTACAATCCTACTAACTTTAGCCAAAGTCGTTTTTTAGCATAACTTTTGAAGTAAACTAAACTTTATAATGTTGAATAGCGGCTTATGGAGACCCAAGACCGATCGAATCAGACCAAGGGGACAAAATCGGTTAAGCCAGTGACAAGATAATCGACCATTTATTTATCCCACCGCACACACAGACATTTGACCATATGGGGCAAGAGAAACAAATGTCTTCAATTTGTATCTTAAAGTGTAGTAGTAGCTGTATTTTGTATAAAATCATCAATTTAATAGATTAACTTTTTGATAACGCATCCACTTGTGCTGAATGGTAGAATGTTGCTCTTAGATAGCAACTTAATTGAACAATAATAGTTGCAATTGTATTCAGTTCTTCAACAAGTTGTACAATCAAGAATAAACAATAAATAAACCGAAAAAAATAATAAATTGGCCCTATCAGATTACCTTCAACATCGAAGCATGGATCCTGGGAGGCCTCCTCCAGAATGGAAATAACATACGACAGAACAATATCATCCACAATGGACAGATCTGCCCCCGGGATGTGGGTGTTGATGAAGTGGAAAAAGCTGTTCTTCACAACGTCGTGCTGCTGGGCGATGTTTGTCATCTGGAAAAAAGGGGGAGGACAGGAAATTTGTTCTCAGTAGGATGAGGACGAGGAGAATATCGATTTTTCCTGCTGCTATGTTTTATGCAATATGTCAAATTTTTGGGTACTAGAAGAGCCAAAATTTGGGCTGGGCATCTCGAATGTAGTTTATTGACCACAGCTTTAACAATCTTTAATACTTATCAAATTGCAAATAAAGTAATCATGACTTAATTAAGATAACTCACATCGATCAAGTTTTTTTCTTCTGAATATTTGTACAGTCTGGAAATTTCTGGGTGTGAAATTTAGTAGTCTGTTTTTTTTTACAAAAAAATAACCTTTAGAAACTTTTGATTCACTGATTTCAAAAACTACGGCGAACTTGTTTCACACAAATAAAACAAAAAAAAATACTTTACTATCAAAGAAAGATAATTCGAATCAAACACTGCGATTGCGGTGCAAACTTATGCTGCCGATGCTAGGAGGTATAATAAGAACACTTTACCAAACAAAAGCCGATTTTTAAAGATGAGTTGAGATGATGCATTCAGCAACCCTCGGTAATCATCAGTGGGAAAAGCTTGTCAAGAAAAGGTCCATTCATGTCAAATGGAACGGAATGTTCACGCGACAAGATGATTCACGAACTCACGAAAAGCATGAATTCTGTGATATTTTTTGTGATTCTTTAAATATATATTTTTTTCCTCATTGTACCTAGTGTTACTAAAATGTTAAATCATATACTTTTAGTTATGAAAATGAACAGTGTTAAAATCACGAAAAGAAAACTAGAGCTGAAGAGCATCAGCTGACCACTTATTATGTAAATCAAATGTAATTATTATAAGAAAGATTAAATAAAGATTATTTTATTAACTTTAAATACCAATCGCGATGATCATGGGTGCCCTCCCCATTCAAGCCTTTGAACTTCTAGGTTCGAGCAGAAACTAGCAATAGAGACCACAAAAGACCTGAGGGCGTTGATGTGGATGGTTTGATTTTTACCAATCGTTTGGAAAACCAGGTATACGTCCATTCAAATTTATGACCGTAAGGGCTAACATCTCTTTTACACAGTTACAACGTGTAGTTTTTGTAATTAAAAATTAGTAAAGTAGATTAAAAATATAACCTTTAATTTAGCAATGGTACACATTGATCATATGTAGAGTCTGGTGTATTGAGATGTTTGTTACAAACACTTTTTAGTTTCTTTAAAACAAAGGAAACTTTATCGACATCATCTTTGATTCAAAAGGATATAGAAAAAGTTAGACTGTTTTCAACATCAACATTTAACATTGATGAAATAATACAACAATTTTCCAGATTGATTCCCTTTGAACGAAAGCATTAAAATATTCATGGTAAGAAGAATGCATTTTTTTTTGTATTGATACCGTGAAAAATGTTTCCTTTAAATATATCTTACCAAAAGTTGCGCATGCAGCCATATGTCGCAGCCATTTTTCATTTTCGTTCATTCTAGTTTCGTTTAGGCAAACCTCCCTTCCAGCAGGTAAGCATGGGGTTGATGGGCTGAATTTTTGTGATTAGAATTCACCTTAGAAGACTTTAGTTCTTATCGACATTTTTTGAGCTACTCGGTAAGATCGGTATCCATGAATTGCAGTTCCGTGTGAAACATTTTCTTGCCATGCTCAAATATCGAAACGCCCTACTTTTTATCGCGAACAATAACAGTTCTAAAAATTGAGTGCTGAAATGCGACTTGTTCGAAAATGAATAAATTTCGATTCTGTTTTAGAGTTAGACACTTTACAGGATGTATATAGTAAAAATGCAATCCACTTTAACGACCCCGGGTCTTTTGTGGTCTCTGTTGCAAGTTCCTGCTTATTTCTAGGCGTCCGAAGGTTATGTATGGTGAGTCACCCAAAACCTCTTTTACACAAATGGACCGACGTTTTACGTCCCCATCCGATAGGAAGCGTGATCAGGCAAATCTCGTCTCGAAAAATGCCTCCGAGTCGGTCTGGGATTGAACCCAGGCCTCACTGGAGTGTGAGACTATCACGCTAGCCACTTCACCACCGCACCCGACAAGGATGCATATTAGGGTGGGTACGTTTTTCAAAAAGTTCTCGGATCAAGTTTTAGTATGGTTCCCCTTGTAGGGCATGCCCATAGGGACTTTCATGCCAAATATCAGCTCATTTGGTTGTAAACTGGCTGCGCGCATCGAGGTTAAAGTTTACATGGGAATTACTATGGGAAATTGGAACATTTTGTTCAAACGCTCCTACAGGCCTGGGAAAATGACGCGCCAACTTCTGGTATGGTCAGGCTTATGGGGATTGGGGAATGATCTGGAGAACACTTTTCCCAAAGAGAGCATATGGATTCGTTGTCCCTAGACCTGGCGCATCGGCAAACAATCCGATGTCTCCGGAAACAACGGTTTTCCCTCAAAAAGCATCATATTTTCCTTAGCATGCTATGAAAGCTTGATGTACACCGCGACGCCATATGTCAGACAGCTACCACGTGGGTGAGAAACGGCTGGAATATTTAATTGCAAACCTTTTTTTAACTAGAAAATGATCATTTCGAGTAATCCTGATATTATTTAGTCGAATTCAGAATCTTTGCATAGCGAATTTGTATTTTTTTTTGCAAATATTTCAACCACGTGGTAGCTGCCTGACGTACGGCGTCGCGGTGTTCATCAAGCTTTCATAGCATGCTTAGGAAAATTTGATGCCTTTTGAGGGAAAACCGTTGTTTCCGGAGACATCGGACCGTGGTGTAGGGGTAAGCGTGGTTGCCTCTCACCCAGTCGGCTTGGGTTCGATTCCAGACGGTCCCGGTGGCATTTTTCGAGACTAGATTTGTCTGATCACGCCTTCCGTCGGATGGGGAAGTAAATGTTGGCCCGGTCTAACCTAAAGGGTTAGGTCGTTAGCTCAATCCAGGTATAGGGGTCGTCTCCCTGGGTCCTGCCTCGGTGCATGGAGTCGCTGGTAGGCAGTTGGGCTAACAATCGTCAGTTCGAATCCAGGGGTAGATGGAAGTTTAGGTGTAAAAAGAGGTTTGCAATTGCCTCAACAATCAAGCCTTCGAACACCTAGTTTCGAGTAGGAATCTCGCAATCGAGAACGCCAAGGCAATGCGTAGAGCGAATAATTTGATTTTTGTTTTGGTGCTCTGGATAAAAAATAGTGAGCAGTTCTCTCAGATTTCGGTCATTCGATTTTTTTTTGTATTTTTTAATCCGACTGAAACTTTTTTGGTGCCCAATGAAGCCATTTTGCATCATTAGTTTGTCCATATAATTTTCCATACAAATTTGGCAGCTGGCCATACAAAAATGATGTATGAAAATTCAAAAATCTATCTTTTGGAGGAATTTTTTGATCGATTTGGTGTCTTCTGCAAAGTTGTAGGTATGGATATGGACTACACTGGAGAAAATGATACATGATGTCGCTAAAACTTGATTTGCAAAAAAAACACTATATTTTTCTTTTATTTTTTGATATGTTTTAGAGGACATCAAATGCCAACTTTTCAGAAATTTCCAGGTTGTGCAAAAAATCTTTGAGCGAGTTATGAATTTTAAATCGAAAAATTGGTCGCAAAATTTTTCAACTTCATTTTCGATGTAAAATCAAATTTGCAATCAAGAAGTACTTTAGTGAAATTTTGATAAAGTGCACCGTTGTCAAGTTAAATCCATTTTAGGTGACTTTTTGAAAATAGTCGAAGTTTTTAATTTTTAAATTAGTGCACATCTTTGCCCACCTTTAAAAAATAATATTTTTGAAAAGCTGAGAAAATTCTCTATATTTTGCACTTTTGAACTTTGTTGATACCGATCCTTAGTTGCTGAGATATTGCCATGCAAAGGTTTAAAAACAGGAAAATTGATGTTTTCTAAGTCCCACTCAAACAACACAGCATTTTCTAATTTCGATATCTCAGCAACTAATGGTCCGATTTTCAATATTAAAATATGAAACATTCGTGGAATTTTCTGATCTTTTCGAAAAAAATATTCAATATTGTGCCCTTTTAAAATGTTAGTCTTAAAATATTTTTTTCGAAAAGATCGGAAAATTTCACGAATGCTTCTTAGTTTAACATTTAAAATAGGACCATTAGTTGCTGAGATATCGACATTAGAAAATGGTGTGTTGTTTGGGTGAGACTTAGAAAACATCAATTTTCCTGTTTTTAAACCTTTGCATGGGAATCTCTCAGCAACGAAGGGTCGTATCAACAAAGTTTAAAAATGCAAAATATAGAAAATTTTCTCAGCTCTTCAAATTTTTTTTTTCAAAGGTGGGCAAACATGTGCACTAATTTAAAAAAAAAATGAAAAACTGCGACTATTTTCAAAAAAGTCACCTAAAAATAGCTATAACTTAAAAACGGTGCACTTTATCAAAATTCACTTAAGTACTTTTGATTGCAAATTTAATATTATATCGAAAATGAAATTGAAAAATTTTGCGATCAATTTTTCGATTTTTGTAAAAATCAGTACAGATTCAAAATTCATAACTCGCTCAAAGATTTTTTGCACAACCTGGAAATTTCTGAAAAGTTGGAATTTGATGTCCTTTAAAACATATAAAAAAATAAAAAAAATCAAAATAGTGTTTTTTTGCAAATCAAGTTTTAGTGACAAAAAGTTAAATAAAAAATCACCAAAATTTTTTTACCGTGTATTATTTTTTTCAGTGTAGTCCATATCCATACCTACAACATTTCCGAAGACACCAAATCGATCAAAAAATTTCTTCAAATATACAGATTTTTGAATTTTCATACATCATTTTTGTATGGCCAGCTGCCAAATTTGTATGGAAAATTATATGGACAAACTAATGATCCAAAATGGCTTCTTTGGGCATACCGAAGGCACCAAAAAAGTTTCAGTCGGATTTTTAATCAATTTTTAACAAAAATTAAAATTTAAGAAAAAAAAAAACGATTTCGTAGAGAACTGCTTGAAAGGCAGTTTTTTGTTTAAAAGGTATTACTTTTACGAGTGAAATAGCAAGAGAATGTCCAAATGAAGGTTCTTAAAAATTTAGGGTTGACAGAAATGATGCATTTGGCATGCTATTGACAAATTATCACAAAAGTGTTCCGAATATGTGGGATGACTATAGTCTGAGAAAAGATTTCCCATCACGTTCGAAACAATTGCGTTCTCTAATATTCAATAACAAGTGATACCAAATAAATACTCAACGCACGTCACCGCCGCACACATTCATTCCCGCGCTTTGGAAGGTCATCCAATCGCTATTCTTCGCCTTAGGTGAAGTTCAACAACTCAGTTCCGCAAAAATAATTCTCTCGTTCCATACCTCCCAACTCCAATCCATGATGCTCCAGCTACACCTGATCCACGCACACGGCTACAGACATTTATCGCAAGCAGTGTTTAATCTCCCGCTCTCTTTGCGTGGTCCAAATGCTTCGTTGATCAAGCAGTTCAGTCCGATCTGCTGACCTGACCTGTGCGTGATCGAACTTATTGTGTACTTAGTGTGTGAAAAGTGGTAATTGATTTGTTCAACTTTGGGCAAATTTAGCTGTGGTGCTAATTTTTGATTATCGAAAGATTAAGTGTACTGTGCCTGGCAAGAGAGCAGCGAAGCAAAAGCCATCTCGAGGCATTTTGCCTTGAGAAGAGAAGTCAAGATCAAAAAACGATGTGGCGGGTCACGTGACTTGTTGTGCTTGTTGTGTTCCGCCCCAAGTAATTTGTTGATTTATGGACATTTGCTTACAACAAACAAACAAAATTGCTGTGACAGTTTTATTTTCAAAAAAGAATAAAAATGCGAAGTAAGTATTTGTCCATCATTTACAGACAATAAACTCAATAATTTTAATTATTATTTAAAAAACCCACTGATAATTTTAGCTCGAGCCTCGATTCGATCTGGCTCGAGTTCGAGCCTAAATCGACTCGAGGCTCGAGCCATAATTCTCAGTGGGAATGGATATTTTTAGTTTTGCACACTTAAAAAAAGTTGCCATCAATATATAACCCATATTACGACCCCGCCTACGATGAAACATGTATTTCATGTGCTTTATTTGGCCTAATTTTTTATTAGGTTAACTTCATAATTTTCCTATTTTTACCGTGTATAAAACAAATCACGTGCTCTCAGTTGCCGATCAATAACTTCAAATTGTTTTTAATGTAAATGTTAATAAGATTTTTGCATTATTTCCAATTCAATAAACCTTAAAATAAAAAAAGGGTTGCAAATTCCATAAATTCAGACTTTTTTTTCTGGTCCATCTCCGAGGTGTCGATCAACTGCCATGTGATCAGTTTTATGGTGACGTTGAAAATAAACAAGCTCGGGCAAGATTCTGTCGGGCTGATTGGAAAGTTTACAGTGTATAAGTTTGACCGTGTGATGCAGTATGGGTGCGGAGGAATTTATAGTATACGGGCTATAGCGTTGGTCACACATGATCTGCTTCCTTTCGGACCGTTTTGTGGAATTTATGCCTTGTTATAGGTACATGAAAAATTAGTGTTTAAGTATAAAAAAAAACATCTCAAATGTTATTTCTGGGCCAGAAAAACATGTTTTAAATTTTCCTCAGAACTCTGAAAAATACTAAAATAACATGGTATCAAGCTGGGTTCTCAAAATATGGATTCTTATGCATTTTGTGAATATAGCTTAAAAAAAATTTTGGGGGTCCAAAACAACCCGCCAAAATTTGGGATCGATTGGGTTAGTCTCCGATTGACGCATTATGATTTTTTATTTTTTTCAAAGAGTGCATCCACGAACAGCACATACTCCTTTGTTCAAGTGTGAGATTCTTGTAGGAAATTTAATTACCTACAACTTTGTCGAAGGGTGCAACACGATCCGAGTTGATCCCGAATTTTGGTGATTTTTCTAGAAAAAAAAATTTTCTTATATACTTCCTATATACCCTTGTATACTTTCAAGTATATAAGCCGATTTCTTTTCATCGCATTGCTAATAACTCATCAGGATCAACTCGGATCGTCTGAAACTTTTTTGGTGCCCAATGAAGCCATTTTGCATCATTAGTTTGTCCATATAATTTTCCATACAAATTTGGCAGCTGGCCATACAAAAATGATGTATGAAAATTCAAAAATCTATCTTTTGGAGGAATTTTTTGATCGATTTGGTGTCTTCTGCAAAGTTGTAGGTATGGATATGGACTACACTGGAGAAAATGATACATGATGTCGCTAAAACTTGATTTGCAAAAAAAACACTATATTTTTCTTTTATTTTTTGATATGTTTTAGAGGACATCAAATGCCAACTTTTCAGAAATTTCCAGGTTGTGCAAAAAATCTTTGAGCGAGTTATGAATTTTAAATCGAAAAATTGGTCGCAAAAATTTTTCAACTTCATTTTTCGATGTAAAATCAAATTTGCAATCAAGAAGTACTTTAGTGAAATTTTGATAAAGTGCACCGTTGTCAAGTTAAATCCATTTTTAGGTGACTTTTTTGAAAATAGTCGAAGTTTTTAATTTTTTTAAATTAGTGCACATCTTTGCCCACCTTTAAAAAATAATATTTTTGAAAAGCTGAGAAAATTCTCTATATTTTGCACTTTTGAACTTTGTTGATACCGATCCTTAGTTGCTGAGATATTGCCATGCAAAGGTTTAAAAACAGGAAAATTGATGTTTTCTAAGTCCCACTCAAACAACACAGCATTTTCTAATTTCGATATCTCAGCAACTAATGGTCCGATTTTCAATATTAAAATATGAAACATTCGTGGAATTTTCTGATCTTTTCGAAAAAAATATTCAATATTGTGCCCTTTTAAAATGTTAGTCTTAAAATATTTTTTTCGAAAAGATCGGAAAATTTCACGAATGCTTCTTAGTTTAACATTTAAAATAGGACCATTAGTTGCTGAGATATCGACATTAGAAAATGGTGTGTTGTTTGGGTGAGACTTAGAAAACATCAATTTTCCTGTTTTTAAACCTTTGCATGGGAATCTCTCAGCAACGAAGGGTCGTATCAACAAAGTTTAAAAATGCAAAATATAGAAAATTTTCTCAGCTCTTCAAATTTTTTTTTTCAAAGGTGGGCAAACATGTGCACTAATTTAAAAAAAAATGAAAAACTGCGACTATTTTCAAAAAAGTCACCTAAAAATAGCTATAACTTAAAAACGGTGCACTTTATCAAAATTCACTTAAGTACTTTTTGATTGCAAATTTAATATTATATCGAAAAATGAAATTGAAAAATTTTTGCGATCAATTTTTCGATTTTTTGTAAAAATCAGTACAGATTCAAAAATTCATAACTCGCTCAAAGATTTTTTGCACAACCTGGAAATTTCTGAAAAGTTGGAATTTGATGTCCTTTAAAACATATAAAAAAATAAAAAAAATCAAAATAGTGTTTTTTTGCAAATCAAGTTTTAGTGACAAAAAGTTAAATAAAAAATCACCAAAATTTTTTTACCGTGTATTATTTTTTTCAGTGTAGTCCATATCCATACCTACAACATTTCCGAAGACACCAAATCGATCAAAAAATTTCTTCAAATATACAGATTTTTGAATTTTCATACATCATTTTTGTATGGCCAGCTGCCAAATTTGTATGGAAAATTATATGGACAAACTAATGATCCAAAATGGCTTCTTTGGGCATACCGAAGGCACCAAAAAAGTTTCAGTCGGATTTTTAATCAATTTTTAACAAAAATTAAAATTTAAGAAAAAAAAAAACGATTTCGTAGAGAACTGCTTGAAAGGCAGTTTTTTGTTTAAAAGGTATTACTTTTACGAGTGAAATAGCAAGAGAATGTCCAAATGAAGGTTCTTAAAAATTTAGGGTTGACAGAAATGATGCATTTGGCATGCTATTGACAAATTATCACAAAAGTGTTCCGAATATGTGGGATGACTATAGTCTGAGAAAAGATTTCCCATCACGTTCGAAACAATTGCGTTCTCTAATATTCAATAACAAGTGATACCAAATAAATACTCAACGCACGTCACCGCCGCACACATTCATTCCCGCGCTTTGGAAGGTCATCCAATCGCTATTCTTCGCCTTAGGTGAAGTTCAACAACTCAGTTCCGCAAAAATAATTCTCTCGTTCCATACCTCCCAACTCCAATCCATGATGCTCCAGCTACACCTGATCCACGCACACGGCTACAGACATTTATCGCAAGCAGTGTTTAATCTCCCGCTCTCTTTGCGTGGTCCAAATGCTTCGTTGATCAAGCAGTTCAGTCCGATCTGCTGACCTGACCTGTGCGTGATCGAACTTATTGTGTACTTAGTGTGTGAAAAGTGGTAATTGATTTGTTCAACTTTGGGCAAATTTAGCTGTGGTGCTAATTTTTGATTATCGAAAGATTAAGTGTACTGTGCCTGGCAAGAGAGCAGCGAAGCAAAAGCCATCTCGAGGCATTTTGCCTTGAGAAGAGAAGTCAAGATCAAAAAACGATGTGGCGGGTCACGTGACTTGTTGTGCTTGTTGTGTTCCGCCCCAAGTAATTTGTTGATTTATGGACATTTGCTTACAACAAACAAACAAAATTGCTGTGACAGTTTTATTTTCAAAAAAGAATAAAAATGCGAAGTAAGTATTTGTCCATCATTTACAGACAATAAACTCAATAATTTTAATTATTATTTAAAAAACCCACTGATAATTTTAGCTCGAGCCTCGATTCGATCTGGCTCGAGTTCGAGCCTAAATCGACTCGAGGCTCGAGCCATAATTCTCAGTGGGAATGGATATTTTTAGTTTTGCACACTTAAAAAAAGTTGCCATCAATATATAACCCATATTACGACCCCGCCTACGATGAAACATGTATTTCATGTGCTTTATTTGGCCTAATTTTTTATTAGGTTAACTTCATAATTTTCCTATTTTTTACCGTGTATAAAACAAATCACGTGCTCTCAGTTGCCGATCAATAACTTCAAATTGTTTTTAATGTAAATGTTAATAAGATTTTTGCATTATTTCCAATTCAATAAACCTTAAAATAAAAAAAGGGTTGCAAATTCCATAAATTCAGACTTTTTTTTCTGGTCCATCTCCGAGGTGTCGATCAACTGCCATGTGATCAGTTTTATGGTGACGTTGAAAATAAACAAGCTCGGGCAAGATTCTGTCGGGCTGATTGGAAAGTTTACAGTGTATAAGTTTGACCGTGTGATGCAGTATGGGTGCGGAGGAATTTATAGTATACGGGCTATAGCGTTGGTCACACATGATCTGCTTCCTTTCGGACCGTTTTGTGGAATTTATGCCTTGTTATAGGTACATGAAAAATTAGTGTTTAAGTATAAAAAAACATCTCAAATGTTATTTCTGGGCCAGAAAAACATGTTTTAAATTTTCCTCAGAACTCTGAAAAATACTAAAATAACATGGTATCAAGCTGGGTTCTCAAAATATGGATTCTTATGCATTTTGTGAATATAGCTTAAAAAAATTTTGGGGGTCCAAAACAACCCGCCAAAATTTGGGATCGATTGGGTTAGTCTCCGATTGACGCATTATGATTTTTTATTTTTTTTTTCAAAGAGTGCATCCACGAACAGCACATACTCCTTTGTTCAAGTGTGAGATTCTTGTAGGAAATTTAATTACCTACAACTTTGTCGAAGGGTGCAACACGATCCGAGTTGATCCCGAATTTTGGTGATTTTTCTAGAAAAAAAAATTTTCTTATATACTTCCTATATACCCTTGTATACTTTCAAGTATATAAGCCGATTTCTTTTCATCGCATTGCTAATAACTCATCAGGATCAACTCGGATCGTCTTGCACCCTTCTACAAAGTTGTAGGTAATTAAATTTCCTACAAGAATCGCACACTTGGACAATTTTGGGCAAGACCTGCGCCACCTGCTGCAAAAATCCTGAAGTTGATGTTTTTCCCCATACATTTTTGCGATTTTCCCCATATAAACTTCAACGATGAAAAGCGACCCCTTAGCCTTAACCGATTTGGCTCAAAATTGGCACAGTTACTTTTTTTGCCTAAAGAATCGATCCAGGGGGTATCTCTTGCGATTTTCCGAAATTTTCAATTTTTCTTGTCACCCTACTCCATATGCATTATATTGCATGAGGAACAGTATTGCTAAATATTTTAGTAATTTTCATTAGTATACTTAGTAAAACAGTGGGGTGGCCGTCTTACCCCCAGCTCCCCTACCGGAAATTTTAAGGCATCTAGCATCTGGGCAAAATATGATCACTCTCGGTCAAGGGAGAGTGAGGCAAATCGCCACAAATTTTAAAAGTTTGAATATTTCGAAACTCTTAAAACGCTGGTAACAAAATTTGACGGTTCCAAAAACACCCAAAAAGCAAAAAATGAAAATTTGGTTTATTGGACCTTTTCAAAAAAAAAAACGTTACTTAATCCACCTTTAGGTGGTTGGTGCCTTCCTCACATTTAGAGCGTAATGCTATCCAAAATAGATACAAAAGGGCGGACCTTTCAGTGTTCATTGTTAGCCATTAAAATTTCATCAAATTACGAGTTATGGTGAAAAACGTAAAAAATCTAGATTTTACTATGGGCGGAAATGGGTTAAAAAACGTTACATAATCCACCTGTAGGTGGTTGGTGCCTTACTTACATCCAAATATTACATCGTCACCTGTGTACTATGTCACAAAATTGCACACTGATCCGGCCTCTATAAAGTGCAATAATAACACTTAAGTGCTCATAACTTTTGATATGGTTATCAGAACTTCGATGTTTTAGGTACATTTGAAAGGTCTTTCAATTATTTCATTTTTATTAGGTTGCTTTAACAACCAATGTCAGTTGTCATCCTGAGCTGAGATAAGGGCTACCTTTCAACAGCTGATTTGTTCGAAATGGGGAGAGAGTTTACTGATACTAAAAAGTGTATAGTTAACCCTTAATTTCTAATTACTTTTGATAGGTTTGTAGATCTTTGATCTTTTAGGCTCATTGGAAAGGTTCCCTTAATGAAAAGGTTCCCTTAATAGATAATCGAGTGCAAATTTTTCGGTGCACGGACTCACATCCAGACACACGCACATTTGTTCAGAATTTGATTCTGAGTCGATAGGTCTACGTGAAAGTGGGTCTACGATGTTAAATTAAGAAGTTCATTTTTCGAGTGATTTTATAGCCTTTCCTCAGTAAGGGACAATCCATAAACCACGTGGACACTTTTTTGGAAATCTCAACCCCAACCCCGTGTACAATTGTCCATACAAAAAACATTTTTTGTTGTATGGATCGTGGACAATCGCCATATCTCCCCCCCCCCCCACCTGGAGGTGAGGAAGGCAAAAAGGAATTAAGTAGAAGCTTCCTTCGTTATTATCATTCCCCAATCTCCCAAATCGCTGACAAATTTAAATAGTTTTCAAACAGTTGTGTGTGATGTACTGCATGTCTTCCAGCACATTTTACGAGCTCGATTCTCATAAACTTTTTTTTCTCGTGAGAACGCAAAGCAATTTCTTTAGTAGAAAAGTGAAATGTGTATAATGCCTTATAATTGTAAAATTAGTGTATTTGTGTGACATGACAACAACTACAATAGCAGCTTTGAATACTAAATGGTACCACCATAAGTTAGGACGGGGATGCTCATCGAGCGTGCTCACGACTGTGGCAAAATCGTCAGCAGCAGCAGCAGCAGCTTATCAATTGTACGATTTGAACGGCATCCATTGGATTTTTGTCGGTTAGTTGTGCTGCGGGTCTCGTGGCGGTGACATCGTTAACTTTCGCTGAAGATCAAGAACAAGTGCTTGCAAACTCAGATAGGGAATCCTCTCAAAACGACAGTGAACTCAATTTGGTTAGTATTGGAAACGATTGTGTGCCTTTCCATGTGGTCATGGTTATTTGTGTTTAATTAGTCCGTGATAGTTTGGTGTTCGATTAGTGCTACGCAGACAAAAGTCATAAAGTTATGAATTATTCTAGACGACAAATTTCATGCTAGTGGAATGTTTTGCTGGCATGTCACATGATCGTATAGCACACACAAAAGCCCTGTAGAACGAAGCAGTACCACGTGAATAACAGTGAACAATTTGTTGGCTGAAGCTGCTAGTTTGCACAGCTTAGGATGTCGACATGTTGTGGACGTAATGCACTAAAAATAAAAATATTATTCTCTATCATTATGCATGCTGCACACAGCCATGTGTGATGAGATCTTGGCTTTGTTTTGGTATAATTCGCCTAGCTAACTGATACGATCAGTGAATTTCGATCAGACAATTTTGTTCTCATGTAGGTTTTTCCTTCACCATGCAGAATTTAACATAGTTTGTGTTTATTTGTGTAATTAACGATTTCAAATACTTTAAAATTTCATAGTCATCAGTTATTTGTCGCACTCCCTGGTACCGGCACACGTCCCTCTTTTTAATATCTCGATAACTTTGATCATGTGATAGCTGAACGCATGAAAAATATTGCTCTATCCTGTTGATTTTTCAAGTCGGCAGTTGAGTGTTAATTGATCACAGAAATCACGAGGTCCGTTTTCACCATCACAGCTTACGTTTTCACCATTTTATTACATTATTGGTGAGAAAATTAGCACATCTTTGTGTAGCTACAGATGTCTATAGGATTTTGGATGTTTATTATAATTTCAAAAGTCGAAAAAATATTATCAGCAAAACCAAAACACTGAAACAATAATTCGAGAAGTCTTATAAAACTCTGTGATGAGAGTCTAAGTCTAAGACCCCATACTTTTTTATATTGTAAGGTATGCACTTCGGAAGAAACCGGTCAAGAAAAATTTTAAATGGGCAGCAGCGGTAGCGAAAGCAAGCCAGAGAGCGTGAAGAAAAGCCCCAAGAAAACGTTTCCTCTCTTTTGTTCTGCCGTTCGTAAAGCTGTTTCTTGACCTCCTTTCTTTCGAAGAGCATACCGGCCCTATGCCTGCAAACATTTTTAAAGTGCTGTCCAGAGCTGTTCACCGGAACTTCAGTTTTCATATTCTTTTTTTCTTCATTGCTTCCTTTGGGAATCACTTCTGGTTTTTCACTCGCTCGTTCTTGAACAGTGATGATAACCATCGCTTCGCTCATTACACTCAACTCCCGGTGGTTGGTCACTTTTTCGTTTGACCCTTTTTTAAGTTGTACCCCGTTGGTTGGTCAAAATCTAAGAGAAAGAGATGCCGACTCGCTAACTGTTTTGAAACCAGCTCAGGAACCAGCGAAATTTGACAGATGCTCAGTCGACACCGTAGACAAAAAACTACAACAGGGCATCATCCATCGCGTTTGGCAGTGTTGTCAGAATGGGTAGAATTTTATGTTTCAAATAATTAAATGAAAGTTTTATTTCAAGTAATGTTTTATTTCATGTTTAATCAGTAGCAAAAACCGTTTAAAATAAAAAAGTGATAACAACAAAATCAGTCAACTCAAACGAAGATCAAACATACATACTCCTGCTGTCAAACTTCATTTGTCTCGATTTTCGTGGATGATATGTCTTCAATCGTAGGCGGATGAATCTTCCCACTAGGGTTTTTGAATTTACCGCAGTGGAAGATGTTCGGAAGTACCTCTGCTTCACGTTCGATTTTATTCTGGATATCAGATTCATTACCGAAAGGCAATTGCAATTTTCATGTTCAGTATCAAAAACCATGAATTTTGATACCAATATTGCCATAACTCGTCCACACAAAGAAAAACTACTGTTGGGCCAAAAGCTTCGTGGGTTGAGATAAAACTACGTATTGGAGAATTTCAGTAGAAAGTATAAAATGTTTGGATCAAAAGTACACCTACTTTTAATGCCACAGTACTTTTCGTTGGAAAACTACTGTTACAGTAAAAGTATCGACTTTTGAGTAAAAAGTAAACCTTTTTATGAAGAGTAATGAACATTTGGTACTAAAGTTAAATAAAGAAAAAGCTTGGGGTTTTTCAGTTTTAAATTATTATTATTTTAAGCAATCAACTCACGGTCGGATGCACCGAGTATGCACCAGCTCGTCTAGGATATGCTAGCAGTCTCCTTTTTCGGGATTATCTTCTTGGCCCTCAGCTGCCGGAAGCTGTAATAGTTTAGGGAGCGTTCTTTTATTACGTAGCGCGAAAAATCAGACTTTTAGACCCGCTCCCCCCCTCGTAACAAAATTTCCATACAAATTTTAAAAATTTTGTATGGAGCGTAACACGGCCTCCGAACCCCCCTTCCCCCCTACTGCGTTACGTAATAAAAGAACGCTCCCTTAACTCCTGATCGACGACCGGTTTGATCACTTCCAACTTGGAAGTTCCAAAGCGCATCCTCCTTTGGAAATGCCGCGCGTGTTTCCACGCAGTCTTCCTGTGCGACCATCGCTAGAAAAAAACAAAATCAAAAAACAAAATCTTCAGCAAAATGTCTTCTGTATTCAGAACCCGGAACGGTTTTCGTCACCCACGCACTTACCATTCTGGAAACTGGCGAAGATCCGATGATTTTTGGCTGGCGCTCTCGCCGGAACTGCTTCCTCAGCTTGTGTCCTCCCACACCCAACAACCGTACACTTCATGTTAAAAATACAAAAAAATTGAAAATCAAAACCACACACTCCAATCAAAACAAACGCGTGCGCTACAAGCAGTAGGATGCAACAGAATGACACTTTCTGGCAACTCGGTATCCCTCTTCGCACTACCCCGTCGAAATGTTTGATAGGGCACAATGTTGTCAAAAAAAAGAGGTGGAAAAGAAAAACAAGAAGCTCATTGGCACCTCTTCCTCTTAGGTCAAAATCAAACTAAAAAGTGACGAACTGTCACTTTTTACACGGCATTCACGCACACTATCAAAACAAACGTTTCGTAGTGTGTGTGAACTCCGTGTAAAAGTGGTGTCAAACTAAAAAGTTACCCCGTTCGTTTGACAACAGTTGGTGTCAAACCATCGGGGTTTGAGTGTACGTGGTTCGCGGCACATTTTCGCTTGTAACGTCTTCAAAGCACTTGTAGAACACACCAACAGCAATGCAAATGGGCATATCATTTACACACAAGATCCTCTGTAATTATTAAGTCAAATGTAATTACAAAAGCCGACTCGGTCCTAACCAGGTCCCAGTACCGGAAAGGACCTAATAAAAATAATTTTATGAAAAAAAAATGCAAATGGGCCAATGTGGATTCGTATACCAGCAGTCTATCCTGCTCATGTTAAATGTAAACTTTAGGATGGTCCAAATCCGGGCTTCTTAGGGGCTACTCACTGCGATCAAAGATTAGCCCATCACTCTTTCTGACAACGGAAACCCCTCCCTCTAATCGCTTGAAGTTTGTTTGGGAAACATCGCCAAAATGTATGGAGAAAAGCAACTGTTTTACTATTTTACCAGTGGAGGGCGCCATAGTTATCTGATTTTTACCATTTCTCAGATGTAGAATTTTCATTAAATTCTCTACAACTTAACTCAAGACACCACATTTATAAGTGTCCAATCACAATCGGTGGTTTTTCACATTATTGAAGAGTATCGGGGCCAACAAAGCGGATTCAGTAGCATTTTTTACTCAACTAATATTAACAAGTTTTAGTGTGATGTTAACATTCCAGTCTTTCCTTTGGTCTCGTAATGAGGTCCAGCTTGTGATACCCCTAATTTTCCTTCACTGTAAACAATCGAATCCAGAAGGGAAACAATTATCAGTTATGTTGGTCCGTGCCGAATTTGATCCCCGATATACCGCTTACGAGGCGGAAGGTGACGTGGCTCGGTCCATACATGAGAGGGCAAAGGAGTATTTTAAAATTCCTGATTGAATGTTTGTTTACGCTATTCACTAACACAATTCCTCGCAGTTCCAGGTGGGGAAAGTTCCGCTGTCACCAGCACCATGGGGGCCATGTTCCGGAGCGAGGAGATGGCACTTTGCCAGATGTTCATCCAACCCGAGGCCGCCTACACGTCAGTCTCCGAGCTGGGTGAGACCGGCGCCGTACAGTTCCGCGATGTAGGTTTAAGTTTGGGAGACCTTTTTTGTGGGGTATTTAACGGAAATTGTGATGTTTTGTTCTAGCTTAATGCCGAGGTTAATGCGTTCCAGCGCAAGTTTGTGAGTGAAGTTCGCCGTTGCGATGAAATGGAACGCAAACTGCGCTACGTGGAGGCTGAGGTGAAAAAGGACAATGTCAAGATACCGGACATTTACGAAGAGCTGCCACGTGCGCCAAATCCTCGAGAGATCATCGACTTGGAGGCACATTTGGAGAAAACAGAAAGCGAAATCATGGAGCTGTCCCAGAACGCGGTCAACCTAAAGTCCAACTACTTGGAGCTGACGGAGCTGAAACACGTGCTCGAGCGCACGCAAGGCTTCTTCTTCGAGCAGGAGGGTTCCGGAGACACGTTCCGGAACAACATCATCGACGATCCTTCCAACATACAAACCCGTGGTCGTCTCGGGTTTGTTGCCGGTGTAATCCAACGCGAAAAAGTTCCTGGATTCGAGCGCATGTTGTGGAGAATTTCTCGTGGTAACGTATTTTTGCGCCAGGCTGAGCTCGAGAAGCCGCTGGAGGATCCCTCGACGGTAAGGTGGTCTCTTTGATGGGTTTAGTGATATTGGGTTTTGAAATGGTTGTTTTTTTTTCTGCAGGGTAACCAAATCTACAAAACCGTATTCGCTGCCTTTTTCCAAGGTGAGCAGCTAAAGACAAGAATCAAGAAGGTTTGCACCGGTTATCATGCCAGCCTTTATCCATGTCCAAGTGCCGCCGATGAGCGTGAAGAGATGCTAAAGGGCGTTAAAACTCGACTTGAAGATCTGAGCATGGTTTTGAATCAAACCCAGGATCATCGCTCGCGAGTTTTATCGACAGTGGCAAAAGAGTTGCCGCGTTGGCGTATAATGGTGAAGAAAATGAAGGCGATTTATCACACGTTGAACTTTTTCAATATGGATGTAACGAAGAAATGTTTAATTGGCGAGTGTTGGGTTCCCGTCTTAGATCTTCCATTGATCCAGAAAGCATTGTCGGACGGTTCGGCAGCAGTCGGAAGTACCATACCATCGTTTTTGAATGTAATTGAAACAAGTGAGGCCCCACCGACGTTTAATCGTACGAACAAGTTTACCCGTGGCTTCCAGAATCTAATCGATGCCTACGGTATTGCATCTTACCGCGAGGCCAATCCGGCTTTGTACACGATTATAACGTTCCCATTCTTGTTCGGTATTATGTTTGGAGACTTGGGTCATGGAATGATCATGGCTGCGTTCGGATTGTGGATGGTAACCAACGAGAGGAAGTTGAGCGCTAAGAGATCTACCAACGAAATCTGGAACATCTTCTTCGGAGGTCGTTACATTATATTGCTGATGGGCCTTTTCTCAATGTACACCGGCTTTGTTTACAACGATATCTTCTCCAAGTCAATGAATATTTTCGGAAGCTCGTGGAAAATCCAGTACAACACATCGACAGTGATGACCAACAAGGAACTTCAGATGAATCCTGGATCGAACGATTTGAACGAGAGTCCTTACCCTGTTGGATTGGATCCAGTTTGGCAATTGGCTTCCAACAAGATCATCTTCCTCAATTCTTACAAAATGAAACTATCGATCATTTTCGGCGTCATTCACATGATTTTCGGTGTTTGCATGAGCGTTGTCAACTTTAACTTTTTCAAGAGGCGCATCAGTATTGTTCTGGAGTTCCTGCCACAGATAATCTTCCTAGTATTGCTGTTTGCGTACATGGTTTTCATGATGTTCATGAAGTGGTTGCAATACACCGCCAAAACTGACTTCCAACCTCATTCACCTGGTTGTGCTCCATCCGTACTTATCATGTTTATCAATATGATGCTCTTCAAAGAATCCGAACCCCTGCACGGCTGCGATGAGTACATGTTTGTGGCTCAACCGACGGTGCAACGTACTTTTGTATTTATTGCTCTCCTCTGTATTCCGTGGATGCTACTGGGAAAGCCATTCTATATCATGTTCAGCCGAAAGAACAAGGCCGCAGCTGCCCACCAGAATGGTGGCATCAACCAACAAATGGAATCCTCCACGGAACTGGCCGACTCTCCAGCCGCAGGAGGACACGGACATGACGATGAACCATTGAGTGAAATCTTCATCCATCAGGCTATCCACACCATCGAGTACACGCTTAGCACCGTGTCTCATACTGCCTCTTATCTGCGTCTCTGGGCCTTGTCACTGGCTCATGCTCGTAAGTATCCTATAATGTTTACTTATTGTTATTATACTACACCCATCCATCCCAAAAATCTCTGACATTAAATGCTCTCATATGATTACATTCATAAATTATTCAAATGCTGACTGTAACGCAGAAACAAAACCTTATGATTGGGTTCTGTTTCATTAGGGACATTTATGTGAATATGGCAGGGTGTCATCTCCCATTATTCTACGTCAGATGTACTGCCAATCTTGTCAGAGGATTCTAAAATCAGACAAAAACAAAGTTCTCATTCCAACAAAAATTTCCCGCAGAACTTTCGGAAGTGTTGTGGAACATGGTGCTATCCATGGGACTACAGCAGACGTCGTACGTCGGTTCAATCATGCTGTTTTTCGTGTTCGGTGCGTGGGCCCTGTTCACGTTGGCGATCCTGGTCATGATGGAGGGTCTGTCTGCGTTCCTGCACACCCTGCGTCTCCATTGGTAAGATATTGTTAGTTTGAGTTATCGTGTATTCAACTAACTGATTGTTTATTTTTCAGGGTCGAATTTATGAGCAAATTCTACGAAGGATTGGGCTACGGTTTCCAGCCGTTTTCATTCAAATTGATTCTTGAAAATGATGAAGACGTTGAATAAATGTCACGTTTCATCCATCCATTCTTGCCGCCGTTTCGCCGTTTTAATCGTGATTGATCAGTATTTATAAATGTTTTTTATTTGGATTCAAAAGTGCATGTTTAAAAAATCCTAATAATTCAAAATAGTTTGTTTCTGTGGCTATATTGACTGGCCCCTTAAGTTATATTCTTAGATGTTTTTTTGTGAAAGTAAATGTTTCCAATGTAAAATGATTCAAGTATCTACAAATTTAATAAAAAAAGCATGCACAAAATGCGTTTACTACTTTTGAAAGAAAATACCTCTCTTTTTTAAATCTAAGATTCATTATAGAGTAGTCGATTATGAAATTAGTTGTGTATACTGCATTAAGATGTAACAAAAATGACTTTTTGGCGGTCATTCATAGACTTGTTTGTGTTTCGGTGGGCGTACTGAGCCCAAATCCCAAATATGAGCTTAATTGGACAATGTGTCATCTACATTTTCAACTGTTAATAAATTTGAAGATTTTTGATTGTATCGTTGCGCGAGATAAAGCTATTTGAAGTTAACAGTTTCAAAAAAAGTCAAAGTAGTTATGTCAAAGAAGAATCATCTTGATTGGTTGAGTTATGTGTACTGCCCATGTTCGCATAAATGTCCCATATGCAAAAACAGCAAGCTGAGAAAAACGCATTTGAAGTTTGTCCCATACATAAGGCTACGTGTTAAGTTTTCGCGAAAAAACTGGATTTCCTCCTGATTTCTAGAACAAAGTACTGGATGTTATAGGCTCTTTCGAAAGAGCACACAATTTTGAACTAAACTGCATCAAAAACTCGAAATCGATGAAAATGCATATGGGACATTTATGTGATCAGGGGCAGTGTAGGAATTGGCAATGGCCAAAACCGTCTTGAGTGTGGAATTACAACGTACGAGGACCGGAATCCGGATGAATCGAAAACGTGTTGTTTGCTTTAGCGTAGTATTATTCTAACTGACAAGAAATCGTGTTATGGGTGAAAACATTTTTCTCTTCTCTTGTTCAGCGCATCAGCGCCCTTCAGCAACGTCTGCCGCCAACACTTCTCCTCGCTGATTGCTGAACTTCCGATCCTAGGACTTCTGCGTGAGCCCCAGGTTCTCCGCGAACTTCTTCATCTTGGTAGCCCCGAGAGGCTTTGTAAACACATCTGCAATCATACTGTCGGTCGGACAATAGTTCAACTGGATCACACCCAGGTTAGGGGCGGCTGATTGAAAGTCCCTGTGTCGGCGGGTATTAGGGTATCTTAGTCTCCCGGTCGGAAATTGCGGACGCATTTCTGGCGTTCGTCTGGGGGCTTGCGCCAGCCATCTGGCAGAATTACCCCCAGATTTGTCCCAGATTTCTGCCATGATTTCTGGCGAATATGACACAAACCGGTCGTGCACGGTTCAACCGATTGAACCTAGAGACCCTAAATAGGGAGACTGGTCTAAGCTTGCTAAATTGATCTGGCAACCTATGTTTTGAGCATGGCAACACTGATAAGTTTTGCTGGGCGTAAAGGCAAATGCTCGTTTGGATACGTCAAACTCGTGTCTGTTTGGGTACGTCAAATTCACTTCGACCAGTCTCCCTATTTAGGATCTCTAATTGAACCGGTTGATTTTGTTGCCAGACGGCTGGCTGAAATTTCGCCCGATTTTCGCCAGCTTCGTCTGGCGTTACGCAAAACTTGGCTAGAATAAGTGTGCCAAGTGTGTCTGAACTGCACGACAAACGTCCGCCTGCGCCAGACACTCAAATTTACCAGATTATTTTCCGAGTGGGCTACTGATAATGTATTAACCTATCTGTCCAGCCCCTAGCACTCAAATTTACCAGATTATTTTCCGAGTGGGAATTGTTTTGAGATGGCCGTTCTCTAATAAGCTCCAGGATCTCTAAAATCATGATTTCCCGATTGCGTCGAATCTCATGTTTCTATCACCTGAGTTTCCATGTCTAGAGTTTCTTTTGAAAAGGTCCTATAAGCGATTGTGTTTCATATGTTTATAGGACCTATTAAAAAAAGTTGCAGTGGTAATGCTACAGGCATAACCATAATGACGAAGAACTTCGGACACAAACGTATATGAAAAGTTTTAAGAATTATGATTTGCATTCCTTCATATTTAGTCCATTGAATAATTTTATGGATTCAGAAAGAGGGATTTAATGTTGGATTTTATTTATTTATAAACAATTATTTGTTTAAGAATGAATCTTTCGTGGTTTCCGGAGCAATAGTCCTGAATAGACCAGATGTTTATGAAATTCTGAGAGCAGAACTAGAATTGATTCAAAATCTGCCAGTCGTGAGATATCCGTCCGCTAATTTCCTTACGGAAGTATGAATGGTTAATCTGGAACGAAATAAAGTAATACATTAATTCCAGATTGTTCTTTTTGTGTTGCATTTCATTAGTTTGCTTTGGATTGACTTTCGAGCTCTTTCGTGAGATATTTGGTGGTCCTGAAAAGGACCGTTTGTTTTGAGTGCCCTGAAAAGAAAATTTGATTAGTGGTGATCCTGGGGCTGTCGTCTTTGGTGTTTTTGGAATGTTCGTCCTTCCTGTCATTCGTCCTTCCTGTCGCTCGTCCTTCCTGTCAATCGTCATCGTTATAGTGGGTTTAAATCTGAAAATAAATGGATGATCTCTGCAAAGATCTTGATCGGTAGATTTGTTGAAATTAGTAGAGGTGTTATTTATGTGAACTCGTATGTATGTGTGTATATGTTTACGTGTATGTGTGATTGTAAGTGTGATTGTATGTGTGTGTAGAAGAGTTTAAATATTTAATCAATGGGAAAAATATCATTGGGTGGTGGGAAAGGAGGGGGGGGGGGGATTTAAGTGTAACATAACTTATTTTTAAAGTATGCACTGTTCACTTCACTTCAGCTTAACCTATTATGTACATTTCATTGGATCCCTATGTGTTTGTGTATTATTGTAAGGGGAAGGAGGTTATGTAGTTGTGTCAATGTCTCAATAGTAACAATGAATTCAATTTGTCCTTAATCTAATAAATGAACAGTTCATTGTGAGTGTGTGTTAGTGTCAGTGAGGTTAGTATTTAACAATAAATTTTTCTTCTTCGGTTTCATTTTTGTCTTCTGTTGGTGTAGATGCTGTTGTCAAATCCAGGTTGTAGTTGTTGTAGTCGAATCCAGGTTGTAGTCAAATCCAGGTTATAGTTGTGCGCAATCAGTCATGCGCAGAGGACAGCTGTTCAGATCGCCTGAGATGGTTCGGATGCTGCTGGTCTTAGGAGAGACAACATCGGCCGATGATACGAGAAATATGCAATGTACCGCGTGACCTCCGCCGTCATGTTCTTTGTGAACGTAAGGTCAAGAGCTGTACCACCAAGTGTGGTCGTCTTCTTCGTATCATTGCACAAACTCAGCATGAAATGTTCTCGCATATAACCCACGAAGTCTGCACTATCCTCCTTGGTGATGTCAAGATTGAAGTCTCCGGTAACCACCATTGGCGTATCCACGTAGGCAGTACGAATCAAATTGCGAGCAAGGAACCATATTTTCTGCTTCGTTGTGGTTCCTGGGGAGATGTATACTGATACCAGCAGTACTTCAGTACCCATCACCATCACCTTTGCTGCACAAATATCTCCGTACTTTTCTGCCTTGCCGAATTCTTGGTCGCGTTCGTTGCCCACCACTTCAAGCGTATGAGGGACTGCCAAGGTAGTATCCGGATCGGTCGTATTCTGGTAGATTGCAACACCTCCCGATCGCACACCAACCCGCTTTGATTGGATGATACAGGTAAAACCTTCTATTTCCTCTGAGGAGTGGTCATCCAGCCACGTCTCACTCAGTGCTAGAAAGTGAACCTTGGGAAGTATGGGATCGGTGGTTATATCCAACTTGTGAGCTCTCAAACTCTGTACGTTGATGGTCATCAACGTGGTGGCAGGTCCGCTGCTCTCTAAGACCTCACCCACTTCGTCCACAATGGTGCGCAAACGGTGATTCTGCAAACGCTTGTACTCGTTACGCAGTTCTCGCATTTTGGGCTGTCACAGCCTTTCGCATGGTGGAACTTGAAGTCTCCCTTTGAGTTGGTCAAAAGAGGCCCTGCAGCGACTTCACACGTGATAAACCGACGTACACCATTTGCTGATCCTGGGACTTATCATAGTCGTACACAATCTTATCAAAGGTTCCACCTTGAGATTTGTGTATGGTAAGGGCATTAGCTGGTGTAACCGGGAACTGTATGCGCTTGCATTTAATGCGGTTACCCAGATCGATGTTTGCGGATCGCTTCACGATTGGAGTCAATCTGACTGCAAGATGTCGGGTCGTGTGCGTATCATAGGCTCCACCTCTTTCCTCGCAATGATCCCGATCTGCGCGTTTTCAAATTTGATCCAAAGTCTCATGATGCGATCCTCTGAGTCATCAACGCCCTCTTCGACATACATCAAGTCCCCAATTGCACCATTCACTATGCCATCTTCCACATTGACATTTGTGGTGACCATGTAAGGCATTCCAGGACAGAACTTAGTTGTATACTGCAAACCTGCCGTTTCAGCCAGACTCATCTTGTAGAGTTTGATACGAGCAGTTGCCAGTTGCTCTGCAGTCTTGTATCCCACAAAGGTGTCGTCTGCTGTGCAATCTAGCCCGTCAATGTTTCTCAGCGCTTCATTGTTGTAGCTGGTTACGTCAATGTTCCGATGGAACAGTCGTACCGCCCCGCCAGTGTCCTCCTTGCTCAGATCCTCTTTTGTGAAGAAACGGCTCTCGATCAGTTTGGTTTCATCGGCGGTCAGTTTCAGCCCATTACCAATCTTGGTAAGAATGTCTGAAAACTGCTTATCCGCCTGACGCATAACCTGTTTGAGCTCGTGAAACATCAACGACTGCCACACCACAGCGCCACAGATGGAGTTCGACGGAGGCTTGAACACGGCGCGAGCATTGACTGGGGGCAACTGCATCAAATCTCCACTCACCAACACATTCACACCGTCATATGCAACATCATAGATCATGTAAACATCCTGGAGGCGTATGTGTGCGGTATTCAGGGTGTGGGCGCCAACCATGCTGACCTCATCGATGATGTGAAACTTGATATGCTGCATCTCGTTCCTGTACATCTGGAGCGTTTCGAAATTCATCTTCGTTGCCTGGCGAGACATGGTGATGTGGTAAGCGTGGTGCAGGGTGGTTCCACCAATTGCGCTGGCTGCTTTTCCAGTCGAAGCTGAAGCTACATACGCGTTGTCGCGGGAGTTGTGAGTTTGGCTGTACCGATTGATCGTTTCCATAAGCGCACGCAATACGAAGGTTTTGCCGCTTCCTGCCGGACCGGTCAAGAAAACCTGCAGCGGCTCGTGCTCTTCGTAGCAATGCATCAGATGGATTACGTGCAGAAGCAATGCCCGTTGCTCTGCATTCGTAGCTCGCATCATCTCACAATATGCCTCCTTCGACAACACGTTTGTGCGTTGCTTGATGACAGATCTTAAACCTCTTGTGGGCAGCAGCTCAAAGTCATCATTATTCGGCTGCATGATGACTGTCCGCACCAGCTCGTCGTGCTTTTCGGTTGCTGCGTTGTTCTCCGCTCCATCCTCCAAGTTCGCAATAGTGCGCAGATACTCCTCGACCGTTTGCTCCATATTCAACTCACAGTCGTATTCCTTACGCTTTGCCAAGAGTTGTTCCTCATGCAAATCGTACAACTGGAGGAACTTATTCTGGTCGAGAACATCCACCACCTCATTACGAAATGGCAGAAACAGGAGAACAGATTCGCGCTTATACTCAGTAAGCTCGCTCATACCGAATCCGCGCCAACGCAGCACCCTTGGCTGTGTCCTTTTCTTGTAGCTGTTTTTACCTCTTTCCTGAGAATACCAAGCTACGAACTCAGCCAAGCAGACGTTTTCCAGGCCTTCACGCTCTTCGTACTTCTCGATGATGTTCTTGTTCCACACATCAGTCGAGTCATCGCCAACTCCTTCTGCATCCATGGTCTTGAAGTGCTTCCTGCTTCTTGTCCGGTCTTGGGGCCACGCAGTTGGAATGAACTCAACTTTCTTACTTGCCTCGGACATCGGCAATCGCAGTAGGAACCAGGCTGCTTCCTGAGCGCACATCTCCACGGCTCCAAGCATCTTCAGACTGATCTTCTTCAGCATCTCGCCGTAGTCCATCTCGGGGTTCTGCTCTTGCATGAGGATCAGCTCTCGGTGCAATCCACTAACACCACGATTGGACTTGTTGACGTACTCTACCAGGTAGTGGCAAAGTTTCTTTTCGTCAACAATAAACTGGAGATCCATGTTCGAACGCAGCTTGTCCGCAATCCATGCGTTGAACGGATTCGTTCGCAGTTCCTTTTCATCCATCGAGCGCTTGTAGAAGACCGTAGGCTGTTTCAGCGATGCACGAACTACATCCAGGTAGTACTCGTATGTACACTCGCAGTGGGCCAGATAGTCCTCAATCGTATCGAATACCATTGTTGCCAGGACATCACGCATTTCCTCAGCGCGTTTCTTCAACTCTTTGCGGCGACTATCGTCAGCCTTAAGAGGAAGCAGGACCCGTTGTTCCTTCATGGGCCAGTACGGTATATTGAACCGACAGCGCTTTTCCCCTCGCTTTGTGCAAGTGAACGTGCAACGATGAACCTGCTTAGTAGCCGTCTGCGTGGGAAGGTCCTCGAATCTAATGGAAGTGATGGTGTTGATCAGTTCCAGAGTAGCAGGCATGTGCTCGGAAGCAGGTTCCTTGGGATCGTTGGCGAGCCAAAGCACTGCATGGCAGTGGGGACTACCGCGATGCTGGAACTCAATCCGTTTGAAGTAATCGACGACGTAGTACTTCCCGAACGGACTATGAGTTTTCGAACCCAAGATCAAGAGGATGACTTCGATCAGCTTGTTGAAATAGAGGCAGCACGTGACTGGATCTTCACTGACCAATACTGCTCCTTGAAGTGCTGTTAGTTGCTCCATCGGTTCTGTCAAGTCGATCCTGTTCTCTTGATCCGAGAGCTTGTACAGTATCTTCAGCAGTTCGGGCCAGTGAGTCTCGTTAGCACTCATAGTCAAGAAAACCGTTGGCTTTCCCAGCTGTCGAATCATGGCGAACAAATCTTTCTCCCGTATCTGCCAGTACAATGCCGAGTTCGGAATCGATTTCAGCCACGCGAAGTTCCTCTCGATAAGGCTCTGCATGAACTGCGGGTCACTGAGTTGAGCACGGGTCACATTGTTCGTACCTTGGACCCTAAAGGAGCTCGAAACTCCATCGTGAACCCGAAGACGCATGATCTTAACACCCATGTACAGGATGTGAGTCGGCTTTGCTCCACGCCGGTCACGTCGTCTAGTTTCACTGGTAGCCTTATCGTAAGGAGTAACGCGAACCCCTTTCCTGTACGATCGCATTTTTCCTTGGTAGATTCCGGGAAAAGAAAGCTCTTCTGCATACTGATCGTACACGATGGAAGTCGGCATTCGGTTCTGACCAGGAGCAATATTAAGACTCATGTCCTCGTTCCAGAAGACGGTCTGTTGCTGTCCTGCGAACAATTCCGCTTCAGTTTCGAGTACGTCAAGTGCAATTTGGTCGTTCTGCTGGGGAATTCTTGGGACATCTCTTGGGACATCCTCGACTTCCGATACTTCCAGCTCAATCAGTTCCTCACCGTCAGTACCTTCTGGTACATCTGGTCCCATGAGGCTTTCATCCAAAACGATACCTTCGCGCTTATACAACGGAGTGTTGATAAGAAAGCGAAGCCAAGCTTTAACGACAGACTTCTTGACATATCCCTGCAGGTAGTTAGACTTGTGGATCAATTGCTTTTTAATGCAAACATTAAAGGCGTAATCATCTTCCAATTGACGCGGAAGCATCCGAACCATCTCGTTGACATCAACAGGGACATTTATGATCTGCCCGATGATTGTGTAGCTTCCTAAAATTTCAAAGCACGTTACCAACTACAAAATTCACAGTTGATAAACAATGTTCACCTCGCGCATGACTGAGCCGACGAATTTGCATGAACGGCAG
The DNA here is from genome assembly GCF_015732765.1 of Culex quinquefasciatus. Classification (NCBI taxonomy): domain Eukaryota; kingdom Metazoa; phylum Arthropoda; class Insecta; order Diptera; family Culicidae; genus Culex; species Culex quinquefasciatus. Next base: position 54,769,776 of record NC_051861.1, read on the forward strand.
CCTTGGCGCAATCAACCGCTCGGTGATCGGATCCAGTGGTGGAAGGTTCGCTGGCTTCTCCGGGTAGGTGAATCCGTTCGATGTGGACAAAGTGGGTACTTTTCCATTCCTCAGAGAGTTGTGGCAGGTCTGGCACACCTTGAATCCCGCGACTGACTCAAAGTGGCCTGCCTCGACCAACACTCTCCCGCCATCGCTTGTGATGGGCCTCAAGTCATTGCTGAACCAGATGCGTTCACAAACATTGCAATAATCACCCAGTTTGTTGTTGGTAAACTTTTTGTGAAAAGCAATGTCGGCCTTCGCGCAATCTGGCTTGCCACCAGCTGTGGCAGTCGTACCCGTCTCTACAAAACATTAAACAATTGGGGACAATATTGAAAGACCTCCCTAAGTTACCCAGACTTACCCTGACTATTGGGTACTGATACCTGAGAGGACTCGTTCAGAGCGGAACGAGTCGGTACGATTCCTGTAAGATACAGGAAGATCTAAATAGTTGCTTTTGATTGTATAATATTAAACCCAAAATTCAAAGTTAGACAGTGCGTAGAACAAATGCCTATCTCATGCTAAAACTCTAAAACAGATTATTTATTGGCTATATTAACTGTGTTTGTTTTAAGAACAAAATTAAATTATTCTGCCAACTAAATTCATATTCATACGTTAAAACATCCGCTTTATACTGAGAAAATTCATTTCAAGAACACAAATTGTGCATGCAATGTGAAAACTTTCAAACATGATCAGCATTATATTGCTAAGTTGTAAAATTTTGTTGAATTTAGCGAAAGGTAAAAATCTTGGTTATAGTTTCACAGTTTGGCGTTATCTTATCTTAAAAGAATAGACAATCAAATTAAAGCTAATCTTTGTTCACATTTAGCTAAAAACTCACCAAGAAATGTCTCGGAATCGGCCTGAAACGTGCCCCTTCCAGAACCCGATGGAATCTGAACCGGGTCAGGTCGTGGGTAGAACCGTACTGGCCCCGTGCTCGGGCCGGGCATCGGCTCCAAATTCACAGTTGCTGCTGGGTTACCGGCCGCTACTGTACCTCCTCGCTCGGCCTCCTCTTGCGCTTTCAGTTTCTTCCGCTGGCGGAATTCCCTGACGCGCTCAGCGCTCGTCTTGGCAGGCCTCCGCGGTTTCGGTGCCTTGATCTCCTCTTCCTCCTCCATCTCCTGCTCTCCCTCCTCCTTCTCCATCTCCTGCTCTCCCTCCTTCTCCTCCTCATCACGATCAGCAATCGTCTCCTCAGCTTGCCTCAGTGGCGCCACCACTCTGTTCTCCCTCTCTCTCTCCTCACGCTTCCGCTTGCGATGACTCGCAAGGTATTTCGCCGCCAGGTGTCGTAACATCCTCACTAGCTGAATGCCAAGAGCAAAGTGTTTGCAGTTTTGCGGGCGATATTTCTTATATAGTTACGCAAAAATATACTCTCTCCCTCTCTCTCTCTCTCTCTCTCTCTCACACACACACACACACACAAACCGACCATGTGGCCTTTTGGCAGGCAATTCATTTTGAAATTTTGAAATTGATGAACAACTCTTTCGTGATTGTTTTGATGGCCCTGAAAAGGGCCGTTTGATTTTATAAGCGGTGTACGATGCAGATTTCGTCCAATCCGCGACTCATCCGGATACTGTTTCGGCAGCTTGCCCCAGTTTCATCGTTGCGTGGTTCCGGTTGCCTTCAACCTGCTGCATCTAGTGCGGCCGCACTTTTCGTGATCCTACTTGATGGCCTTTCTCCTCCCGCAGCTTTTAATTTATCTTCCTCTGCCGCACCGTGTGCGAAACACACTCTTCGCCGGCCCGAACGGTACTGAAGAAGACTTGGGGCTGCTCTTCTTCTCTCCTCTGCTGCTCTGCTGGTGCTGCTCTTCTTCCCTCCTCTGCTGCTCTGCTGGTGCTGCTCTTCTTCTCTGTCGGTGTTGCTGCTGCTGCTGCTCCGCGGTTCGACCTTCACTCGTCGATGGTCTGGATAGAATGAAGAGGCTTCTGTGCTGGGATTTTTCTTTTATACTTTCGCGCGAGCCAGATTTTGCGCTGGAGGGTGGAGTGTCGATTGACGTAGGAGGTTCATACGTACCCAATTCGGGCGCATAAGTATTAGTGCTTTGCAGAGACTCGGTTTCAATCTGCGAGCATCCATTAGGTGAAAAGGGAGCCCGTCTCATACGGGTCCGCGGATTACACGGTGCTCGGCCCGGAGAACCAAGAATGAAAGGCAGATTCCGCGGAAGAGAATCGCCACTCGTCGTTTTGCTTGGGCGATGTGCTAGTCGCACGCGAAAGGCAAATTTGTAATTAATTGGCCCTTTTTAGGGCCACCAAATATCTTACGAAAGGGTTTTTTTGTCTTCCAATTAAAATGCTAAATTTGCTTTTTGTCGTCAAATGCAAACAATTTTACCTGCCACTTGCAAGGGAAGAATTTTCAAGAGCTTTGATTGTGTGCAAAATTGAGCCAAGGCAAAAAATGGTCAAATATTTTAAAATTTCTTCTTTCTCAGTCCACATTTTTCAGGCGACCAAAATTTGTAATGATTTGTATTAAAATTTAGATTAAATGCGGAGACAGCGTGTGTAGGCTTGCAAATTTTACTCTGTGTGTGTGTGTGTGTGAGTACGTCAAAGTAAATGACGAGCAGCAAAATCAAATGTAAAATAAAGGAATAAGAAACATGTACCCATTTTTAGAAAATTTTGCTTTTAGCAAGTGCTCACAAAACAGTTTTAGATTTGAAGAATAACTCTTTCGTGATTGTTTTGTTGGCCCTGAAAAGGGCCGTTTAATTTCATAAGCGGTGTGCCGGCAGATTAACAATGCAATCCGAGACAGTTCCGGCTGATTTCCAGCGTGGTTCTGACTGCCTGCGTGGCCTGCTGCATCTAGTGCGCCCGCACTTTTCGTGATCTTACTTGATGGTCTTTCTCCTTCCGCAGCTTTTTCTTTTTATTCCTACGCCGCACCGAAACACGCTCCTTGTTGACCCGAACGAGAGTGAAGAACACTTGAAGCTGCTCTTCTTCTCTCCTCTGCTGGTGTTGCTCTTCCTCTCTGCTGCCCTCCTCTGCTGGTGCTGTTGCTGCTGCTGCTCCGCGGTTCGACCTTCACTCGTCGGTGGTCTGGATAGAATGAAGAGGTTTCTGCGTTGGGATTTTTCTTTTATACTTTCGCGCGAGCCAGATTTTGCGCTGGAGGGTGGAGTCTCCATTGACGTAGGAGGTTCATGCGTCCCCAATTCTGGCGCATAAATATGATTGCTTTGCAAGCCATTCTCAACTCATTCGAACGGAACGAAGCAGCAAGCAACGAGCAGCGAGCAAAGCCAGCAGAATGGACGATGTACATGGCAACTTTGCACCATTATTTGGGCTGCCTCCCATTGACCCTCGGACGGAAATGTTAATTTCCCCCAGAATTCCATTCGTTTTCATCCGACCGCACAACTGCGGTGATCGGATTAAATGTGCTGGAGATTAATATTTCCGTTTCCTTCAATTATATAAAATCAAACGGCCCTTTTCAGGGCCATAAAAATATTCACGAAAGAGTTATTCTTGTCAATTCTAAATTAAGGTTAACATTATTTATTATGCGTAAATTTTCACTGAGCCTAATCATTATATTTACAACATTTAAAAAACCACGGCAACCACTTGCAGTCGACTCTCTGGCTGTCGATCTTCTCGATATCAATAATTCTCCATCTATCGATGAATTCTTCAGTCCCTTCAATCTGCATACTTCAATTATCTTCATTCCTCGATATTTTTCCTTGCTCGAAGGATCTCTTCCTCGACGGTCCCTTGGATTCTGTTTGCATTAAAAATCTCTTCCGGTTGTCAATAATTTCACTTTCTCATGGCTTGCATAGACATTTTTCTTGGCGAAACGAAGCTTTGAAGGGCATTTGACATTAGTTTGTTTTTGTTTGATGGACGTTGCCATGTTTCTCTCCCATAGCTGGGTCGTTCTGTAAACTGATGATTCTCTTCCTCAACGGTCCCTTGGATATTGACAACCAGAGAGTCGACTGTACTTTCACTTCTGCTCTGCAGAACGCTTAAATAGAGTTATCTACGTGCGCATGTATTGCGTGTACGTACACGAAAAAAAGTGAGGTTAAATTTTGTACCGTCCAGCAAAACAAATGGCGTGCTAGTGTGCGTGAGAGCGGGCTTAGATAACTCTATTATGAAGCATTATGACGCCTAGCGTCGCAGGTTTGAAATCGGGCTGCTTGAATTTTTGACCGTCGCAGATTTGAGGTCCCCTGGTGGTGACCGCTGCTTCTGCAAACGCTCATTCGACGGTGGACGATATCTTTAAGAAAGAATTTGAGGGCTATTTAGGTACTTGAATGTCCCGTCCGTGGAGGGGAAGCTCAGTTGTTAAGTTCCATTTAGCGTGTACCAACGAACAGGTGTGTGTTTGTGTGTGCACGCGCATTCTGAACGCTAATTGATTGCTCTTTTGTGGAAAGGACTATCCGAAGTCCCAAAACTGGCTACATCTGCTGCCGAGGCAGCCCGACGTCCATTTTAAGCGCGCTTTGGTCGATTTAGTGGTCTCGGGGTTGATTAAACTTTGCTAAGTCCGAGACGATTTTAGGTACTTGAATCGAACGTCCGCGGAAGGGAAACTCGACGCGTAGAACCCAATCAGCGTGTACCATCAAACGGGGAGTGTGTATGTGTGTGAGGACGAGCATTTACTACTTTCGCGGAAATGCAAGCTGATTTTTTTTCAATTTCAAGAAATAACTCCGTAGTAACAGTTCAATAGGGCGAATCTGCGTTTGTAAACAAGCAGTCTATCCCTTATGCTCAAGTGACAGATCACGTTAAGTAAGAGGGGGATAGACTGCTTGTTTACAAACGCAGATTCGCCCTATTGAACTGTTACTACGGAACTCTTCGTTGTGGATTTCTGCCAGCAAAGTGCCATTTTAAGCAGATCTGGCTGTTTTAACTTCACCGGGAAGCTCAACGCGGCGCACGAAATATAGCATCACATTTGGAGGCCGCGACGTGTGCATACGAACACACACTCCGTCGCGGCCCAAGCCCACCGAATCGAAGTCGTGGCCACGTCAATTTTTTTACTTTTTTACTTGACCACCCAGCAGATGGCCCCTTCCTTAACCTCCCTCCCTTCCCACAGTACTTGAAATTGAAGAATTACTCTTTCGTGATTGTTTTGTTGGCCCTGAAAAGGGCCGTTCGATTTCATAAGCGGTATGCCGGCGGATTTACAATGCAATCCGCGACTGATCCGGGACAGTTCCGGCTGATTTCCAGCGTGGTTCTGACTGCCTGCATGGCCTGATGGTCTTTCTCCTTCCGCAGCTTTTACTTTTTATTCCTCCGCCGCACCGAAGCACGCTCCTTGTTGGCCCGAACGAGAGTGAAGAAAAGAACACTTGAAGCTGCTCTTCTTCTCTCCTCTGCTGGTGTTGCTCTTCTTCTCTACTGCTCTCCTCTGCTGGTGCTGCTGCTGCTAGCAAGCAAAATTTTTGCCACAGCTAAAGTTCTTCAAATTTCCCTGTATATATATTTCAGACGGTGTGTATGTGTGTGTGCGTGTGTGTGTGTATGAGAGAGAGAGAGAGAGAGAGAGAGAGAGAGAGAAAGAGAGAGAGGGAACCCATCCAAGTTAATTCATTTTGAAAAATCAAAATTAATTCATTTTGAACCACTATTCTGGGTGCTTCATTTTACTTTTCCCACATTACCAGGATTTTTGAATATTCGAGAATAACTCTTTCGTGAGGGTATTATTGGCCCTGAAAAGGGCCGTTGGTTGGTGGTAGGCCATTACGGCAAGCACAAGTGGTCTCCTCCCGCAGATTCGTCCTCTCCTCCCGCAGATTTTCATCCTTTGGCCGCTTCTTCCTCCGCTGCACCGAGTGCATTTCTTGTTCTCTGCTGCTGCTGCTGCTGCTGCATCAGGAGCTCCGTCCGGGTGCGTCACCGGTTTGGGAGAGCGGGGTGAAGGCAGCTCGCCGAGCTGTGAAATCCGTCACCCCGCGCGTCCTTCCTTGGTTCCGTCCCGCAATCAGCAGCAGCAGGTCCCGAATCAGCAGCAGCAGGAGCTCCTTCCAGGTCGGCGTCCAAAATTGATTTGACTTGATTTTGTATCGGCACCTCCTTTTATATCAAATCGTTTTGGCGTTTGACGAAGCAGCAGCACAAAAGGAATAAATCGCCAAATTGTGTCAAGGCCAAACGCAGACAAGGCTTTGGGGGCGGAGTCAAGAGAGAGAGTGTGCGCGTGTGTGTGTTGTGTGCGTGCTTGCTTGCTGTGTGGAAGCAGTTTTATTAATTTAAACTCAGTTTTTAAGTGCTTCAGCTAAATTTCATGGCCATTAATTAGGTATAGTAAGAATGCGTGAAATCTCCCCTTTCGTTTGGTGGGTACCACTTTTACGTGTGTTGAACAGGAACTGAGATATTAATGTTACAAATCTTGCAGTCGCGATTAATTTCTTTTCGTTACATTTCGCTCCGCGAAATTTTGGATTGCTACCCTGTATAGAGCCCTAAGACGAAGTTCTTCGTCAAAAACTCTAGGTGTGATATTTTTCTTCGCCTTTTGCCTGTTTCATTACGCGTCGTTATCCCCGCAAAACAATTTCCAATTTGGCGTCGTTACGGTTTATACGAACGCATATGGGAGCGTCTTTTAATACGTAACGCAAAAAAATGATTTTAGGACCCCCTCCTCCCCTCGTAACAAAATATTCATACAAATTTTAAAAATTTTGTATGGAGCGTAACACGACCTCCTACCCCCTCCCACCCAACTGCGTTACGTAATAAAAGAACGCTCCCTATCTGCTTACACAGTTTTCATGTTTTTCTTGTTTAGCGTGTCGAAGGAAGAGGCAACATCAGAGAACTGTCACAATGTCTCTTATTTTACACTGAATAGAATTTGGTCCTCGCAAAGCAAATATTTGTAATATTTTACTGCATTTCAATCGGTGCAATCATATTTACTTGGTAACACTTGGCAGTGATTGAAACATCTCAAAATTCCTCGATGGCATACCAAACGCTGCGGCAAGAATACTTCCAGATTCCGGTTGTAACACGGGCTTACACTACGGCATGTGTTATAACAACATTATCTGTAGTAAGTTGCAAATAAAATTGTTTCTCTATTGTTCTTCTGTTTATCCAAATGATAATAATTAATATTTACGTTTTATAAATAGTTTCATCATGTATAAGTCAATTGAGCCGAAAGTCTTCATTCATCATCATTTGATATGCCTTACAAATAAATGACGTGGCTTTACAATAAACAAACGCTCTGATAAAGATTTAACAACATTAAGTTTTATTTCGTTCGCAGCATCTGGAGATCGTAACGCCCTTCCAGCTGTACTTCAACCCCACACTTATATTAGAACACTACCAGCTATGGCGACTGGGCACCACGTTCCTGTTTTTTGGCACATTCGGGTTTAACTTCCTTTTCAACATGATCTTCACATACAGGTGACATTGCTTAAATTTTCACTCAATTCAATTCAAACTTCATGCCGTCCATTCTAGGTACTGCCGAATGCTAGAGGAAGGGTCCTTCCGGGGAAGAAGTGCAGATTTTATAATGATGTTTTTCTTCGGTGGCATCCTTATGATTGTATCCTTTTCACTTAACATAATTAGATAACGATAGTTGGGATATCAGTCCTATACTGCCGCTCTAATCGTGTCCGTCCCATATGTAAAAACAGCAAGCCGAGAAAAACGCGTGTCAAAGTTGTCCCGCCCATAAGGTTACGTGTTAGAATTTCACGAAAAAGTGGATTTTCTCCGGATTTCTAGAAGAAAGTACTAAATTTTATTGGTTTTTCTGATAGTTTACATGATTTTGAACCAAACTGTATTATTACCTCAAAAGTGACGAAATTACATATGGGACGGACTAGCTTCAAGCGGCAGTATAATTGTATACATTTTGTAATTTTCCTTAACTACATATTCGATAGATATTTGCATTCTTCGTTAACCTTTTATTCTTAGGACAAGCATTTACAATCATGTTGGTATACGTCTGGTCGCGAAGGAATCCGTTCATTCGCATGAACTTTTTCGGGATCTTAAACTTCCAGGTATTTAGAATAATAAATTTTACTCTACATTTGTATTAAAACTTTATTTCCAGGCTCCATATCTACCGTGGGTGCTGCTAGGATTCTCCGTACTTATTGGCAACACAATCTGGGTAGACTTAATGGGAATAGTAGTCGGACACATTTATTATTTCTTGGAAGACGTGTTTCCAGATCAAATCAATGGATTCCATGTCATAAAAACGCCCCAGTTTTTGTAAGTTCTCCTCCAACCCTTTTCGATCGCTAAAAAAAAATCTCCCACCTTTTAGGAAAAACATGTTCGACGAACCGATTGAGGACGCCGATTACACAGCTCTGCCGGAAGACCGCCCGGGCGGCTTCAACTGGGGACGAGAAGTGGAAAACAATGCCAACAATGAAGCACAAAACAACGAACGGCGGGATGGAATGTGAATTGGCACAATGGCAAGTTTGTTTTTTTCTGCATTAAAACTTTGTTCAATAGAAGTAATAAGTTTCGATATTAACTGTTGTAGAACGTGTACGCTAATCCCAGCCATGGACTATGCACTCATCGTGCACATAGAAACGCTCATCAATGAAAAGGTGACAACGGAACCATGGTGGACAAAACTAGAAGTTTATTGTTTTTTGATTTTTTAATCTATTAGAATAAAGTATATTCGACTGTATTCAATATATCCGGATGCGTTTTAATGTTTTCCAAAAATATACTTAAAATCTAATTTTACTAATTTTACCAGGCATGCACACCTTCTTTTCCGGTTACGCATTTTAACTCGGCCGGGGGTGGTACATTAAGTAGGGTTTGATGTAAGTAAAAGCGCCTAACCATTTATAGTGTGCCTATCAACTTTCATTAAAGCAAAAACTGTTTTATTATTAGTTTGAATTCAAAAACTTATTGTTATTTACTGTGTATTGTTTTGTCTGTTTATCTGTGGCTATTTCTTTTGTCGCGGTGTTTTGTTACAATTGTTGGTCCTAAGCATGTTATAAAAGTTTACCAAAAATACAATAGTAATATTTGTGTTAATCCTTTAACCATTCCATAAATTGAGTAAGGGCTCAAACCTCACATGTTTGAAAAAAAGGGTGAAGATTGAAAACAATTGACAGTAAAAGAAAATTTATTTTATAAAAATCAAGTATCAACAGTAAGAGAATGATGAGCGTATTTTGAAGAATAAAAATGAGAAGCTAGATGTATTAGATGTAAAATTAGACAATAGTTGATAAAAAGAGATACAAAACAAGCTTAGATTATAGTAATGATAATTTATAGGACAGATAAAGAATTATTCAAATAAATAAATTCGCAATAAAATCAAAAAAGATTAGGCGAATGATAAATAGACTTGATATTACTAGTACATTAAGGAAAAGTATATTTTTAAGGAAAAAAAAAAAAACAAAACAAAGTTTGTTACAGCAGTATCAATTGATAGAAAAGAGTGGAAAAGCTTTGAGAGATAAGAGAATCAAAAGTTAGTAAAATTAAAATCAAATGTTGGATATTAAATAGAAGAATCAGTAAAGAATTGGGAATCAGAAGCGCAAAATAAAAATAGGAGATAGGTGGTAGCTGAGAATGAAGAGAAGAGAAACTCCGTTGTGCGATGTTTCAGGTACATCCACAGCAGTTGACTCAACATACTGCGAATCAAAACAATACCGTCTACAATCACAAATTACTTCCCTTTCCCACATTGTCGCGCCCCTTTCTTTTAGCCGTCTCGACTCTGACCCGCGGTGGTCAAAGGTTTACGATCCGTTTCCACAGGCCACCAGCTAGGTCATCATGAAAACCAAGCCAACGTGGAGGTAAGAAAATAGGACACTCGCAAGGAACCAGAGCTATACTGTTCTGATCAAGATAATTCGGATGATCTAACAGAACTACGGACGTAGTTAGTTACGTTCCTTCCAGGATGTTCCTTACGTGGACGTCAACCGAAGAGCACGCAACAAGGTCAGTGCCATTGCATGCTCTTAGGTATCAATCCTTGGCCTGCGAGAATGGTCCATTCATTAATCAATTCAAAACTCAACATGATTTTTTTTCATAAAACTGAAAAGCGCTGGTTTTTGCCCCATTTGCCATGGCCGGGTGTAAGCTGTGCTCGCACACAAGCATTTTCGATTTTTAAAATCAAAACAAATTATTTTTGAGGCAGAGAATTAGCTCACAATTTGCGATGTTCGTAATGTTTTCTGCCTATCGCTAAATTGTTAGTATTCTCTGAGTGTTTTTTGCACTTTTCAAAATATCAAGAATTAACGAGAAAACAAAATAATTCCGTCTTACTCCAATGCGTTAAAGTGGTTACAAAATGACTAGCAGAAAGTGTTTCCACACCCGAGAATTTGCCGTGTTGTAAACGATGTAACGGTAATATAAAGCTGCTTAAAATATCTTGAAAGCTTTGAAACGCCTACTGGATTTCACTAAACTGACATTTAGGCGTTAGTCAAAATTGTGAGCTTTGAATAAGCAAGCCAGAAAATTATGTAGTGCCTTTAGGCGTTTTTGGGATTGGGAAGCATACTGCGACTGAGCGCTCGGTGAAACTTCACTACGACAAACGCAAACGTACCGAATGAACCACCTTGGCTCATACGTTGGGTTCATTGCCGCAAGCCGACACGTGGCTTGGTGCGCTGGTACGATGAACCAAAATACTAACACAAAAACGCTCGTACCGAAGCTAGCAAACCAAACCCGCGATGTGCGTTGTCACCAGGGTTACCAGGTCAAAATTTGAAAAATCTGTCAATGTATCGATTAAAAATCTGGAAAATCTGGCATACAAAAATCTAAGAATTCTGAATGGTGAAGGGGAAGGAGGAAATAAATAAATTCAAAAAATTGTAGAATCCAGATGCTTTAACTGATTTTATGGCCTCAACAATGTTGAATTTGCTTTTGCTTTAAAAAATACATAATATAATTTTTGGTTTGCAACTAAATTCGTTCATTTTAATAAAAAAATGAAAAAAATGGGTATGAGTGAAAAATCTGGCTAAATCTGTCATTATCTGGCACAGAGAAGGGTAAATCCAAGGGGTTAGACTCTCTACACGGTTTTCTGAACAAGCGTTTGTGTTTAGGGTGCGATTGGGTGCGCGATGGTGCTGGCGGTGTGCGCGCACTCAATTGACGCGCGGAACTGTCATAGAATTTTCTCTGCCAAACTGGTACCACTTCATTTTGAAATGTCAAAATCGAAGAATGTTTACCGTGTTTACGAAGTTTTCTCGAACGGAAAAAGCCAGGAAGGACTCAAAACATGGTCCAGTTTTACGATGAGGCCCTGAAAGCGGTGCAGCGGTATGTCTTCCGGAACGGTCATCTGCAGCGGTTCGAGCACCTGCTGGCCGAGTAGTTGGAGGACAGTAAATTTCATCAAGGAAAATGAACTAATCGCGAGCAGCTGTTTTGACCTGTTTCGAAGATCGTCGGAGAAGACTTAACCTGATCATCGCGAGCAAGTCGGTTACTTCTTCGTCCGTTCTGCGCCAACTCCATCCACATGCTGTCCTCTAGTCGCATGCTGTCTTCTTCAGTGGTAACCGGGACGGGTTCATCATTCAATCGTTTTGATTCAGGCACCCTGCAAAACTTCCTTGACTCTTCCTGTGTCAGTCGGACTCCGAGAATGTGGTAAATAACTCCCTGCGTTTCACCAAGCCGGAAATGCTCGGCTAGATGCAGATAATCCTGCGGCGCTGGTCAGGCTGGTATGTTGGCAGGTTAATTCTTGAAGATTTTAGGATTTTTGGTTGATCAGCGGAGTGTGCGCATCGATCGCGGAGGAGATTCGCAGTACGGTCAAGTTGCTCGTGAATCGGTGGGGAAGGTCAAGGGCACGCCGCCAACTCAGAAAGTTGTTCTTGCTGAACATTTCGCTGATCCCGGAGGAGAAGGGACAGGGATCAAATCGGCCAAGGTAAACCCAAAACAACTCCCTTTCATTGACCACCGTCTTGATCTTGTGCTGGATGGTGCGCGTACCACAAACTGTTTTGATCTTCGCTGGAGGTTCATTGTTTACGTCGTCTTCTCGTTCGCGTTTCGAACCAGGGAAGACAACATCAGCGAAACTTTTTTTCGAGCTCTTTTCCTTCATCTGACCGGAGAGCTCGTTCACGATTCCGCTAAGTTTTTCTACAGTCATCAACATCCATCGACTGTACACATTGATCGAAACGACCAGCACAAACGTCGCAAAGCCAGTAGCAATTTTTCTGGAACTTGCCGATGGCCTCGAAGGCAGTACGGTTGAGACCGTCAATGCACGATCTGTGAAAGGCCGAAGCACAGCTACGGCAGACCATCTTCTCGATCCCAGTGATCTCCACTTCGCAGGTCTTGCACTCGGTGGCCATCTTGTACGGGTCGGGCTTACAGGTGTCTCACAGCCGCAGTAAAACAGGTATAACAATCAACCAATGCACTGAAATCCAACAAATCGTCGCAGAAAATTCTCCCAGGAACAACAAAAATAACATAAATGGGACAAAAACTTAATTTTACATGTATAAATTGGTGAAAAATATATGCGCGACACAAACTCAATTGTAAACAAATTTAAGCAGTAAGTTGTGTCCGTGTAAGTTGGACATGCACAAATGTTATTTTTTTGCTTTTTTGGTGTTTTTAAAACCGCTTTGAGTCTGGATTCTAAAAACTTAAAACATAAATAATTTGTCAATCAATTAAATTGTTTGTACATATCAGTGCATCTCTTCACGTCAATGATTTTTTGCATTAAGAATGAGTTAGCTCTTTGTTAGCTTAATCAAGAGTGAATCATTCTGCCCCTTGGCTAGTTCGTATATTTCTTTTGCTTACTTTTGTTTGTTTGACCACTTTCTGGTTTTTTTTTTGCTGCCTGTGCTGAGATAGTTCTAGAAACTTCGTTTCAAACAGGCAGATGCTACAACAGGGAAAAACAACTACCTACTTTGGCTCACCTGCTCACGTGAGCGCAAAACGTTCCGGTGAGCGTGAGCGAGCACGAGCTACCTGATAAAAACTCACGCTCCAGCTGGAGCGAGCACTCCTTCCGTGAGTGCTCGCCCATTTGCAACCCTGAGGATTTCTTTCAAGACAAATATTGTATGCTGAGTTTGCAGAATTAAATTTTATTGAGTAATTATTGTTTTCTTACATTGATAATAATTACATGATAATTAAACATTATCCGATAAAAATTTTAGTTATATGTTCACAATTTGATTTTCTCGAATAACTTACATATGTATTTGCATTTAAACATGTGTGTGTGTGTTTGTTTTTATATATGTTCACTTAAAAGTTTAAAGGTTGAGAGCACATAATGTGATTTAGCTGACAAGTTTTGCACGGAACTCGTACTGTGTTCCACTATTTTTTTTGTTTCAAATTCGCCTTCGTCGTATTTCACTATGATTTATTTGTCACCTGAAACTGAACAACTTTCATCCTTATGTTTGATTTGTTTTTTTTTCTCTTGAGCCGAGCTTTTGAAGCTATGCAGATTTGTTTTTTGTTTGTTGTCGTCGGGGCATTTTGGTACAATGTAATTGCCGTTTTATTGAACTATTCCTTTTTCATTAACGTGGCGACGTCCCGACTTGAATCAAGTGAGTATAAGTGATGTGTTGATTGTGTTGCTTTTTTTTTTGTTTTTTTTTTCCGCCCAGTTCAAAATGCTCATTCAACTAACTGTAAAAATGCGTTTCTTGTGTTAAAATTTTGTTTTACTCTTTCTAAAACCTGAGGTATATCGTCATTTCTGTTGCATATTTCTATGTTTTGTTTACTGTTTTCTTTTTTTTTTTTTAAATATTAATGGAAATTTCATTACCTAAATCAGACAAAGAGCATGTTTAATATCTATGACATGTTTAAATTTCCATGCTTAAAATATGTTTTCTTCTATTTTCTTCTTTGTTTTCTTGTACTGTCTGAAAGGCAGCTCGGTTGCATTTGAACTGATAATTGTTTTAACTTTGTAGCTTGTTCTGTACGTGAACTTTGACGGAATCTTAACCGAAATGAAAAGAGTTACTTCTAACTATAGTCAATTTAAGAGTAAAAATGAGAAATGATTAAAACATATGCTTCAAATCACATACAGCTTGCTTGATTCCCGTAAAATTCTATAAACAAACATATATGAACCAATGTTTATTTAAAATGGTGACATAAACTTGAATTATCAAATCAAAGCCAAAATGATAATAAGCGAAACAAAAAAAAAGTGTTTTAAAACCAATGCAAAGGTCTGACTCATAATGCTTAAAAATGGCAAGAACCCGTCAATTCAAATAGGCATAGTATTTTTTGTTTGTTTTTTTTTGTTTGTTTGTTTGGTGTGGATAAATTTGTCTCACCTTATTCACATTGTGCACTTTACATTGATGGAGGACTGAGTTCCAAATGAATAGAATCTTATATACACTGGGCGTTGTTATCTTTTTGTTTTGTATGCTCATGTTCTTTGTGATATGAAATGAGAACAATGTGTACTCACTACCTGGAAATACAATAGGGCTTGTTGCTTGGCAACGGTAATGTTTAAATTTGATAACCCGTTTACGAAATTAAAATTAATCTTTTATGAAATAAGTTGGGAAGTGTTCAAGTGTAATGTAACATGGATCTTGACTAAAACAAATACATGATCCTTGTGTGTGTATGTGTGTGTTTGCTCCAAATTATTCGTTTTCGACATTTTGTTTACAATATGATCTTAACAATAAGATTGCTCCATTATAATTAAACCTTCAATTCGTCTCACTCTTATTTCTATGCTTATCTTTACGAATCTCTTCCATTGTGACACATTGAACGCATTTACACTGGTTTACATAAAGAGAATCACGCAATGGCTGTGTAATACATGTGTGAGTGTGTGTTTCACTGGCTGGAATACAATTGCGTATTATACCAGAATAAATCTTGAAAAGGTTCAGTTACCCACGGATCTCAAGCGGCCGTAAGATTGATTAGAAACAAATTGTCTCCCTTCGTGTTATCATGAAAACAATGTATTGAGCTAGTTTGTGTGTTTGTTGTTGAATTTTGCTTACCGGTCCTTTGACACAATGTTTTTTGTCAATTCTGTATTGATTCGTATCTTTCTGTGTTTTTATCTATATAACTTGTAAAATTAACAGAGTCTTACAGAGCTACAAACTATCAGCATATGAATTTTCTGTCTTTAAATAATTCTTTTTTTTTCTTAATTATTTTTACATTTATAAATTCGTATTTTGCTTAGTTCTATTTATCAAATTAAATGACACTTTATATTTAAATTTGTTTGATTCACTTTAAATCTTTTAAATGTAAAACATTAGTTTAAAAGTTATAATACTGAGTTTTATTTAAATTTTATTACCTTTTATTAAAATATGATTTCTTTGTTTTGTAAAAAATGTAAAAGTTGAGCCGAGATATGTTTTGAAAGATATTTTCATTAATTTTGATGATGTATGATTCTCTTTCGTAGTACAACATTTAGTGACAATAGTGCTCGTTTGCAGTGGACCTATTGTATGTTTGTATACACGTTTGCTGTTGTTTTTGTTGCTGGATGTTTCTTATTGTAGATGAGAAGTAACTGATTTATTGGCATACATAAATGGATTGTTTCACCGCAGGAGAGTTTTAAAGATTTCTACCTACAAATCTCGTTAGATTTCAACCATCGCGTTTTGGCACATTAGATCCGATCTTTTTAAACTGGATGATTTCGATAAGGTTGAGGCGTAATCATTTAAATCCTTGCTGTGAAACTGCAGGTGTCAGAAGACACTTCATGAAAACGCTCGCAAAAACTTTTTAAAAATTGCTGTTCTATAGTTTTTGCATAAAAAAAAATTATAATGTGATTTAATTGAAATTTGGTTAGTAACGTGTAGCCTAATTTCAAAACTTCTTTTCTGATGTTACACATGCATGACAAGATTCTGCAAGCGTTTTCCATGATTATGAGTCCATTCAGTGTCTGGAAACAATTGGGAAGAAAATGTTTCAAATTTGGGATTGGTTCTGTATAATATCTATTTGAATGGCACATTCTGTGTAAAGTTGTTTTGTGAGTTTCCACGATGCCGTTTGACTGTTCAACTTACTTGTTTGTGGCTTTTCTGGCTCTGTGAGGGTGCAGGTGTGTTATTTTTTGTCTAATTCCGAAAAGAAAGTGCTAAAGTGTGACTTTTTTTTCAAACGAGAAGTATCTTTGGCAGCCAAAATCACTTACAGTATTTCCGATTTGTTTTTCTTTAAAAGTTTTCTACCCATTTCGCTTGCTTTTAAAAATTTAGTTAATAATGATCTAATCAGTTCTTTTCAGTTTAATAATTTTATAGTTTTTTCTATTACTTTCATCTACAGTCGGGATAGACAAAATAAGTAATATTAAAAATTATCTTTTTTTTGTTAAAATGTACAAATCACAGTTTCATTTCTTTTAAGAATTCTTAATTTAAAACGTGTATTTGAATCGGTTGAAAGTAAACAAGGTCGTTCTGTAACTTCAATCCGAGAACCAGCATTAGAGAGTGTTTATAACAAACTTAATCAATTGATATGTTGCTTGCACACAGGTTTTGAAAGTGTGACACTCAGCTTGACCAAAACGACGAAATGCCGGTTCGTGTGGTGTGCTGTTTCGAAACTAAACTGTGAAATTAAACAATGCAGTCCTTTCGTGGTAAGCCAGGTTGCTTGGATAAGCCTGTACTAGCCCTGGAAAAAGGTTCAATTGTTCACAGCTTTTGCTTATGGTGAAACAACACACGCAAAGCATACTGCGTTTTACGAATGCCTGCTGCTAAGTACGGTTTACAGAAAGCCAGTGAATGTTTTAATAGTTTTTTGTTGTTGTTGTTTTTTTTTCTCTCTCAGGAGTTGCCTTTTTACCAGCAGTTTGCAAAGATCGTTTGTCCCGTATGTTAGTTTTTGTCTAGCTATTTTTTTTAAATATTAATTGATGGATGTTTTAGAAAATGAATGGCTATGGCTTTTTTAAAGTGCACGATTTTTTACCTTTTATGAAGATAGATAGGGTGGCTTTATTTTTTTCGATACTGTTTTGGAGTCCGATACTTATCTTGACATCAAAAAACATTCAAGCGGGGATAAAACGTTTCACTCGATAAACCTCGTTGGATAAATGTACGACTTGTGGGGAAAAAATCTTTTATTTTTCAACTTGTTGCATAAACTACTATTTAAAATATAATAAATCCAGCTGATACATTATCGGAAATCGAACTTTCAAAAATTTTAACGGATAATCGATCTTTACAAAACGCTAGTAGATGATATTTCAAATTAGGTCAGAACCCCTGGGGCTTGAGGAAGAAAAATTATTGAGAAAGATTTCGGTCTGGAAAAAATAATTAAAAAACAATAATAAAATATCCTACGGACCAAATTTTGATAAAACTTAAAATGGAGTTTTGATTTCATCAATTAATTATATTGCACATTTTTCATTTCACACAGGTGTCGAATAATTTCAACTCATTCCGCTTAAGATGAAACCAAAGCAAGAAATTAAACCCATATAGATATGCTGGTGGACCACTTGCGTGGGATCACGATCCCGCACGTGTTTGATGTGTGTGAGTTTGTATGTGTGTGAGACTTGACAACTATTAGACATTGACAAACTGCCAGTTACTTATGCTAAAATTGTATACACTAAAATGGATGACTTAGCTGCATATGCGTTTGTTTTTGTTTTGTTTGTTTCTCTCTATCTGTTGATGACGCTAGCTGGCTGGTATTAGCTTGAGCAGGATCAGAAGAGAAGGATCTTACTCGAAGAAGATGTTCGAGAGATCCTGTGTAGGGAAATTACTGGATACCTGGTGGTGGCTGACCGAGCTCGGCGGCAAAGTCAAATAGGTGTGGCCGCGGATGGCTAGCTCCGTGATGAATACCTGAGTTATTGTTCGGACCCACGCCGACCGCCCCTGCCCCACCGAGAACGTTCTTGATGGCGGATGTCTTGAGGAGTCTTTTCAGCATTCCACTGGAGCCCCGGTGCTGCAGGCTCTTGTGCGTCGTCAAGGAGTTTTTGGTCCGGTAGCGGCGGTGACAAAATTCGCACACGTACAAAGTATCACTCTGCTCGTGTTTGTCTTGAAAGTGTCGTTTGAGTGAGTAGTAGCAGGAAAACGTTCGTCGACAGTAGGGACATTCCTGGGGCTCGTTGATCCCGCCACTGGTGGGTGGTGGCATGCGTAATGGTACTCCGGAGACTGCTCCTGATACGTTACCCTGTTGTCCTGCGTTGTGCGTCAACCAGTAGCAAGAAGAAGCAAAAGGAGAAGAGGAACAAACGGAAAGTTTGGGTCAGATCTCGACGATTAGCCAGAATGCGCACACGTGCTTTTGGTTCTCTAGTAAAGTTTGAAAGTTGCACTAACATACTGTTTTTTTGAATTATTCTTTTTTTTTCGAAAAAGGAATAGGAAAATAATGGGAAATAGTTTTTTTTTCATCTCATTGAATTAGAACAAAAACGAAACCATTTTTCGTGTGAACGAGAAAACAAAACTAAACAAATATGAAGAAACAAAAATGGATAAACAAGAGAAAGAGCAAATTTAACTTACATGCTGTGATTATCGAGCAACAGGTAAAAAGAGGCAAACAAACGAAAAATAAAAAAGAAGCAACATCCATCTGAAGTGATAAAGGCGTTTTGTATTCACGACGCGGTCATGCAGAAAACAACTCTGTAGCAAACAACAACGAGAGCGAGGAAACGAATGGATCGTTGCATTACGAATAGAAACTTTTTTAGTTATTGCCAGTGGCTAAGGATCATACGGAGCGCCTTACCATTCGTTTCCTGTATGATCCGAGCAAAAATGTAAAAAATAAAACGACAAAGGTTACCATAATGCATTAAGCTGATAATAGGTAGCGAAAGCATTGTCGACATGTGATGCAATTGTTTCAACTAGTACATTCAATGCTAAGAACGCTCTTTTCAGTTGGATTTGTTTATGATTTATTTTTCGATTCATTGCATTGTAGAACGCCCTAAAACCAGTTGAATTTGTATTGTCATGAAAAAAACCGTTTTGCATTGTATTCCGCATTTTCAAAGGTTACAATTACGATTGGACATGAGCTTTTAGCAACGTATTTTCCCCATGACTTTAAAATGGGTGCCAAAGTAGAATAAAAGAAATTTATCATTCAAAACTGTTCGGATCCCTCTTCGATTTTCGTGAAACTGTGTCCTAAATAGTGAATTTGGTCCTCGATTAGGAATTCGATTTTTCCATTTTGAGAATGACAGGAAATGTAAGTATATATTTTAGCCCGGGTCAAAATAGTAAAAATGCTTAAATCAAAAATTATATGAGATTGCCCAAAATAATACTCAAAATGGGGTCTCCAGCCCAAATGTCAGCCCATTTGGTTGAAAACTGGATAGCCTTGAACAGGAACAACTTTAAATGGGAATTAACCCGTAAAACTTGAGCATTTAGGTAAATTGCTCTGTACAAGTCTGCCGCTAATAAATGACGATTTTTGCATATCATGGGGTCCAAAGGGATAGTCTTGGGAACAATACTTCTGAAGGGTGCAAGATGATCCGAGGGCTCTGGTCTTGCCTAGAAGCAGATTCGTAATTGTTCCGTGAGTCCCTATTCGCCCTATATGTCCCAAATCACCCCGGTTTACATTTTATCACCCTTATTTATAATCCTCTTGCAGGTATATAGGTGAACAAGATAAAATGCTTTGTAAAACTAATGATTTCGTGATAGAAAATACTTGGTGGGACAATTATGCGTAGGAGTTAAACGATGGGACAAACAGACTTGGTGTTGTGTTCATTGATATCCTTTACAAAGTACTAGATTTTATGTGTTTTGCTGAAAGTATACGTAAAACTAAGCATAAAAATGATAAAAGGTCAGAATCGTCCAAAAATGACATGGGACAATTATGCGTAGAACGCAGGATGTCAATCAGTCACCACGTGGCAAAGGAGAATCTGGAAATTTAGGTTCTAAATGCTATTTGACATTTATAAAGTGTTTTTGCACATGTATCTGACTAAATAAAATTTTATAGTATTGACAAATCCACATGCCACGTGGTGGCTGATTGACATGTGGCGTTCTCTGATCGAGACAGTCTTCTTAGTGTGCTTTGATTTTTCCCCATACATTTTGTAGGAGCATGGGAATTTCGGTGACGCCGGAATAAATCTACTTCTAGGCTAGAACAGAGCCCTCGGATCATCTTGCACCCTTCAGAGGGATTGTATTAGCGGTAGACTTGTACAGAGCGATTTACCTAAATGCTCAAGCAGAGTTCCCAAATGAACCGGTTAGGCTAGGTTCACCTATAAACTTGGTTCGGCTTAAGCCTCCCTTTGTGGTTCAATCCTGGTTCAGTGAACCATGAACCATGGCTTAAGCCAGGCTAACCAGGCTAATAAAAACCATAGGAATAATGCAATGTGTAACAAATCTTATAGAGTAGCAATGTTACAATGTAACATTTATTACACCGTAACATTCGTTACACCGCATCATTCGTTACACCGTAACATTCAATACACCGAAACATTGTTACACCGTATTATGATTACACCGTAACATTGTTGCACTACAAAATTCTTTACACCGTAACATTGTTACACCGCAACATTTATTACACCGTAATATGGTTACACCGTAACATTGATACACCGTAACATTGTTACATCGTAACATTGTTACATCGTAACATTGTTACACCGTAACATTGTTACACCGTAACATTGTTACACCGTAACATTATTACACCGTAACATTGTTACACCGTAACATTGTTACACCGTAACATTGTTACACCGTAACATTGTTACACCGTAACATTGTTACACCATAACATTCGTTACACCGTAACATTCGTTACACCGTAACATTCGTTACACCGTAACATTCGTTACACCGTAACATTCGTTACACCGTAACATTCGTTACACCGTAACATTCGTTACACCGTAACATTCGTTACACCGTAACATTCGTTACACCGTAACATTCGTTACACCGTAACATTCGTTACACCGTAACATTCGTTACACCGTAACATTCGTTACACCGTAACATTCGTTACACCGTAACATTCGTTACACCGTAACATTCGTTACACCGTAACATTGTTACACCGTAACATTGTTACACCGTAACATTGTTACACCGTAACATTGTTACACCGTAACATTGTTACACCGTAACATTGTTACACCGTAACATTGTTACACTGTAACATTGTTACACCGTAACATTGTTACACCGTAACATTGTTACACCGTAACATTGCTACACCGTAACATTGTTACACCGTAACATTCATTACACCGTAACATTACACCGTAACATTGTTACACCGTAACATTATTACACCGTAACATGGTTACACCACAACATTCGTTGCATCGTAGCTATCATTACACCGTAATAATGTTACGGTGTAATACTGTTACGGTGTAACAATATTACGGTTTAAAAATGTTACGGTGTAACAATTTTACGGTTTGAGCATACTACGGTGTAACAAAGCTTGCCGTTTAGCCTAACATTCTTTGATCAGGTTCAAACCAGGTTCAAGCCTGGTTCAAGCCAATGGTTCATTTTGGCTAGCCTCGCCTGGTTTGAACCAAATGAACCATGGCTCACGGCACTCAGTGAGCCTGAGCCGACGATGCTTGCCGACGTGTGGTGTGAACCTGAACCAGAAAAATGAACCTAGCCTAGCCGATGGCTTAGGCTCGTGGGAACACTGTGCTCAAGTATTACGTGGTAATTCCCTTTAAGACTTGTTCTTGCTCAAGGCAAGCCAATTTTCAAATTTGGGCTGGAGCCCCTATTTTTAGTACTCTTTCGGGCAATCTTATACAATTTTTGATTTAAGCATTTTTATTTATTTTTTAACCAGGGCTTATATATTTGCAACATTTAGCTGCAAAAGTATTTTGTTTCATTAAAAGTTAATCATTAAATAGCCAATGAGTTGTGGTTGCTAATCTCTCGCTAGGTCCAGACTAAAATCCGGGCAAGGGATGGAACGAGAGGAATCTTAAATCCGCATAACTTATCACTGAACTCATCTTTATGGCTTGCCGAATTATGAATTATGGTTGCGTTTCATCAATTCCGGCATCCTTAATCTTTTTCAATTGTTTGAAGTGCACTCTAACGACGCAAAATCTAGTTTATTCAAATAAAAAAAAAAATGTTTTCGCCAATTTCAACTAAAAAAATTGTTTACATTTGGGTTTTATTTTGGTAGCACGCTTTGATCAGGCTAGCATGCGAACATACTAATCCTGCGCACTTTTTCAAATCGGAAGATTAAAATCAAGAAGATCAAACTTCAATACAAACATATCAAAAGCATAAAGAAAAGTATGTGCAAGATCTTTGTTCAATAATTTTGCAGTGACATGATTGTATGTTTAAAATTGATGATAAATATTTGCTCAAACTTCAAAGCTGTTTTTTTTCGAGTGGTCGAATACATCTACACTTAGTTTGGACATTTTTAGTAAAGCGAAAAAGCGAAGTTACTTAGAAGAGTACGCACCTAGGGTCGTCATCTACAATCAACTTAGAAAACTTGCTGGGCTGATATACGTTGCTATGCAATTGTTTGTTTACCTTTGTATGGATTCGTCAACTCTAGAGAGCCTATATGGGTCTTTATAGGTTCCTAGTTAACTCACGGTAGATTTTGAGAGCGAGTCCACGAGCAAAGCATACCCATCTTGCATCGACCTCACCAATCTGCCTGAAATTTTCAGGGGTTTTTTGTAGCATCTGGCCAAAATATGAGCACTCTAGATCAACGGGAAGTGGTGCAAAACGGGACGCAACGTTTGAAGATTCAAAAATGTCAAAAAAATCAAAAAAGGTATAACTTAGGCAAAATTCAATTAAATTTCAAAATTCTAAATGCACCCGAAAGGGCTTAGAAAATGCAACCAAATTCAGAAAGAAGCATCCCAATTGGTTAAGTTTAAAGGGAGTTATTGGCATTTTAGTGAGAAAATAGCATAATTTTTAAACTCAAATAAAAAAGTGTTCCATCCAGATATCAACTCGGTTCGACCTGCAGCTTATAGTGGACATCTGAGAATACCATTTGATACTAAGAACGCTTTGGGTAAGGCAGTTTAACATATTAAATACTTTTAGTGAATTTTTTGGTTGTTTGACCCCTTAGATCGCATTTTCTGGGGATAATTTTATCATATTCGTGTTCCTGAGACAATTTCACAACAAAAACAAACATAAAAATGTTTATTTTGATCCATTTAAACC
This sequence comes from Culex quinquefasciatus, assembly GCF_015732765.1. Lineage (NCBI taxonomy): Eukaryota > Metazoa > Arthropoda > Insecta > Diptera > Culicidae > Culex > Culex quinquefasciatus. The sequence continues at coordinate 54,793,246 of NC_051861.1, forward strand.
CTTTAACAAATAAAAGTTAAAAAAAAAACTCTTCTATTCACATTTATTGAAAATCAAGTTCGTTTCCAAGGATACTAGATAACACCAGAAAAAAGCAGCTTCTAATTTTTTTTTTAACTTTCCTGTTTTAAACGGTTAAAAATTGATGAAGTTAAAAATTTGTATGCATGTTTCTATTGTGAAATTGTCTCATGAGCACGAATATGATGTAATTATCCCCATGAAAATGGGATCTAAAGGGTCCCCGAGCAAAAATTTACAACCAAAAAAAAACACTATAAGTAAAAGTATCTACTAAATATGTTATACGGCCTTACCCAAAGCGTTCTTAGTCTCAGATGGTATTCCCAGATGACCCCTACAAGCTGCATGTCGAAGCGAGTTGACATCTGGATGGAACACTTTTTTAATTGTGTTTGAAAATTATGATATTTTTTCACTAAAATGCCAATAACTCCCTTTAAGTTTAACCAATTGGGATGCTTCTCCCTGCATTTTGTTGCATTTTTAAGCCCATTCGGGTGCATTTTGCATTTTGAAATAAATTTGAATTTTGCCTAAGTTATAGCCTTTTTAAGGTTTTTGGCGTTTTTGAATCTTCAAACTTTGTGTCCCGATTTGCCTCACTTCTTGTTGACCTAGAGTGCTCAAAATTTCAGGCAGATTGGTGAGGTCCAAACGACGGCCCATACAAAGGGGTATGCCCTGTTCGTGGACTTGCACTTGAAATTTTGCAAACCATACTTCAAGTTTCTAATTTGATTACTTTTCTATTGTAGAAGATCAGATTCATTTCCATTAATTCAAATTCCCAAACTAAGTGCAATTTTCAAAGTAAAGTGATTGTAGATAGGCCATAAAAGGTTAACAAACCCAAGATACTGATATTGGTGAACACAAATTAGGCAAAGGCAGTTTAGCAACAAAAATATGTTTAACCTGAAAACTGTTTTGGAGCTAAACACAAGTTTATGGCTCATTAAACGGTTTAACTGAACGGCTTTTTGTTAAAAAGCAGATAAAATAAAACGATTTATAGCTTTTTATGTTCACATCAACTTTAAACCGAATTTTCGGTGTTCATTTACGATTATTAAAATAAGTTATGCGATATATCCTTCTTCTTACTTCCATCTCCTTCAATGGCAATAAAATGAATTAGCTAGAAGATTTTTTTGTCCTCATCCCGGTACGAAAATCGAACTCACGACCTCTGAATTGGAAATCGAGTACGCTGCTAGTCGATTACCTACTGGTCAGGATTCTCAGTAACCATTTTTTTAACACATTGTAAAGTAATGGGATTTAATAATTTATTAAAAATAAAGATCATTGATATTTTTAAAGTTATCGAATTTGTGCAATCTTATGAATGTTTTGATAATTTGGATTACAAAGCAAAACAGTTTGATAAAATAGTGAGATTATTTATAATAATATGCAGGGAATCGTTCATTTAATCATCTGTTTCTAGGACGTTCATGCTTGACAGGTGTGTGCGTGTGAGTATTATGATATGATACTAGAAGATGCAAAAGGTGCACGTTTTTTTCCCAATAAAACAGATAGATAAAATTGATCCTCGTCGACTCATGTCCCTTCTGAATATATCAGCTCAGCTTGACTATACCTACCACGCCATGATCAACCGGAATAGGAACGGTTGCGCCCAAGCCATTTACTTTCTTTTTTTTCTTTTCAACAATAGTTGAACGTCACGTTTGTTTTTTTGGTGTAGTAGAAGTAGTTGATGTTGTTCCAGAGAATAGTTCGTAGTGCGACAGTGATATATGTAGTACACAGAGAGGGTTATACATGTAGGATATACACAGCAAAGGCATGCTAGATGAACACAGAACACATAACACAGAAAATAAAACACATGACACAAGTTGACTATTGTTACTGAAAACACTTATATAGATTAGACTCATACAAATATCGTTTATCCGGGTTAGGCAAAGGTCGACCCCAGTTTACACGGTTTTAATGGTAATACACGATTTACCTACGAGTACCAAACTTTAATCATTTCTTTCAGTTGTTTTTTTATAAGTAGCTGATGGTTCTTAACACTGTGACATTCTTGTGTGTGACATTTGAAGATTCTTCAAGAAAATGTCTAAACCTTGGTAGTCGCAGCGTGTCGCGCAGTACAGTGTAAAAGGGATCGCATCACGGATATTTTTGCTGCATCTATTGCAATATGTTCAAGAATTTAGTTCTGTTCAAAACGATAGTGGACGGGGGCCTATTGCCTCACAAGTAATGATTTGAATCGTTGCTTTTGTTGCTGGGTTCTGGTTTGACGAAGAGCTTGAAGTAGGTAGAGTAGTATGTGGTATAAAAGGCGTATAAAAGTTCGATAGGAAAGTTGGTACTCGAATCTAATAGTAGAGATGTATATAGGCTACTATTGTGTATACTAAATCTTAAAGGTAGTCGGTATCGAGAGATGAACCATTTCGATAGGAAAACTTTTGTGTGCAATGTAGCAATAGGAACGAAGAAACGTAAGAAGGAAAGAGTCCAATGTTAGCATGTTTCAAATTTGGTATGGCGTTCAATTATAGTTTTGTTGTTATTGTTGTCGGGATTTCGACCGGTTTAGTTTTATCTATCTATTTTACCTCGAAACGCTTGAAATGCAAGTAAAATAGCTTTTTATTCTAGCAAGAGTACTAGCCGTATGAAGTATATATTATAAATGTGAAGAAAATATTTGATATAGAATCTGGGTGTAGTTTGTTGGTAGCTAAAAGTATCGGTTCTAACCTTGACGAATGGAATTATCACTTGTGTGCACTCTCTTCTGCTGGGCGATTTGGGCATTTCTTCTATTTTGTCTGTTTCTTGCTTTGTGTTCTTGTACTTTCTTTATGTTCTCGTTAGAGTGCGTTACGTTTTCGATGAGCGTCCCCTGCTTTGGCCGATAAAGTTGTTGAAGTAGCAAAGTTGTTGTTGTTGTTGATTTAGTTGCGGTAGATGCAGCAGCAGCAGTTGTAGAATTAGTAGTAGTAAATGACGAAATCACCACTTATGTACTATCTTTATGTAGATCTACCTCTATTGTATTTGCATAACTGGGTTGTAATTTTCATTTGCTTCAAAGCTTTTTTTTCACTTGCTCTTTCGCTCCAATCTTCGATTCGGCAATTCTGTGTCTTGTTTGTTATTCAATTAAAAAAGCAAGGGCGCCTGCTGCTGGTATTAGAAGAACTTAATATCCTTCATCTCCATTTCCCCTGGACGAGACTTGTGGTAGGTGTAGATGTGCGTCATCAGGGAGTTCCGCGAGCAATAGACTCGCTCACAAATGATGCAACGATACTCTTCCTGTCTTTCCGCGTGCTTATCAGCGATATGTCGTTTCAACGAGGCTTTCGAGCATAATACTTTACCACACAGCTGACATGAAAACAGTTTCTTAGGTGAGCAGCCTGGAACAAGACATACGAAAAAATATTCCAAAAACTACCCGTTTATTTATTTGATCGATTTTGGAATGGTTTTTTGCAGTTGCAATTTGTTTTATAATTTTTATTGTTAAGCTACTGTGAGAGGATATGAAGACAGAGATCGGGAATGCGCGCCTTCAGATTTATAGCGACAGATAGACAGAAAGAGACAGACAGGTACAGATTTCGTCAAGAGATAGTAGATAGTAGGTAGTTTGGTTTGGAGGAGACTGCTGAAGGTGTTGAGAATGTTGAGAATTTGCCACGCGCGTTTCGATAAGATATCCAACAACGTTGGCAAATTGCGAAAAAGTGTTTGGTCTCGTTAGATTGTTGTTTAGGGATATAACCTATATTCATCAATAGTCCATTGCTGTCATTGGTATGAATGAAGGTAAGCCTTTGGATTTTTACATTTTATCGTATATTTTTAAAAAATATTGATCATGTGTTAGTATTCTGGATGTTTTTTCACTGAAACAAACATAAATTAAATGCTTATTCAACGGTAATTCTAAGAAGAAATATATTGTTTGTTTGTTTGTTTATTAATTAATAATTTTGCGGATTCATACAGATTTCTTCTTAATTCGCTTGTGTGATCATGTAAATAAATATATCCTTCGATTCACTGTTTTGTGGTTTTGTTTTTATACTTGCCGATGCGTAACAGTTATTTAGAACGCCGGAAAATAGATTCAGATCGTGTTTATATCATACTAATTCTACCTTCTAAAATGCTACAGCTTATCAATTTCTTCTGTTTTTGTTTCTGTTGTTGTTGTTGTTGTTGTTGTAAGAACGGAACTTTTCGTAATGTCTATAGAAACGAAACATTCACTTCACCTGTGCTTATATAAATGCCAAAATTCAGTAACTTGGAATTGGATTAAAATGCTTCAACATATACCTGTTCTCTACTGTGTTCCTTACTATTGAACAATTAACTATATAGTGATATGAAATTAGCATTAAACGTACAAAAAAATATTCTATAATGAGCTATTCAATGTGATAATTGTAAAAATTAAACCTCCTTTTGTATTCTTCATACATAAGTGTGGGTGTGTGAGTGTATCCTTAAAATCTTTATTATATTTCTATTACTTGCTTGTAGACGTTGAACAAATCAAATGTAGCTATATTATACAGAGCGAATGCGCTAATTTGGATCTCACTAAATCGAACGTAAAACTCCTAAAATTAGCTGTCAAATTGACGATTGACGTGGTCACGTGCTTTTAACAGCTGTCAGTGGTTCCAACAGTTCGAACCCCGCGGCGGGCGCTCTAAAAATTCTAAGTGTAAATATGGGTATCCGGCGCCGTCGCTCCGTGCCGTACTCAAACACTTAGGAGCCCAGGGCGGTGAAGTCCTTGTAGTTAAAAGGAAGACACTAGTGGTTGGTACTAGCAATGGTGGCCGACAGCTATAAAGTTAACTTCGTTTTTGCAGTTCAATTCAAATTAGCGCGTTCTCTCTGTAATTATGTGTGTGTGTTTTTGAGTTCTGTACTTGCATTAAGGAGCTAATGGATAGTTGTTGAATAAATGTTCTGCTTATATATGTTTGTTGTAGCTGTTGTTCGCATGTTTTTTTTTCTCATTATGATTAGCGATAAGATTTTAATGCGTTTCCGGCATTAGAGATTGAACAGAACGAGAACTATTCTTCTTCGCAACAAATCAATTTTGGGATAATCAGCGGAGTCTTCAATATGTGTGTAAGTAGTTAGATTAAGCTATTTGCAGTCATTTTTAGTAAATCTGTTTGTGTGTGTGTTTGATACAACGTGTAGAATAGTTTAATTATATACAATGCGTTCCTTTCTCTATAATTGTGTGGGTGTGTGTATTTTTCAAAGTTTGTATTTTGTTCTTTAAAACAGCTAACATATGCGGAGGGACTGTATCTATGTTTACTTTTTTTTGCAAAGAAGAGGAAATGAGATTTTAAATTTTTGTGTTTATTCCGATTTTGTTTTTTTTTTTCTGTATATTGTCGAGAATAATAAATTAGCATAACATAAATAACAAAAAATATAAATAAAATTAATTTAAAGTCTTCTAAAAATTGCCAGATTTAGATTGATTTCATAAATATATTTTTCTTTAATTATAATAATTTTGGTATCGAATTATCAAAATCAGACTTTTGTTTGATTACTTTAAATTACACTTTTTCCTTATGAATTTTAGCCCAATCCGATAATTTACGTTTAAAAAATATATTTTTAATTTTTCAGTCTTGTAGACAATCACAAACTTTTTTTGCATAAATAATATATTTAATAACAATTTTGAATTCCGAATTTTGTATAAACGTCAATTTCGAAATAAATCACATTCCAATTCACGTTAAATTGTATAGTTGTTGCTTCTTTAGTGTTTACTTTGACGCACCCGCGAGTAAAAGCATAGGAGCAAGATTTCGTTTTTCATTACGTCGCTTCGTTAAAAATCCCTCATTGTGTTTAATACTAGTTTATACGTGGTAACTACAAAATTTTGAATGTCTTTTCTTGCTCCGCTCTAGCGATTTACTTGCTCTGTTAAATATTTTATTTGTTTTTTCTTCATCTTTTGTTTTTGCGCTGCGTTTTAAATCTAGTCAGTCGTCGAACAACTTATAAACTCTTTTTGCTAAATGCTGTTTTTTGTGTAAGATGCCAGGTAAAATCTTGGTTTACCGCAATTTTATTCTTTTAATTTCTTTTCGTTTGACGCACCTAGTAGAACAACGGATGATTCTGATAAGAATGCTTTGTTACAGCTGAATGAATTTGTTAGATCAAGGTTGTCTAAGGTTCTACAAAATAGTTAATTTTGCTATAGAATCAAAAATTTACATTGAACTGCAAGAACTTCATATTGTATAAAAAAAATTCTTCCATTTTTTGTTATAACGTGTTGAAAAAAAAAGTATGAAAAAAGTGGCAAAAAAAAAGAAAAAATTAAAAGAAATTCAATTAGATACCGTTAACCTTTACTAACGTTTCATTGAACTGATATTTTTTACAAAGTGTTTTGCATACATTTTCAAACATAAAACTCTGCTTTGATCAACTTGTACGGTCTAATTCGTTGTTGTTATAGAATGAAATACCAAATTAGCCCCGTACATCCTAGACTAAAGTTATATATAAAAAAAACTGTCAAAAGTGAAATGCAAACTTTCAATATTGCACATCATTTTACAAAATGACAATTGCTCTATGCTGTTTTTCAACACAAAATTTGCCAGCAACGAAATTTTAGAGAAGAATTTAAGTAAGTTGTCCGCATTCAGATGTTCCGATGCATCTACAATTTGGTTAAGTATGTACGTCTAAGTACAATGCTCTCGAGATGCTCTTGACACGAGAGTTGTTTTTAAAGCATCAGTTTGTTGTGGTTGTATTTTTAATATTTGCTTTTAAAACAGAAACATGTATTGGCTTGTTTTAACGATCTTTGTTCTTTCTTTCGCTTTTGTCATCTCCGATATTGTCTAAGCTCGATTTTGAAGAGTACCTCTGGATTAGTGAAACAATGAAATACAGAGCTGTCGCGTACGAAAATGTGAAAGTAACGAGTAGCTGTGTTAAAAAAAAATGTATATAATATATGTGTATAATATGTTAAAAATAAAGAACTCTATTCAGCTGTATAACACCTATAACCATTTTAGGAAAGATTTGCTGATAAATGTAAAAAAAGTAATGAAGAGTAAAAATAATATTTTGAATCTAGCGTTTTGTGAAATTGCTAATAAATAAATATGATGAATTTAAAAAAATTTCAACAATTTATGAGCTCACTAACGACGTAAAAATAAAGGCAGCAAACTAACTTGTCAGAGGCTTTAAAGAACTTTTGATCACGATAATTATAATGTATATTCGATTTTGACATACATTTCGTTTGAATCTTTTTATGTTTTTGTTTGCGTTTGCATTCTTCCACTGAACATGAGTATTACCGGCTATGTTAAGAAATAAAATTGAATCACAATTACTTTAAACATTTTTAGTGTTGAATGATTTCTTAACGTAATTTCGTCTAGTTTTGTTTTGAATTTTAGTGTGTCAAATATTAACTTGGTTTTGATTTAATTGACGAAGACGGGCATCATGCGAATGGCTTTTGTTTCAGTGTACAGAGTGAACCCAGCGATCTTATTTAGAATTAAATTTATAATTTACAGGTGAACTGAATGGAAGCTTATGATTTTTAAAGACCCAAAATTGCCTGCGTTACTTTAAATAATTCATATCAATTCGATTTTATTTTAGCACCGTTATCACGGGTGACATTGGGTCTGTGGGGTGAAATTAGGTCATACAAATTTCAGCATTTTTATATGACCCAATCTCACCCTCCAGACCCAATGTCACCCCTGATGACGGTACGGAAATCAAATCTGGAAAAATACTAAGCTTTTAAGTACTGATATCAGACGACTAATCCACGTAAAATACAACAATTCAGAGTTTTTGTATTGAGTGAATAAAGTGTCCAATACGTAAACAGCTTAGCGCGTTCATTTCTAGTGAAAACTAATACAAAAATCTTCTGTAAACTCAAATAAGTTCTTTCTTACTGATATAAAACTTGTATCATTTACGTTTTCTTAAGGTAGAAATAGTCTTTAGAAAAAGCATACATATTTGTGCCAATTTTTGCGTGAATCTTTATTAAATAGGGAAAAACATCAACTGCAGATCTAATTATTTTCAAGTTTATGTAATTTGTTGTTTTATTTGTTTTATTAGCATGTTGGTCAAAACCGCTAAAACTGTGCATTAGGTGGTTTATAACACCGACCAACAACATTTCTGAGCAGTCTCAACTCGGGGGGAAGCATGTAGTTTGAGGTCCTCAGAAACACGTGTACTTTGAATTTTTCAAAAATATTTAGACAGGGCCGAATGGTTTGTCTCCAAAGTTTGTATGGAGAATTAGTGCTGTTCGCTACTCCCACGTATTGTGATGACTCTCGTTCAGACTGTCGACGAAGCAACACGTCAATTTTTTCGTCGCTCATCTGGAAGTAATAGAAAGACCACTCCAGCAGCTGCTTGAGGAAGCTTGGAAGAAGACAATGACAGAAGGCGGAGGAGCAGGATCCAAGAGGGCCAAGCCAGGAGACGCCACCGATTCGGCGTTGCTCAACAACAACAAGTTCGCTTCACTTGTTGATGAAGACGGGAACCCGGTGAAGAAGGCGAGGAAGGAGAAATTTCCACCGATTTTCACAACGAGCAAAAACTTAGGCGGTGGCCGAATTCAAGCTCTGCAGCGAGGGGACCAAAATCTTCTGCTACAAACTGGAGGATTTCAAACAAGTGGGCCAACATCTCCGACGGAGGTTCTACGAACTTTACACCCATGACCTCCTTGGGTCTCGTCTATTCAAGGTCATTCGCGGCCTCCCAGACTGTACTGTGGAAAGCGTCCAATCGGAACTGGAGCGGCTGGATCTTCGGCCACTGAAGTCTTGAAGATGACCCGCAAGGATCAAATGGAGAAAAACTACCGGGACTACTTGTTTCTAGTGCACCTCGAAAAAGGGTCACCCTGAACCAGCTGAAGGAAATACGGACGATTCGGTGGGAACCCTACAGGAGGACGAACAAGTCCGTAACACAATGCCAGAAGTGCCTTCGTTTTGGTCATGGCACTCGGAACTGCTGCATGACGGTGTTCCAACGGTGGGGGTCGACACGAGAACAACGCTTGCGCAGCTGAAACGAAGTGTGGTAACTGCGGAGGACTGCCACCCCGGCACCGACGCAAAGTGTCCAGCAAGGAATGGATTCATCGAAATCCGGAAGAAAGCTTCCGGCCCGAAGAAACAGTGGAATGTCCAGCCAGTCCCGAATTTCCTCCACAGCCAGTGCCAACAGGCCCCATTCCCGAGCGGCCAAAACCGACACCAACACCAAGAGGAGCTGACTCAGTCAACCAAAACGCAGAGGGTGGAGCAACCGCGTGTTCGTCGCAGCGGCTCTACACCATGAATGAACTACTAAGGATTTTCCATGAGATGTCCACAACTCTGCTCCGATGCTCAACCGCAGCAGAATAAATGAAAACCCTCGGGGGTTTCGTTATCAAATACGGACGTGTTCCGCAAAAAAATCCGTGATAGGTTAAGTTAGTTTTAAGCAAGCCACTAATTCCCAAGTGAACAACATTGAAAATTAATCTAAATCACTTTAGCAAAAACAAAAGGAAACCCATTATGGTGCATCACTTACGTGTTTCATGCTTCACCTCGAGTTGAACCTGCGCAGTCATTTTTTTCAAATTTTTGTAGCTAGTGTAATGGATGAACGCTATGAATAACAATTTAGCGTTTCTCTAAGAATCGTGACGTTAACACCGTTGGGTTTTTCTTCTAAACTTTGACCCAAACAATGTTGTAGCACCAGTTTTAAACAATATGTAATGATCAGAATGTTGGAAAGCAATTGAATTAATTCCAAACATCAAACTTTAGGGAAATCGCTCTGCTGAAAAAAAATCTGTCTCCAACGTCGATCAGTCGTCTAGGGGCAGAGTAGTAATTCTTAAAATCATCGCATTTTTCATTCAGCAATCTTTAAACCAAAATTGACCACTGTCTTTGCTTTGTATTAGACTTGAATTTTTCAGGCTTCAAGTTTTCCATCAAATTGTTGTGCATGTGAGTATTTGGGTGCATGTATCGCCTATATTTTTGAAATTTAGCCAAAAAAGGGTCCAAATTTGTTTTCTTTTAGTTCAGCAGTGTACACTGAAAGGGGATTTTCCATTTATGTGCCGTCCCTGTTAAACATTTGCAATCGGCGTCCAATCAATGAGTGGTAGTAGGCGTGAGTTTAGAGAAACTCCAACTTTGCAATATTATGCTTCAGATCACAGCCAGCACCGGAAGCCTCGCTAAGTAGCGCATGCTGCGATGGGTGGTGCAACGGGCTAACGCTGCTAACGGATGCAAACGGGTGCTGGCCATGACCATGATGGCCACCATGGTGGAGTAGCTTCTGTCTGCGATGGTAAATGCTTTTGTGATTATTGAGACTATTGAGTGTGCGGAAAACCTTGTGGCAGAGATTGCAGACGGCATTGTTCAGCGGCTGCAGGTGCTGCTGTTCCTTGTGTCGTTTGAGGGTGAGTTTTGTACTTAACAATTTACCGCAAACATCACACCGATGACAGGCCGTTAGCGGTAGCGGTAGACTCAACCGGTTCACTCCGCCACCGCCACCGATGACACCGGCATGATGGCTCACGTCCGATGGTGATGAAGGTCGTCCCGTGCCTGCCATACCTGCCATTTTTCACCACCCCCACGATCGATCGAGCGTCATCATCACAGAGAAGTTGGGGTTTGGTGAGGGGGGGAGGTGTGTATGTGCGTTCACGCGTGAGTGTGAGTCCCAACCATCCGCGTACCGCATTGTTTTTGAATGAGAAGAGTGCAATTGGTATCGCGTGTTCGAGCGATTCACAACGGATTGATAAGCAGCATCACCGGGAAAAGAAAAGAGAGACAATAGTGACTTACTATTTCTGTGTGGTTTTTTTTATTTTTTTTGTTTTGTTTCTTCTAATTTCAGGCATATTTTAGTTACTTTTTAATTTTGATAAGCATTTTTTGTTTTTTTTGGGTCAAATCGAAACGAAAATCAAAACTTCTTTGTGTAGAAAAAAATGATAAATGTTATATTATATTTTCCATTTTTCAAATTATTCCTGCCAGCAAAAAAACAACATGAATGACATAACACCTACGATATATTGATGAATTAAGTGTAAGCGGGGTAAGAGATATTATAAACACACGTCTCGATTCCATTGATAAAAACAGTTACCGATTTGGTGGGAGTGAGAGAGTGAGAGGTAAACTATCCGCTTAGTGTACTGATCATTTGAAAACACGACAAAGTAGGCTTGATCATTTGACGAACCAACCAACGAGATACGGTAGTAGAAATTCTTACAGCTTTGAGTATTTTTGACGTTCGCTTATCTCTTCCCGCTTTCTTTTTTTTTCGTAAGAGTAGTTTAACTGTTTTAGCTGCCCGGAGCAAAGCTAAAAGGGATAGATCACAAGCGGCCAAAAACTGTACAGCTGTTGTTTGTGCGCGATTGGTTGTTGTTTTGAAAAAAGTAACATTTTTAATGTTCAAAGTTTGATTTCGTTTGTTAAGCCTGATTTGGTTTAGAAGTCACTAATGTCTCAATTTTTGTTTTCCAATTGTGCTTAATTTGTCTAGGAAATTTTGTGGTTTGGTCATAAGAGTAATTTAGAATTTGCCTAATATAACGCGTTTGCTGTTTTTTTTTTCTAAACGTATACTATATAATGCATTGTATTCTATTAAATCTACTACATATTTGTTTTCAAACGAACGATTCGGATCATGCTTGTTTGATATTAATGTACTTTAGTTGTAAGCGTAATTTCTAAAAAAAAACAAACAAATACATTTAGCTACTAAGAATTGTTTGTTCACGGCATTTGGTCAAATGACGACAAATAATGGATTCTGGTTTTAATTAGATTTTTTGTTTTATAATATGAGCAATCGCAATAAAAATAATATTTGTGTATATATAAAAAAACAATAACATTTAAGCGTTACTATGCTATATCTGTGTGATGCAAGGCGTGTTGGAAGAACTGGATTGTTTTAAGTTGTGGTGTGATGGTTTAGGGAAAAATACTGATGTTTCTGATCCACGGCACTAGTCATGCTGGCGAGAGTCGATTGCTGTTGCTGTTGTTGTTGCTGCTGTTGAGGCACCACATTTGGGCCAGCAGAATTGGGTGACATGCCAATAGATTCCTCTTTCGGTGGCTTCATGTTCCTGTGGTAGATACTTTTGTGGTTTCTTAAGCTATTCAACGAGCTGTACACCCGCTTGCAAATGTTACAAATGGGTTCTTTTGTTGGCCGCATGTGGACATTCTGAATGTGGCGTTTAAGACGCGTCAGCGACGACAGGTTCTTATTGCACGGATCGCACCGAAAGTCCTCGCCTGGTTGGTTCAGCGATATCGCGGAATGAAGCATCGGGTTGGTGTTGGCCATTGATGTTGGTGGTAGAAGTGAGGAGCACGACGAAGGAGGTGCATTGTAGAAGTTGGTCGGTTTTTCGTTGTATTTTGGGTTCGTCGTCAGTCGACCTGACGACAGAAGAAGTCATAAAAGACGACGCATATTAGCCCAAAATTACTTCAAAGTATCTAGATTGTGAATTACTTTCAATTTGTTTCTAACAAATAAAATCACATCCTTCACCAATTGTGAACTTTACATTTGATTCTGAATATCAAAATTTAATTTATTTTTTACAGCCTGCATTGCGTTAAAAATTCTACAAAAACTATTATAAAAAATCTAAAATCTGTAAAACGATTCCAATCCCTTCAACCATTAGTAAATTAAATAAACCTAAAATTATAAGTATATAAAGCGTTTGCTCGTTTTGTCTTTAATCAAACATTTCTTGTTTACCTAACTACAATTTAGATATGCTTGTGCCTCCATCCATTGAGTTTTTTTTGTTTTGCAAGCTTTTTTCGTAATCAATCAATTAGAGCAATGAATGGAGGTACACTCTCGTTAAGCCTACACGATTGAATCTCCATTTCCAATTTCCGCATGATTATGCCTTTTTTTAATTATATATACAGATTCCACGTTACTTATTCTTATCGCCAATTATGTTTAGGTATGTATGTACAAGATTTTGGGAGTCTTTATTGCTTGTGCAACGTCGTCGCCGTTTAATTATTAGTTTAAATTTTCCACGAGATTCCAGATTTGTTAAGTGAGATTATTGTAATACATAATTTGGAAAAATAATCAAACATTCTATCACTAACAAAATCGATTTTGTAGCATTATGTTTCTCAATAAAGTATGAATAATTTAGCTTTCCACACTCGAATTAGTATCAATCAGTTATTTGTTACGAACTATGTAATGAGGGTTCACATTGAATTCTTTTTTTTTTGCAAAAAGCTGCGTGCGCGTTTGCATTTGTGTGTAAGGTTACCACGGTATAAGAAAGAAAGAAAAAAAAACTTAAAACACAATGACATCTCATTCGTTCATATTTACCAATTGGGCAATTGCTAGACTTGAACATTATTAATTAAATGCAGCAATTAATAAATGAAAACAAAATTAAAACACATATAGTTTTTGTAGTACATATTAATATTCATGAGTAAAACACACAAACACGACGTTTAATAATGAACACGACCATAACACGAAATATCAGGAATTCCAAAGAACAATTATACAATACTCAAAAACACTGATCGTAAATAAAGAGAAACGAATGTAGCACACAAATGAAAACAATGAGCGAATAAATTAAAAGATTACGAAACAGAAATTTGAACGATATAGGCTGATTTTGATTGATATTGGTTTGTCTTCTTTTTTATTGAGGGGGGAGTTTTGAATCACGGATTGAGAAATCATAGAGAAGCCGTTAGTAGTTAGAAAATGAATAGAACAGTTAGTTGGGATGTTAGTGAAAATTTTGAATAGTTTCGGACGCAAAATTTTGTTACCTCACGATTATTAAGATTGAAAATGAAAATGTTTTTTTTTTTGTGAGGAAAATAAATTTCGAAAAATAAAACTAGTCATGTTGAGACCATTCTTTCGTTAAGGACTGTTGAGAGAAGGGGTAAACAAAAAACCTTTCACCGATATTTAACACTATTAAAATATTTAATTTCGCCTATTTCACATTGATAGTTACAAGGACGTCTTTTAACCGTCAACCATCTTAAACTATTGTTTACCGGCGTTAAAATAGTTGAAATATGTAATATGTACACAAATTAGGTAACAAATCGTCATTTTATCATTTAGTTTTGTTTATAAACACTTCACCTTGCCTTCACTTGGTAGTCGTATTAGTTTTAATCATTGAAGAAAATATGGAAAAATAGTAACTAAACTGGTTTCTTTGTTTTATTTTTTGTATAGTTTTTTATTTATTAAAAAAGAGACGAAGAAAATTGAAATCAGAAAATGGAAGTGAGTTGAAGCGAGGTTTTAATGGTAATGTAAATCCATATTTTCTTAGCTGATTTTTATTTTTTAAACTAACAATGACGCATGTCTGTTTGATTAACTGTTATCGGTATTAGTTTTATGTTTGGATTTGAAATTGGAAAATGGAAAATATATATTTTTTTGGGCTCATTATGTTTTGTTTTGGTAAATAAATCAACAGGTAAATAAATATGTGAGAGATAGAATCCACAATCAAATAGTGAAATCAATAAATCACAAGTACGGACTTACCTTGCGGTGAACCAGCAAGTTCTGCAGCTTGTAGCGCTTGTGAGTTGAAACCTAAAGGACGCAACAACAGAGCGATTAGTATGAAATGCGAAAAAGGGGTTTTCAGCAGAGATAACAGACATACAAGAATATCCTCAAAATTTGTTTTTTGATTCAAATATGTAGTGTAAACAATTAAGAGAAGCTCGGATACCGATTGCATATTTGAACACAAGCCAGAATGTCTGTTATCTATGTCCATGGCTTTTTCAAATCTAACGATTGGTCATTTGTGCCATTTTCTAACCTGCAAGTGCAGCAGGATCAGCCGCCAAGGCAGCCATGGAGAAGTTGAATGACCCGGGCGGCGCAAACAACTTGCTATCTCCGGGCGAGATAAGGAACGGAGGCGCCGTGTGGGAATGTATGCTGCTATCCATGTCGTCCTCACGCGGCGAACTGCAACAGAGAATAATTTATAAATTACAAATTTTTCACTTGATATTAGGTGAGTTTACTTGATGGGTCCCTTCATGTCCACAGGGTGCTGCATGTCGTGCTGCTCGTCAACGATCGAGTCGGAGCTGTTGTCATGTTCAACGTTACTGCACACCAGTTCCATCGGTTCCGACTTGACGTCGTCGTTGGAGCGCACGGACGGGGAGGGTGTGAGGCTTTCCTTGTCAGTGTTGGAGCCCATACTGCCCCCTCCACCGCCGCCGCCACTGCCCCCGTTCGTCGCTATGCTGCCGGTCATGTTTCCGCAGGATTGATCACCACCCACATTGGAAATGTCCTTACTGTGGGCGTTCAGATTGTTGTTGTTGTTATTGTTGTTGTTGTTTAAATTGTTTGTGTTGTTGTTGATATTGATGCTGTTGTTGTTGTTGCCTGTAAGTATGCAATGTTTTTTTTTGTTGATGCATGAGAACTTGACATCCTAAGCAGGTTTGATGGCTCAAAGTGACTTACCGTTGGGTGTTTTATTGCTATCATGCCGATGTTGCTCCTTAATGTGAGGGGATTGAGGAGCGCTGCTGTTTGTTTTCATGCTCGTTGAGAAGTCGGTCGCAGTTATTTGCGGCATGTGACTCACCACGTCTAGGTTGTTGTTATTGCCGAGAATGTTGTTGTCTGTCGACATTCGATGACGCTTCAGCGAAAGCTCATCGGACTGGTTGGAATTGTTGCGTTCGCGCCGGAGGGCGGCGGCGGCCGCAGCCCTTCTCAGCAGCTGATTTACCGTGGAACCACCGTGAGCTGCCGGACTGTGGTGCAGGCTGTTCAGGTGGGAGGCCGGAACTTGGACACCTTGCGCAAACAGTGCGTCCTCTACCAGCTTATCCGCGTAGCTGGGATGGTGGTGACCGACCGGCGTCCGGTTGCCAGAGCCGGTAGATGTTTGTACTTGTGCTAGCTGTAAATAGTAATCCGTACGTAAATGGTTTGTTTTCCTACCTGAGCTTCGTAATGGTGAGTTTTAGATAAGATTGACATGGACAATTTGAAATCAAATTATTTGCCTTAACTTGCGGTATTTAACGCAAAAATAGAACTTGATAATATTGTACGGCACTGTTTCCCAAACTACAGTGAGTCAAATATTTGTCCGTACCTCCCTGTACGGAAACTTTTTTTATGAGAAAGTATATATAACTCGACTAAAGTACCAACTTTTATACTTCTATCAAAGCAACAGACTGTCTTATTCAAGATCCTGTCATTGAATTTGGAAAAAAAACATATTCTTCAAAAATATAAAAAAATAAGTCTTACCCGACAAACTTCGTCTTGTCATTTTTTGTTTGTTGACGTATAGCATGTTTGCTTATTCAACCTCCTGTGATCAAAATTTGATTTTAAGCAACTTTTCCCATACAATCTGCAGATGTTTCGGAGTCGGCCCAGAGTGGCCAAAGTGGCAATTTTTTAGCATATAAAGCTTCCTTGGACTTATACAAACCCAACGCAACAAAGAGCACCTCGATCCGACGTTCCGGGTTGAATTGATTTGCGTTCGAACAAAACCGTCGAAATTTTTTATATATATAATATAAGAAGATAGATGTTCAGACAAATATTTTTTTTTGAAATTTATAAGTGCAATCAGCTGAAATAAATGTTAAATGCATTCCCTTACGATTAGACTTATTTTAGCATGTTTGGGTTGATTTAAAAATCATTTTTTTTATATTCAAGTTTTTTTTCGCTAAAATTATTGTTTTTGTCAAACCTTTTTTTTGAAAACTAGTGTAAAATGCATTTTAAAACACTTTTTGCATGTTGAAATGTTGAAAATTTGACTTGTTATTTCAATATATATATACAGCAATTCCATTTGAAAAGAGCCTAAACCAAAAAAAAAGTTCTCCGATCGGGCTCAAAATTTTTCTGGGGGTTCCTTGGCCAAAATAATTAGACCCGTATTTTTTTGTTTGGCCATTAGGGTGGCCTACATCGTGCTAGGGTGGTTCAAAAAATGGCAATTTTCGTCATTTTCGCAAAAACCACTTTTTCTAAAAATCATATCTCCGCGCCATTTCATCCGATTTTAGCTGTCTTAGACGCAAAGAAAGGTGATGAGTTTGGCTATTTGGGAAAAATAGTAAAAAGTTCCAAAATCTAGCTTAACTATTGAAAAAGTCGTATGAAAACTTAAAATGGCGTTTTGACCGTGTCTGGACCAAAGAGCCTATGTCTGAAAATATTTTTATCGGATTCCTCGGAAAATTTCACATAACATATCAAAAAATTGGCGATGTCGAACCGTACGTTTTGGAGATACGATTTTTTGAAAATAAAAACTGCGTTTTTCGACGCGCCACGCGCAAAAACGGGAAAATGACGAAATCGGCAAAAAATCAACTTTTTTCACTAAAACTGCGATAACTTTAAAATTTCAGCGATGACCTATACATGTCTGGGTACCAAAATTTTCGTAATTGAGAGACGCAACTTTTGGTACCATAACATCTATAGGTCATCGCTATTTTCAAAAAATCGTATCTCCAAAACGTACGGTTCGACATCGCCAATTTTTTGATATGTTATGTGAAATTTTCCGAGGAATCCGATAAAAATATTTTCAGACATAGGCTCTTTGGTCCAGACACGGTCAAAACGCCATTTTAAGTTTTCATACGACTTTTCAATAGTTAAGCTAGATTTTGGAACTTTTACTATTTTTCCCAAATAGCCAAACTCATCACCTTTCTTTTGCGTCTAAGACAGCTAAAATCGGATGAAATGGCGCGGAGATATGATTTTAGAAAAAGTGGTTTTTGCGAAAAATGACGAAAATTGCCATTTTTGAACCACCCTAGCACGATGTAGGCCACCTAATGGCCAAACAAAAAATACGGGTCTAATTATTTTGGCCAAGGAACCCCAGAAAAATTTTGAGCCCGATCGGAGAACTTTTTTTTTGGTTTAGGCTCTTTTCAAATGGAATTGCTGTATATATATATATATATATATATATATTTATTTTATTTGTTGACCCCCTCGACCCCAGCCAGAGCAGAGGGACAAACACTTTGAAAAATATTTGCATCGGCCTGATTGCAAAACAAAAAAAATATTTATGTAAAATTTATTATCGTTTTATTTTTTCATTAAAATGTAGAGACTATGGCTTGCTATAACATTTTTTGTCCCACCCCTTCCCCCCTGTTTAGACCAGATCCGAGGGAAGCTTTGAAAAATCTTTGCATCGACCTTACTGAAGGAGTTAAAAATGAGGTCAAATAATTGCCCTCAAGATAACTTGTCACAATTTTGAACAATTTGAACACTTTGTTTAAGTAAGTTTATATTATAAAATTGGTTAAAATATATTTTAAAGTGTTTTGATAAGACATTTTATGAACTTTTTGTGAACAACTATTTCTATAAAATTGTTATTTAATTGAACAAGTTTGAACAAAACTTCTTGAAAAACACATTGTTTATTTATTTTTATTACATTTTAAAGGTAAAAGTAAATCTTTCTCAGTGAACACCCTTGAAGAGTATAGGTGTCGGCATTTACAAAGCGGTTTCAGTGGCAATTTTCATCCGCAACTTAATGTTAATATGTTAAAGTTAATGTTAACATTCCATAGCTCGCCTCCCTAAGGTGTCGTGATAAGGTCCAGTTTCCCACTTTTCCTTTACTAAGCAATCGAATCCAGAAGAGAAACGATCACCAGTTGTGTTGGTCCGAGCCGGGATTTGAACCCCAATCTGCCGCTTACTAGGCGGGAGCGTGAACACTTCAGGGGGATCCACGCTCCATACAAAAGTTTTTCTTTTGTATGGAAATTGTCCACGAGGGAGTAGGGGGTTGTGGTTGATGTTCAAAAAAGTGACCACGTGGTTTATGGATGGGGGGGGGGGTAGGCTAGGTGCCCATGTATGACCCATGTATCCATTTTTAATTGGGAAATAGCTTGTACAACTGAACATTTTGTCTTTCAATTGGAATCTTCATGTTGACTCATCGACACTTTGATATTCAATGACGTCTTTTTAAACAAGTTTTCTATTGCAGTCGAGTAATAAATCAATCAAAAGTTTCGCAAACTGAATTGTTAAAATAGTGAACAAATTGGCAAATATGTTGGAATTAGGTTAAAATCCTGCCAAAGATAACCTTTTCAGGAAGTCACATAAATTAGCAGAACTGTGTGCAAACTTAAGTTTAATAGGACACATGATTCGAAGGAGAGTCGATGATTTAAACCGAACAATCGATACTAACATTGTGTGTTTCGTCGGCTTGCTGTTGCGTCAGTCCGGACACTCTCAGCACCTCAGCCGTTTTCAGAAAGGAGCTGAGAGATCGCTGGTGCACGTTCACTTCACCGTGGTAGATGAACTCGACCAGTGCGTGGAGATCTGTGAATGCCACATCCTGGAGTACGATCACTGGATGCTTGCAGGGTGTGCTCTGTGAAAAAGAGGGAGAGAGAAGATGAATAAGAGAAATTATTTCAAATTTCTTTCATTTATGGTTTAATTTTGCTTTCTTGCTGTCTGAGTACTGTCGAAAAGAAAGTTTGCATAACAATTGACGAACTGTTTGTAAGTCCTCCGTGCTATCCTTGAGTATGATAAATGTTGTGTCTATAACAAATATGTCCCTCCCCTCGCGTCATCTCGTTTACCGTTAACTCCTTTTGAGTGCAAACAAAGGGGGGTGTTAATGAGATTTTACGTAAAGTCCGCGTCGTCGCCCAAACAATTTTAGGCAAACTTTCCTTTTCTTTCCCCGAGTCGCGTTACCGTGTGGCCAAAGGAAACAACGACAAAAAAGTGCATCGGGGGTGCACCATCACACATAGGAGATTCAGATGCAACCGGGGCAGAGTAAATATTTCGGCGAAATCTCTCGCACTCCATGCATCACCACACCACCCTCCACGTGATGACGACGACGACGACGACGATGATGATGATGATGATGATGAAGTCTGAAATGCATTCATTGCTGCTGCTGCGGCACTGCAGCTTGGTTGAGTAACGTGGAATCTTATTTTAAGCACTTTGAAGGACACTTTCTCAAATTATTGTTTTTTTTTGCTTATTGGTTTGATTGCAGTTTACAGCATGTCCTACTTTCAAGTCAACTTTGGGTCTTGGGCTGAGTCGTTGCAGCGTTACGTCGTGTGTGTGTGTGTATGGGTGTATAGCAAGAGTATAGATGCAACGAGCAAAAAAAAAAAAAAAAACAGATGCCTTTAAATAACACCAAGACACGGCGCAGCAAAGGGAAGCTTCCACATAGCTGTTGTTTTACTTTTTTTTTCTCTTTTTTGGGGTGGTCGTTATACTGCCTTCAAATATCAAAAGGCAAAACGTGGCTTTTTGGCAAAATCAACGACAACGACGGCGACGACGAAAATGAACGCTTTCAAGATTTTCGGGTCGCGCAATAGCCTTTGCCTAAATAAACTGGTACTGCAACTGCATCTAAATGATTGCCGTTCACTCTTACTGCTGGGTGCTCAATAGTGGTGATCGAAAATGCATTTGGGATTGACTGGAGCGATTTAAAACAGGGTTTTAGTACCTACTAGTTTTAATTAGTCGAGGAAGAACTAAAATAATCCAAATTTATAAAAAAATTATTCATTTTTTCGAAAAAAAAAAACAAAAAGATCGACAGCGTATATTTTTGGGACACGTTAATATGCTCTGAAAAATTTACGTAGAACTCGTTTTATTTTAACGCTAAAATAACGACTAATTATTTCACAATCGAAGTTGATGTAGTTTGTACTTTCTATTTAAGTTTTGGTTCTGATACCAAGAAATATGATAACAACAATAAAGTTTAAAACAATCATGAACATATGGCTATTTAGATTTTAAACCACGGGTGCTCAAAGTTTTTGGAGGCAGGGCCAAATTCAAAGCTTGAATGAGCTTGCGGGCCAAATTTACAAAACAGGTTATTTGAAAAAAATAAATTATGTTATTTTGTTCAAAAGCCTGCAAAATACTCCTATAAGTTGATTTTTTTCAATTTTTTTATTTTTTGAACATTTTCCTTACTTGCAAATAATAGAAAATACAAAATGGCAGTTTTCTATCTGTATTGTTTATTTTATTGTTACAGGTATTTGAAAAAAGTTTTTTGCTGATTGTACATGTTAACTGAAAAATTTATGTAGTGGCGTAATCTTATCTTTAAATTAAGCGTATTATTTTAGGAGAAAAGTTTTTTTTATCAAAAATTCACTTAAATTCAAATTAATGTTAATAAAACGGAACATGCCAAATGATTCTAAATGCAGAGGAATGCATAATTATTTGATATCAGCTGATTGATTTTTTGAAGTTTTTGAGAAAAAAATTTGCTACTGGTTTTTTGACCTATATTTTAATAATGAAGGAGGGGAGGGTTGGTCGTCAAAAGCATTGTAAAATATTTGCAACAGCCTTGATCAACCGATTTCAACATTTTGTCTGCCTGAATCAGATGGTAGTCAATCAGATTCGTTATCTACACAGCAAAAAATCCGATGTTAAAATCGCATGCAAAAGCATGCACATCACCTTCGTCAAAATAAACACTTGATATTACACACTGCATGTAGGGGAGAGTGGGGAGACTTGGTCCCCGGGGAGACTTGATCCCAAGCCTGTATCTCGTCAGCATGTGGGTAAAACAATTAGCTTTGTTCTAGAAAGTTGTGCTAAATTGACTAAAACTCAGTGTTAAAAACAAAGAAAAAAAAATAAAAAATGTTTAGATTGAGTTACACATATTTTTCTAAGAAGTGCTGCAAAAAACTTCCAAGAGATCTTTTTTCTTTGTTTTGATAAGTATAGGAAACTTGATCCCTGCATTTTTACAGTCACTGGAATCAGCCTCAAGATAAAATAATTGGGCTGGGTTTTCGTACATAGTTTCCTTTAGTATAGTTGTACATAACTTACTGCAGTTTGAACCATTTTTCAAAAGTTTTGTAAACAAAAATTACCAGCTTTTGTAAACATGCTCAATTTTGGTCTAAAAAAGAAAATTTTATGTTTTTACATATTTTGCATGCTAAACTTGTTATATCTTGAACACAAACGTACAGGTTTGATGTGAAATTGCTGTAACTTATAGAAAATTAAAAATTTAGATGAATAAGAAACATTTTGCTTAAGATTTCTTCAAAATGTTAAAAGGGGGATCAAATTACCCCCAACATTTTGAAAATGCCGGTTCAAAATATTTTTTTAAAACGCTTGGCATGATTCGAAGAGTTTATCTGATGAAAGACCCTTATCAGCCAAACATAGTTGAATGTTTAAGCTTTCAATTCATGCAAAAAGATCATAGTTTTGTGAGAAATTGACAGAGTTATGTGCGATACAAAAAAAGGGGATCAAGTCTCCCCACTCTCCCCTACAACTTTTGCAAACACAAAAAATAGTTGCAACCGACGGGATTCAAACCCAGCACCAAACAGTAAGGACTGGCGCCTTAGCTCACTCGGCCATCAGACCGATGAAAAGTTGTAAGGATAAACGCATATATGAGCTTGACATTTCGGTCAAGTAGGTTTCCCATACTGATGGGCTACATATTTCAGGGTGTAATATTACACAGAATTTCATAAAATAATGCAACATTTATTTTACACCGAGGCCTTTTACACGCAGCTGGGTTACTACTTTATTTGCTGTGTAACTGTCTTGAGTTTGAATCCCGAAGGAAGGTTCTAAGTCAGTGTTTCTCAACCTTTTTACCCTCTTGGATAATTTACGTTTCTCCCCCCCCCCCTCTAACCCTTAAAATTTTCAATTTATTTGTTTCATTTTACAAATGCAATAATTTTGGCTTTATTGTTCGTAGAATGATTACATTTTTGCCAACATTATTTGTTTTTATATGCTCGTAACAATTTAGCAATACTTATAGTATTTTTTTCAAGCATTTCTAATAAACTGCTCTTATTTTATGTAATTTCATTTGATATTTGTTCATTTATCATTTCAATCTGTTTCTGCTTGTCGCAAATGCAAACACCCACATTTTTATTTTTTTAGCGGTCACATACATCAATAAAACAATTTATTAAAGAAGTCATATTTATATGATAACTCTATTGTTTCTCAAAGTTCTATTGAGGCTTTAAAACATAAAAAAACTCCCAGAAATTTATGTAGACAATTTTATCAAGGTGAATGAATGTTCAAGTTGCTCCGGTTTAAAAAAATTCTAGTTTGATTTATTTTTTAAAATTTTTTTAGTGTTTGAAAAGCTGAAGCTAATAAGCTCAAATAATAAATGATAATCAAAAGAAAGAATATAAAAATCTGACAAAAAATCAGAAGACTCAATGTTTCTTTTTTATACTCTCAGTGGAAACTAATAAGAATTTTGTTTCTTTTTTCGATACAACTCATTTTTAAAACTTATAAAAACTATATTTTTAACAGCTCAAGTTTTGAACAATGTTGAAAATCAACAGAATTTGATTTAAGAAAACCCATTTTTTGAGAGGATGCAAAAACCCACATTTTTTTAATGTTATATCTTTAAGAGATAAGTGCCAAAAACTTGAAAAGAAAAATATAATTTGAAAACCTTTTGATTTTTAAAGATTTAGCTATGATTCAAATAATTTAAAAACTTGTGTTCTCTCCAATTCGTTTTTTATACGTTATTCGACAAATCTGCCCATTTTTTTTGAATTTGTTAGCTTTAAAAATTATTATATATTTTTTCAAAAACGTCCAAAACATTGAATATTTAGTGCAGCATCATTCCCCCCCCCCAAGAATGGCCAAATTCCTCCCCAGGGGGGAAATTTATTAAAAGTAACCCTATAATTCTAATTATATTTTTGAATTCTGTTTCAAAAACATTTAATACTTTTAACATTGAAACTAATTTTTACTGTTCTTAGTGTAAAAGAATCCGATAATGCAATCCGTTTTTCGATTTGAACTCAAGTTGATTGAGAAAAACATGACACTTTGAAAGTATGGGAAATTCTCATATGTTTGGCAGGTAAAGTACTGTTTCCTTACTCCTTCCATTTTGTTTGACACTAATTATTTTGTAAAACTTTTAATGGAAACTTGCTTGCTCACTTCCTGTTGAGCTATTCACCACTTGATTTCAGATTAAAACGCATTTTATGGGCTGTCAAAGTACTGATATGCCAACATTAGAGGCAAGAAATGTAATTAGATGTGTTTTTTTTAATTATTCCATTACCTACAGTTAACTAACTTTTAAATCATTTGAAAATGTGTTGAAAACTACTTCATGAGGTTCTTTGATCATTTTTTTATCAAGCTACGTATGGTATGGTTGCATAACAATCCATTTGCAATGGAAAATAGCTTATAGTTTCAAAAATTTTGCTTAACATTTGAAAAGGTCACATGAAACTTTAAAATTCCGTTTCGACAGTGTCTGGACCGAAAAGCCTATGTCTGAAAACCGTCAGTTGTGTGCTATCTTGTGACAACGACCATTTAGTACTTTTCGAGAAAATCGATTTTTAAAGTTTGTTGGTAAATAATTTCAAAACTATGAATGATAGAGCCAAACTTTTTGAAGCAATCGGTTCGTATTCTATCGCTTAACAAACGCTCCGAGTTTCAACTAACTTGGTTACACCAGTTAAAAGATACAGTAAATAATGTAAACAAAAATCGGAAAATCACGTGTCACAAGTGTGTTTCGAAAGTAAAATTGTACTACGTGTCACAAGTGTGCACAGAATTCCCATATAAACTAAAATAAGCTCAAATCAATGGTTTTCCGACCGATATAGATGATTTTTTTTTGTAATTGAAAGACGCACATTTTTGTACCCAAAAAAGTATAGGTCATCGCTGAAATTTTTAAATTATCGCAGTTTTAGTGAAAAAAGTAGTTTCTGCAACAAGTTGCAAAACTTGATTTTTTCAGCACTCTTCGTATTTATCCAACTCGGTGAACCTCGTTGGATAAATGTACGACTCGTGCTGAAAAAATCCTCTTTTTGCAACTTGTTGCATAAACTACTTTTTTCACTAAAACTGCGATAATTGAAAAAAATCAGCGATGACCTTACTTTTTTGGGTACAAAAAGGTGCATCTTTCAATTACAAAAAAAAAATCATCTATATCGGTTTCCGCTGCAGTACTGTGAACTTCAACCGACAATCAAAATAACTCTTCAAAATACGCACCTTCAACAGTTCCCGGAAGTAGGGACTGCACGCGGACAGGACGACGCGATGAGCCTTCAGGCTTCGCCCATCGCAGGCCAGCGTCACGTCGACAAAGTCTTCGTCGTCGCGCAAATTTTCAAAAGCAGAGGTGATACTGCTTTGATAGTTGTTCCATCGCAGGCAAAAGTGCTGTGTGTCCACCATCGTGCAGGTTATTTTCCGAACCTCACCGTCACCGTCGGAATGCTTTCAGCTGTGCTACAGTCCTACGCAGAGGAAGAGAAGGAATCAGTTGGATGTTAGTATAATTGAAATGTTATTGTACTTGGGATTACAAATAAATAAAATATTTATTGTTAGCTCCTAATTTATAATAACCAACAATTCGATAGTGGAAAACTAACTCCCTATTTCAGTTTGGCATCCGTGTTTTTGGTCATCTCAAAATGCAAAACAGGTCATTATTTTTCAGGGAGGTGTGGGTGACAAAAACTTTGAATAAAATTTGTACCAGCCTAATGTACTGTTATTTTTGTCGTTAAGAAGGCCATTTCGCCACCTTAAAATGACACGAAAATTAAGTATTTACAAACGGAATTGAAAAAAAAAGTTGAGCAACGCAGAAAAATGTGAACATATCAAAAGAACTAAAAAAAATACTCTATCTATGAGTTAACCAGAAGTATTCATAAAATTTTGAAGTCCCTTTAATCATATGGGCTTTTTTCATAAGTCTCTATATAAAAACGCAAGGGAAGTTTGTCCCAGACATAAAGCTAGGGGAAATTCTCGTATGTTTGGCAGGTTAAAGACTCGCTCCTAACTCCATCCATCCAATATGCTGATTTTCACTACTTAAACAACCTATTTTGTGAAACCGTTGATAGAACATTGCTTGCTCACTTCCGTTTGAGCTATTTATCACTCGATTTCAAAAAAGCTTATTATAAGCTGTAATAGAACGTCAAAGTGCTGATATGGCAACATTAGAGGCAGGATGGAGTTAAGTACTGTTCCCTTAGGGGAGAGTGGGGAGACTTGATCCCAAGCCTGTATCTCGTCAGCATGTGGGTAAAACAATTAGCTTTGTTCTAGAAAGTTGTGCGAAATTGACTAAAACTCATTGTAGAAAACAAAGAAAACAAAATTAAAAATGTTTAGATTGAGTTACACACATTTTTCGAAGAAGTGCTGCAAAAAACTTCCAAGAGATCTTTTTTCTTTGTTTTGATATAGTAACCACTCAAAAATTATTCAAAAAAATATTTTTTATACATGAATTGTTTGATAAACATATGAACTCCAAAACCCTTACACATTTGACGTTAAATTTATCGTCATACTATTTTTACAATCAATTGTTTAAAAAAGTGCGTTTAGGGAGACTTGATCCCTGCATTTTTACAATCACTGGAATCAGCCTCAAGATTAAATAATTTGGCTGGGTTTTCGTACGTAGTTTCCTTTAGTATAGTTGTACATAACTTACTGCAGTTTGAACCATTTTTCAAAAGTTTTGTATACAAAAATTACCAGCTTTTATATACATGCTCAATTTTGGTCTAAAAAAGAAAATTTTAAGTTTTTAAATATTTTACATGCTAAACTTGTTATATTTTTAACACAAACGTACAGGTTTAATGTGAAATTGCTGTATCTTATAGAAAATTAAAAGTTTGGATTAATAAGAAGCATTTTGCTTAAGATTTCTTCAAAATGTTGAAAGGGGGATCAAATTACCCCCAACATTTTGAAAATGCCGGTTTAAAATAAAAAAAAAAAATCTGGATTTTGAACCAAAATGCATCATCATCTCAAAAGTGATGAAAATGCATATCAAACGTTTATGTGAACAGGGGCTGTATATGCATTGGAATTACGATCAGAATTATTTTTATTTCGTTCAATACATCTTTTCTGTTGTCGAGAAAGCTTCAAAACATTTTAACGCTAAGGTTAAAACTTCTTTCATAGTGAAAAGTGACAAAAACGCACGGAGTTGTGTCAAGGATTAAAATCGAATTGTGGGGATTGGTGAAGGTTAAATGTTGAGGTATTGTGAGCTGCACGGTGTAGTTAACTCAAACTTGCGACAAGATAGCACGACAGTGACGAAATGTTCTTTAAATATAACATCTTGTAGCCATAACTATCGATAGGGTTGTCAGAACTTCAATCATTGAACTCGTTGGAAAGGTGTTTTGATTACCCATCCAACGGAAGGTTGCATGATGGATTCGGACGTCATTTTCATCAGAATATCTGAGATCGGACCTCAAAAAAGTGTATAATAACGATAATCTAAAAAAAAATCCCATAGTAATTTCCATGTAAATTTCAACTCGCCGGGGAAACACCAATCCTAAACCAAATGCGCTGGTATTTAGCATGAGAGTCCCTACGAGTATTCTTTACAAGGGGAGCCTCGGTTTGCCGTAATCTGAGAACTTTTTTATAGCACTTAAGTGCTCATAGCTGATAGGGTTATCAGATCTGTCTTACAAAACCACTCTTTTTACAATCTTACGGACTTTACTCAAAATGGTTTATTTAGCATAACTTTTGAAGTAATTAACTAAACTTCATAAAATTAAATTGGGGTTTATGGGACCCTAAAACGAACCAAAGCCAAAATTGGATCAGCCACACAGAAAAAAAAAATCATTGTAATATTACATCTGGGAAGGGGTACATCTTTTATGTCAGAAAAAAGGTGTAATTTTACATCTGGAAATGTGTAATTTTACCACTTTTCTGTTGTAATGTCATTTTTTCAGTCTAAATTGAGGTAAAATTATATCATAAAAGAGGTAATATTCAACCTTCCAAAATTAAAGCTTCCAAATTTACATTATTTTTTTCTGTGCAGTGCCGAGAAAACTGAGTGACAATTTGCCAGTGCACACATCCACATTCGAACACACACACACAGACATTTGTTCAGTTTTTGATACTGAGTTGATATGTGTATGTGAAGGTGAATCTAAGAAGTCCAATCCAGAAGCTCATTTTTCGAGTGATTTTATAGCATTTCCTCAGTAAGGTAAGGAAGGCAAAAAGTATCAAAAGTACACAGAAAAAAAATCATGGTAATATTACATCTGGGAAGGGGTACATCTTTTATGTCAGAAAAAAGGTGTAATTTTACCTCTGGAAATGTGTAATTTTACCACTTTTCTGGTATAATGTCACTTTTTCAGTCTAAATTGAGGTAAAATTACATCATAAAAGAGGTAATATTCAACCTTCCAAAATTAAAGCTTCCAAATTTACATTATTTTTTTCTGTGTAATCGTAGCATCATAATGCCAAATTTTTGTCATGTTTTACGTTTCAAGTTTCTTTTAATATTTCGATGCCTCTGTGCTCTCTTCCACTATGCTTGGTGGTTTTCATATTTAGTTAGCATTAGAGATTTCTGCACAGCAAAAAATCCGATGGTAAAATCGCATGCAAAAGCATGCACATCACCTTTGTGAGCAAAAGCATATAATATTGTATGAGAAAACGTGTGCACAAAAAGCACGTACAAAAGAAAAATAAATAAATTTTGCACACCCCAAAACTAACAACAATCTGTTGAGAGCCATATCCTGATTACCAAGTCCGCGCCTTAACCGTCCTGGCTATCTCACCGTCTTGTAAATGTTGTGTCCAACGCCGATGTACCAGTTGGTTTCCCGTACGTCGTATACTGAATTAACTGTATACGATTTATGGGGAACGTACAGCTACATCGGTGTTGATCCAGCTAAAAGCACAGCGGCGAGATAGCCGAGATGGTTGGGGCGCGGACTTGGTAATCTGGATATTACTCTCAACAGATTGATGTTATTTTTTGGGTTTGCAAAATTTATTTATTTTTCTTTTGTACATGCTTTTTGTGTACACGTTTTCTCATACAATATTACATGCTTTTGCTCACAAAGGTGATGTGCATGCTTTTGCATGCGATTTTACACAGAAATTTTTTACTGTGTGTAACGTATAATGCTACAAAATATGTCATAAGAGTTTCTTAAAATCAGAGACTGATGAAGTATTGCAATGAATTGATGCAGACGCATGTTAGCTTATTTTTTACTGAATGAAACCGAACATTTTCGGTCAGTAGTTTTTATTTGAATGAAGAGCTCCAGTCATTTTTGTCTACAGCCCAAAACATGTGTTCTGTTTTCTTGATCGCTACAACCATCAAAACCTACACTCATCGGAAGCACCTTGAAAGTGTGATGAGACCTTGAACGAGAGCGAAGTAGTATTAAAAGCAAAGTGCATCCTCTACATCTATCCCACAAGTGAAACCATTCTAACCAGCTTAAAGCGTGCGCGCAAAAATAGAGGAGGATCTATTTATAAATTCAGAAATACCCGTAAACTTCAGAAAGCGGAAAATTGAAGGCAAGAATTGAAATGGAAAGTGAAAACATTCCTACAAACACACACACACACCCCCAACACCGGCTGCCGGTCTGGGCTTGGCCGGGCGGTTGGTTGGTTCGTGTGCCGGTGACCGACAACAACAAGTCAACAAGTAGAAAGTGAAAACTATTTCTCAGCGTGTGTTCTAGTGTTAGTTTGTGCCCCGAGGGTGGTGGTGGTTGGTGGTTTGATGTGTGATGCAAAATAATCATAGCACATACCCGGACCGACCGACTTGTGCTGGCTTGGCTCATGTGTATGTTTTGTGTATGCATGAATATCCTTCTCCGAGGTTCGCTCTTTGTGTGGTGTGTGCCAATGCACAGTGCACAGGAAGCAAACATGCCGTCTGAGGACGACCAACATATGTGAGCGAGAGAGCTTTTCCAACCTCACACCCCCCCCCCCCCCTCCCCTCTTTTCCCTCCAACGACGAATGAGTCCCAAAGTGGCAGGCAAGCATACGAGCTTTTTGCCTTCATCGTTTGCTATCGTTGCTGGCTGTATATATAGCAGCACATGCTTGTTGCAATGGTCTCTCTCGATCTATGAGTGCACGCGGTTCACCGACTTCTTTGGTCGCTGCTGGGCTCCAAAGGACGACCTGGGATTTGGTCGAAGGGCTATGAAGCACAAATGCAAAAGAATTCGTAAAATTTTCAAAATGCATCTTTGGTTTTTAGTGAAAATCAATAAATTTGTAAGCACAGTTTTGAATGCTAATTATAGTCGATATTTTGAAGGAAAGTTCATTTCAGCCATGGACAATAGGGTGGTCCAAATACGGACTTTCTCGGGGCTACCCCTTGAAATCAATGATTGACCCATCACTATGCTAAATTCCAAATTTCAGCTCATTCTGACCACGGGAACCCCTCCTTCTAATCGCTTGAAGTTTATATGGGAAAAATCGTCAAAATGTATGGAGAAAAGCAACTGTTTCAGTTTTTGGCTGTGGAGGGCGCAATAGTCGTCAATCTTTATCAATTCTCAGATGTAGAACCTTCATTAAATTGAGAACAACTTTCCCAAAGACACCACATTTTCCGGATATTTCGCTGAAAAGTTATTAGCTTCTGAAAATGACCAATTCTGCGCAGACGGCTCTAAGGGACTACCTAGAAAAAATAATATTTAAATGCAAGTGCGTGCTTGCTTGCCTGCCTGCCTACCTGCCAGTGCGGTTGTTATGTTGCCCCTTCGAGCCGGCCACGCAATATTGGTAATTTTTAAAAGATCATTGCATTGTAATAGTGCCAAGAAGAATGCTGCCAATGTATGATTGCGCGTTTTTCACATCAACATCAAACTTCCGCCATTAGTATCGGTTTGTCATAGAAAATAATCGTTGGACTAGTTATCGATTGAATCATATTTTCCAAAGCATTATTTGCTTAAAGTTTAAAATATTGTACAGTTGAACCGATCTTGCGATGATGTAAACATTGCGTATATTAAAAACTACTATGCTCCAAGTACAACGTGCTCTAGTAGATACTACTTTGCAGCTCATATATACAAAAAAAAAACTATAACATACATATGCTGTTTGCGTTGTGTCTATTCTATGCTCCACGATGTGACGACGGTTCCAGAGTGTGGTGCATGCACACAACAAATTCTGCTCAAATCAAAATAGCAAAAACATACATAGTCCTCGTCTGCCTCTAACAGAGGCACACCAACAGAACAGAATAAGCTCAAGCTCGGCTCAGCTTGGTTCAGCGCTAGAAGCAAGCAAGAACGCGCTGCTAACAAGCATAGAGAGACTATGTGACCTTCACCTTAACCCAGTGACAGTGTCGGACAAACGGTCGATTGCCTTTTCTTTTTTTTCACATATGCATGCAGACGGTATTTTATATATACACATCGACTCTCTCTCTAGTTCACTCACTACACTGGCTGGTACTACACACACGGGTTTGGTTATTTGCATTCCGTCCGTCTGTGCTGAGCTCCTAGATGCCAAGTGTGTGTACTACGACTGTAGATGATGCGACTAAAGACTTAGTGTGGACTTGGTTGCGTGCCATGACTGAAATCTGCATCGCGCATTAGATTTTCCTTTTTTTTCCGTCTGAGTCGTGGTTCTGCAAGTTCAAATATTTTGAGGACGTTGTTTTCCTGTCATGTTCGAATGACAAAACAGCCTGCTTTTCATCACCAAAAATAACAGTGCTTCAAAGTACTTTTCAGCACTCAAATGGAACTTTGCAGCAACTTGTATCGAAAAGTATTACATTAATCTTGACGGCAAATAACTTTCAATTTGGGAAACAAACGTTTGTTACTTGTTGAATAAACTACAATTTTACTATTGTTACTAAAACCGAATATTAATATGTTTAAATTACTTTTTCAAGTCCTTTCAATTCCCAGAAATAGACAAGAAAATTTAAAATTCCCCCTCAAATATTGGATATGGATAAGGGTTGTAATTCAGAACGATTTGTGATAAAATTCAGCACGAGGACGAAATTTTAGGGGTTTCTACGGTTTTCGTGTTTATCGGGTGCTTTATTTTCATTGCGCATATTTTAAGTTTCTACAGAGATTTTAAAAGTAGTGCCAGAAAAGTGAAGAAAAAGTTGCGGCGGTGTTATCAATTCTGTAACATTTTGATATTTGACGAATCATTCACGGAGTTCTTCCCTGGAACACAAACTATGAGCTCATGAGGGTTTTGAAAAATGCAATAATGGTTAAGGGTTGCAGGTCAAATCTCATTTAAACTTCAAAGTCGAAGTGCCAGGTCCTGTCATGACCAATCAAGCTCATATATGGGATTCGAGCTCAGTACACCCAGAGGATCATGCTCTGAAATTTACCTATTTTTTTTGCATCCTTAATAATAATATTTTTGTTTGCGATTTTTATATTGTAAAATCTTATTAAAAATCTGTTTGCAATGCATTCCCATGATTTTTGTTTGTTTATTTTTTCAACAATAAAAAACTTTGGAGCTTTAAAAAATAAATGTAAAAATTCTGTGAAGTTTTTGTTGTTGTGCGTAAATTCCTTAAAAAAACACGTTAGTAAAATGGAAAATGCTATGATTATGTTCAACAACGGATTGCTGATTCCGTAACAAATATAAGTAAACATTGTAGAAATTTCGATGACTTTTCCCTTTTTACATTGAGCCATTTAGCGTAACATTTACATAAGTTTTATAAATGCTTATAATGCCGAAAGGAATTTAGATTAAATTTATCACACAGCGCTGTAAAATGTGGGGGTCATTTACAAATACCGTAATCAAAAAATTTCTAACACGATAATACACTCCAGAAGGGCAGGAAAGTAAGATTTTTTACAGAATTAAAAAAAAAACAATAGGTCTATTCCCGTACCGCAGAATTTTGCAATTCTGCACAGAATCCAGAATCAAAGGGGGCGGCAGTGGCTATGTATTATGTTTGCAGGGACTCTTATCACAATTATTAAAGAAAGCACACAATAATTTATTTGAAAAAAAATCGATACTCTATGCCTTTAATTTTTTTTATTCCAATTGAAATAAATACCAATTTTAATTAAATAAACTGAATTCAATTTGAATTCATTTAAATTAAAAAAAAGATGCCTTCCATTTTTGCATTCCAGTTTTCGAAAAATTCCAGTAGTGTAGTGGTAAGCGTGATTGCCTCTCACTTCAGTGATTCTCCCGATTCGATTATACGAAGTTCTATTAGAACCTTTGTACAATCGTCACCTCGGATAGTCGAGTCTCGATTGCACATGTTCTATACTGCACATGTTCGCATAAATGTCCCATATGCAAAAACAGCACACTGAGAAAAACGCATTCGAAGTTTGTCACACACACGAGTTAAGTATTCGCAAATAAACTGGATTTTCGCAAATAAACTCTGATTTCTAGAACAAAGTACTGGATTTTGTGGGCTTTTCTGAAAGAACACACGATTTTAAACCAAACTGCATTAATAACTCAAAAACGATGAAAATGCATATTGGACATTTATGCGATCAGGGGCAGTGTAGAGCAATGTAATTACTACAGCGAATAAAGGTTGGGAAGGTTAAAGCTGTCAGAAATAAATGAATTAACAACAACAACAACTACCATCAGTGGGGTGACTATGGGTGAAAAAACGATACATCTCTCGTAATTTATGAATGAGCAATAACAAAAACAATTTAAATAAAATTAAAAATCTTACAACGTAGAATTGTTCTTAGATAGTTTACTGACATTTTTCCAAAATATAGTGGAATTCGATGAACTCTCCCTTAAATGGTAATTGTTCGAAAATTGTCCCAATCTCACCCTTTAGAGGGGGTGGCATTAGATCAAAAAGAAATTTGAGTAGAGATTTTCAAACATTTGGGTATTTTTCGAGCAATTTCAGCAAAAATGTAAAAAAAGATGATTTTTCGAGAGATATTTTTTGGCCAAAAACCTACCTCAATTTTAGACAGGTGTCAAAATGACGGGATTTGTTCTAGGAACAAGATTTTTTCAGCTAAGTCATCTTAAGATGTCCCCTACACAACCATTTTAACAGAATTCAGTGTAATTGAGAAGAACCTGAGAAATGTTAAAAGCCGTGAAAAATCACCCAACCCAAACAATGGCCCAATCCTACCCCCCAGACCAAATGTCACCTCCACTGACGGTAGCACGAAACTTTAAGAAAATCCTGCCTAGTAAATTCAATTCCAGTAACAAGCTTAAAAAACTAAAAATAAAATGGGGTAGGTATTGATAACATCTTATTAAATTTGGCATTTGTCACTGAATAAACGAAAAAATACTATGAAGAATTCGATATAAGTTCTTACATGAAAACGACAATATCTGTCTTAGTTTGTTGCTCACTAACAACACTTACACATAATTCGTTGAGAGATAACCATACATCTAGCATACTTTTTGAGTATTTCTTTTTGCTCATGGTTGCATAAAGGTCATATATGCATTTTCATCACTTTTGATTTAATTAATCAATTCTATACAATGTTACTTTCACTCAAATGAAAAAATGCAGTACTCAACTGGAAGAAATCTAGGGTTTTCGCGAAAAAAAATACACGTAACCGCATGAAAAAAAATGCCTTGGGTGCACAGCAAACTAGGAAGTTGTATTCTTTTCATGAAATTGGTAAACTTACGGACCTGCAACAATCAAATCTTAAAAATAGTCAAACTTTGATGTAAAAATACTCAATACTCAAAATACTAAAATGCGTAATCGTCAAATTTCCGTTATACAGTATGTAAAAAAAGTATTTACACCCCTTGGGCACTATGCACATTTTGTGATGAAACATGTAAAAAATTTAAAGTTTGACAGGAACCTAGTACTACGTTTTGTTCAGAAACTCATGCCAAACATTTTGCTACAAAAAGCTCATGAAAAGATGATTTCTATAAAAAGTTATATAACATATACTATTACGAAAATAAAAAAGGTGCAAAAAAAGTTTGTACACCTTTCGAAAAATTAACATAAATAATGTTATTTGTTGACAAATCACCATGAATCCAGTCTCCCAACTCCAAATAGGCATCCTTGACTGATTAAAAAAAGAATTTGGATTGAATATAAAGTTTACTAACTACTTAGTATAAAAGTTTATATAACTCTGGAAATTCTATATAAAACTTATCTAAACTTAATTTTGCAAACTTTTAATTCAACTAAATGTCAATATATTACCATATAATTGCTAAATAAACATTTTGGAGTGGGTATAACACCGTTTTGGGGGTATTTGTATCGATAGAATAGATTTTTCGTTGAAATTTCGTACCAACCCGGAATTACGTCGTAGGAAAATCCGCCGGCATCCGAACCGGTCCACGATTCACAAGTCAACCTATGTGGAATCGGAAAGGGCATAAAATTTCCGATCTTTTGATACCCAAACATCTAGGTTTTCTTTAAAACCTACGTTTTTAAATACCTAAGCAAAAACGTTGTTATGGTTTCGTTTGAGCAACCTGCCAAAAATGTATGGAATTTTGTAATTTTTGTTCTCGTGGATCAAACTTACTTTTTGCCCAGGTATAGTTAGTAAACTTTATATTCAATCCAAATTCTTTTTTTAATCAGTCAAGGATGCCTATTTGGAGTTGGGAGACTGGATTTATGGTGATTTGTCAACAAATAACATTATTTATGTTAATTTTACGAAAGGTGTACATACTTTTTTTGCACCTTTTTTATTTTCGTAATAGTATTCGTTATATAACTTTTTATAGAAATCATCTTTTCATGAGCTTTTTGTAGCAAAATGTTTGGCATGAGTTTCTGAACAAAACGTAGTACTAGGTTCCTGTCAAACTTTAAATTTTTTACATGTTTCATCACAAAATGTGCATAGTGCCCAAGGGGTGTAAATACTTTTTTTACATACTGTACAATTTTGAAATATCAGCAAACTACGTATACAAGATTTATAATTTCAAATAGAAATTGCGAACCGAATTTGATTCAACATTCCACAAAGTCATTTAGTTTGTAGTTAGACTTTTTGGCAACTTCTTTGGCAAAGTTTCTACATTTTGAAGCACAAACGGTTTTAATCTTATCAGTTTTGGCAATGTACTATAGTGTACGTACCGCCTTTTGATGCCTCACTTAATCACCATCGTTTTTAGGGGCCCTGATAACAGGGCCCGAAATTTTTGTTTAAAGTGCACTTTGGCAAAAGAAAACATATACAGAACAACGACAACAGACACAACTTTAATCCAGAGTTGTTGTGTTGCGCTTTGTTGGTAATAGGTAATCAAATTGGTTCGGAAATGAGGCACCTAAATTATCAGACACAAGCTCTGACGAGAGTACAATAACTTTCATGCATTTGTTCTGAATGTGTGTCGGGTGCCATTGAAGAACAGTTGTATGTACATAGTTGCCGAACATTTTTTGCCCGGGTTCACACACACAATACACCATACATTGCCGAAAATGATAAGGAACCATGATAAAGAGCGCAGTATCGCAGTTTCGGGGCTGAGCAAAATAGGGACAAGCAAACTATACCAGAAGAAAAAAAATACAGCTTGAACAGATAACGACCACATGCTAGTCAGGCGCGCTCTTACCTGTGAAGTACGGAATTATCGTACTCCAAAGATTGGCGTTTATCGGGGCAAGTTTTTCGCGTAATATCCAACGGGTTGATGGTCGTTATACAACGGCAACGTTTGGCACTTGCATGGCACACTTTGTAGAAAATTCGGCTTTGTAATGTTTTCAAAACTTTTCAACAATGTTTTAAGAGCCCATCCACGATGGCACGAACCGATTTGAATTCATGTTGGCGAATCATTTTGAGCACGTTTGTATTTTTTCTTTTTTTTTATTTGTGGAAATTTGCCTGCTTGATTTTTTGTTTTAACTATTTTCTTCTTCTTATCACACACGAAAACTAACCAATAGTATCACTTATTATAGTTTGAAGAAAATCAATTGCTCTGAAAATTAACACAGTCACTTGAAAATGCAGAAAATGAGGTATTACGGAGTGCCATTTTTCCTTCTTGCATCAACTCTTCGGCCTGCTGATGCCGACACACAGTAGAGCACAAACTAAATATTGTAACCAGTGTGGTACGAAAATGCGAAAAATAGAGCATGTACTGCAGTAATAAAAAAGGATAGAAAACGTTCACACAGTCAAGACGAAAAAATCGTTTTTACTTTTTCACATTTTGCGAATGGTGTAGTTGCCTTTTTAATGTATATAGTTTTTTTCGCGTTTACCACCGTCGTCTCCTCTCGGGGAAATATCACATATATAAACAGCTCTGATGATTCTCTTTGCCGAAATTTTTCGGTGAGAGAGCGCGCGCCCAGCTAATTACTTTAATTTTTTTCCTCGTCGTTATCAATATTTGCGCGTTCGCGCTTAGACTAGCGCGATCCTAGTCGCCATTGACTCTAGTACGATTCCCGCAGCACACACTTTGAAGAATTTGAATTTGGCATGGCCACGTCGATTGCACTGATACTTGTAGTTGGTTAGATTAGTCGCACATCGAATGAAATGTGATTTTTAACCGAAAATTCCTTGCTTTTTTCTTGTTTTGAGCCCCAATCTTGATAATCCGTAAATTTTGTAAGATGCGTTTTTTTGGGGAAGTTTTCCGAGAACTTGGCGAATTTTTCTAAGGAAACTGTTGCCGAAGAACTAAAAACTTAACGAACTAAGACCGCGGATGTAATTGCGTGTATGTTCAGTTTGGCGGTTAGAAATCTTTTGCTGATTTGCTACACCAATTTTTTCTCTATTGGAAAAACGAAAATTGTATATAATAATGTGTTGTTTTTCCTTATGTATATACATTATTACTAATATCGCTGTGTGTGCTCTATATACAGGCAGGCAAGGCTCAGTTTTCCCCCGAAGTACCGGAGAGTAGCAGCATCCGCGCGAGCGAGGAGCGAGGGAAACCCACCACCAACATCAGCGCGCGCGGAGCTACATAAAAAATCTACTTCTTTTCCTTTCCGCTTTTCCCAATGTTTTTCCCAAACCATCAACATCCGACCTTACACCAGGCACTAATACAAATCCACCCAGTTTTTCTACAACGACGAAAAATAAAAATAAAAATACGAACATAGCGGGAGAAAAAAAAGAGTCACACAGATACACAGCATTCGGCTTCTGGTGCTCTGCTGTGCGAATAAATGGAGTGGATTCCAAATAGCAAACACGACGACGACGACGACGTCGACGACGATGATGACAATGGTGTGAGACGCGGGCGTCGCGGCCTCGGCTCGGGTTAGGAGGGTGGTGGGTGATGCCTCTCTATATGTATCAAAAATTATATTTTTTCGGATCTTTCATCACTAAACAGCCCCCCACGAATACATCTTAGATGTCGCGGAGCAGTTCAGCAGTCGCGGTCGCGATGGTCCTTGCAGCGAGCACAAAGTTGGCGGTGAGGAGAAGCAACAAGGATCATCCAAAGGGTGCAACCTCCCCCTACCCCTCTCCTCTAACCGTTAGCTATTGTTTTGATGCACGCACGCAGTCTTTACCCGAATAGCATCGGATTAGAGTAGGCTAACCCCAGCTCAGTGATCTCTAGCCTCTTTTTATTCCAGTCTTGTCCCCTGTTGTGGAATCGTTTTACAACTGTAAGGACATCATGCGCCTAGTTAGATGCGACTCTCCTTCTTCTTCTTTTTATTTGCTCATCGCTGCTTTTCCCTCTCTTTACCTCATCAACAACACCACCATCAGCGGTCCAAAGGGGTTGTCCGTAAACAGCGCGGTAAATTTACAACAGCATCGTTCCTTTTTGTTCCTTTAGCCTATTGTTACACCTTGCAACAAATAGGCAACATTGTGTGAGTCATGAGGAAACATGTGATTTGGGGGCCCTAGAATCACCTCATTTTGTTTTCAAGTAGCCGAGTAGCACTTTACAGACGTTTGTATGGATGACTGGGTGCTTCGAAATATTGAAATTTAGGTTTGTTCTAAAGGACCCATAACAATTATTCAAATGAATATTGAATCAAATTCAATCAATTATATTATTTTTAATTTATTTCCCTATAGTCAAACAATTACATTATTCTGCACCCAAAAAAGACTGCAACAAAGTAAACTAGGGGAAATGTAACCATTTTCGTTAAACTAAGCTTTCCGGTCAATTTTCATCATTTTTGTAATTTTCCACTATCAAAACACTTGTTTGCTTAAGAGGCAGGTTTTGTAGATTTTGATCGGCCTGGAGGTCATATTACGATGCCTCTGTGCTCTCTTATGCTAACAAGATAAGAAAACCAGCAATTTTAGTACAAGAGAGCACAGAGGCATCGATCAATTGAAATAATTTATTATCACCACAATCCAGTGCCCAAAACCCCAAATAGGCGTTCTTGATTGATTAAAAAATAATTTGGATATATTCAATTTACTTATTACAAAAAAAAAATAATAATATAACTCTGGAAATTCTGTATAATTCGAATGAAAAATCAATTATATTGGTACAAAAATCCTCAAAACGGTGTTTTATCCACTCTAAAATGTTTATTTAGCAATTCTATGATAGTAAATAGACAGTTAGTTGGATTAAAAGTTTGCAAAATTAAGTTTAAATATGTTTTATATAGAATTTCCAGAGTTTTATATACATACTATTATACTAAGCAATTATAAAAACTTTGCATTCAATCCAAATTATTTTTTTAATTAGTCAATGATGCCTATTTGGAGTTGGGACACTACTGGATTTATCAACAAATAACTTGATTCATGTTAATATTTCAAAAGGTGTACAAACTTTTTTGTTCGTCTTTTTTATTTTTAAATAGTATTTGTTATAGAAATTATAGAAATCATCATTTCGTGAGCTTTTTATAGCAAAAGGTTCGGCATGAGTTTTTGAACTAAACAAAGTACTAGGTTTCTGTCAAACTATGAATTGTTTGCATGATTCTTCACAAAATGTGCATAGAGCCCAAGGGTTGTAAATACTTTCTTACATACTGTATGTGTGTGTACATTAGGGTGCCCAGAATATATGACTTTTTTTTCAAAATCTCGCTCCACAAACTGATTATTGTTCCTTGAGCTGTTTTGGGACTCTGGCCCAATTATGAGCAAAATCAGTCAACATTTACAGTTTGAGGGTAAAGTTTGTATGGGAGAAGTCTTACTGTTTGGTCTGCACAGAGCGCTATTTCCATCCGAATATACCAAAAAGTGAGATTCTCATTGAAAATTTAAGGCTCTACAGCTTTTGTAGAACATACCAAAGCTGTAAAACTCGATTATGAAAAGTTATAAGCGATTCAAAAATGACATTTTTGCATGAAAAATCAACTTCAGGCTCGGGTTAATCTCAACCAATTTCGCTCAAAATTTGCACAGATGCTTAAAATAACCCAAAAAACCGTTTTACGGTTGTGGAGCAGGAGATCATTTTTTCTGAGCACACTAGTGTACAGGCGCGTGTGGATTTTCATGGAGCTCAAAATTCTTGTCAAGTTTTTTCAGCACTCCGAGGTCCGCTTTAAGATCAGGAGGTTTTATTCGATCCGGTGTGGTGTCCGATAGATCGCTAATATTTTCTTGAAGATAATAAACCCTGGCTAATGTAATGACCACTTAAGAGCGAGTCCACGACCCATCTCGTATCGACCTTACCAATCTGCCTGAAATTTTCAGGGGTTGTTTGAACATATAAAACTAGCAACTGGCCAAAATATGAGCACTCTAAGTCAACGGGAAATGGGACAAATTGAGACACAATGTTTTATGGTTCAAAAACGTCAAAAATCTTAAAAATGTTGAAAATTAGTCAAAAATCAATTAAATTTCAAAACTCAAAATGCATCTGATAGGGCTTAAAAAATGCAACAAAATGCGGGATGAATATTGGCATTTTAGTGAATAAACAGCACAATTTTCAAACTCAAATAAAAAAACTTCCATCCAGATATCAATTCGATTCGACCTGCAGCTTGCAGGGGACATCTGGGACTACCATCTGAGACTGAGAACGCTTTGAGTAAGGCAGCTTCACATATTAAATAGACACTTTTTCTTTTAGTGATTTTTGGATGTAAATTTTTGCTCGGGGATATTCGTGTTCCTGAGTCAATTTCACAATAGAAACATGCATAAACATGTTTATTTTGATCAATTTTAACCCTTTAAAAAAAGTTAAAAAAAATAGGAAGCTGTTTTTTTCTGGAGACATCTAGTATCCTTGGAAACAAACTTGATTTTCAATATTTGTGATTCGAAGGTTTTTTTTCAAATTTATTTTTTTAAAGCGCAGCTTGACTCGATAAGCCTTCAAGCTGCTAGTCGAATCGAGTTGATATTTTATATGTACAAACAACCCCTGCAAATTTCCGGCAGATTGGTGAGGTCCAAACGACGTTCCATACGAAGGGGTATGCCCTGTTCGTGGACTCGCTTTTAAGCTGTAATTATGTATTTTTCTTTAAGTCGGATCTTACTGATCTGTATGTAAACAATGTTCGGATCCATTATTTTCCACGTTCCATAAGAAAACTTTTTTTTGTATGGATAATTGTTCACGAGGTCTGAGATCAGGAAAAAAGTGACCACGTGGTTTATGGATGGTCCCTTACTTGCTTATTTTGCAAGATAGAAAATTACAAAAATCCTAAACATTTACTATAAAATTACCTCCTGCCACTTTGGGTTATTTGCACTATCATCAGAGATTTGTTCTAAAATTGGTCAGGGGGTGTCCATAAACGATGGAATTTTCAAAATGCTCATACATATAGTTGCCCCAACTCTCTGGGCACGCTAGTGGTTATTTGTTACCTTAAGGCTAACTCCTTCTTCTCCTCACCACCCCCTTTGGGACCACCTGGTTTATGGATGACCCCTAAAACAATGTACGTGTACGTACAAGTGACTGTGTGTATGGTCGCTGCGCTGCTAGTAACGGAAGTATTAGTGCCTTGTACATTAGAGAGACGCTCGCTATTATTTCTAACACCGCCTACACGCGAACAAGAAGTCCTGTAAAACTTTCTCGGTGCGCGGATTTTTTATGGTTTATATGTGCCTTGAATGTGTATAGAAAAAGCGTTCCACCTCAACCATCAGCCTATACCATTCCACCCATTCAACCACCCACCCATCGCGTCATAACTCTTACCTACATTTTAATATTTTTCAAACACACAAAAAAACAACCCCTGCATTATTCGCAATTTTACATTTGATCGTATACATACTCCTTTCCCGAGCGCCCCCCTTTCTTCTTCTAAAAAAAAATAGAGCGATAGAACATTACAGCAACAGAGCAGTGCTTTTTTCCTCTCTGTGTTCGTAAATTCATATTATTGTTAATATTTAGTAACTATACACATAATTTTCACGAAACCACCCCGCGCGCCGCGCACGTGGCTCATCCCACCTTACCGCACTCGCAAAGTGGGTCCTTTTTTATTTTATGCTGCTATTTGCTGCTCACTCTTTTTATTTTTTTTTACTCTTCCCCTTTCCTTTTCTCTCTATAGCTC
Organism: Culex quinquefasciatus; assembly: GCF_015732765.1. Taxonomy (NCBI): domain Eukaryota; kingdom Metazoa; phylum Arthropoda; class Insecta; order Diptera; family Culicidae; genus Culex; species Culex quinquefasciatus. Next base: position 54,836,079 of record NC_051861.1, read on the forward strand.
TCTCACTCACTCTGTTTCGCGCGTTCATAAGCTCGCGCGCGTCCTTCCTTACCGTGGTAGCAGCATCATCATCCCACTATTTAAAATTGTATCACCCTTGCTTACCACCATCCAGCGCCAGCGAGTGAGCGCTTTTCATCCTATTACACTGTTTTCCCTTTTGAAATTGAATAGCGAACGGCTGCTGATGCGAGGAAAAAAGACACTTTTACACGTATTAGGGTGCGGACGGAAATTGCCGCACTACACAGATCAGATCGGTTTGTGAAAGGGGAAGCTGCATTGCCTTTCATTCATTATGAATATTGGCGAATGAATGGGACTGGATTTTGAAGTCTAAGACCACTTCTAAAATATTATTTGAAAATGACCTATAAACATAAGGAATTCCATAGCTTGTAGGACCTTTTCAAAACAATCTCTAAATTTGTTGTACGACCTTGAGGGTCACAGTTAAGGTGTTCAAAGCATAGTCGAAAGTATCGATGTACGACAATGATATATGTTGATATATTTTTTTAAGTGTATAAACTTGGTTGAAAACCCAAGTAACAATTTTAAAACAACTAGCAACCATCTAGTTTTATTGAGAATTTATTATAGCATCTTGATTGCTGATATGTTTTATGCTGGTAAGAAGGTTGTATGCCTCGAACCTGGTGCCAATAAAAACCAAATGGCTTTCAATAAGGTTTAATGAAAGTTTTAAGAGAGTCTCGAAAACCCGATGGCAATATCATGCCAAACGGTTTTATTGCATGCTTCTTGAAAACCAACATTGTTTTAGCTGTCAAGTGCCATTAGGCATACTAAAAGCTTACTTAAAACCATAAGCTCATTAAAATAGCATTTAACGTGGCCAATGCATAAATATGGCGCTAAACGCGTGGTCTGATTGAATGTGATTGGCCGCCATCTTGATAGAAAAACAAATAATTTTGATTAAAATTTCAAGAAAACACACATTATTGGTGAATTTCTAACATAACTAGCATAACTATCGAAGTTTAAAAATATATTAAAATTGTTTTTCTTAAAAAATGCAAAAATCGTATTTTTTTAATTAAAAATTTAAATAATGTGATTCTCCACATTTATCGATACAATTTTAACCGCAGCTGAAATTAAACCATCAACTGCGAAAAATAATCTTTCGTATTATTTTAATTACCTCCAAAACATATTATTTTATCATCGCCATTTTTGCAAACCATCTCCATTATATCATTTGGCAAGACGATGACTTATTTTTTGCCAGAATAAAACCTATTTGGCATAAGACGTTTGAAGACGTATAATTCTCATTTTTCCGTAACTCCTGACTGGGTTTTAACAAAGGTTTTATAAACACAGTAAAAAAAATCATGGTAATATAACATCTTTAAAGGAGTACATCTTTTAAGCCAGAAAAAAAAAACTTTAATTTTACCTCTGATAAGGTGTTATTTTACCTCTGGCATATGCCATCCCGCCCGTGTGGATCAATCGGACCGCGCACTGAACTCACAATCCATAGGTTGCTGGTTCGAATCCCGCGGCGGGCGCTCTCAAAATTCTAAGTGTAAATATGTGTATCCAGCGCCGTCGCTCCGTGCCATACTCAAACACTTAGGAGCCCAGGGCGGCGAAGTCCTTGTAGTTAAAAGGAAGAAACTAGTGGTTGGTACTAGCAATGATGGCTGACAGCTATAAAGTCAACTTCGATTTTGTATGCAATACAAAAAAAACTTGCAATTTCAAAAATAACACCAAACTGGGTACATATCGTCTGCTGTGTGCTATATTGTGACATAGACCATTTTGGTCGATAACGAGTTAATGATGACGTTTTGCTATACTTAACAAACACTACACTTTTTCACAAATTTATGCAGTTACACACTTTCTAAAGGCAATGCAATCTTTTGTTTTTGAAAATACACTGATTAAGTCGGTTGAACTATTGATTTAGGCCTTTTTTTAGTGTGTATGGGATTTCAGTGCACAGTTGTGACACTTAGTACAATTTTACTTTCGAAACACACTTGTGACACGTGATTTTCAGATTTTTGTTAACATAATTTACTGTATCTTTTAACTGGTGTAACCAAATTAGTTGGAACTTGGAGCAACGTGTCCCCGAATCAAGGCGGTTTTAAAAAGACCCAAAAAGCAAAAAATAAAAAAAGTTCATTAAACCTTTACAAAAAAAAAACCAAGGGGTAGGACAGAGAAAAACTGAGTGACTCATTTTCTCAAAGTTACTCAATCTCACTCAATGTTACTCTTTTTTTCTCCTGAGTAATTCGAAGCCAGGTTACGGAATATTTGAATGGTTGTTTTTTTTTCGTTTCGAAAGATGTTTATGTTTACAAACGAAAACTACCTACTTGAAAGAAATTCTGGAAATTATTACCAGGACATCCGGCCGCTGACCTCAATTCACGGGATCGCTACACAATCGCTGCGATTTCCACGGCTGACTAGTCATCCGTGTCTGCCGTCATCGGCAGACTTCTTTGGAAACTCCTGATTCTCTTGGTTGGACACGGACTGTGGGGCCAACCGACCCGGATGGTGTCCTAGCTTGTGCAACATGGCCACCTATAGCATGATCTTCAGCAGCCGGCATCTCGGCCACAGCCACCCGAACAATCACTGCAGCAGGCTCCTCACCCTCAGCGGCGGCGAACTTTTGCGGAAACAACTTGATGAGGCTGTCAGTCAGGCTGACGTCCAACCTTGCAACAGGTTCTAAACAATGTGGATGGGTGGCTCCGTGACATTGTTTGGAGGCCAAAATTGGTGTCATCGGAGGGCGTTTCAAAGAAGCAATTGGCGCCACCTCAAGACGGAGTTTTCGAATCCGTTAGAGATATTGTTCCCGGAGCAAGCGAAATTGGCCACGGCGCAGCATTACGGGGCGCGTTCCGACTGTAGCTTTAAATTCAACCAGAAAAAATAGATTCAACATTGTTTTATTTATATTTTGAAATTATATTTATCAATTATACACAACAAACAAGAGCCTTAAAACCAAATCCCCCCTGTTTTTCGCAAAATTACATAGGCTTTAGAAAAATGCTTTATCTGCGTCGTGCCGTATCTGCGATCGATCGTTGTTTGCGTCCACACCAGAAAATCCAGCGACACCACCGCTAGGTCCGTATCTAATTTGGCGCCGGGGTCGTCCGCATCCTGCGTCATCGACTGCTGCGATACTTGTCGACTGCCAGCGCTGCCACCGGGGAGATGTCGATGATCATGGTGGTGGTGGTGATGCCGATAACGTGGATCTAGGACGCCGATACTTTCGTCCTTGCTAACGCCTCCGCAAAGCCGGTCGATTCCGTCGTCTTCGTCTTCACCGCCACCATCTGCGGGTTGCGCAGCGTTTTGCCGCCGATGACTTTGACGCTGTTTGGATGAGTTAGCGCTTGAAGGTTGGAGATTGACGCTGGACTGCAGGTCGTTTCCAATGTGGCACTTTTTATGCGTCGCACCGAGGCTAGCAACCTCGGCAGGATCTGTACTCTGGCAGCAGTTCGAATGGCAGCGATTCTTGCTAAAAGAGGTTACGGTTCCATTGAAAAGATACTCAAGGCAGCAGGATCGCCGACATGGTGCTGTTTGAGTCCCGTCGACTGATGCAGAAGGTAGCTCTTGCTCGTCGTCTCAACCGCGAACTGAACCGCGACGTGTTCGACTTGTTCTAGTTTTGATCGTCCAAACTGAGATGTCGATGCAATCCTTGAAACCTCCAAGAACCTCTCTCGTCCGCAAACACGATCTCCATCCCAATCTCAATCCCTCTCATTGAAACAGCCTCAGCTGCATCTGAAAGAAAATATTGGAAAACGTGTTGATTGATGGTCCAATGCCAATGACGCCACGGTTTTTCCACTTCCTCTTCTGCTTTCTTCGCGTCAGCCTTTGCCTTTCCGTGGCCTTGTTTGATCTGCGCCGCCACCACTGTCACTTTTAGTTCCGGCTGCTCCTCATTCACCTCCTTGTCCCACGCCGTATCCAACCGTCCCGTTCCGGAATGACCAACCTGCTGGATCTCTTAGCCGCTGCTCCACATCCTGCTTACCCGGAATCGTAATCGGAAACTTCTCCGAACTCGCCACAGATTGCGATCTTGCGCTTGATCGTGCTACAGGCGCTTCGTGAAAGCAGAGATTTTTTTCCGTCGTGACGACTACCTAGCAACTTCAGCACCACTCTCGGAAAGTGAGTTCTGGCAAGGCTAATGTGATTAGTACCTAAGTCCATTTCGCTAGTATTCAACTAACTTTTTTGATTGAAAAATAAATTTTCCTCAAAATAAACTGCTCGCCTAATTTGTTTGCTAGAACTGTCAGTTGCATATGACAGTTCTCGGTGCGAGGTCATACTGTCAAAATTCGTTGCGTCATTTGTGAAGATTGAGAAATTTTGAGAAACGCGAGTGACTCAATGTGGCTCAATTTTACTCAAATTGATTCAAAATTTCACAATATCACTCAGTGTCTAACCCCTTGAAAAAAACTCTAGGAGTTAAACTATTAAATATTAAAAAACGAAGTTGACTTTAGAGCTGTCGGCTTCATTACTTGTCCAACCCTAATTAGTTTCTAAAAATACCGTTCCTGGAAGTAGCCCCAACAACTGTCATTTTAAAATAAATTAAAATGCTTTAAATTGATCTGTAAAAGCTTTCTCGAAAAAATTCTGGAACGAAACACTGGAATTTTTTTTTTAAGGAGAACCAAACTGCATCTTCAGCTAAAAAAAAGATACAGTCAAAAATATCAACAGTTCTTTCTTTTGAAGTTTTTCATAATATCATAAATGTTCTACGTAATCCAAAACACGGCAAACGATAATTGCCCGCACTACCCTATGTACTTCCAACCCCGCTATATACATCATTTTAATGATCATCGTGAAAAATCGTCGCATGAAATGCAGAAGATGAGTTTTTTTTGCGATAGTGCGTAAGGTGGTTCACAAATACATCTAAATGTTATTATCCTCTAGCTGCTGGCTGGGTGGAAAAGGCACCCTCGTTGAACCACCACCGCCGCCTTGCTAGCTCTTGTGGTGAGTTTGGTGGAACGGGAAAGGACCTTATGGTGCGTTCAGGAATGACGTTGGAACGATTTAAGGATGACGATTATTTTTGGATCAGTAAAGTGTGTCTTATTGAGATATTTTCAAACTGATCAATGCGAAAATTGTTGTCTATTGCATACTTTAATCCTTCTCAGGATTTGAACTCATAACTCACTGATTGATAAACCAGCGCCTCACCAAATAACGTCACAAATTGCTACACCATTTACGAACATCCCATTACCGCTGTTTTGCCGCCAGCATCGGCAGTCTCACGTGTACGGTCGGTACGTTCTGATGCTGCACGGACCAACGCGAAGGGGGATGGATTGTGGGTGGATTGAAAAGGCATCTCCTGGTGGCGTCGTTGTCGTAGTCGTCGTCATCGTCGTCGACTTCGTCGTGTACTTTTGGGTCGGCATTCAGGGTTCAGCTCAGGAGGGGGCGATGTAAAGCATGTGGAAAATAAAAACCACACTTTTCGCTTCCCGTGATTTCGCATCATCCACTTGTTAGCGCACGCGATATTCATTTCGTCCTTTTCAAGTTTTTTTTTCAATTTTGTGCGGAATAGCGAAATAAAATCTAAAATAAACTAGGAGCTCCCTCTGCATTCTGTACATAAGCAGATAATAATATCCTCGGCGCCCCATACTACGGCAACTACTTTTTTACTTGTATTTTTATTATATTTTCTACTACCTTGGATGGCTGTAAAAATCTAAGATATATAATTTCAACTTGTTTTAAGGCTTTCAGCGTAATTCAGGCAATGTCTGTATGTGTACTTTTATGTACAGCACTTTTTTTTCATCCCCTCGAGGTGCTCGGGGTTTTTTTTCCTGCGCCACTCTGATTAGATGAAACGTCAGCATAGAAGTACTGCATTGTAATTTTAATATTTTTGTAACGCTTCCAATTTTAAAAGTTATTACATGTTTTGGATTTCTGCAGTAAATGCAGGAACCACGACCATCATGCTGCTCTAGAGCGACTGTTGCCAAGAAAATAGTTTAATGCAGTGGTATAGTTTGGATAGCAAGGCGTGACCGACAGCATCTTAGTTCTTTTTTTTTGTTGCTCACTTACTGGGATTTTGGCGTCAAATGCAGCCTGAAACCATTTTGGCAGTTAGCACGCTATACACAGTCAGTAGGTACTAGAACTCGATGGGATGGGTGTTACAACAAGGCGCAGTTGAAACAAATCAATATCTTTAGTTATCCGGATGGTATCGACCGCAATTTATAAAATGAAATAAAAACGCACTGTACATCACTGACAGAGTTTATAACAATTATTTTGTTCTTGTTTTGTGGCGAATCTAGTGTATTTGAGTGTTTTTACTCGATTTATCTTGTGCTATCTTGTCACACGTGTATTTTAAGCATAATTTTTTACCTTCACAGATCATCAAAACTTAATTTTATACCTGAGATAATTATCAAAACTTTACACAAATTATGAAAGTTTGACATGAGTTGTAGTCAGATCATGGATTATGATCTTTATTCCTGCTTCCGAATATTCTCAAAGCACTTTTTGTGATTTTAGCGGATTGCAGACTGGATTTTCACCATGTGATGTGATGATTGTCTAAGCCCAAGTTACCTAGGAATCGAGAATTGGGATGCTCCACTTTTTTCATAGTATTAAGGGAAAATCTCCACGGTATCAAGTAAGTTTCGCTTGGAGTTGGACGGTTTTTGGGAAGGTGAATGGTCTGAGGAGCCACCCTAGGCGAGTGGTAACGACCGTTTTTGCATTGTTGTTCGAATTCTTCGTGTGTTCTCATTTATAATGGGAAAGCTTTCAATTCTTCTCATCTCTTATTGGATGAATTCTATCAGTCGCCCAGGCTATTTTAGCGAGGTATTTTTAGATTCAATTTCAACTGCGCTTGCAATCTTGCATGCAATCTTGTTTGGGTTCTGATATTCAACTTGCATTCAATTTGATTCTTAGTACGATTCTTGGATTCAACTATATCGATCTCAGTCCTCCTCAAGCTACTAATTCTCCACGGTTAAGTGACAAGCATTTTTGCTTGCCACTCCTAATAGTCGTTTGACAACAAGAATCGATACACAAAGTTTAATTCTAGAGTTTTTTTTAAAAAAAGAACCAATAAGGCCGATGCAAATATTTAAAAAAGTTTTTGTCCCTCGGCCCTGGCCGAGGTCAAGGGGGGGGGGGGGCAAAAATAAAAAAAATATAAAAATTTAAATAACAAGCCATAGTCTTCACATTTAAATGAAAAAAGTGTTTTAAAATGCATTTTACACTAGTTCAGTTGTTTTGCCATCATTAGTTTTCAAAAATCTAAGATCTGACAAAAACAAAAATTGTATCGAAAAAAGATTTTGCATCGAAAATTTTCAAAAATCTTAAGATTTTTAATAAACCCAAACATGCTAAAAATGATTTTAAACGCAGAAGAATGTATTTTAATTTGATTTCAGCTGGTTGCACTTGAATTTTCATTGAAATTTTGAAGTTTATTGTAAAATTTTTTTGCCCCCTGATTTTTCGGGCCAATTTTGAAGGGGGGACAAAACTTTTAAAAATATTTGTACCAGCCTAAACCAAATTTTCAGTTTTTGCTTTTTGGTGTTTTTAATACCCCTGACTCAAGGCGGTTCTAAAAACACCCAAAAACCAAAAACTGAAAATTTGGTTTATTGGACCTTTTCAAAAAAAAAAACGCCAGAATTTAAAAATAAACATGCAACAAAATTTTGGTAAAATGCTCTATACTGCCCATGTTCGCATAAATATACCATATGCTTTTCATCACTTTTGTTATTGACACTAGCGTGCCCAGATACGATTTTCAAGGAAGGTGGGACAACAATATGAGCGTTTTGAAAATTTAGTCGTTTATTGCGGCCCCAAGCCACTTTAGAACAAATTTCTGAGAATGGTGGGGCAACTGCACCATGTTTCCCCACCCTGTGCACGTTTGTGGTTATTGATGTGTGTGTGTGCAACCAACCAAACGGGACCACGCGGCCGCTTCTTACAAATTGAGTTGTTTCCATGTATTTTTAGATCTACATTCTATACATGCAAATAACTCGCATAGGCATTTGGAAGGTGTTAGCTCTGCCGAGCTTCGGTGACCCACTTCTACGCTGGCTAGCCGAGCGCGAGGTACTTCGGCTTTATCGACAAGCCCCGCCCTGAAGAACGTTTGCACCAATCGGATTCAAACGTTATTTAGAACTTCCGAACCCTTGTCAAATAGGGGGATGGCGTCGCTATTTTTAGACCACGTTTTCCACTTTTTCTCATCGAAACCGACTACTTTATCGACTTCATTTTGCTGGGCGAGATAGGACGCCGTCTATTTTTAGACGATGACTCAGCACATTTACACTCTTGCGCTTAAAAAAACCAGGTGGCAGCACGATGTAACGCCACGTCCCTATGGACAAGGACCCAGCGCGTATATAGTTGATAGTAACAGTATTCCTAATTCCAGTCATGGCTCACCAAGTCGCGATGGCCTAGTGGTTAACATTTTTGCTTTCCAATCCAAAGGATGGGGGATCGAACCCCGACTCGAGTGACTTTGATTTTTCATTCATGTTCAGAGTTTCAAGATTTATATTTCCTATACTTTCAGGTTGGGAGCAGATGGAAATCGAACCCAGGACCATTCGCTTACAAAGCGAATACCGTAACCAGTCAGCCACGGCCGCTCCATGCACGTTTGTGGTTATTGATACAGTGTTATTCAAAGTCGTGTGCTCCTTCAAGGAAGTATTAGACTATGACAAACAAAAAAAAATAAACTCACAAACAACAAAACTTTTTGACAGTTTTGCTGTTTGCCTGCTCTGTTTGTTTGACTGCATTTGTTCGCAGAAACGTCAGCCTGCATACCTACATTTGGCTTTGTTTGCGAGTTTGCGTGTTTGGCAAACTGCCAAACACAAAAAAGTGCGAGCTTGTTTGCCACAGTCTAATAGCTCCTTCGGCAAGACTGAAATTTGGCTACATGAAAGAAAGGTTCTTTCCTGACATTTTGCTGGGTGTACCGAAATATTTCGTCGGGGGTCCAGAGCATTTTTAATAGTTTTTTTTCTATAGATTTTATAGGATTTTTCAGAAAAGTAGCTAAAAATCGATGGGATCATGTTCATATCCATCAAATTTCTGAAAAGTATGCCATGTATCGAAAAGTTATACTTTTAAATATTATTTTTATTTTATCAATGAGTTGACTAAACACATCGACAGTTGAATTAAAATTCTATTCATAGGGTGTTTTTCGGAATTAAAAAAAAATGTTGTATGGAACTCGTTGCAAAACTTGATTTTTTGACAAAGGACTTTGTCTTAAAGCTCTATCTGCGGTGTCAATGCAAAATTTTTCGAAAATGTAGCGTTACCGTCGCATGCCCTCGGCGTGACATTCTGTTTCTGTTGCGTGGATGCCGTGCCAACTATTTAAGCTAAAAGTTAGCCTCTGGAGGATTTAGTGTCCATCAGACTTTCATCAAAGATGGACCTTACGTTGGGAATTTTAATGCTCACACACACACGCACACGTTGAAAGAAACAGGTGGTGCATAAACTTGAAGGAGTTCCAAGAAGATATTGACGGTTGCCAGAACGGTCACCGGAATACCGAAATGATTTTGAACAAATTGGTAGAATATCGGCCACACCCGGAGTGGCCAGTGCCCTGAGGGAAGGTTCTACCGTGGACATTTATCGAACCATACGACTTGGGGAAATATGGGTATCAAAATTCATGGTTTTTGATACTGGTGATGAAAATGGCCACTTTGACAGGATTGGCCACACCCGGAGTGGCCATGGCCCTGAGGGAAGGTTCTACCGGGGGACATTTATCGAACCATACGACTTGGGCAATATGGGTATCAAAATTCATGGTTTTTGATACTAATGATGAAAATGGCCATTTTGACAGGATTGGCCACACCCGGAGTTGCCATGGCCCTGAGGGAAGGTTCTACCGGGGGACATTCATCCAACTATACGACTTTGGGCAATATGGGTATCAAAATTCATGGTTTTTGATACTGGTGATGAAAATGGTCATTTTGACAGGATTGGCCACACCCGGAGTGGCCATGGCCCTGAGGGAAGGATCTACCGGGGGGACATTTATCGAACCATACGACTTGGGGCAATATGGGTATCAAAATTCATGGTTTTTGATACTGGTGATGAAAATGGCCATTTTGACAGGATTGGCTACACTCGGAGTGGCCATGGCCCTGAGGGAAGGATCTACCTTGGGGACATTTACCGAACCATACGACTTGGGGCAATATGGGTATCAAAATTCATGGTTTTTGATACTGGTGATGAAAATGGCCATTTTGACAGGATTGGCTACACTCGGAGTGGCCATGGCCCTGAGGGAAGGTTCTACCGGGGGGACATTTATCGAACCATACGACTTGGGGCAATATGGGTATCAAAATTCATGGTTTTTGATACTGGTGATTAAAATGGCCATTTTGACAAGATTGGCCACACCCGGAGTGGCCATGGCCCTGAGGGAAGATTCTACCGGGGGACATTCATCAAACTATACGACTTTGGGCAATATGGGTATCAAAATTCATGGTTTTTGATACTGGTGATGAAAATGGCCATTTTGACAGGATTGGCCACACCCGGAGTGGCCATGGCCCTGAGGGAAGGTTCTACCGGGGGACATTCATCCAACTATACGAATTTGGGCAATATGGGTATCAAAATTCATGGTTTTTGATACTGGTGATGAAAATGGTCATTTTGACAGGATTGGCCACACCCGGAGTGGCCATGGCCCTGAGGGAAGGATCTACCGGGGGGACATTTATCGAACCATACGACTTGGGGCAATATGGGTATCAAAATTCATGGTTTTTGATACTGGTGATTAAAATGGCAATTTTGACAGGATTGGCCAAACTTGGAGTGGCCATGGCCCTGAGGGAAGGTTCTACCGGAGGGACATTTATCGAACCATACGACTTGGGGCAATATGGGTATCAAAATTCATGGTTTTTGATACTGGTGATTAAAATGGCAATTTTGACAGGATTGGCCAAACTTGGAGTGGCCATGGCCCTGAGGGAAGGTTCTACCGGGGGGACATTTATCGAACCATACGACTTGGGGCAATATGGGTATCAAAATTCATGGTTTTTGATACTGGTGATGAAAATGGCCATTTTGACAGGATTGGCCACACCCGGAGTGGCCATGGCCCTGAGGGAAGGTTCTACCGGGGGACATTCATCCAACTATACGAATTTGGGCAATATGGGTATCAAAATTCATGGTTTTTGATACTGGTGATGAAAATGGTCATTTTGACAGGATTGGCCACACCCGGAGTGGCCATGGCCCTGAGGGAAGGATCTACCGGGGGGACATTTATCGAACCATACGACTTGGGGCAATATGGGTATCAAAATTCATGGTTTTTGATACTGGTGATGAAAATGGCCATTTTGACAGGATTGGCTACACTCGGAGTGGCCATGGCCCTGAGGGAAGGTTCTACCGGGGGGACATTTATCGAACCATACGACTTGGGGCAATATGGGTATCAAAATTCATGGTTTTTGATACTGGTGATGAAAATGGCCATTTTGACAGGATTGGCTACACTCGGAGTGGCCATGGCCCTGAGGGAAGGTTCTACCGGGGGGACATTTATCGAACCATACGACTTGGGGCAATATGGGTATCAAAATTCATGGTTTTTGATACTGGTGATTAAAATGGCAATTTTGACAGGATTGGCCAAACTTGGAGTGGCCATGGCCCTGAGGGAAGGTTCTACCGGAGGGACATTTATCGAACCATACGACTTGGGGCAATATGGGTATCAAAATTCATGGTTTTTGATACTGGTGATTAAAATGGCAATTTTGACAGGATTGGCCAAACTTGGAGTGGCCATGGCCCTGAGGGAAGGTTCTACCGGGGGGACATTTATCGAACCATACGACTTGGGGCAATATGGGTATCAAAATTCATGGTTTTTGATACTGGTGATGAAAATGGCCATTTTGACAGGATTGGCCACACCCGGAGTGGCCATGGCCCTGAGGGAAGGTTCTACCGGGGGACATTCATCCAACTATACGAATTTGGGCAATATGGGTATCAAAATTCATGGTTTTTGATACTGGTGATGAAAATGGCCATTTTGACAAGATTGGCCACACCCGGAGTGGCCATGGCCCTGAGGGAAGGTTCTACCGGGGGGACATTTATCGAACCATACGACTTGGGGCAATATGGGTATCAAAATTCATGGTTTTTGATACTGGTGATGAAAATGGCCATTTTGACAGGATTGGCCATACCCGGAGTGGCCATGGCCCTGAGGGAAGGTTCTACCGGGGGACATTCATCCAACTATACGAATTTGGGCAATATGGGTATCAAAATTCATGGTTTTTGATACTGGTGATGAAAATGGTCATTTTGACAGGATTGGCCACACCCGGAGTGGCCATGGCCCTGAGGGAAGGATCTACCGGGGGGACATTTATCGAACCATACGACTTGGGGCAATATGGGTATCAAAATTCATGGTTTTTGATACTGGTGATGAAAATGGCCATTTTGACAGGATTGGCTACACTCGGAGTGGCCATGGCCCTGAGGGAAGGTTCTACCGGGGGGACATTTATCGAACCATACGACTTGGGGCAATATGGGTATCAAAATTCATGGTTTTTGATACTGGTGATGAAAATGGCCATTTTGACAGGATTGGCTACACTCGGAGTGGCCATGGCCCTGAGGGAAGGTTCTACCGGGGGGACATTTATCGAACCATACGACTTGGGGCAATATGGGTATCAAAATTCATGGTTTTTGATACTGGTAATGAAAATGGCCATTTTGACAGGATTGGCCACACCCGGAGTGGCCATGGCCCTGAGGGAAGGATCTACCGGGGGGACATTTATCGAACCATACGACTTGGGGCAATATGGGTATCAAAATTCATGGTTTTTGATACTGGTGATTAAAATGGCAATTTTGACAGGATTGGCCACACCCGGAGTGGCCATGGCCCTGAGGGAAGGATCTACCATGAATTTTGATACCCATATTGCCCCAATTTATATGGTTCGATAAATATCCCCCCGGTAAAACCTTCCCTCAGGGCAATTGAATAAATTGATTACTCCTTTATTTGACCTCTTAGCCAAATGGTGTCTTCGGAAGAGTTGTTGTACTTGATAAGGGCTATCTTTTAAAGTTATTGACATACAGGGTGACGACCTTCCAGGGTGTCAACCAAAACTAACTCTGTTGGATGACTTTGTAGGGCTTTGGTGTATTGCGCAAAGTTGTAGAGGAGAAAATTCATGAAAGTTTGTCAAAGGCGCCAAATTTGTAGCTCTTAATCTACTACGTCATTTTTGCAAAATGGTTAAAAAAGCACTTTTTTGTGATAACTTAAAATGTTAGCATTTTTGCGGCCTACTATGTTCTGAAGAGTTGTTTTTGACATAAAATTACACATCTTTGCCCAAGACAGCAAAATGTTGTGAGCCTTTATTGAGGAGTTATAACCATTTGTAAGTGATTTTGAGCATATTTTCAAGTTGCAATGTTTTAGAAATGGCGAATTTTGGCGAAAAACCGAACAATGCGCATGAAAGTACACACTTTCAACTACATTTTCTGAAAATATCTCCGTGTCTATCGGTGTCGATTTAGAGATACAGTGGACTCTCTCGTTGTCGATCTTCTCGATATCAATATTACTCCAGCTGTCAATAAATTGTTCAGTCCCTTCAAATAGATTGCTTTGATTTTTTGTTCTATAATTTCATAACTCCTGCTCTCGACGGTCCCTTCAATATCGACAACGAGAGAGTCCACTGTATCTCAATTTGAATTTGACGGTTTTTAATCAATTTATTTATAATTTTTAAGCGGAATCTTATTGAAACGTGGTAATAATCAGTAAATTGAAAGGGTAAATTGGTCGATTTTAATATTGCTTATTGCGAGATAAAATCACGTTTCTCCTTCGCTGTGAGGAGGACAGGAGATTATTGCCGCCTTATAAAAATCAGCAAGTTGAACTGAAATTCTGGTTGATTGGCTGTCAACTTGGTTTGTTTTGAATATTTTCCAAAAAATCAGCTCAAAACTCAAGGCAACCTATGACAACAGCCAAGAATTTGTTCTGCGGTTGTCTTGCGGCTGTCATGCGACCATTATCTTGCGGTCGTATCACCGCGCGTGAACTCTAATTATTGACGCCCGCAGTAAAACATTGTTCATGCTTAAAATTATGATACACATTTTCAAATTATGAATAAATACATGTTTTCCCAAAAATAATGTAAGTGAAAATTTTAAATAATTGTTCGTATTTAAAATTAAGTATTTCCTTTCGTATGTGGTCACTCTGGAAAGGTTGTCGTATTTTTTCATAGACAATGTAATTTCCATAAAAATCGATCAATTTACCCTTCAATTTACCGATTTTCACTTTGTATTCATTATGGTGTATGTATGTAATTTTATGTCATAAACAACTCTTCAGAACATAGTAGGCCGCTAAAACGCTAACATTTTAAGTTATCACAAAAAGTGATTTTGGACCATTTTTGCAAAACTGGCGTATATCTCGAGTAGATTAAGAGCTACAAATTTGACGCCTTCGACCAACCTTCATGAATTTTTCTCCTCTACAACTTTGCCCAAGACACTAAAGCCCTACAACGTCATCCAACAAAGTTAATTATGGTTGACACCCTGGAAGGTCGTCATCCTGTATGTCAATAACTTCAAAAGATAGCCCTTATCAAGTACAACAACTCTTCCGAAGACACCATTTGACTAGGACGTCAAATAAAAGAGTTATCAATTTATTCCACTTAATTTTGCCATTCCGAACACTGTGCAATGGCCACTCCGGGTGTGGCCAATCTTGTCAAAATGGCCATTTTCATCACCAGTATCAAAAACCATGAATTTTGATACCCATATTGCCCCAAGTCGTATGGTTCGATAAATGTCCCCCCGGTAGAACCTTCCCTCAGGGCCATGGCCACTCCGGGTGTGGCCAATATCCTACCAGTTTGGTCCCAACCCCATTGCCTTGAATCATTCTGGTTTCCGAGTGACCGTTCTAACAATGTTCTTTAGAACAGAATTCCTCCTAAGTTGGTGCACAACCTGTGTCTTTCAATGTGTGCATGTGTGTGTGTGTGAGCAATAAAATTACCACCGTCGATCCGTCTCTGACGGATTTTCAGTCAAAACTAAATTGTTCAGAGGCTATCTGTTAGCTTAAATAGCCCGCATGAAATGTGGCAACAATGGTGCAACATTCTCGCGTGACAGTTCCAAGAAAGCAGGAGACGAGGCAAAATTTGCACCATGTTGCCACATTTCATGCGGACTATATAAGCTAACAGATAGCCTCTGAACAGTTAGTTTTGACCGAAAATCCGTCAGAGACGGATCGACGGTGGTAATTTTATTGCTCACACACACACATACACACATTGAAAGACACAGGTTGTGCACCAACTTGGGAGGAATTCTGTTCTAAAGAACATTGTAAGAACGGTCACTCGGAAACCAGAATGATTCAAGGCAATGGGGTTGGGACCAAACTGGTAGGATATTGGCCACACCCGGAGTGGCCATGGCCCTGAGGGAAGGATCTACCGGGGGGACATTTATCGAACCATACGACTTGGGGCAATATGGGTATCAAAATTCATGGTTTTTGATACTGGTGATGAAAATGGCCATTTTGATAGGATTGGCCACACTCGGAGTGGCCATGGCCCTGAGGAAGGTTCTACCGGGGACATTTATCGAACCATACGATTTGGGTCAATATGGGTGTTAAAATTCATGGTTTTGATACTGGTGATGAAAATGGCCATTTTGATAGGATTGGCCACACCCGGAGTGGCCATGGCCCTGAGGGAAGGTTCTACCGGAGGGACATTTATCGAACCATACGACTTGGGCAATATGGGTATCAAAATTCATGGTTTTGATACTGGTGATGAAAATGGCCATTTTGATAGGATTGGCCACACCCGGAGAGGCCATGGCCCTGAAGGAAGGTTCTACCGGGGGGACATTTATCGAACCATACGACTTGGGACAATATGGGTATCAATATTCATGGTTTTTGATACTGGTGATTAAAATGGCCATTTTGATAGGATTGGCCACACTCGGAGTGGCCATGGCCCTGAGGGAAGGTTCTACCGGGGGGACATTTATCGAACCATACGACTTGGGGCAATATGGGTATCAAAATTCATGGTTTTTGATACTGGTGATTAAAATGGCCATTTCGACAGGATTGGCCACACCCGGAGTGGCCATGGCCCTGAGGGAAGGATCTACCGGGGGGACATTTATCGAACCATACGACTTGGGACAATATGGGTATCAAAATTCATGGTTTTTGATACTGGTGATTAAAATGGCCATTTCGACAGGATTGGCCACACCCGGAGTGGCCATGGCCCTGAGGGAAGGATCTACCGGGGGGACATTTATCGAACCATACGACTTGGGACAATATGGGTATCAAAATTCATGGTTTTTGATACTGGTGATGAAAATGGCCATTTTGATAGGATTGGCCACACCCGGAGTGGCCATGGCCCTGAGGGAAGGTTCTACCGGGGACATTTATCGAACCATACGACTTGGGGCAATATGGGTATCAAAATTCATGGTTTTGATACTGGTGATGAAAATGGCCATTTTGACAGGATTGGCCACACCCGGAGTGGCCATGGCCCTGAGGGAAGGTTCTACCGGGGGGACATTTATCGAACCATACGATTTGGGGCAATATGGGTATCAAAATTCATGGTTTTTGATACTGGTGATTAAAATGGCCATTTCGACAGGATTGGCCACACCCGGAGTGGCCATGGCCCTGAGGGAAGGATCTACCGGGGGGACATTTATCGAACCATACGACTTGGGACAATATGGGTATCAAAATTCATGGTTTTTGATACTGGTGATTAAAATGGCCATTTTGATAGGATTGGCCACACTCGGAGTGGCCATGGCCCTGAGGGAAGGTTCTACCGGAGGGACATTTATCGAACCATACGATTTGGGTCAATATGGGTGTTAAAATTCATGGTTTTTGATACTGGTGATGAAAATGGCCATTTTGATAGGATTGGCCACACCCGGAGTGGCCATGGCCCTGAGGGAAGGTTCTACCGGGGGACATTTATCGAACCATACGACTTGGGGCAATATGGGTATCAAAATTCATGGTTTTTGATACTGGTGATGAAAATGGCCATTTTGACAGGATTGGCCACACCCGGAGTGGCCATGGCCCTGAGGGAAGGTTCTACCGGGGGACATTTATCGAACCATACGATTTGGGGCAATATGGGTATCAAAATTCATGGTTTTTGATACTGGTGATGAAAATGGCCATTTTGACAGGATTGGCCACACCCGGAGTGGCCATGGCCCTGAGGGAAGGTTCTACCGGGGGGACATTTATCGAACCATACGATTTGGGTCAATATGGGTGTTAAAATTCATGGTTTTTGATACTGGTGATGAAAATGGCCATTTTGATAGGATTGGCCACACCCGGAGTGGCCATGGCCCTTAGGGAAGGTTCTACCGGGGGACATTTAACGAACCATACGACTTTGGGCAATATGGGTATCAAAATTCATGGTTTTTGATACTGGTGATGAAAATGGCCATTTCGACAGGATTGGCCACACCCGGAGTGGCCATGGCCCTGAGGGAAGGTTCTACCGGTGCCATTGATTGAATAAATTTAATTAGAATTAATTATTCAGGATTAAAAAAATAGGCAAAGAATTAAAAAATATAAATAAAAATAGCATGATTTTTTGAGTTTTGTACAAAGTTCTTTGTCATATTGGTTATGTAGAACATAACCACCTGCACCTTTTTTCACCACTCGTCATATTTGTCCAACTCGGTAAACATCGTTGGATGAATGTACGACTCGTGCCGAAAAGGATTCCTTTGTGGACCACCAATCAATGAGATACTCCTCGATATTAGCTCCTGCAAAGTGCTAAAAGGTGCAAAAATGCCTCAGGGCAAGAAAAAGAGGCGGTCCTCCCCAGCAGGATCGGCAGATTTGAAGAAGCTAAAGAATGCCGAAGCGCTACCTGCAAAGCCAGGCAGTTTGAGCAAGGACGCTCAAAATTCGTCTGGAAACCAGTTCGCTACCCTCCCTGTGGACGTGAGCGAGAAGGAAGAATTTGAACGACGGGAAAAGTTGCCACCCATTTTTGTGAAAACATCGTCATCGGATTCGGTGCGAAAGTGGCTGACCGGGTTTATCAAATCTGGTGCTTTACGAGCTTCCATTCGCTTGTGTACTGATGGACTCAAAATTCTACTACCTACCATAAAGGATTTCAGCTACGTTCGGGATTTCCTGAACAACACAAAGATTGAATACTACAGCCATGACGATCCAGGTAAACGCCACATGAAACAGGTCCTCCGTGGCCTGTACGACATGGATGTGAGTGTGCTGAAAGAAGAGCTAAAAACTTTTAATTTGAACGTGATCGAAGTCTTCAAGATGACGAGACACAACAAGGACATCAAGTATCGTGATCAACTGTACCTGGTTGATCTCGAGAAAGGATCGACAACGCCGTCTGAGCTGAAAGCAGTTCGGGCAATTTTCAACATCATTGTGACTTGGGAACGTTATCGTCCAGTGCACTGTGACGTGACACAGTGTTCGAACTGTTTGCAGTTTGGACATGGTGTAAGGAACTGTTTCATCAAGAGTCGTTGTGCAACCTGCGGAGGTGAGCACAAAACTCAAGCTTGCGAAACAATCAACGAGAACATCGAAGCGAAATGCTTCAATTGCGGCGGCGACCATTCTACCAAGAATCGAAGCTGCCCAATACGAGCTGAGTTTGTAAAAATTCGGCAGCAAGCGACGACGAGGCACCAACCAGATCGTCGCAAAACACCACCAACTTTCACGGACGTGGATTTTCCTGCTTTGGCGTCACCTGGAGCGGGATCTGTTCGAGTGGTTCCCAATCTGCAGCCATTGCCGTTGAATCAGCGGCAAAAAGTTGCAGAGAATACAACACCTCCTGGCTTCAGTCAGCAACCGAGGGAAAACCAACCAGCATCAACGGATGAAGGCAGTAGTGACCTTTTTTAACCACAAGAACTTCTGAACATTTCATCGAGATGACAACAACACTGCGTGGTTGCAAAACTCGTGCTGAACAAGTAAGAACGCTTGGAGCATTCATCTTAAAATACAGTTCATAGTTTACTCGTTCTAATGATTTTGAATATTTCAATGAATTTACTTTTTTTCTTTTTTTCTTTTTTACCCAAATGTATTCGATTCAATGCAATAATGTAAAACAATTTGAAGTAAATAAAATAAATGTGATCAGTTAATAATAAAACGAAAAATACAACAAAGATTTAGAGCATTAATCCATACCACTTAGCATGTAAAGGAAATGTAATTATTATAAAAAAAGTTCAATGAAGACATATTAAATTTAAAATTTCTCGTGCCGAAAAAATCTTCTTTTTGCAACTTGTTTTGGTATCATCACATTTTTGGAGGCCAAATATTGGTGGATTGTTTAATTAAGAGTCACTTAAGGCATATTTTTTCAGAAATTTGATGGATATGAACATGATCCCATCGATTTTTAAGCGACTTTTCTGAAGAAAAATCCTATAAAATCTTAAAAAAAATGCTGCAGACCCCCGACGAAATATTTCGGTATACCCCACCAAATGTCGGGAAAAACCCTTTTTCCATGGTGCCAAATATCAGACTCGCCAATTTTTTATCTTAATGTTCTCGGAAAAATACACCGTGGTAAGGGACATTGGTACCACTGCGTGATTTTGACATTTCGGGCGTTCACCATTCGAACGCCATCTTCGCTTAAAAACCTCGATAGATGATTATAGAGTGGTTTTGGACCCATTGTTAGTGGTAGGGATAGTAATCCTACACTGAAAGCCCGACCATGGTAGTTTTAAGAAAATTTGCTAAAAATGCTGCTTATTAAATTAACTGTGGCTTTTTGGTGAAAGTAAACGCAAATATGGTAAAATGTACCATGCTTCCAGAAAATTGCATGGTAGCAAATACGAAATCATTATCATTCTCTCCATAATCGAGGGTTAAAATTACCATACCGCTCTCGACATAGTAAAACTGACTGCGTTAGTCAGTCAATTCAAGCACGGATTGTTTTTAGCAAAAATACGTCGGTGCGTGTTCTCAAATTAACCCTACAATATGGTAGCAACTACCATAGTTGGGTTTTCAGTGTAGGATACTCCTCGAAAGACGTTGTGAGTTGGTTGTAACAGTATTTCTGATTTCAGTTGTAAGTTCACCAAGCCGCCATGGCCAACTGGTTAGCATTTTGCTTATCAATCCAAAGGACGAGGGATCGAACCCCGAGTTTGATTTTTCGTTCATTTCGTTGTACTAAGCCCGAATTCTAAATATGAACTTGAGCAATTCTCTACCAAAACCGGAAATGGATTTTATTTGTATTTTTTAATTTGGCTCAAACTTTGTGGGTGCCTTCCCTATGACCAATTAAGCTATTTTGCGTCATTGGTTCACCCATACAAGTGTCCATACAATTTTGGCTGCTGTCCATACAAAAATTGTATGTAAATATTCAAACATCTGTAACTTTTGAGTGATGTTTTTTAAATCAAGACTAGCATTTTAAATGGGCGTAATATTCAAGGTTTGGCCCTTTTTAAATGTTAGTCTTGATATAAAAAAAATAAAATATTTTTTCAAAAAGATCGGAAAATTTCACAAATGTTTCATGTATTAACATTGAAAATCGGACCATTAGTTGCTGGGATATCGTCATTAGAAAATGGTGGGTTGTTTTGGTGAGATTTAGAAAACTTCAATTTTCGTGTTTCTTTTTCTTAAAGCGGCTCTATCTCAGCAACCCGAGGTCCAATCTTCAATGTCTCTTAGACAATTTTATAGCAAAATTTCTGAACTTTAAAAAAAAGAGAGTACTTTTCAATTGCAAATTCAATTTTACATTAAAAAATAATGTCAAATTTGTTTTTCAAAAATTCATAACTCGGCGGCAGATTTTTTGACCATGTTTCTCTATGGCTCAAAAGTTGCGGATTTTTGTCCCCTAAAACACATCAAAAAATCTCGAAAATCAAAAAATACATATTTTGGGAAATTGAGTTTTGGTGAAAAAAAAAGTTGATTAAAAAATCTGCAAATTTTTTTTCCGTGTACCTATTATTTCTCAAAAGTCCTCAACAATACCTACAACTTTGCCCAAGACACCAAATTGATCAGAAAATTCACTCAAAAGTTACAGTTGTTTGAATATTTACATATCATTTTTGTATGGACAGCAGCCAAAATTGTATGGAGACTTGTATGGGTGAACCAATGACGTAAAATAGCTTATTTGGTCATATGGAAGGTCCCTACAAAGTTTAAGTCAAATAAAAAAATACAAAAAATAAAAATGGTCGAAATCGGCCGATTTCGTATAGAGTTGCTCACTTGATTGATTGCGACAGGACATGCGCTCTGGACTTTGAAGTTTAAATGAGATTTAACCCGTTAAATCGGTGCGTTTTGTTTTTTGCCAGGTTTGAGCCCCTTAACGATTTTTGATTTTTTTCAAAAACATCACGAGCTCATAATTCGTGTTCCAGGGAACAACTTTGCCGAAGAGTGCGAAAAGATCTGTCCACTATTAAGGATGCCTAAATTACTTTTTCAAAGGGACCATCCATAAACCACGTGGACACTTTAGGGGGGGGGGGGTATGGCGATTGTCCACGCTCCATACAAAAAAGTTTTTTTTTGTATGGACAATTGTCCACGAGCGGAGGGGGGGGGGGGGGGGGTTGGGATTTCCAAAAAAGTGTCCACGTGGTTTGTGGATGGTCCCAAAACAGAATTCCAAATTACTTTTTCAAAACAACCAATGAGCCATAGGTGTCCTATGTTCATAGGACCTTTTGAAAAAGTAAGCGAGAATTTATGACATCGCCGCTGAGAACTTCAACTTTTTCTTTAAACTCTTTTGGCGACCATCAGCTTGCTTGGATGCATGAACGTCACGTCGCCTTCATCAACCCACTGAGAATTTTGGCTCTAGTCTCGAATCGATCTGGCTCAAGATCGAGCCTGAAACGAGTCGAGGCTCGAGCCAAAATTCTCAGCGGGAATCTTTTTTTCTCCAGTAGCAACAAGTGCTGCCAGAAGAGAGTGAAGAAATTTTTTCTACTGTCAAAAAATAGCACAAAAACCGGATTTTATGTGGAGATTTTCAGAAAAGTGAAAATTTTACCTTTTTCCGGTCAAATTTCACCGAAACGTCACCGTCGTGCTAACTTGTCGCACGTGCATTTTGTACCAAATTGAGATAAGAACGCCATTTTGTGCAGCTAACAATGCCTCACCTTTTGACCTTCACAGATCCCCAAAATTCGATTTCAATCCTGAGATATTCAATAAAACCGAAAAAAACTCCGTGCATTGATATCGCTTTTCATATTAAAGAAGTTTCAATCTTGTCGTGCTATCTTGTCACTCCCTGAAAATTGATGTAAGTGCGACAACTGGCCAAAGGGATTTCAGGTCAGAACGCGTTTGACGCACGTACAAGTTAGACGAACGTAAACATTTGTAATTATAACTCGGGACTCCAGCAACCAACTTCAACTAAACTTCGGGACAATGCACAGAATGGTCAGCCACACAAAACGTGTTTGTTATTGCTCTAGTTTCTGCTCTAGTTTCTGGTTATTCAAGGTCAATCATTAAAGCGCGTTTTTCTCGGAACGTCGAAATGGCGGGTGCGTCAAGATAGCACGACACCGTTGAAATACTGTTTTTTTTTTTGCATATCTGCGAACAGGGTGGTATAGGTAATATAAATTGGCCGCACAGTTTGGTAGGCTTAACATTGCCGCTATATCGTAATGTTGTTGTTTATTTAATAAAGATGACTTAAAGTGACGTGTAGCCATCCGTCCCCAGTTTGTTGTAATCATTGTACTATTTTAACGCTCATCTGAACACATTATTATTGACGATTGATAAAGTAGAAAAACTACGAAGATATGAGACTTTATGAACTGAGATTCCAAATCATTAGCTTGTATGTCATGAAATATATATTATTTTATACGCTTAAAAGACTTTGCAGTTATGGTCAAAATTAATTCGCAAATAGTTTATAAACTGTATGTTCAAAAATTCTTATTAGAAAATTTAGTTCAGTTTACAGGTGTTTCCAATTTCTGAACAGCCATTCTTCAAAATAAAACGCGAGAGGGTACTGTTCCTATACTGCGGCAACAAAGTTAAGAAGTGGATGATTTATGGCATTCGAATGATTGTACTTCGGTTCTCTCTTGTAAATGGAGCCCAGCAGCATCCGTCCGCCGCCTAGCATCTAATCTCGCGAAGAAACTCGCGTAAAAAGTAGTTTCACAGGTTTTATGTATACAGATGCCGATTTTTCCGAAAAGCCGCATTTTGAATGTATTGCCCTGCTGCCTAAGAGTATCGGAGCTGGAAAAACGGAGGAAAAATATACTATCCAACCACCACCACGTTTTGCCCAGCGGGTTTTTTTTTGTCTTTTCACAAACACTCGCAGGACCTTCGCCAGAGTTCTCTATGTATTGGCAGCGGTGGTGGTCGCTACACACAAATACTACAACAGCGTCAACCACCCTAGTAAGGAGAACCTCGTCCTCGACGTCTTTTACAACATCGCGATTTCGCGTGTTGGTCGTTCACAGAGAGAAAAAGGAAGCCCATCTGATCGGAGGCTGTGTGAGCTAGCAATGCCAGCGCGAGAAGAGCCACGAAGGGAGAAGAGAGCCAGCAACTTGAGTGCCGACGTCGGTCGCCGCCACAGTAAACCTGAACACAACAACAGCCCAGGAGGAGGATGAGGAGATCATACACACAGAGCAAGAGTAAATTTAAGAAAGGCAAGAAAAGCGCTAAGAGAGCACAGGGCTAGGAGGACGATGACGACGAAGACGCGCGCGGTTGGAATTGAAAACAACAATAAAATAAAATATTACACTAAAATGAAATAATAGTGGGTGATTTTGGGATGGGTGGGATGAGATGAGGGGGCTTCGTACACTTTTATATCGCGGAGCAGCAAAAATTGCGCAGAACAAAACTTTTTCCTTCACTTTTCCATGAGGAGCGCAGGAAGCGAAAAAAATTGAAGATTAGTTCAGCAGTAAAAATTTCATTGGCTCATAAAACATCAATATTTCAAGGATCCTCGAACTTAGAGCGCGCTGCTGAAAAACGAGCAAAAAAACTCAGGTTATGTGGGCGTTTTTGGAAACATTGGTTCTTTAAACGGACCGATTTGATTGAACATGCCTGTAAAGTATAGTAATTTAAAAATTTACCAAATATGTTTTAAAAGAATTGCAATATCATTTTATGATAAGTTTATGATAAGATTTTAATATTTTGAGAACAAATCGTCGCTTGTGACATCATCATATCATGCGATCCTTTCAAACAAGTTTAATAGTTTGGAGATTTGGCAATTTGTCTCATATCATGGCCACTTATCTGTGCGAAAACCATTTCTGGATTCATTTTACGACCTATCGCTAGATAGATAATTATCTATCTATAGGAAGACTTTTCCAAATGAGCCTAAAAGATCGAAGATCTAACAAGTTATAGCCATTTTGGTGATATTTATGAACTTATCTGAAGTGGGACTTTACTTATCTTTAATGTGTAAAAAAAGTGTGTACACCCCTTGAGCACTATACATATTTTGTGAAGGAACAGGCGAAAAAATAAAAGTTTGACAAAAACCTAGTACTACTTTTTGTTCTGAAACTCATGCCGAACATTTTTCCACAAAAAGCTAATATATAGATGATTTCTATGAAATGTTCATAACGCATACTTTAAAAATGCCAAAAATGGACAAAAATCGTTTGATCACCGTTCGAAATATAACCTTTTATACCAAGTTACTTTAAATTCAATCCAAATTCTATTCTAAGTAAGTCAAAGATGGCTGTTTCGGATTGAGAAACTTGAGTAAAGTTGATTTAAGAATTTTTTTGCCTTCCTCACTGAGGTAAGGCTATAATCCTGCTCTAAAAATGAACTTCGTATAAAAACGTCGTAGACCCACCTTCATGTATACATATCGACTCAGAATCGAAAACTGAACAAATGTCTGTGTGTATGTGTGTGTGTATGTGTGTGTATGTGTGTGTGTATGTATGTATGTGACCAACAAACTAGCTCATGTTTCTCGGCACTGGCTGAACCGATTTGACCCGAACTTGTTGCATTTGACTTGGTTTAGGGTCCCATAGATCGAGTTTTATACAGATTGAAGTTTCGATAAGTAGTTCAAATGTTATGTATAAAAATGTGTTTTCACATATATTTGGATCTCACTTAACTGTATGTAAACTATGTCCGGGTCCATCATCCGACCCATCGTTGGTTAGGTTATCAAAAGACCCTTCCAACGAGTCCAAAACATTGAAAATCTGGCAACCCTGTCTCGAGATATGGCCACTTAAGTGATATTGATGTACTTTTTTGAAGCCGGATCTCACTTAAATGTATGTAAACTATGTCCGGGTCCATCATCCGACCCAACGTTGGTTAGGTTATCAAAAGACTTTTCCAACGAGTGCAAAACATTGAAGATCTGGCAACCCTGTCTCGAGATATGGCCACTTAAGTGATATTGATGTACTTTTTGACAAAGGACTTTGTCTTAAAGCTCTATCTGCGGTGTCAATGCAAAATTTTTCGAAAATGTAGCGTTACCGTCGCATGCCCTCGGCGTGACATTCTGTTTCTGTTGCGTGGATGCCGTGCCAACTATTTAAGCTAAAAGTTAGCCTCTGGAGGATTTAGTGTCCATCAGACTTTCATCAAAGATGGACCTTACGTTGGGAATTTTAATGCTCACACACACACGCACACGTTGAAAGAAACAGGTGGTGCATAAACTTGAAGGAGTTCCAAGAAGATATTGACGGTTGCCAGAACGGTCACCGGAATACCGAAATGATTTTGAACAAATTGGTAGAATATCGGCCACACCCGGAGTGGCCAGTGCCCTGAGGGAAGGTTCTACCGTGGACATTTATCGAACCATACGACTTGGGGAAATATGGGTATCAAAATTCATGGTTTTTGATACTGGTGATGAAAATGGCCACTTTGACAGGATTGGCCACACCCGGAGTGGCCATGGCCCTGAGGGAAGGTTCTACCGGGGGGACATTTATCGAACCATACGACTTGGGGCAATATGGGTATCAAAATTCATGGTTTTTGATACTAATGATGAAAATGGCCATTTTGACAGGATTGGCCACACCCGGAGTTGCCATGGCCCTGAGGGAAGGTTCTACCGGGGGACATTCATCCAACTATACGACTTTGGGCAATATGGGTATCAAAATTCATGGTTTTTGATACTGGTGATGAAAATGGTCATTTTGACAGGATTGGCCACACCCGGAGTGGCCATGGCCCTGAGGGAAGGATCTACCGGGGGGACATTTATCGAACCATACGACTTGGGGCAATATGGGTATCAAAATTCATGGTTTTTGATACTGGTGATGAAAATGGCCATTTTGACAGGATTGGCTACACTCGGAGTGGCCATGGCCCTGAGGGAAGGATCTACCTTGGGGACATTTACCGAACCATACGACTTGGGGCAATATGGGTATCAAAATTCATGGTTTTTGATACTGGTGATGAAAATGGCCATTTTGACAGGATTGGCTACACTCGGAGTGGCCATGGCCCTGAGGGAAGGTTCTACCGGGGGGACATTTATCGAACCATACGACTTGGGGCAATATGGGTATCAAAATTCATGGTTTTTGATACTGGTGATTAAAATGGCCATTTTGACAAGATTGGCCACACCCGGAGTGGCCATGGCCCTGAGGGAAGATTCTACCGGGGGACATTCATCAAACTATACGACTTTGGGCAATATGGGTATCAAAATTCATGGTTTTTGATACTGGTGATGAAAATGGCCATTTTGACAGGATTGGCCACACCCGGAGTGGCCATGGCCCTGAGGGAAGGTTCTACCGGGGGACATTCATCCAACTATACGAATTTGGGCAATATGGGTATCAAAATTCATGGTTTTTGATACTGGTGATGAAAATGGTCATTTTGACAGGATTGGCCACACCCGGAGTGGCCATGGCCCTGAGGGAAGGATCTACCGGGGGGACATTTATCGAACCATACGACTTGGGGCAATATGGGTATCAAAATTCATGGTTTTGATACTGGTGATTAAAATGGCAATTTTGACAGGATTGGCCAAACTTGGAGTGGCCATGGCCCTGAGGGAAGGTTCTACCGGAGGGACATTTATCGAACCATACGACTTGGGGCAATATGGGTATCAAAATTCATGGTTTTTGATACTGGTGATTAAAATGGCAATTTTGACAGGATTGGCCAAACTTGGAGTGGCCATGGCCCTGAGGAAGGTTCTACCGGGGGGACATTTATCGAACCATACGACTTGGGGCAATATGGGTATCAAAATTCATGGTTTTTGATACTGGTGATGAAAATGGCCATTTTGACAGGATTGGCCACACCCGGAGTGGCCATGGCCCTGAGGGAAGGTTCTACCGGGGGACATTCATCCAACTATACGAATTTGGGCAATATGGGTATCAAAATTCATGGTTTTTGATACTGGTGATGAAAATGGTCATTTTGACAGGATTGGCCACACCCGGAGTGGCCATGGCCCTGAGGAAGGATCTACCGGGGGGACATTTATCGAACCATACGACTTGGGGCAATATGGGTATCAAAATTCATGGTTTTTGATACTGGTGATGAAAATGGCCATTTTGACAGGATTGGCTACACTCGGAGTGGCCATGGCCCTGAGGGAAGGTTCTACCGGGGGGACATTTATCGAACCATACGACTTGGGGCAATATGGGTATCAAAATTCATGGTTTTTGATACTGGTGATGAAAATGGCCATTTTGACAGGATTGGCTACACTCGGAGTGGCCATGGCCCTGAGGAAGGTTCTACCGGGGGACATTTATCGAACCATACGACTTGGGCAATATGGGTATCAAAATTCATGGTTTTTGATACTGGTGATTAAAATGGCAATTTTGACAGGATTGGCCAAACTTGGAGTGGCCATGGCCCTGAGGGAAGGTTCTACCGGAGGGACATTTATCGAACCATACGACTTGGGGCAATATGGGTATCAAAATTCATGGTTTTTGATACTGGTGATTAAAATGGCAATTTTGACAGGATTGGCCAAACTTGGAGTGGCCATGGCCCTGAGGGAAGGTTCTACCGGGGGGACATTTATCGAACCATACGACTTGGGGCAATATGGGTATCAAAATTCATGGTTTTTGATACTGGTGATGAAAATGGCCATTTTGACAGGATTGGCCACACCCGGAGTGGCCATGGCCCTGAGGGAAGGTTCTACCGGGGGACATTCATCCAACTATACGAATTTGGGCAATATGGGTATCAAAATTCATGGTTTTTGATACTGGTGATGAAAATGGCCATTTTGACAAGATTGGCCACACCCGGAGTGGCCATGGCCCTGAGGGAAGGTTCTACCGGGGGGACATTTATCGAACCATACGACTTGGGGCAATATGGGTATCAAAATTCATGGTTTTTGATACTGGTGATGAAAATGGCCATTTTGACAGGATTGGCCATACCCGGAGTGGCCATGGCCCTGAGGGAAGGTTCTACCGGGGGACATTCATCCAACTATACGAATTTGGGCAATATGGGTATCAAAATTCATGGTTTTTGATACTGGTGATGAAAATGGTCATTTTGACAGGATTGGCCACACCCGGAGTGGCCATGGCCCTGAGGGAAGGATCTACCGGGGGGACATTTATCGAACCATACGACTTGGGGCAATATGGGTATCAAAATTCATGGTTTTTGATACTGGTGATGAAAATGGCCATTTTGACAGGATTGGCTACACTCGGAGTGGCCATGGCCCTGAGGGAAGGTTCTACCGGGGGACATTTATCGAACCATACGACTTGGGGCAATATGGGTATCAAAATTCATGGTTTTGATACTGGTGATGAAAATGGCCATTTTGACAGGATTGGCTACACTCGGAGTGGCCATGGCCCTGAGGAAGGTTCTACCGGGGGGACATTTATCGAACCATACGACTTGGGGCAATATGGGTATCAAAATTCATGGTTTTTGATACTGGTAATGAAAATGGCCATTTTGACAGGATTGGCCACACCCGGAGTGGCCATGGCCCTGAGGGAAGGATCTACCGGGGGGACATTTATCGAACCATACGACTTGGGGCAATATG
The DNA here is from genome assembly GCF_015732765.1 of Culex quinquefasciatus. Taxonomy (NCBI): domain Eukaryota; kingdom Metazoa; phylum Arthropoda; class Insecta; order Diptera; family Culicidae; genus Culex; species Culex quinquefasciatus. The sequence continues at coordinate 54,865,622 of NC_051861.1, forward strand.
GGTATCAAAATTCATGGTTTTTGATACTGGTGATTAAAATGGCAATTTTGACAGGATTGGCCACACCCGGAGTGGCCATGGCCCTGAGGGAAGGATCTACCATGAATTTTGATACCCATATTGCCCCAATTTATATGGTTCGATAAATATCCCCCCGGTAAAACCTTCCCTCAGGGCAATTGAATAAATTGATTACTCCTTTATTTGACCTCTTAGCCAAATGGTGTCTTCGGAAGAGTTGTTGTACTTGATAAGGGCTATCTTTTAAAGTTATTGACATACAGGGTGACGACCTTCCAGGGTGTCAACCAAAAACTAACTCTGTTGGATGACTTTGTAGGGCTTTGGTGTATTGCGCAAAGTTGTAGAGGAGAAAAATTCATGAAAGTTTGTCAAAGGCGCCAAATTTGTAGCTCTTAATCTACTACGTCATTTTTGCAAAATGGTTAAAAAAGCACTTTTTTGTGATAACTTAAAATGTTAGCATTTTTGCGGCCTACTATGTTCTGAAGAGTTGTTTTTGACATAAAATTACACATCTTTGCCCAAGACAGCAAAATGTTGTGAGCCTTTATTGAGGAGTTATAACCATTTGTAAGTGATTTTGAGCATATTTTCAAGTTGCAATGTTTTAGAAATGGCGAATTTTGGCGAAAAACCGAACAATGCGCATGAAAGTACACACTTTCAACTACATTTTCTGAAAATATCTCCGTGTCTATCGGTGTCGATTTAGAGATACAGTGGACTCTCTCGTTGTCGATCTTCTCGATATCAATATTACTCCAGCTGTCAATAAATTGTTCAGTCCCTTCAAATAGATTGCTTTGATTTTTGTTCTATAATTTCATAACTCCTGCTCTCGACGGTCCCTTCAATATCGACAACGAGAGAGTCCACTGTATCTCAATTTGAATTTGACGGTTTTAATCAATTTATTTATAATTTTTAAGCGGAATCTTATTGAAACGTGGTAATAATCAGTAAATTGAAAGGGTAAATTGGTCGATTTTAATATTGCTTATTGCGAGATAAAATCACGTTTCTCCTTCGCTGTGAGGAGGACAGGAGATTATTGCCGCCTTATAAAAATCAGCAAGTTGAACTGAAATTCTGGTTGATTGGCTGTCAACTTGGTTTGTTTTGAATATTTTCCAAAAAATCAGCTCAAAACTCAAGGCAACCTATGACAACAGCCAAGAATTTGTTCTGCGGTTGTCTTGCGGCTGTCATGCGACCATTATCTTGCGGTCGTATCACCGCGCGTGAACTCTAATTATTGACGCCCGCAGTAAAACATTGTTCATGCTTAAAATTATGATACACATTTTCAAATTATGAATAAATACATGTTTTCCCAAAATAATGTAAGTGAAAATTTTAAATAATTGTTCGTATTTAAAATTAAGTATTTCCTTTCGTATGTGGTCACTCTGGAAAGGTTGTCGTATTTTTTCATAGACAATGTAATTTCCATAAAAATCGATCAATTTACCCTTCAATTTACCGATTTTCACTTTGTATTCATTATGGTGTATGTATGTAATTTTATGTCATAAACAACTCTTCAGAACATAGTAGGCCGCTAAAACGCTAACATTTTAAGTTATCACAAAAAAGTGATTTTTGGACCATTTTTGCAAAACTGGCGTATATCTCGAGTAGATTAAGAGCTACAAATTTGACGCCTTCGACCAACCTTCATGAATTTTTCTCCTCTACAACTTTGCCCAAGACACTAAAGCCCTACAACGTCATCCAACAAAGTTAATTATGGTTGACACCCTGGAAGGTCGTCATCCTGTATGTCAATAACTTCAAAAGATAGCCCTTATCAAGTACAACAACTCTTCCGAAGACACCATTTGACTAGGACGTCAAATAAAAGAGTTATCAATTTATTCCACTTAATTTTGCCATTCCGAACACTGTGCAATGGCCACTCCGGGTGTGGCCAATCTTGTCAAAATGGCCATTTTCATCACCAGTATCAAAAACCATGAATTTTGATACCCATATTGCCCCAAGTCGTATGGTTCGATAAATGTCCCCCCGGTAGAACCTTCCCTCAGGGCCATGGCCACTCCGGGTGTGGCCAATATCCTACCAGTTTGGTCCCAACCCCATTGCCTTGAATCATTCTGGTTTCGAGTGACCGTTCTAACAATGTTCTTTAGAACAGAATTCCTCCTAAGTTGGTGCACAACCTGTGTCTTTCAATGTGTGCATGTGTGTGTGTGTGAGCAATAAAATTACCACCGTCGATCCGTCTCTGACGGATTTTCAGTCAAAACTAAATTGTTCAGAGGCTATCTGTTAGCTTAAATAGCCCGCATGAAATGTGGCAACAATGGTGCAACATTCTCGCGTGACAGTTCCAAGAAAGCAGGAGACGAGGCAAAATTTGCACCATGTTGCCACATTTCATGCGGACTATATAAGCTAACAGATAGCCTCTGAACAGTTAGTTTTGACTGAAAATCCGTCAGAGACGGATCGACGGTGGTAATTTTATTGCTCACACACATACACACATTGAAAGACACAGGTTGTGCACCAACTTGGGAGGAATTCTGTTCTAAAGAACATTGTAAGAACGGTCACTCGGAAACCAGAATGATTCAAGGCAATGGGGTTGGGACCAAACTGGTAGGATATTGGCCACACCCGGAGTGGCCATGGCCCTGAGGGAAGGATCTACCGGGGGGACATTTATCGAACCATACGACTTGGGGCAATATGGGTATCAAAATTCATGGTTTTTGATACTGGTGATGAAAATGGCCATTTTGATAGGATTGGCCACACTCGGAGTGGCCATGGCCCTGAGGGAAGGTTCTACCGGGGGACATTTATCGAACCATACGATTTGGGTCAATATGGGTGTTAAAATTCATGGTTTTTGATACTGGTGATGAAAATGGCCATTTTGATAGGATTGGCCACACCCGGAGTGGCCATGGCCCTGAGGGAAGGTTCTACCGGAGGGACATTTATCGAACCATACGACTTGGGGCAATATGGGTATCAAAATTCATGGTTTTTGATACTGGTGATGAAAATGGCCATTTTGATAGGATTGGCCACACCCGGAGAGGCCATGGCCCTGAAGGAAGGTTCTACCGGGGGGACATTTATCGAACCATACGACTTGGGACAATATGGGTATCAATATTCATGGTTTTTGATACTGGTGATTAAAATGGCCATTTTGATAGGATTGGCCACACTCGGAGTGGCCATGGCCCTGAGGGAAGGTTCTACCGGGGGGACATTTATCGAACCATACGACTTGGGGCAATATGGGTATCAAAATTCATGGTTTTTGATACTGGTGATTAAAATGGCCATTTCGACAGGATTGGCCACACCCGGAGTGGCCATGGCCCTGAGGGAAGGATCTACCGGGGGGACATTTATCGAACCATACGACTTGGGACAATATGGGTATCAAAATTCATGGTTTTTGATACTGGTGATTAAAATGGCCATTTCGACAGGATTGGCCACACCCGGAGTGGCCATGGCCCTGAGGGAAGGATCTACCGGGGGGACATTTATCGAACCATACGACTTGGGACAATATGGGTATCAAAATTCATGGTTTTTGATACTGGTGATGAAAATGGCCATTTTGATAGGATTGGCCACACCCGGAGTGGCCATGGCCCTGAGGGAAGGTTCTACCGGGGGGACATTTATCGAACCATACGACTTGGGGCAATATGGGTATCAAAATTCATGGTTTTTGATACTGGTGATGAAAATGGCCATTTTGACAGGATTGGCCACACCCGGAGTGGCCATGGCCCTGAGGGAAGGTTCTACCGGGGGGACATTTATCGAACCATACGATTTGGGGCAATATGGGTATCAAAATTCATGGTTTTTGATACTGGTGATTAAAATGGCCATTTCGACAGGATTGGCCACACCCGGAGTGGCCATGGCCCTGAGGGAAGGATCTACCGGGGGGACATTTATCGAACCATACGACTTGGGACAATATGGGTATCAAAATTCATGGTTTTTGATACTGGTGATTAAAATGGCCATTTTGATAGGATTGGCCACACTCGGAGTGGCCATGGCCCTGAGGGAAGGTTCTACCGGAGGGACATTTATCGAACCATACGATTTGGGTCAATATGGGTGTTAAAATTCATGGTTTTTGATACTGGTGATGAAAATGGCCATTTTGATAGGATTGGCCACACCCGGAGTGGCCATGGCCCTGAGGGAAGGTTCTACCGGGGGACATTTATCGAACCATACGACTTGGGGCAATATGGGTATCAAAATTCATGGTTTTTGATACTGGTGATGAAAATGGCCATTTTGACAGGATTGGCCACACCCGGAGTGGCCATGGCCCTGAGGGAAGGTTCTACCGGGGGGACATTTATCGAACCATACGATTTGGGGCAATATGGGTATCAAAATTCATGGTTTTTGATACTGGTGATGAAAATGGCCATTTTGACAGGATTGGCCACACCCGGAGTGGCCATGGCCCTGAGGGAAGGTTCTACCGGGGGGACATTTATCGAACCATACGATTTGGGTCAATATGGGTGTTAAAATTCATGGTTTTTGATACTGGTGATGAAAATGGCCATTTTGATAGGATTGGCCACACCCGGAGTGGCCATGGCCCTTAGGGAAGGTTCTACCGGGGGACATTTAACGAACCATACGACTTTGGGCAATATGGGTATCAAAATTCATGGTTTTTGATACTGGTGATGAAAATGGCCATTTCGACAGGATTGGCCACACCCGGAGTGGCCATGGCCCTGAGGGAAGGTTCTACCGGTGCCATTGATTGAATAAATTTAATTAGAATTAATTATTCAGGATTAAAAAAATAGGCAAAGAATTAAAAAATATAAATAAAAATAGCATGATTTTTTGAGTTTTGTACAAAGTTCTTTGTCATATTGGTTATGTAGAACATAACCACCTGCACCTTTTTTGAAGCCGGATCTCACTTAAATGTATGTAAACTATGTCCGGATCCATCATCCGACCCATCGTTGGTTAGGTTATCAAAAAACCTTTCCAACGAGTGCAAAACATTGAAGATTAGGCAACCCTGTCTCGAGATATGGCCACTTAAGCGATATTGATGTACTTTTTTGAAGCCGGATCTCACTTAAATGTATGTATACTATGTCCGGATCCACCATCCGACCCATTGTTGGTTAGATTATCAAAAGAACTTTCCAACGAGTCCAAAACATTGAAGATCTGGCAACCCTGTCTCGAGATATGGCCACTTAAGTGATATTGATGTACTTTTTTGAAGCCGGATCTCACTTAAATGTATGTAAACTATGTCCGGATCCATCATCCGACCCATCGTTGGTTAGGTTATCAAAAGACCTTTCCAATGAGTCCAAAACATTGAAGATCTGGCAACCCTGTCTCGAGATATGGTCACTTAAGTGATATTGATATACTTTTTTGAAGCCGGATCTCACTTAAATGTATGTAAACTATGTCCGGGTCCACTATCCGACCCGACGTTGGTTAGGTTATCAAAAAACCTTTCCAACGAGTGCAAAACATTGAAGATCTGGCAACCCTGTCTCGAGATATGGCCACTTAAGTGATATTGATGTACTTTTTTGAAGCCGGATCTCTCTTAAATGTATGTAAACGATGTCCGGATCCATCATCCGACCCATCGTTGGTTAGGTTATCAAAAGACCTTTCCAACGAGTCCAAAACATTGAAAATCTGGCAACCCTGTCTCGAGATATGGCCACTTAAGTGATATTGATGTACTTTTTTGAAGCCGGATCTCACTTAAATGTATGTAAACTATGTCCGGGTCCATCATCCGACCCAACGTTGGTTAGGTTATCAAAAGACTTTTCCAACGAGTGCAAAACATTGAAGATCTGGCAACCCTGTCTCGAGATATGGCCACTTAAGTGATATTGATGTACTTTTTTGAAGCCGGATCTCACTTAAATGTATGTAAACTATGTCCGGATCCATCATCCGACCCATCGTTGGTTAGGTTATCAAAAAACCTTTCCAACGAGTGCAAAACATTGAAGATTAGGCAACCCTGTCTCGAGATATGGCCACTTAAGCGATATTGATGTACTTTTTTGAAGCCGGATCTCACTTAAATGTATGTATACTATGTCCGGATCCACCATCCGACCCATTGTTGGTTAGATTATCAAAAGAACTTTCCAACGAGTCCAAAACATTGAAGATCTGGCAACCCTGTCTCGAGATATGGCCACTTAAGTGATATTGATGTACTTTTTTGAAGCCGGATCTCACTTAAATGTATGTAAACTATGTCCGGATCCATCATCCGACCCATCGTTGGTTAGGTTATCAAAAGACCTTTCCAATGAGTCCAAAATATTGAAGATCTGGCAACCCTGTCTCGAGATATGGTCACTTAAGTGATATTGATATACTTTTTTGAAGCCGGATCTCACTTAAATGTATGTAAACTATGTCCGGGTCCACTATCCGACCCGACGTTGGTTAGGTTATCAAAAAACCTTTCCAATGAGTCTAAAACATTGAAAATCTGGCAACCTTGTCTCGAGATATGGCCACTTAAGTGATATTGATGTACTTTTTTGAAGCCGGATCTCACTTAAATGTATGTAAACTATGTCCGGATCCACCATCCGACCCATTGTTGGTTAGGTTATCAAAAGACCTTTCCAACGAGTGCAAAACATTGAAGATCTGGCAACCCTGTCTCGAGATATGGCCACTTAAGTGATATTAATGTACTTTTTTGAAGCCGGATCTCACTTAAATGTATGTAAACTATATCCAGATCCACCATCCGACCCATCGTTGGTTAGGTTATCAAAAGACCTTTCCAACGAGTCCAAAACATTGAAAATCTGGCAACCCTGTCTCGAGATATGGCCACTTAAGTGATATCGATGTACTTTTTGGAAGCCGGATCTAAAAAATAGATGAAACTTGTGAACAGCCATTGTTGTGAGGAAGGCTCCAACCACATAGGTGGATTAAGTTAGTTTTTTATATATATGTTTATATTTCGAAAGGTGTAAACACTTTTCATAACCGTTTTTTGTATTTGTTAAGGAACATTTACATTAATCATATTTAAATGAGCTTTTTGAGGCAAAATGTTCAGCTAGAGTTTTTGAACAAAACGTAGTACTAGGTGTTGATCATATTTTAAATTTTTGGCATGTAACATCAAAATGCGTATAGTGCGCAGGAGGTGTACAAACTATTGTTTACCTACTGGATGATTCTCCGACAAACTCACACAACAATTGCCCAGACCCCTCTTCGATTAGCATAGCATTGGTGTCTACCCGTAGCTGCTACTTCGTTAATTGCTCCGTGGACCACAGATGAAAAGTAGGAACCAATCATCACACCGACACCGACGCCGGTCACGACCAGTGGGGAAGTGGATCGGAATGTTAGTCCGATATTTGAGTGATGGGACCGCTAAATCGGCTGCGTCTCCGACAAAGTATCACATGAGTTTTGAGGGGTTAGTAAGATGAGTATGAGGTCAGGATTCAATTTGATAGGTGATGCGACCATACGCAATTCGTTTGTCGGTTGAATTTTTAAAATCTTAGGCAGCCGACTGCGGAAAGATACATTTTTAATAATTTAGAAAGTTTTATTAATCGAGCACGTGCCTCTCGAGCATTGGTGAAATGGGAAGGACTTTTGATTTGCAAAACCACATTAAATATTAAACGCAAAAATTTAAAAATATATATGTATATAAAAAATATACAAATTGATAAAATAAATTATAAATATGAATTGATAAACAAAACGAAAACAACAAAGACGGAGACGGCAACGAAAATCCTGCGTGACGACCGCGACGCGCACCCAATCGTGATGCTCGTATTAATCACAATAGAAACATTTTTAATTATCGACAGATTTTTAATTATTTCACGGCTAAAGAATAGTATTAAGCTATTGAGAAGAATGTGAAAATATTCAAAAGCAATGTAAAGTCGAATCAACCACGCGTGGAAAAGAGAAATAAACCGATGATTACAATAAGGCTGACTGGAACCGCAAAATGATGCGACCACCGTTTGGGTGTATCATTGGAGAACGCTTTGGGTAATGCATTTTAAAATTTAAAATATAACATGTATAAAATGGGTATTTCTATCCATTTATGCCCTTAAAAAAATAAGTTTTAAAAACCTTCCAATCGCATTTATTTAAAAAAATGTTCGTTTCCAAAGATACTAGATGTCACCAGGAAACTAACATTTTTTTTTTTTTTTTTATTTATATTTATTCAAATTTCTTTTCCATGTACATTCATTCAGTTAAAAATATTATTGAGTGTCCAATCACAAACGATGACTTTTCACCTCAATTTTAAATACTAGCAACTTTCATTTATTCATGAAATATTGTAGCTTTCGCTATTCAGTGATTTCAAATGTAGGAGGTCCTACATGTACAAAGGGAAAAGGGATACCTTAAAACTAACTTATAAACTATATAAAGAGCGGATCAATGCAGCTGAAGACTGCAATGATTTTTGTCGAAATGCATCAATTATCTTATTGGACATAATATCCAAAGTGTCAACTTCGGCTAATTGATGAAGTTCACTGGTGCTGAACCAGGGAGGAAGTTTCAGAATCATTTTCAGAATTTTGTTCTGAATCCTCTGAAGTTTTTCTTCCTGGTTAAGCAACAGCTTGTCCAGATCGGCACAGCATAAAGCATGGCAGGTCTGAAAATTTGTTTATAAATTAACAGTTTATTCTTGAGACAAAGTCTAGAATTCCTGTTTATAAGTGGATACAAACATTTAATATATTTGTTACATTTAACCTGGATACTTTCAATGTGATCCTTGTAAGTAAGGTTTTTGTCAAAACCAAGTCCAAGATATTTCACTTGATCCTCCCACTTTAAATTTACCTCATTCATCTTTATAATGTGATGACTTTTTGGTTTAAGAAAATCAGCCCTTGGTTTGTGAGGGAAAATAATAAGTTGAGTTTTGCAGCATTTGGAGTAATTTTCCATTCTTTCAAATAAGAATTGAAAATATCCAAGCTTTTTAATCTTCTTGTGATGACACGAAGGCTTCTGCCTTTGGCGGAGATGCTTGTGTCATCAGCAAAAAGTGATTTCTGACATCCTGGGGGCAAATCAGGCAAGTCAGAAGTAAAAATATTGTATAAAATTGGACCCAAAATGCTTCCTTGAGGGACGCCAGCACGTACAGGTAGTTGATCAGATTTGCTATTCTGATAACATACCTGCAGAGTACGATCCGTCAAATAATTTTGAATAATTTTCACGATATAAATCGGAAAATTAAACCTTTTCAATTTCGCAATCAAACCTTTATGCCAAACACTGTCAAATGCTTTTTCTATGTCTAGAAGAGCAGCGCCAGTAGAATAGCCCTCAGATTTGTTGCTTCGAATTAAATTTGAAACTCTCAACAACTGATGAGTAGTTGAATGCCCAAGGCGAAATCCAAACTGCTCATCAGCGAAAATTGAATTTTCATTAATGTGCGTCATCATTCTATTAAGAATTATTCTTTCGAATAATTTACTAATAGATGAAAGCAAACTAATGGGCCGATAGCTTGAGGCTTCAGCAGGATTTTTATCCGGTTTCAAAATCGGAATTACTTTGGCATTTTTCCAACTACTGGGAAAATATGCCAAATCAAAACATTTGTTGAAAATTTTGACCAAGCAACTTAAAGTTGCTTCTGGTAATTTTTTAATTAAAATGTAAAAAATGCCATCCTCACCAGGGGCTTTCATATTTTTAAAATTTTTGATAATAGATTTTATTTCATTCAGATCCGTATTAAAAACTTCATCTGATGAAAATTCTTGTTCAACAATATTCTGAAATTCTATTGAAATTTGATTTTCAATAGGACTCAAAACATTCAAGTTGAAATTATGAGCACTCTCAAACTGCTGAGCAAGTTTTTGAGCTTTTTCCCCATTAGTTAATAGAATATTATCACCATCTTTTAAAGAAGGGATGGGTTTTGAGGTTTCTTAAGAACCTTTGAAAGTTTCCAAAAGGTTTGGAATAAGGTTTAATTTGTTCGACATCTCTTGCGAACTTTTCATTTCGCAGGAGAGTGAATCTGTGGTCAATAACCTTTTGCAAATCTTTTGAATTCGCTTCAGTGCAGGATCACGAGAACGTTGATACTGTCTTCGGCGAACATTTTTCAGACGAATCAGAAGCTGAAGATCGTCATCAATAATGGGAGAATCAAATTTGACTTGGACTTTAGGAATAGCAATATTCCTAGCATCCAAAATTGCATTAGTTAAAGATTCCAAGGCTGAATCAATATCAGCTTTGGTTTCTAAAACAAAATCATGATTTAAATTATTCTCAATATGATGCTGATACCTGTCCCAATTAGCTTTGTGGTAATTAAACACAGAACTATTGGGTCGCCAGGAAACTAACATAATCCACACATGTGGTTGATGCCTCCCTAGCCACTTCCAAAAATTGATCAAGAAATGTTTTTCTTCTGGATTATTAATTCTTTGCAAAGTACATAATATCTTAAACCGGGTTGCCAGATTCAGACTCGTTTGAAAGTTCTCCCTTTCCAACAACAGGTCGGTTGATGGATCCGGAAATTGTTTACAACTGAATAAAAGAGTTCCGGCTTACAAAGAGAAGAGAGAAGAAAAAGAGATGAGAAGAACTGAATAAAAGTGTTCTGGCTTACACCCTACAAAGTACATAAATTTCACTTAAGTTGTCATAACTTGACACAGGGTTGCCAGATTTTCACTGATTTGGACTCATTGGAAAGGTCTTGCAATTACCTAACCAACGATGGGTTTTATGATGGATTCGTACATCGTTTACATACATTTAAGTGGTCTTCCAATTACCTATCCAACGATGTGTAACGTGATGGTATTTGAATCAATTTGTGGCCATTTATCTAACATCCCGATGTATGAGAAAATAATTTTTAAACATATTTTTTGAAATACTTATCCTCAAATCGGTTCAGCCAGTGCCGAGAAACGTGAGCTAGTTTGTTGGTCACATACATACATACTAGAGTGTAACAAAAATGACTTTTTGGCGGGCATTCGAGGGTATGTTCCGGTGGGCATACTAAGCCCAAATCCAAAATATGAGCTTGATTGGACGTAACAGGAGCTGGCGCTTTGCATTTGAATTTTAAATGGGATTTGACCCGTAAAAAAAGATTTTTTCAAAAATGTAAATTTTTGAGGCATTTTGGCCACTGAAGCGTTTATTTTCAACATCATTGGCGTGTAGGCAAGATCCTTGCGCATCTTCTTGTATATATAACATTGAAATTTGAGCTCGGTAGACCTTCAAAGTTTGGCTTTTTTTCGAAAAATCAGCCCCGGCAGAAAAGATATGCGTCGCGCCTCGCGACGCCCTAGACGCCATTTGATTTTGCTGGGGCCGATTTTTCGAAAAAATGCCAAACTTTGAAGGTCTGTACCGAGCTCCAGGGTGCTCCAAATTTCAATACTATATATACCAGAAGATACGCAAGGATCTTGCCTACACGCCAATGATGTTGGAAATAAACGCTTCAGTGGCCAAAATGCCTCAAAAAGTGACATTTTTGAAAAAATCTTTTTTCACGGGTTAAATCCCATTTAAAATTCAAATGCAAAGCGCCAGCTCCTATTACATCCAATCAAGCTCATATTTTGGATTTGGCCTCAATAAGCCCACCGGAACAAACTCTTGAATGCCCGCCAAAAAGTCATTTTTGTTACATCCTAATACAGGTTTTATCCCTTATCCCCGAATCCCAGTTTCCCGAATCCCATATCCCCGAAAATCATTTCCCCGAATGTGCCACTTCCCCGAAAATCATTTTCCCGAAAATTGCATATCCCCGAATGTCATTTACCTGAACGGCCATTTTACAGAACTGTCGTTTTCTCGAAATTATGACCTTAATATTAAATTCTCCTACGTGTGTTTTCAAATATAAAAAAAATAACCGTACAAGGCCATTCATAAACCACGCGGACTCTTAAAGAGAGCGGGTTATTGAGATCATCCACGTTCCATAAAAGAGATTTTTGTTTGTATGGGCAATTATCAGCAAAGGAAAATTTTCCAAAACGGTATCCACGTGATAAGGGTTCTGAACTGTTTGGTTTGTTTGGTTGACCATTCTGTGCTTTGTCCAAGACTTTGGTTGAATTTGGTTGCGGAGGTCCCAAGTTATAATTAGGGACCATTCATAAACCACGCGGAAACTGGAGGGGAGGGTGGGGTGTATGGCGATTGTCCCTTACAAAAGTGTTTTTTTTTTGTATGGAAAATTGTCTACGAGGGAGGGGGGGGATTTCAAAAAAAGTTTCCACGTGGTTTGTGGATAGTCCCTTACAAATGTTTACGGTAGTCGAGATCTTACTTGTGTCAAACGCATTCTGACCTGGAACCCTTTGGCCAATTGTCGCACTTACAAAATGTGAAAAATAGGCAACTGTATTAAGCGGCACGCTGCCATTTAGATTTGTTCATTATAAATATGTACTCTGCTCAAGATGTACTCATTCTCTACATCATTTGTCAAAGTCGGAGTTTTTGTTGGATTCGCTGGAGTCAGTTCTTTTTGAAAGGCAGTTGGAGTAACTAAATCTCAAAATCCGAAGTTCGAATTCTTTAACTCCGCAAACTTGGAAAATATTCAAAATTTAAGTGAAGGTGATATAAAATGCTCGAAAAAAGCTCGGAATTTTTCGAACGCTTAATTGTGCATAATACTTCATTGATCGCTACTTCCCCGAACCAGGTCAGGCGGGTATGCCCGTTGCTCAGAACAGCGCGCGCGGTTCTGGGCATCGGGCATGCCCGCCTGACCTGGTTCGGGGAAGTAGCGTTCGGGGAAATGGCCGTTCGAGGATATGGTCGTTCGGGAAAATGATTTTCAGGGATGTGGAATATTAGGGGAAGTTGCCATTCGGGAAAATGGTTTTTAGGGGAAGTAGCCATTCGGGGATGTGGCCATTCGGGGGAATGGATTGTTCCAGGAAATTATTTTCAGGTGAATGTCATTTCGAGAATGTGGGTTTCGGGGAAATGTCATAGATTCATTAGTCGTTTCCCTGAATAATAATTTACCTGAATGTGCGCGCTCCGGGGCACCGGAAATCGCATGGCCGCGTTTGGAGAAATAGCATTTTATAAGATTTTTTTTATCGCATCAAACTACTTATAATATTTCTTGAATGGTTCGCAAGCAAAGCAAAGTAATCCACTTTAACGACCCCCGGGTCTTTTGTGGTCCCTGTTGCAAGTTTCTGCTCATTTCTAGGCGTCCGAAGGTGGTGGTGAGTCACCCAAGACCTCTTTTACGCAAATGGACCGACGTTTTACTTCCTCATCCGATAGAAGGCGTGGTCAGGCAAATCTCGTCTCGGAAAATGCCACCGGGTCCGTCTGGGATTGAACCCAGGCCATACTGGGGTTTAGAGACTACCACGCTAGCCACTAAACCACTGGACCCGGTTCGTATTGGCCTTGAATGATCAATTTTCTTTTTGGCTCCATTCAGAACAGACGTAGCATTTCAGGGGTAATGAGGTGTTTGATGGTTTGTGCAATAAGTTAGGAAGAAGTTAGGAGCGAGTGCTAAACATATGAGAATTCCCCCTAACTGTCCGATTTTTTGGGTTCTTGCACAAAATTCGAAATAAAGAAAAAAATCCTTGCAAATTTCTCAAAAACAACATTTAATTATGCGGTTGCCAATCAACAGCATAGCCGGAATAGCTCGGTGAAATTGAGAAAGAAAATAACTGTTAGTCATGGAAAAAGGGTTTAGCGAAAATTAAAACTCAAATATGGGACCATCCATAATCCACGTGGACACTTTTTTGGAAATCTATAGACCCCCCCACCACCTCTCGTGGACAACTTTTTAGTATGGATCGTGGACAATCGCCACACTACTTTCGGAAGGATAGTGCTATTTATGGATAAGAGTCGGTTGTTCAAATAGAGACAATAACGTGCTTTGATTCATTTGAACACTAACTTACCTTTTCCACTTATAAAAATGGTTCTGAAAAAGAGAAAGAAACATCATCAGAATTTTATAATAATGCAATAGGGCGTCATTGACAAAGTACGTCACGCCAATCGAGCTAATTTTTGGGTTTCAAGCTCAGTACAATTAGGAGATTATGTTTGGATCGTGACTCGTTTGGTTACACTCGAATTTAATTAAAATGAACCCATGAATACCTATTGATGAAAAATGTTTTTAATACAAAAATGACTTTTTCTAAAATGTTATTTACTATTCACGATCGACTTTTAAAGTTAATTAATACGTTCGACGAAGTTGTAGGGTAGGATGTAGCAAAATGGTTGAATTTTGTGGGCATTCCAGGGCATGATCCCCTAGATCCCCTAGAACCTAACGCGTTGACTTTGAAGTTTAACTGGGATTTAACCCGTAAAATCGGTGCGTTTTGGTTTTTGCCAGTTTTGAGCCCCTTTTTCAAAAACCTTACTAGCTCATAGTTCGTGTTCCAGGGAATAGCATTTCCCAAGAGTGCGAAAAGATTCGTCAAATGTTAAGAATTTATAACGATACTGCTGAAAACTTCAACTTTTCTTCATTCTCTTCTGGCAGCACGTGCTCTACGGCAGAAAAGATTCAGGGTAGGCAACTTAATAGGGACGTGGCGTTACATCGTGCTGCCATCTGGTTTTTTTAAACGCAAAAATGGAAAAGTGCTGCTGAGTCATCGTCTAAAAATAGAAATAGCGTCCTATCTCGCCCAGCAAAATGAAGTCGATAAAGTAGTCGGTTTCGATGAGAAAATGTGGAAAACGTGGTCTAAAAATAGCGACGCCATCCCCCTATGTTAACATTCCATAGGTGTCTTGATAAAGTCCAGTTTGTGACGATACACTACCTACCCTTTACTTAGCAA